>NW_027465886.1:0-600000 GCF_049634645.1 Pelodiscus sinensis
TTTTGGTAGAAAAATCTCTCAATTTGCTACCTCCTAACGGACTCAGGGGTCACAAATTCAGAGGAACTGGGGTTTTTGGCAGAAAAATCTCTCAATTTGCTACCTCCTGTCTAACGGACTCAGGGGTCACAAATTCAGAGGAACTGTGTTTTTTGGTAGAAAAATCTCTCAATTTGCTACCTCCTGTCTAACGGACTCAGGGGTCACAAATTCAGAGGGACTGTGTTTTTTGGTAGAAAAATCTCTCAATTTGCTACCTCCTGTCTAACGGACTCAGGGGTCACAAATTCAGAGGGACTGTGTTTTTTGGTAGAAAAATCTCTCAATTTGCTACCTCCTGTCTAACGGACTCAGGGGTCACAAATTCAGAGGAACTGTGTTTTTTGGTAGAAAAATCTCTCAATTTGCTACCTCCTGTCTAACGGACTCAGGGGTCACAAATTCAGAGGAACTGTGTTTTTTGGTAGAAAAATCTCTCAATTTGCTACCTCCTGTCTAACGGACTCAGGGGTCACAAATTCAGAGGGACTGTGTTTTTTGGTAGAAAAATCTCTCAATTTGCTACCTCCTGTCTAACGGACTCAGGGGTCACAAATTCAGAGGGACTGTGTTTTTTGGTAGAAAAATCTCTCAATTTGCTACCTCCTGTCTAACGGACTCAGGGGTCACAAATTCAGAGGGACTGTGTTTTTTGGTAGAAAAATCTCTCAATTTGCTACCTCCTAAAGGACTCAGGGGTCACAAATTCAGAGGAACTGTGTTTTTTGGTAGAAAAATCTCTCAATTTGCTACCTCCTGTCTAACGGACTCAGGGGTCACAAATTCAGAGGAACTGTGTTTTTTGGTAGAAAAATCTCTCAATTTGCTACCTCCTTGCTAACGGACTCAGGGGATGCTGGTGTTTTGCCTTGGGCGGGGGCCTTTTGCTCCTGGTGCATGGGTCAAAAATTCAGAGGAACTGTATTTTTTGGCAGAAAAATCTCTCAATTTGCTACCTCCTGTCTAACGGACTCAGGGGTCACAAATTCAGAGGGACTGTGTTTCTTGGTAGAAAAATCTCTCAATTTGCTACCTCCTAACGGACTCAGGGGTCACAAATTCAGAGGAACTGGGGTTTTTGGCAGAAAAATCTCTCAATTTGCTACCTCCTGTCTAACGGACTCAGGGGTCACAAATTCAGAGGAACTGTGTTTTTTGGTAGAAAAATCTCTCAATTTGCTACCTCCTGTCTAACGGACTCAGGGGTCACAAATTCAGAGGGACTGTGTTTTTTGGTAGAAAAATCTCTCAATTTGCTACCTCCTGTCTAACGGACTCAGGGGTCACAAATTCAGAGGGACTGTGTTTTTTGGTAGAAAAATCTCTCAATTTGCTACCTCCTGTCTAACGGACTCAGGGGTCACAAATTCAGAGGGACTGTGTTTTTTGGTAGAAAAATCTCTCAATTTGCTACCTCCTGTCTAACGGACTCAGGGGTCACAAATTCAGAGGGACTGTGTTTTTTGGTAGAAAAATCTCTCAATTTGCTACCTCCTCTCTAACGGACTCAGGGGTCACAAATTCAGAGGAACTGTGTTTTTTGATAGAAAAATCTCTCAATTTGCTACCTCCTGTCTAACGGACTCAGGGGTCACAAATTCAGAGGGACTGTGTTTTTTGGTAGAAAAATCTCTCAATTTGCTACCTCCTAACGGACTCAGGGGTCACAAATTCAGAGGAACTGTGTTTTTTGGTAGAAAAATCTCTCAATTTGCTACCTCCTTGCTAACGGACTCAGGGGATGCTGGTGTTTTGCCTTGGGCGGGGGCCTTTTGCTCCTGGTCCATTGGTCACAAATTCAGAGGAACTGTATTTTTTGGCAGAAAAATCTCTCAATTTGCTACCTCCTGTCTAACGGACTCAGGGGTCACAAATTCAGAGGGACTGTGTTTTTTGGTAGAAAAATCTCTCAATTTGCTACCTCCTAACGGACTCAGGGGTCACAAATTCAGAGGAACTGTGTTTTTTGGTAGAAAAATCTCTCAATTTGCTACCTCCTGTCTAACGGACTCAGGGGTCACAAATTCAGAGGAACTGTGTTTTTTGGAAGAAAAATCTCTCAATTTGCTACCTCCTGTCTAACGGACTCAGGGGTCACAAATTCAGAGGGACTGTGTTTTTTGGTAGAAAAATCTCTCAATTTGCTACCTCCTAACGGACTCAGGGGTCACAAATTCAGAGGGACTGTGTTTTTTGGTAGAAAAATCTCTCAATTTGCTACCTCCTTGCTAACGGACTCAGGGGATGCTGGTGTTTTGCCTTGGGCGGGGGCCTTTTGCTCCTGGTCCATGGGTCACAAATTCAGAGGAACTGTATTTTTTTGGCAGAAAAATCTCTCAATTTGCTACCTCCTAACGGACTCAGGGGTCACAAATTCAGAGGAACTGTGTTTTTTGGTAGAAAAATCTCTCAATTTGCTACCTCCTGTCTAACGGACTCAGGGGTCACAAATTCAGAGGAACTGTGTTTTTTGGTAGAAAAATCTCTCAATTTGCTACCTCCTTGCTAACGGACTCAGGGGATGCTGGTGTTTTGCCTTGGGCGGGGGCCTTTTGCTCCTGGTCCATGGGTCACAAATTCAGAGGAACTGTATTTTTTGGCAGAAAAATCTCTCAATTTGCTACCTCCTGTCTAACGGACTCAGCGGTCACAAATTCAGAGGAACTGTGTTTTTTGGTAGAAAAATCTCTCAATTTGCTACCTCCTGTCTAACGGACTCAGGGGTCACAAATTCAGAGGGACTGTGTTTTTTGGTAGAAAAATCTCTCAATTTGCTACCTCCTGTCTAACGGACTCAGGGGTCACAAATTCAGAGGAACTGTGTTTTTTGGTAGAAAAATCTCTCAATTTGCTACCTCCTAATGGACTCAGGGGTCACAAATTCAGAGGAACTGTGTTTTTTGGTAGAAAAATCTCTCAATTTGCTACCTCCTGTCTAACGGACTCAGGGGTCACAAATTCAGAGAGACTGTGTTTTTTGGTAGAAAAATCTCTCAATTTGCTACCTCCTAACGGACTCAGGGGTCACAAATTCAGAGGGACTGTGTTTTTTGGTAGAAAAATCTCTCAATTTGCTACCTCCTGTCTAACGGACTCAGGGGTCACAAATTCAGAGGAACTGTGTTTTTTGGTAGAAAAATCTCTCAATTTGCTACCTCCTGTCTAACGGACTCAGGGGTCACAAATTCAGAGGGACTGTGTTTTTTGGTAGAAAAATCTCTCAATTTGCTACCTCCTAACGGACTCAGGGGTCACAAATTCAGAGGAACTGTGTTTTTTGGTAGAAAAATCTCTCAATTTGCTACCTCCTGTCTAACGGACTCAGGGGTCACAAATTCAGAGGAACTGTGTTTTTTGGTAGAAAAATCTCTCAATTTGCTACCTCCTTGCTAACGGACTCAGGGGATGCTGGTGTTTTGCCTTGGGCGGGGGCCTTTTGCTCCTGGTCCATGGGTCACAAATTCAGAGGAACTGTATTTTTTGGCAGAAAAATCTCTCAATTTGCTCCCTCCTAACGGACTCAGGGGTCACAAATTCAGAGGAACTGTATTTTTTGGCAGAAAAATCTCTCAATTTGCTACCTCCTAACGGACTCAGGGGTCACAAATTCAGAGGAACTGTGTTTTTTGGTAGAAAAATCTCTCAATTTGCTACCTCCTGTCTAACGGACTTAGGGGTCACAAATTCAGAGGAACTGTGTTTTTTGGTAGAAAAATCTCTCAATTTGCTACCTCCTGTCTAACGGACTCAGGGGTCACAAATTCAGAGGGACTGTGTTTTTTGGTAGAAAAATCTCTCAATTTGCTACCTCCTGTCTAACGGACTCAGGGGTCACAAATTCAGAGGAACTGTGTTTTTTGGTAGAAAAATCTCTCAATTTGCTACCTCCTGTCTAACGGACTCAGGGGTCACAAATTCAGAGGGACTGTGTTTTTTGGTAGAAAAATCTCTCAATTTGCTACCTCCTGTCTAACGGACTCAGGGGTCACAAATTCAGAGGGACTGTGTTTTTTGGTAGAAAAATCTCTCAATTTGCTACCTCCTGTCTAACGGACTCAGGGGTCACAAATTCAGAGGAACTGTGTTTTTTGGTAGAAAAATCTCTCAATTTGCTACCTCCTTGCTAACGGACTCAGGGGATGCTGGTGTTTTGCCTTGGGCGGGGGCCTTTTGCTCCTGGTCCATGGGTCACAAATTCAGAGGAACTGTATTTTTTGGCAGAAAAATCTCTCAATTTGCTACCTCCTGTCTAACGGACTCAGGGGTCACAAATTCAGAGGGACTGTGTTTTTTGGTAGAAAAATCTCTCAATTTGCTACCTCCTAACGGACTCAGGGGTCACAAATTCAGAGGAACTGTGTTTTTTGGTAGAAAAATCTCTCAATTTGCTACCTCCTGTCTAACGGACTCAGGGGTCACAAATTCAGAGGAACTGTGTTTTTTGGTAGAAAAATCTCTCAATTTGCTACCTCCTGTCTAACGGACTCAGGGGTCACAAATTCAGAGGGACTGTGTTTTTTGGTAGAAAAATCTCTCAATTTGCTACCTCCTAACGGACTCAGGGGTCACAAATTCAGAGGAACTGGGGTTTTTGGCAGAAAAATCTCTCAATTTGCTACCTCCTGTCTAACGGACTCAGGGGTCACAAATTCAGAGGAACTGTGTTTTTTGGTAGAAAAATCTCTCAATTTGCTACCTCCTGTCTAACGGACTCAGGGGTCACAAATTCAGAGGAACTGTGTTTTTTGGTAGAAAAATCTCTCAATTTGCTACCTCCTGTCTAACGGACTCAGGGGTCACAAATTCAGAGGGACTGTGTTTTTTGGTAGAAAAATCTCTCAATTTGCTACCTCCTGTCTAACGGACTCAGGGGTCACAAATTCAGAGGAACTGTGTTTTTTGGTAGAAAAATCTCTCAATTTGCTACCTCCTGTCTAACGGACTCAGGGGTCACAAATTCAGAGGGACTGTGTTTTTTGGTAGAAAAATCTCTCAATTTGCTACCTCCTGTCTAACGGACTCAGGGGTCACAAATTCAGAGGAACTGTGTTTTTTGGTAGAAAAAAAATCTCTCAATTTGCTACCTCCTGTCTAACGGACTCAGGGGTCACAAATTCAGAGGACTGTGTTTTTTGGTAGAAAAATCTCTCAATTTGCTACCTCCTAACGGACTCAGGGGTCACAAATTCAGAGGAACTGTGTTTGTTGGTAGAAAAATCTCTCAATTTGCTACCTCCTGTCTAACGGACTCAGGGGTCACAAATTCAGAGGAACTGTGTTTTTTGGTAGAAAAATCTCTCAATTTGCTACCTCCTTGCTAACGGACTCAGGGGATGCTGTGTTTTGCCTTGGGCGGGAGCCTTTTGCTCCTGGTCCATGGGTCACAAATTCAGAGGGACTGTGTTTTTTGGCAGAAAAATCTCTCAATTTGCTACCTCCTGTCTAACGGACTCAGGGGTCACAAATTCAGAGGACTGTGTTTTTTGGTAGAAAAATCTCTCAATTTGCTACCTCCTGTCTAACGGACTCAGGGGTCACAAATTCAGAGGAACTGTGTTTTTTGGTAGAAAAATCTCTCAATTTGCTACCTCCTGTCTAACGGACTCAGGGGTCACAAATTCAGAGGGACTGTGTTTTTTGGTAGAAAAATCTCTCAATTTGCTACCTCCTAACGGACTCAGGGGTCACAAATTCAGAGGAACTGTGTTTTTTGGTAGAAAAATCTCTCAATTTGCTACCTCCTGTCTAACGGACTCAGGGGTCACAAATTCAGAGGAACTGTGTTTTTTGGTAGAAAAATCTCTCAATTTGCTACCTCCTTGCTACCGACTCAGAGGTCACAAATTCAGAGGAACTGTGTTTTTTGGTAGAAAAATCTCTCAATTTGCTACCTCCTGTCTAACGGACTCAGGGATCACAAATTAAGAGGGACTGTGTTTTTTGGTAGAAAAATCTCTCAATTTGCTACCTCCTGTCTAACGGACTCAGGGGTCACAAATTCAGAGGAACTGTGTTTTTTGGTAGAAAAATCTCTCAATTTGCTACCTCCTGTCTAACGGACTCAGGGGTCACAAATTCAGAGGGACTGTGTTTTTTGTAGAAAAATCTCTCAATTTGCTACCTCCTAACGGACTCAGGGGTCACAAATTCAGAGGAACTGTGTTTTTTGGTAGAAAAATCTCTCAATTTGCTACCCTCCTTGCTAACGGACTCAGGGGATGCTGGTGTTTTGCCTTGGGCGGGAGCCTTTTGCTCCTGGTCCATGGGTCACAAATTCAGAGGAACTGTATTTTTTTGGCAGAAAAATCTCTCAATTTGCTACCTCCTGTCTAACGGACTCAGGGGTCACAAATTCAGAGGGACTGTGTTTTTTGGTAGAAAAATCTCTCAATTTGCTACCTCCTAACGGACTCAGGGGTCACAAATTCAGAGGAACTGGGTTTTTTGCAGAAAAATCTCTCAATTTGCTACCTCCTGTCTAACGGACTCAGGGGTCACAAATTCAGAGGAACTGTGTTTTTTGGTAGAAAAATCTCTCAATTTGCTACCTCCTGTCTAACGGACTCAGGGGTCACAAATTCAGAGGGACTGTGTTTTTTGGTAGAAAAATCTCTCAATTTGCTACCTCCTGTCTAACGGACTCAGGGGTCACAAATTCAGAGGGACTGTGTTTTTTGGTAGAAAAATCTCTCAATTTGCTACCTCCTGTCTAACGGACTCAGGGGTCACAAATTCAGAGGAACTGTGTTTTTTTGGTAGAAAAATCTCTCAATTTGCTACCTCCTGTCTAACGGACTCAGGGGTCACAAATTCAGAGGAACTGTGTTTTTTGGTAGAAAAAATCTCTCAATTTGCTACCTCCTGTCTAACGGACTCAGGGGTCACAAATTCAGAGGGACTGTGTTTTTTGGTAGAAAAATCTCTCAATTTGCTACCTCCTGTCTAACGGACTCAGGGGTCACAAATTCAGAGGGACTGTGTTTTTTGGTAGAAAAATCTCTCAATTTGCTACCTCCTGTCTAACGGACTCAGGGGTCACAAATTCAGAGGGACTGTGTTTTTTGGTAGAAAAATCTCTCAATTTGCTACCTCCTAAAGGACTCAGGGGTCACAAATTCAGAGGAACTGTGTTTTTTGGTAGAAAAATCTCTCAATTTGCTACCTCCTGTCTAACGGACTCAGGGGTCACAAATTCAGAGGAACTGTGTTTTTGGTAGAAAAATCTCTCAATTTGCTACCTCCTTGCTAACGGACTCAGGGGATGCTGGTGTTTTGCCTTGGGCGGGGGCCTTTTGCTCCTGGTGCATGGGTCAAAAATTCAGAGGAACTGTATTTTTTGGCAGAAAAATCTCTCAATTTGCTACCTCCTGTCTAACGGACTCAGGGGTCACAAATTCAGAGGGACTGTGTTTCTTGGTAGAAAAATCTCTCAATTTGCTACCTCCTAACGGACTCAGGGGTCACAAATTCAGAGGAACTGGGGTTTTTGGCAGAAAAATCTCTCAATTTGCTACCTCCTGTCTAACGGACTCAGGGGTCACAAATTCAGAGGAACTGTGTTTTTTGGTAGAAAAATCTCTCAATTTGCTACCTCCTGTCTAACGGACTCAGGGGTCACAAATTCAGAGGGACTGTGTTTTTTGGTAGAAAAATCTCTCAATTTGCTACCTCCTGTCTAACGGACTCAGGGGTCACAAATTCAGAGGGACTGTGTTTTTTGGTAGAAAAATCTCTCAATTTGCTACCTCCTGTCTAACGGACTCAGGGGTCACAAATTCAGAGGGACTGTGTTTTTTGGTAGAAAAATCTCTCAATTTGCTACCTCCTGTCTAACGGACTCAGGGGTCACAAATTCAGAGGGACTGTGTTTTTTGGTAGAAAAATCTCTCAATTTGCTACCTCCTCTCTAACGGACTCAGGGGTCACAAATTCAGAGGAACTGTGTTTTTTGATAGAAAAATCTCTCAATTTGCTACCTCCTGTCTAACGGACTCAGGGGTCACAAATTCAGAGGGACTGTGTTTTTTGGTAGAAAAATCTCTCAATTTGCTACCTCCTAACGGACTCAGGGGTCACAAATTCAGAGGAACTGTGTTTTTGGTAGAAAAATCTCTCAATTTGCTACCTCCTTGCTACGGACTCAGGGGATGCTGGTGTTTTGCCTTGGGCGGGGGCCTTTTGCTCCTGGTCCATTGGTCACAAATTCAGAGGAACTGTATTTTTTGGCAGAAAAATCTCTCAATTTGCTACCTCCTGTCTAACGGACTCAGGGGTCACAAATTCAGAGGGACTGTGTTTTTTGGTAGAAAAATCTCTCAATTTGCTACCTCCTAACGGACTCAGGGGTCACAAATTCAGAGGAACTGTGTTTTTTGGTAGAAAAATCTCTCAATTTGCTACCTCCTGTCTAACGGACTCAGGGGTCACAAATTCAGAGGAACTGTGTTTTTTGGTAGAAAAATCTCTCAATTTGCTACCTCCTGTCTAACGGACTCAGGGGTCACAAATTCAGAGGGACTGTGTTTTTTGGTAGAAAAATCTCTCAATTTGCTACCTCCTAACGGACTCAGGGGTCACAAATTCAGAGGGACTGTGTTTTTTGGTAGAAAAATCTCTCAATTTGCTACCTCCTTGCTAACGGACTCAGGGGATGCTGGTGTTTTGCCTTGGGCGGGGCCTTTTGCTCCTGGTCCATGGGTCACAAATTCAGAGGAACTGTATTTTTTGGCAGAAAAATCTCTCAATTTGCTACCTCCTAACGGACTCAGGGGTCACAAATTCAGAGGAACTGTGTTTTTTGGTAGAAAAATCTCTCAATTTGCTACCTCCTGTCTAACGGACTCAGGGGTCACAAATTCAGAGGAACTGTGTTTTTTGGTAGAAAAATCTCTCAATTTGCTACCTCCTTGCTAACGGACTCAGGGGATGCTGGTGTTTTGCCTTGGGCGGGGGCCTTTTGCTCCTGGTCATGGGTCACAAATTCAGAGGAACTGTATTTTTTGGCAGAAAAATCTCTCAATTTGCTACCTCCTGTCTAACGGACTCAGCGGTCACAAATTCAGAGGAACTGTGTTTTTTGGTAGAAAAATCTCTCAATTTGCTACCTCCTGTCTAACGGACTCAGGGGTCACAAATTCAGAGGGACTGTGTTTTTTGGTAGAAAAATCTCTCAATTTGCTACCTCCTGTCTAACGGACTCAGGGGTCACAAATTCAGAGGAACTGTGTTTTTTGGTAGAAAAATCTCTCAATTTGCTACCTCCTAACGGACTCAGGGGTCACAAATTCAGAGGAACTGTGTTTTTTGGTAGAAAAATCTCTCAATTTGCTACCTCCTGTCTAACGGACTCAGGGGTCACAAATTCAGAGAGACTGTGTTTTTTGGTAGAAAAATCTCTCAATTTGCTACCTCCTAACGGACTCAGGGGTCACAAATTCAGAGGGACTGTGTTTTTTGGTAGAAAAATCTCTCAATTTGCTACCTCCTGTCTAACGGACTCAGGGGTCACAAATTCAGAGGACTGTGTTTTTTGGTAGAAAAATCTCTCAATTTGCTACCTCCTGTCTAACGGACTCAGGGGTCACAAATTCAGAGGGACTGTGTTTTTTGGTAGAAAAATCTCTCAATTTGCTACCTCCTAACGGACTCAGGGGTCACAAATTCAGAGGAACTGTGTTTTTTGGTAGAAAAATCTCTCAATTTGCTACCTCCTGTCTAACGGACTCAGGGGTCACAAATTCAGAGGAACTGTGTTTTTTGGTAGAAAAATCTCTCAATTTGCTACCTCCTTGCTAACGGACTCAGGGGATGCTGGTGTTTTGCCTTGGGCGGGGGCCTTTTGCTCCTGGTCCATGGGTCACAAATTCAGAGGAACTGTATTTTTTGGCAGAAAAATCTCTCAATTTGCTCCCTCCTAACGGACTCAGGGGTCACAAATTCAGAGGAACTGTATTTTTTGGCAGAAAAATCTCTCAATTTGCTACCTCCTAACGGACTCAGGGGTCACAAATTCAGAGGAACTGTGTTTTTTGGTAGAAAAATCTCTCAATTTGCTACCTCCTGTCTAACGGACTTAGGGGTCACAAATTCAGAGGAACTGTGTTTTTTGGTAGAAAAATCTCTCAATTTGCTACCTCCTGTCTAACGGACTCAGGGGTCACAAATTCAGAGGGACTGTGTTTTTTGGTAGAAAAATCTCTCAATTTGCTACCTCCTGTCTAACGGACTCAGGGGTCACAAATTCAGAGGAACTGTGTTTTTTGGTAGAAAAATCTCTCAATTTGCTACCTCCTGTCTAACGGACTCAGGGGTCACAAATTCAGAGGACTGTGTTTTTTGGTAGAAAAATCTCTCAATTTGCTACCTCCTGTCTAACGGACTCAGGGGTCACAAATTCAGAGGGACTGTGTTTTTTGGTAGAAAAATCTCTCAATTTGCTACCTCCTGTCTAACGGACTCAGGGGTCACAAATTCAGAGGAACTGTGTTTTTTGGTAGAAAAATCTCTCAATTTGCTACCTCCTTGCTAACGGACTCAGGGGATGCTGGTGTTTTGCCTTGGGCGGGGGCCTTTTGCTCCTGGTCCATGGGTCACAAATTCAGAGGAACTGTATTTTTTGGCAGAAAAATCTCTCAATTTGCTACCTCCTGTCTAACGGACTCAGGGGTCACAAATTCAGAGGGACTGTGTTTTTTGGTAGAAAAATCTCTGAATTTGCTACCTCCTAACGGACTCAGGGGTCACAAATTCAGAGGAACTGGGGTTTTTGGCAGAAAAATCTCTCAATTTGCTACCTCCTGTCTAACGGACTCAGGGGTCACAAATTCAGAGGAACTGTGTTTTTTGGTAGAAAAATCTCTCAATTTGCTCCCTCCTGTCTAACGGACTCAGGGGTCACAAATTCAGAGGACTGTGTTTTTTGGTAGAAAAATCTCTCAATTTGCTACCTCCTGTCTAACGGACTCAGGGGTCACAAATTCAGAGGGACTGTGTTTTTTGGTAGAAAAATCTCTCAATTTGCTACCTCCTGTCTAACGGACTCAGGGGTCACAAATTCAGAGGACTGTGTTTTTTGGTAGAAAAATCTCTCAATTTGCTACCTCCTGTCTAACGGACTCAGGGGTCACAAATTCAGAGGAACTGTGTTTTTTGGTAGAAAAATCTCTCAATTTGCTACCTCCTGTCTAACGGACTCAGGGGTCACAAATTCAGAGGGACTGTGTTTTTTGGTAGAAAAATCTCTCAATTTGCTACCTCCTAACGGACTCAGGGGTCACAAATTCAGAGGAACTGTGTTTTTTGGTAGAAAAATCTCTCAATTTGCTACCTCCTTGCTAACGGACTCAGGGATGCTGGTGTTTTGCCTTGGGCGGGGGCCTTTTGCTCCTGGTCCATGGGTCACAAATTCAGAGGAACTGTATTTTTGGCAGAAAAATCTCTCAATTTGCTACCTCCTAACGGACTCAGGGGTCACAAATTCAGAGGAACTGGGTTTTTGGCAGAAAAATCTCTCAATTTGCTACCTCCTGTCTAACGGACTCAGGGGTCACAAATTCAGAGGAACTGTGTTTTTTGGTAGAAAAATCTCTCAATTTGCTACCTCCTGTCTAACGGACTCAGGGGTCACAAATTCAGAGGGACTGTGTTTTTTGGTAGAAAAATCTCTCAATTTGCTACCTCCTGTCTAACGGACTCAGGGGTCACAAATTCAGAGGAACTGTGTTTTTTGGTAGAAAAATCTCTCAATTTGCTACCTCCTAACGGACTCAGGGGTCACAAATTCAGAGGAACTGTGTTTTTTGGTAGAAAAATCTCTCAATTTGCTACCTCCTGTCTAACGGACTCAGGGGTCACAAATTCAGAGAGACTGTGTTTTTTGGTAGAAAAATCTCTCAATTTGCTACCTCCTGTCTAACGGACTCAGGGGTCACAAATTCAGAGGGACTGTGTTTTTTGGTAGAAAAATCTCTCAATTTGCTACCTCCTAACGGACTCAGGGGTCACAAATTCAGAGGAACTGTGTTTTTTGGTAGAAAAATCTCTCAATTTGCTACCTCCTGTCTAACGGACTCAGGGGTCACAAATTCAGAGGAACTGTGTTTTTTGGTAGAAAAATCTCTCAATTTGCTACCTCCTTGCTAACGGACTCAGGGGATGCTGGTGTTTTGCCTTGGGCGGGGCCTTTTGCTCCTGGTCCATGGGTCACAAATTCAGAGGAACTGTATTTTTTGGCAGAAAAATCTCTCAATTTGCTACCTCCTAACGGACTCAGGGGTCACAAATTCAGAGGAACTGTATTTTTTGGCAGAAAAATCTCTCAATTTGCTACCTCCTAACGGACTCAGGGGTCACAAATTCAGAGGAACTGTGTTTTTTGGTAGAAAAATCTCTCAATTTGCTACCTCCTGTCTAACGGACTCAGGGGTCACAAATTCAGAGGGACTGTGTTTTTTGGTAGAAAAATCTCTCAATTTGCTACCTCCTGTCTAACGGACTCAGGGGTCACAAATTCAGAGGGACTGTGTTTTTTGGTAGAAAAATCTCTCAATTTGCTACCTCCTGTCTAACGGACTCAGGGGTCACAAATTCAGAGGGACTGTGTTTTTTGGTAGAAAAATCTCTCAGTTTGCTACCTCCTAACGGACTCAGGGGTCACAAATTCAGAGGAACTGTGTTTTTTGGTAGAAAAATCTCTCAATTTGCTACCTCCTGTCTAACGGACTCAGGGGTCACAAATTCAGAGGAACTGTGTTTTTTGGTAGAAAAATCTCAATTTGCTACCTCCTGTCTAACGGACTCAGGGGTCACAAATTCAGAGGAACTGTGTTTTTTGGTAGAAAAATCTCTCAATTTGCTACCTCCTTGCTAACGGACTCAGGGGATGCTGGTGTTTTGCCTTGGGCGGGGGCCTTTTGCTCCTGGTCCATGGGTCACAAATTCAGAGGAACTATATTTTTTGGCAGAAAAATCTCTCAATTTGCTACCTCCTGTCTAACGGACTCAGGGGTCACAAATTCAGAGGGACTGTGTTTTTTGGTAGAAAAATCTCTCAATTTGCTACCTCCTAACGGACTCAGGGGTCACAAATTCAGAGGAACTGGGGTTTTTGGCAGAAAAATCTCTCAATTTGCTACCTCCTGTCTAACGGACTCAGGGGTCACAAATTCAGAGGAACTGTGTTTTTTGGTAGAAAAATCTCTCAATTTGCTACCTCCTGTCTAACGGACTCAGGGGTCACAAATTCAGAGGAACTGTGTTTTTTGGTAGAAAAATCTCTCAATTTGCTACCTCCTGTCTAACGGACTCAGGGGTCACAAATTCAGAGGGACTGTGTTTTTTGGTAGAAAAATCTCTCAATTTGCTACCTCCTGTCTAACGGACTCAGGGGTCACAAATTCAGAGGGACTGTGTTTTTTGGTAGAAAAATCTCTCAATTTGCTACCTCCTAACGGACTCAGGGGTCACAAATTCAGAGGAACTGTGTTTTTTGGTAGAAAAATCTCTCAATTTGCTACCTCCTGTCTAACGGACTCAGGGGTCACAAATTCAGAGGAACTGTGTTTTTTGGTAGAAAAATCTCTCAATTTGCTACCTCCTGTCTAACGGACTCAGGGGTCACAAATTCAGAGGGACTGTGTTTTTTGGTAGAAAAATCTCTCAATTTGCTACCTCCTGTCTAACGGACTCAGGGGTCACAAATTCAGAGGAACTGTGTTTTTTGGTAGAAAAATCTCTCAATTTGCTACCTCCTGTCTAACGGACTCAGGGGTCACAAATTCAGAGGACTGTGTTTTTTGGTAGAAAAATCTCTCAATTTGCTACCTCCTGTCTAACGGACTCAGGGGTCACAAATTCAGAGGAACTGTGTTTTTTGGTAGAAAAATCTCTCAATTTGCTACCTCCTGTCTAACGGACTCAGGGGTCACAAATTCAGAGGAACTGTGTTTTTTGGTAGAAAAATCTCTCAATTTGCTACCTCCTTGCTAACAGACTCAGGGGATGCTGGTGTTTTGCCTTGGGCGGGGGCCTTTTGCTCCTGGTCCATGGGTCACAAATTCAGAGGAACTGTATTTTTTGGCAGAAAAATCTCTCAATTTGCTACCTCCTAACCGACTCAGGGGTCACAAATTCAGAGGAACTGTGTTTTTTGGTAGAAAAATCTCTCAATTTGCTACCTCCTGTCTAACGGACTCAGGGGTCACAAATTCAGAGGAACTGTGTTTTTTGGTAGAAAAATCTCTCAATTTGCTACCTCCTTGCTAACGGACTCAGGGGATGCTGGTGTTTTGCCTTGGGCGGGGGCCTTTTGCTCCTGGTCCATGGGTCACAAATTCAGAGGAACTGTATTTTTTGGCAGAAAAATCTCTCAATTTGCTACCTCCTAACGGACTCAGGGGTCACAAATTCAGAGGAACTGTGTTTTTTGGTAGAAAAATCTCTCAATTTGCTACCTCCTGTCTAACGGACTCAGGGGTCACAAATTCAGAGGAACTGTGTTTTTTGGTAGAAAAATCTCTCAATTTGCTACCTCCTTGCTAACGGACTCAGGGGATGCTGGTGTTTTGCCTTGGGCGGGGGCCTTTCCTCCTGGTCATGGGTCACAAATTCAGAGGAACTGTATTTTTTGGCAGAAAAATCTCTCAATTTGCTACCTCCTGTCTAACGGACTCAGGGGTCACAAATTCAGAGGGACTGTGTTTTTTGGTAGAAAAATCTCTCAATTTGCTACCTCCTAACGGACTCAGGGGTCACAAATTCAGAGGAACTGTGTTTTTTGGTAGAAAAATCTCTCAATTTGCTACCTCCTGTCTAACGGACTCAGGGGTCACAAATTCAGAGGGACTGTGTTTTTTGGTAGAAAAATCTCTCAATTTGCTACCTCCTGTCTAACGGACTCAGGGGTCACAAATTCAGAGGACTGTGTTTTTTGGTAGAAAAATCTCTCAATTTGCTACCTCCTGTCTAACGGACTCAGGGGTCACAATTCAGAGGGACTGTGTTTTTTGGTAGAAAAATCTCTCAATTTGCTACCTCCTAACGGACTCAGGGGTCACAAATTCAGAGGAACTGTGTTTTTTGGTAGAAAAATCTCTCAATTTGCTACCTCCTTGCTAACGGACTCAGGGGATGCTGGTGTTTTGCCTTGGGCGGGGGCCTTTTGCTCCTGGTCCATGGGTCACAAATTCAGAGGAACTGTATTTTTTGGCAGAAAAATCTCTCAATTTGCTACCTCCTGTCTAACGGACTCAGGGGTCACAAATTCAGAGGGACTGTGTTTTTGGTAGAAAAATCTCTCAATTTGCTACCTCCTAACAGACTCAGGGGTCACAAATTCAGAGGAACTGGGTTTTTGGCAGAAAAATCTCTCAATTTGCTACCTCCTGTCTAACGGACTAAGGGGTCACAAATTCAGAGGAACTGTGTTTTTTGGTAGAAAAATCTCTCAATTTGCTACCTCCTGTCTAACGGACTCAGGGGTCACAAATTCAGACGAACTGTGTTTTTTGGTAGAAAAATCTCTCAATTTGCTACCTCCTGTCTAACAGACTCAGGGGTCACAAATTCAGAGGAACTGTGTATTTTGGTAGAAAAATCTCTCAATTTGCTACCTCCTGTCTAACGGACTCAGGGGTCACAAATTCAGAGGGACTGTATTTTTTGGTAGAAAAATCTCTCAATTTGCTACCTCCTAACGGACTCAGGGGTCACAAATTCAGAGGAACTGTGTTTTTTGTAGAAAAAGCTCTCAATTTGCTACCTTCTTGCTAACGGACACAGGGGATGCTGGTGTTTTGCCTTGGGCGGGGGCCTTTTGCTCCTGGTCCATGGGTCACAAATTCAGAGGAACTGTATTTTTTGGCAGAAAAATCTCTCAATTTGCTACCTCCTGTCTAACGGACTCAGGGGTCACAAATTCAGAGGACTGTGTTTTTGGCAGAAAAATCTCTCAATTTGCTACCTCCTGTCTAACGGACTCAGGGGTCACAAATTCAGAGGAACTGTGTTTTTTGGCAGAAAAATCTCTCAATTTGCTACCTCCTGTCTAACGGACTCAGGGGTCACAAATTCAGAGGAACTGTGTTTTTTGGTAGAAAAATCTCTCAATTTGCTACCTCCTGTCTAACGGACTCAGGGGTCACAAATTCAGAGGGACTGTGTTTTTTGGTAGAAAAATCTCTCAATTTGCTACCTCCTGTCTAACGGACTCAGGGGTCACAAATTCAGAGGGACTGTGTTTTTTGGTAGAAAAATCTCTCAATTTGCTACCTCCTGTCTAACGGACTCAGGGGTCACAAATTCAGAGGAACTGTGTTTTTTGGTAGAAAAATCTCTCAATTTGCTACCTCCTTGCTAACGGACTCAGGGGATGCTGGTGTTTGCCTTGGGCGGGGGCCTTTTCCTCCTGGTCCATGGGTCACAAATTCAGAGGAACTGTATTTTTTGGCAGAAAAATCTCTCAATTTGCTACCTCCTGTCTAACGGACTCAGGGGTCACAAATTCAGAGGGACTGTGTTTTTTGGTAGAAAAATCTCTCAATTTGCTACCTCCTGTCTAACGGACTCAGGGGTCACAAATTCAGAGGAACTGTGTTTTTTGGTAGAAAAATCTCTCAATTTGCTACCTCCTTGCTAACGGACTCAGGGGATGCTGGTGTTTTGCCTTTGGCGGGGGCCTTTTGCTCCTGGTCCATGGGTCACAAATTCAGAGGAACTGTATTTTTTGGCAGAAAAAATCTCTCAATTTGCTACCTCCTAACGGACTCAGGGGTCACAAATTCAGAGGAACTGTGTTTTTTGGTAGAAAAATCTCTCAATTTGCTACCTCCTGTCTAACGGACTCAGGGGTCACAAATTCAGAGGAACTGTGTTTTTTGGTAGAAAAATCTCTCAATTTGCTACCTCCTTGCTAACGGACTCAGGGGATGCTGGTGTTTTGCCTTGGGCGGGGGCCTTTTCCTCCTGGTCCATGGGTCACAAATTCAGAGGAACTGTATTTTTTGGCAGAAAAATCTCTCAATTTGCTACCTCCTGTCTAACGGACTCAGGGGTCACAAATTCAGAGGGACTGTGTTTTTGGTAGAAAAATCTCTCAATTTGCTACCTCCTAACGGACTCAGGGGTCACAAATTCAGAGGAACTGTGTTTTTGGTAGAAAAATCTCTCAATTTGCTACCTCCTGTCTAACGGACTCAGGGGTCACAAATTCAGAGGGACTGTGTTTTTGGTAGAAAAATCTCTCAATTTGCTACCTCCTAACGGACTCAGGGGTCACAAATTCAGAGGAACTGTGTTTTTTGGTAGAAAAATCTCTCAATTTGCTACCTCCTTCCTAACGGACTCAGGGGATGCTGGTGTTTTGCCTTGGGCGGGGGCCTTTTGCTCCTGGTCCATGGGTCACAAATTCAGAGGAACTGTATTTTTTGGCAGAAAAATCTCTCAATTTGCTACCTCCTGTCTAACGGACTCAGGGGTCACAAATTCAGAGGGACTGTGTTTTTTGGTAGAAAAATCTCTCAATTTGCTACCTCCTAACAGACTCAGGGGTCACAAATTCAGAGGAACTGGGGTTTTTTGGCAGAAAAATCTCTCAATTTGCTACCTCCTGTCTAACGGACTCAGGGGTCACAAATTCAGAGGAACTGTGTTTTTTGGTAGAAAAATCTCTCAATTTGCTACCTCCTGTCTAACGGACTCAGGGGTCACAAATTCAGAGGAACTGTGTTTTTTGGTAGAAAAATCTCTCAATTTGCTACCTCCTGTCTAACGGACTCAGGGGTCACAAATTCAGAGGGACTGTGTTTTTGGTAGAAAAATCTCTCAATTTGCTACCTCCTAACGGACTCAGGGGTCACAAATTCAGACGAACTGTGTTTTTTGGTAGAAAAATCTCTCAATTTGCTACCTTCTGTCTAACGGACTCAGGGGTCACAAATTCAGAGGAACTGTGTTTTTTGGTAGAAAAATCTCTCAATTTGCTACCTCCTGTCTAACGGACTCAGGGGTCACAAATTCAGAGGGACTGTGTTTTTTGGTAGAAAAATCTCTCAATTTGCTACCTCCTAACGGACTCAGGGGTCACAAATTCAGAGGAACTGTGTTTTTTGGTAGAAAAAGCTCTCAATTTGCTACCTTCTTGCTAACGGACACAGGGGATGCTGTGTTTTGCCTTGGGCGGGGCCTTTTGCTCCTGGTCCATGGGTCACAAATTCAGAGGAACTGTATTTTTTGGCAGAAAAATCTCTCAATTTGCTACCTCCTGTCTAACGGACTCAGGGGTCACAAATTCAGAGGGACTGTGTTTTTTGGCAGAAAAATCTCTCAATTTGCTACCTCCTGTCTAACGGACTCAGGGGTCACAAATTCAGAGGAACTGTGTTTTTTGGTAGAAAAATCTCTCAATTTGCTACCTCCTGTCTAACGGACTCAGGGGTCACAAATTCAGAGGGACTGTGTTTTTTGGTAGAAAAATCTCTCAATTTGCTACCTCCTAACGGACTCAGGGGTCACAAATTCAGAGGAACTGTGTTTTTTGGTAGAAAAATCTCTCAATTTGCTACCTCCTTGCTAACGGACTCAGGGGATGCTGGTGTTTTGCCTTGGGCGGGGGCCTTTTCCTCCTGGTCCATGGGTCACAAATTCAGAGGAACTGTATTTTTTGGCAGAAAAATCTCTCAATTTGCTACCTCCTGTCTAACGGACTCAGGGGTCACAAATTCAGAGGGACTGTGTTTTTTGGTAGAAAAATCTCTCAATTTGCTACCTCCTAACGGACTCAGGGGTCACAAATTCAGAGGAACTGTGTTTTTTGGTAGAAAAATCTCTCAATTTGCTACCTCCTTGCTAACGGACTCAGGGGTCACAAATTCAGAGGGACTGTGTTTTTTGGTAGAAAAATCTCTCAATTTGCTACCTCCTGTCTAACGGACTCAGGGGTCACAAATTCAGAGGAACTGTGTTTTTCGGTAGAAAAATCTCTCAATTTGCTACCTCCTAACGGACTCAGGGGTCACAAATTCAGAGGAACTGTGTTTTTTCGTAGAAAAATCTCTCAATTTGCTACCTCCTGTCTAACGGACTCAGGGTCACAAATTCAGAGGGACTGTGTTTTTTGGTAGAAAAATCTCTCAATTTGCTACCTCCTTGCTAACGGACTCAGGGGATGCTGGTGTTTTGCCTTGGGCGGGGGCCTTTTGCTCCTGGTCCATGGGTCACAAATTCAGAGGAACTGTATTTTTTGGCAGAAAAATCTCTCAATTTGCTACCTCCTGTCTAACGGACTCAGGGGTCACAAATTCAGAGGAACTGTGTTTTTTGGTAGAAAAATCTCTCAATTTGCTACCTCCTGTCTAACGGACTCAGGGGTCACAAATTCAGAGGAACTGTGTTTTTTGGTAGAAAAATCTCTCAATTTGCTACCTCCTGTCTAACGGACTCAGGGGTCACAAATTCAGAGGGACTGTGTTTTTTGGTAGAAAAATCTCTCAATTTGCTACCTCCTGTCTAACGGACTCAGGGGTCACAAATTCAGAGAACTGTGTTTTTTGGTAGAAAAATCTCTCAATTTGCTACCTCCTGTCTAACGGACTCAGGGGTCACAAATTCAGAGGGACTGTGTTTTTTGGTAGAAAAATCTCTCAATTTGCTACCTCCTAACGGACTCAGGGGTCACAAATTCAGAGGAACTGTGTTTTTTGGTAGAAAAATCTCTCAATTTGCTACCTCCTGTCTAACGGACTCAGGGGTCACAAATTCAGAGGAACTGTGTTTTTTGGTAGAAAAAGCTCTCAATTTGCTACCTCCTTGCTAACGGACACAGGGGATGCTGGTGTTTTGCCTTGGGCGGGGGCCTTTTGCTCCTGGTCCATGGGTCACAAATTCAGAGGAACTGTATTTTTTGGCAGAAAAATCTCTCAATTTGCTACCTCCTGTCTAACGGACTCAGGGGTCACAAATTCAGAGGGACTGTGTTTTTTGGTAGAAAAATCTCTCAATTTGCTACCTCCTGTCTAACGGACTCAGGGGTCACAAATTCAGAGGAACTGTGTTTTTTGGTAGAAAAATCTCTCAATTTGCTACCTCCTGTCTAACGGACTCAGGGGTCACAAATTCAGAGGAACTGTGTTTTTTGGTAGAAAAATCTCTCAATTTGCTACCTCCTGTCTAACGGACTCAGGGGTCACAAATTCAGAGGAATTGTGTTTTTTGGTAGAAAAATCTCTCAATTTGCTACCTCCTTGCTAACGGACTCAGGGGATGCTGGTGTTTTGCCTTGGGCGGGGGCCTTTTGCTCCTGGTCCATGGGTCACAAATTCAGAGGGACTGTGTTTTTTGGTAGAAAAATCTCTCAATTTGCTACCTCCTGTCTAACGGACTCAGGGGTCACAAATTCAGAGGAACTGTGTTTTTTGGTAGAAAAATCTATCAATTTGCTACCTCCTTGCTAACGGACTCAGGGGATGCTGGTGTTTTGCCTTGGGCGGGGGCTTTTTCTCCTGGTCCATGGGTCACAAATTCAGAGGTACTGTATTTTTTGGCAGAAAAATCTCTCAATTTGCTACCTCCTGTCTAACGGACTCAGGGGTCACAAATTCAGAGGAACTGTGTTTTTTGGTAGAAAAATCTCTCAATTTGCTACCTCCTGTCTAACGGACTCAGGGGTCACAAATTCAGAGGAACTGGGGTTTTTGGCAGAAAAATCTCTCAATTTGCTACCTCCTGTCTAACGGACTCAGGGGTCACAAATTCAGAGGAACTGTGTTTTTTGGTAGAAAATCTCTCAATTTGCTACCTCCTGTCTAACGGACTCAGGGGTCACAAATTCAGAGGGACTGTGTTTTTTGGTAGAAAAATCTCTCAATTTGCTACCTCCTGTCTAACGGACTCAGGGGTCACAAATTCAGAGGGACTGTGTTTTTTGGTAGAAAAATCTCTCAATTTGCTACCTCCTTGCTAACGGACTCAGGGGTTGCTGGTGTTTTGCCTTGGGCGGGGGCCTTTTGCTCCTGGTCCATGGGTCACAAATTCAGAGGAACGGTATTTTTTGGCAGAAAAATCTCTCAATTTGCTACCTCCTGTCTAACGGACTCAGGGGTCACAAATTCAGAGGGACTGTGTTTTTTGGTAGAAAAATCTCTCAATTTGCTACCTCCTAACGGACTCAGGGGTCACAAATTCAGAGGAACTGGGGTTTTTGGCAGAAAAATCTCTCAATTTGCTACCTCCTGTCTAACGGACTCAGGGGTCACAAATTCAGAGGGACTGTGTTTTTTGGTAGAAAAATCTCTCAATTTGCTACCTCCTGTCTAACGGACTCAGGGGTCACAAATTCAGAGGGACTGTGTTTTTTGGTAGAAAAATCTCTCAATTTGCTACCTCCTGTCTAACGGACTCAGGGGTCACAAATTCAGAGGAAATGTGTTTTTTGGTAGAAAAATCTCTCAATTTGCTACCTCCTAACGGACTCAGGGGTCACAAATTCAGAGGAACTGTGTTTTTTGGTAGAAAAATCTCTCAATTTGCTACCTCCTGTCTAACGGACTCAGGGGTCACAAATTCAGAGGAACTGTGTTTTTTGGTAGAAAAATCTATCAATTTGCTACCTCCTTGCTAACGGACTCAGGGGATGCTGGTGTTTTGCCTTGGGCGGGGGCCTTTTGCTCCTGGTCCATGGGTCACAAATTCAGAGGAACTGTATTTTTTGGCAGAAAAATCTCTCAATTTGCTACCTCCTGTCTAACGGACTCAGGGGTCACAAATTCAGAGGAACTGTGTTTTTTGGTAGAAAAATCTCTCAATTTGCTACCTCCTGTCTAACGGACTCAGGGGTCACAAATTCAGAGGGACTGTGTTTTTTGGTAGAAAAATCTCTCAATTTGCTACCTCCTAACAGACTCAGGGGTCACAAATTCAGAGGAACTGGGGTTTTTGGCAGAAAAATCTCTCAATTTGCTACCTCCTGTCTAACGGACTCAGGGGTCACAAATTCAGAGGAACTGTGTTTTTTGGTAGAAAAATCTCTCAATTTGCTACCTCCTGTCTAACGGACTCAGGGGTCACAAATTCAGAGGAACTGTGTTTTTTGGTAGAAAAATCTCTCAATTTGCTACCTCCTGTCTAACGGACTCAGGGGTCACAAATTCAGAGGGACTGTGTTTTTTGGTAGAAAAATCTCTCAATTTGCTACCTCCTAACGGACTCAGGGGTCACAAATTCAGACGAACTGTGTTTTTTGGTAGAAAAATCTCTCAATTTGCTACCTCCTGTCTAACGGACTCAGGGGTCACAAATTCAGAGGAACTGTGTTTTTTGGTAGAAAAATCTCTCAATTTGCTACCTCCTGTCTAACGGACTCAGGGGTCACAAATTCAGAGGGACTGTGTTTTTTGGTAGAAAAATCTCTCAATTTGCTACCTCCTGTCTAACGGACTCAGGGGTCACAAATTCAGAGGAACTGTGTTTTTTGGTAGAAAAATCTCTCAATTTGCTACCTCCTGTCTAACGGACTCAGGGGTCACAAATTCAGAGGAACTGTGTTTTTTGGTAGAAAAATCTCTCAATTTGCTACCTCCTGTCTAACGGACTCAGGGGTCACAAATTCAGAGGGACTGTGTTTTTTGGTAGAAAAATCTCTCAATTTGCTACCTCCTAACGGACTCAGGGTCACAAATTCAGAGGAACTGTGTTTTTTGGTAGAAAAATCTCTCAATTTGCTACCTCCTTGCTAACGGACTCAGGGGATGCTGGTGTTTTGCCTTGGGCGGGGGCCTTTTCCTCCTGGTCCATGGGTCACAAATTCAGAGGAACTGTATTTTTTGGCAGAAAAATCTCTCAATTTGCTACCTCCTGTCTAACGGACTCAGGGGTCACAAATTCAGAGGGACTGTGTTTTTTGGTAGAAAAATCTCTCAATTTGCTACCTCCTAACGGACTCAGGGGTCACAAATTCAGAGGAACTGTGTTTTTTGGTAGAAAAATCTCTCAATTTGCTACCTCCTTGCTAACGGACTCAGGGGTCACAAATTCAGAGGGACTGTGTTTTTTGGTAGAAAATCTCTCAATTTGCTACCTCCTGTCTAACGGACTCAGGGGTCACAAATTCAGAGGATCTGTGTTTTTCGGTAGAAAAATCTCTCAATTTGCTACCTCCTAACGGACTCAGGGGTCACAAATTCAGAGGAACTGTGTTTTTTCGTAGAAAAATCTCTCAATTTGCTACCTCCTGTCTAACGGACTCAGGGGTCACAAATTCAGAGGGACTGTGTTTTTTGGTAGAAAAATCTCTCAATTTGCTACCTCCTAACGGACTCAGGGGTCACAAATTCAGAGGAACTGTGTTTTTTGGTAGAAAAATCTCTCAATTTGCTACCTCCTTGCTAACGGACTCAGGGGATGCTGGTGTTTTGCCTTGGGCGGGGGCCTTTTGCTCCTGGTCCATGGGTCACAAATTCAGAGGAACTGTATTTTTTGGCAGAAAAATCTCTCAATTTGCTACCTCCTGTCTAACGGACTCAGGGGTCACAAATTCAGAGGAACTGTGTTTTTGGTAGAAAAATCTCTCAATTTGCTACCTCCTGTCTAACGGACTCAGGGGTCACAAATTCAGAGGAACTGTGTTTTTTGGTAGAAAAATCTCTCAATTTGCTACCTCCTGTCTAACGGACTCAGGGGTCACAAATTCAGAGGGACTGTGTTTTTTGGTAGAAAAATCTCTCAATTTGCTACCTCCTGTCTAACGGACTCAGGGGTCACAAATTCAGAGGAACTGTGTTTTTTGGTAGAAAAATCTCTCAATTTGCTACCTCCTGTCTAACGGACTCAGGGGTCACAAATTCAGAGGGACTGTGTTTTTTGGTAGAAAAATCTCTCAATTTGCTACCTCCTAACCGGACTCAGGGGTCACAAATTCAGAGGAACTGTGTTTTTTGGTAGAAAAATCTCTCAATTTGCTACCTCCTGTCTAACGGACTCAGGGGTCACAAATTCAGAGGAACTGTGTTTTTTGGTAGAAAAATCTCTCAATTTGCTACCTCCTGTCTAACGGACTCAGGGGTCACAAATTCAGAGGGACTGTGTTTTTTGGTAGAAAAATCTCTCAATTTGCTACCTCCTAACGGACTCAGGGGTCACAAATTCAGAGGAACTGTGTTTTTTGGTAGAAAAAGCTCTCAATTTGCTACCTCCTTGCTAACGGACACAGGGATGCTGGTGTTTTGCCTTGGGCGGGGGCCTTTTGCTCCTGGTCCATGGGTCACAAATTCAGAGGAACTGTATTTTTTGGCAGAAAAATCTCTCAATTTGCTACCTCCTGTCTAACGGACTCAGGGGTCACAAATTCAGAGGGACTGTGTTTTTTGGTAGAAAAATCTCTCAATTTGCTACCTCCTGTCTAACGGACTCAGGGTCACAAATTCAGAGGAACTGTGTTTTTTGGTAGAAAAATCTCTCAATTTGCTACCTCCTGTCTAACGGACTCAGGGGTCACAAATTCAGAGGAACTGTGTTTTTTGGTAGAAAAATCTCTCAATTTGCTACCTCCTGTCTAACGGACTCAGGGGTCACAAATTCAGAGGAATTGTGTTTTTTGGTAGAAAAATCTCTCAATTTGCTACCTCCTTGCTAACGGACTCAGGGGATGCTGGTGTTTTGCCTTGGGCGGGGGCCTTTTGCTCCTGGTCCATGGGTCACAAATTCAGAGGGACTGTGTTTTTTGGTAGAAAAATCTCTCAATTTGCTACCTCCTGTCTAACGGACTCAGGGGTCACAAATTCAGAGGAACTGTGTTTTTTGGTAGAAAAATCTCTCAATTTGCTACCTCCTTGCTAACGGACTCAGGGGATGCTGGTGTTTTGCCTTGGGCGGGGGCTTTTTCCTCCTGGTCCATGGGTCACAAATTCAGAGGTACTGTATTTTTTGGCAGAAAAATCTCTCAATTTGCTACCTCCTGTCTAACGGACTCAGGGGTCACAAATTCAGAGGAACTGTGTTTTTTGGTAGAAAAATCTCTCAATTTGCTACCTCCTGTCTAACGGACTCAGGGGTCACAAATTCAGAGGAACTGGGGTTTTTGGCAGAAAAATCTCTCAATTTGCTACCTCCTGTCTAACGGACTCAGGGGTCACAAATTCAGAGGAACTGTGTTTTTTGGTAGAAAAATTTCTCAATTTGCTACCTCCTGTCTAACGGACTCAGGGGTCACAAATTCAGAGGGACTGTGTTTTTTGGTAGAAAAATCTCTCAATTTGCTACCTCCTGTCTAACGGACTCAGGGGTCACAAATTCAGAGGGACTGTGTTTTTTGGTAGAAAAATCTCTCAATTTGCTACCTCCTAACGGACTCAGGGGTCACAAATTCAGAGGAACTGTGTTTTTTGGTAGAAAAATCTCTCAATTTGCTACCTCCTTGCTAACGGACTCAGGGGATGCTGGTGTTTTGCCTTGGGCGGGGGCCTTTTGCTCCTGGTCCATGGGTCACAAATTCAGAGGAACTGTATTTTTTGGCAGAAAAATCTCTCAATTTGCTACCTCCTGTCTAACGGACTCAGGGGTCACAAATTCAGAGGGACTGTGTTTTTTGGTAGAAAAATCTCTCAATTTGCTACCTCCTAACGGACTCAGGGGTCACAAATTCAGAGGAACTGGGGTTTTTGGCAGAAAAATCTCTCAATTTGCTACCTCCTGTCTAACGGACTCAGGGGTCACAAATTCAGAGGGACTGTGTTTTTTGGTAGAAAAATCTCTCAATTTGCTACCTCCTGTGTAACGGACTCAGGGGTCACAAATTCAGAGGGACTGTGTTTTTTGGTAGAAAAATCTCTCAATTTGCTACCTCCTGTCTAACGGACTCAGGGGTCACAAATTCAGAGGGACTGTGTTTTTTGGTAGAAAAATCTCTCAATTTGCTACCTCCTGTCTAACGGACTCAGGGGTCACAAATTCAGAGGAACTGTGTTTTTTGGTAGAAAAATCTCTCAATTTGCTACCTCCTAACGGACTCAGGGGTCACAAATTCAGAGGAACTGTGTTTTTTGGTAGAAAAATCTCTCAATTTGCTACCTCCTGTCTAACGGACTCAGGGGTCACAAATTCAGAGGAACTGTGTTTTTTGGTAGAAAAATCTATCAATTTGCTACCTCCTTGCTAACGGACTCAGGGGATGCTGGTGTTTTGCCTTGGGCGGGGGCCTTTTGCTCCTGGTCCATGGGTCACAAATTCAGAGGAACTGTATTTTTTGGCAGAAAAATCTCTCAATTTGCTACCTCCTGTCTAACGGACTCAGGGGTCACAAATTCAGAGGAACTGTGTTTTTTGGTAGAAAAATCTCTCAATTTGCTACCTCCTGTCTAACGGACTCAGGGGTCACAAATTCAGAGGAACTGTGTTTTTTGGTAGAAAAATCTCTCAATTTGCTACCTCCTGTCTAACGGACTCAGGGGTCACAAATTCAGAGGAACTGTGTTTTTTGGTAGAAAAATCTCTCAATTTGCTACCTCCTGTCTAACGGACTCAGGGGTCACAAATTCAGAGGAACTGTGTTTTTTGGTAGAAAAATCTCTCAATTTGCTACCTCCTTGCTAACGGACTCAGGGGATGCTGGTGTTTTGCCTTGGGCGGGGGCCTTTTGCTCCTGGTCCATGGGTCACAAATTCAGAGGAACTGTGTTTTTTGGTAGAAAAATCTCTCAATTTGCTACCTCCTGTCTAACGGACTCAGGGGTAACAAATTCAGAGGAACTGTGTTTTTTGGTAGAAAAATCTCTCAATTTGCTACCTCCTTGCTAACGGACTCAGGGGATGCTGGTGTTTTGCCTTGGGCGGGGGCCTTTTCCTCCTGGTCCATGGGTCACAAATTCAGAGGTACTGTATTTTTTGGCAGAAAAATCTCTCAAT
Source organism: Pelodiscus sinensis (assembly GCF_049634645.1). Lineage (NCBI taxonomy): Eukaryota > Metazoa > Chordata > Testudines > Trionychidae > Pelodiscus > Pelodiscus sinensis. The sequence continues at coordinate 26,925 of NW_027465886.1, forward strand.
TTGCTACCTCCTGTCTAACGGACTCAGGGGTCACAAATTCAGAGGAACTGTGTTTTTTGGTAGAAAAATCTCTCAATTTGCTACCTCCTGTCTAACGGACTCAGGGGTCACAAATTCAGAGGAACTGGGGTTTTTGGCAGAAAAATCTCTCAATTTGCTACCTCCTGTCTAACGGACTCAGGGGTCACAAATTCAGAGGAACTGTGTTTTTTGGTAGAAAAATCTCTCAATTTGCTACCTCCTGTCTAACGGACTCAGGGGTCACAAATTCAGAGGAACTGTGTTTTTTGGTAGAAAAATCTCTCAATTTGCTACCTCCTTGCTAACGGACTCAGGGGATGCTGGTGTTTTGCCTTGGGCGGGGGCCTTTTGCTCCTGGTCCATGGGTCACAAATTCAGAGGAACTGTGTTTTTTGGCAGAAAAATCTCTCAATTTGCTACCTCCTGTCTAACGGACTCAGGGGTCACAAATTCAGAGGGACTGTGTTTTTTGGTAGAAAAATCTCTCAATTTGCTACCTCCTAACAGACTCAGGGGTCACAAATTCAGAGGAACTGGGGTTTTTGGCAGAAAAATCTCTCAATTTGCTACCTCCTGTCTAACGGACTCAGGGGTCACAAATTCAGAGGAACTGTGTTTTTTGGTAGAAAAATCTCTCAATTTGCTACCTCCTGTCTAACGGACTCAGGGGTCACAAATTCAGAGGAACTGTGTTTTTTGGTAGAAAAATCTCTCAATTTGCTACCTCCTAACGGACTCAGGGGTCACAAATTCAGAGGAACTGTGTTTTTTGGTAGAAAAATCTCTCAATTTGCTACCTCCTTGCTAACGGACTCAGGGGATGCTGGTGTTTTGCCTTGGGCGGGGGCCTTTTGCTCCTGGTCCATGGGTCACAAATTCAGAGGAACTGTGTTTTTTGGCAGAAAAATCTCTCAATTTGCTACCTCCTGTCTAACGGACTCAGGGGTCACAAATTCAGAGGGACTGTGTTTTTTGGTAGAAAAATCTCTCAATTTGCTACCTCCTGTCTAACGGACTCAGGGGTCACAAATTCAGAGGGACTGTGTTTTTTGGTAGAAAAATCTCTCAATTTGCTACCTCCTAACGGACTCAGGGGTCACAAATTCAGAGGAACTGTGTTTTTTGGTAGAAAAATCTCTCAATTTGCTACCTCCTTGCTAACGGACTCAGGGGATGCTGGTGTTTTGCCTTGGGCGGGGGCCTTTTGCTCCTGGTCCATGGGTCACAAATTCAGAGGAACTGTGTTTTTTGGCAGAAAAATCTCTCAATTTGCTACCTCCTGTCTAACGGACTCAGGGGTCACAAATTCAGAGGGACTGTGTTTTTTGGTAGAAAAATCTCTCAATTTGCTACCTCCTAACAGACTCAGGGGTCACAAATTCAGAGGAACTGTGTTTTTTGGTAGAAAAATCTCTCAATTTGCTACCTCCTGTCTAACGGACTCAGGGGTCACAAATTCAGAGGAACTGTGTTTTTTGGTAGAAAAATCTCTCAATTTGCTACCTCCTAACGGATTCAGGGGTCACAAATTCAGAGGAACTGTGTTTTTTGGTAGAAAAATCTCTCAATTTGCTACCTCCTTGCTAACGGACTCAGGGGATGCTGGTGTTTTGCCTTGGGCGGGGGCCTTTTGCTCCTGGTCCATGGGTCACAAATTCAGAGGAACTGTGTTTTTTGGCAGAAAAATCTCTCAATTTGCTACCTCCTGTCTAACGGACTCAGGGGTCACAAATTCAGAGGGACTGTGTTTTTTGGTAGAAAAATCTCTCAATTTGCTACCTCCTAACAGACTCAGGGGTCACAAATTCAGAGGAACTGGGGTTTTTGGCAGAAAAATCTCTCAATTTGCTACCTCCTGTCTAACGGACTCAGGGGTCACAAATTCAGAGGAACTGTGTTTTTTGGTAGAAAAATCTCTCAATTTGCTACCTCCTGTCTAACGGACTCAGGGGTCACAAATTCAGAGGGACTGTGTTTTTTGGTAGAAAAATCTCTCAATTTGCTACCTCCTGTCTAACGGACTCAGGGGTCACAAATTCAGAGGAACTGTGTTTTTTGGTAGAAAAATCTCTCAATTTGCTACCTCCTGTCTAACGGACTCAGGGGTCACAAATTCAGAGGAACTGTGTTTTTTGGTAGAAAAATCTCTCAATTTGCTACCTCCTGTCTAACGGACTCAGGGGTCACAAATTCAGAGGAACTGTGTTTTTTGGTAGAAAAATCTCTCAATTTGCTACCTCCTGTCTAACGGACTCAGGGGTCACAAATTCAGAGGAACTGTGTTTTTTGGTAGAAAAATCTCTCAATTTGCTACCTCCTTGCTAACGGACTCAGGGGATGCTGGTGTTTTGCCTTGGGCGGGGGCCTTTTGCTCCTGGTCCATGGGTCACAAATTCAGAGGAACTGTGTTTTTTGGTAGAAAAATCTCTCAATTTGCTACCTCCTGTCTAACGGACTCAGGGGTCACAAATTCAGAGGAACTGTGTTTTTTGGTAGAAAAATCTCTCAATTTGCTACCTCCTTGCTAACGGACTCAGGGGATGCTGGTGTTTTGCCTTGGGCGGGGGCCTTTTGCTCCTGGTCCATGGGTCACAAATTCAGAGGAACTGTGTTTTTTGGTAGAAAAATCTCTCAATTTGCTACCTCCTGTCTAACGGACTCAGGGGTAACAAATTCAGAGGAACTGTGTTTTTTGGTAGAAAAATCTCTCAATTTGCTACCTCCTTGCTAACGGACTCAGGGGATGCTGGTGTTTTGCCTTGGGCGGGGGCCTTTTCCTCCTGGTCCATGGGTCACAAATTCAGAGGTACTGTATTTTTTGGCAGAAAAATCTCTCAATTTGCTACCTCCTGTCTAACGGACTCAGGGGTCACAAATTCAGAGGAACTGTGTTTTTTGGTAGAAAAATCTCTCAATTTGCTACCTCCTGTCTAACGGACTCAGGGGTCACAAATTCAGAGGAACTGTGTTTTTTGGTAGAAAAATCTCTCAATTTGCTACCTCCTTGCTAACGGACTCAGGGGATGCTGGTGTTTTGCCTTGGGCGGGGGCCTTTTGCTCCTGGTCCATGGGTCACAAATTCAGAGGAACTGTGTTTTTTGGTAGAAAAATCTCTCAATTTGCTACCTCCTGTCTAACGGACTCAGGGGTCTCAAATTCAGAGGGACTGTGTTTTTTGGTAGAAAAATCTCTCAATTTGCTACCTCCTAACGGACTCAGGGGTCACAAATTCAGAGGAACTGGGGTTTTTGGCAGAAAAATCTCTCAATTTGCTACCTCCTGTCTAACGGACTCAGGGGTCACAAATTCAGAGGGACTGTGTTTTTTGGTAGAAAAATCTCTCAATTTGCTACCTCCTGTCTAACGGACTCAGGGGTCACAAATTCAGAGGGACTGTGTTTTTTGGTAGAAAAATCTCTCAATTTGCTACCTCCTGTCTAACGGACTCAGGGGTCACAAATTCAGAGGGACTGTGTTTTTTGGTAGAAAAATCTCTCAATTTGCTACCTCCTGTCTAACGGACTCAGGGGTCACAAATTCAGAGGGACTGTGTTTTTTGGTAGAAAAATCTCTCAATTTGCTACCTCCTGTCTAACGGACTCAGGGGTCACAAATTCAGAGGGACTGTGTTTTTTGGTAGAAAAATCTCTCAATTTGCTACCTCCTGTCTAACGGACTCAGGGGTCACAAATTCAGAGGAACTGTGTTTTTTGGTAGAAAAATCTCTCAATTTGCTACCTCCTGTCTAACGGACTCAGGGGTCACAAATTCAGAGGAACTGTGTTTTTTGGTAGAAAAATCTCTCAATTTGCTACCTCCTGTCTAACGGACTCAGGGGTCACAAATTCAGAGGAACTGTGTTTTTTGGTAGAAAAATCTATCAATTTGCTACCTCCTTGCTAACGGACTCAGGGGATGCTGGTGTTTTGCCTTGGGCGGGGGCCTTTTGCTCCTGGTCCATGGGTCACAAATTCAGAGGAACTGGGGTTTTTGGTAGAAAGGAGGTAGCAAATTGAGAGATTTAACGGACTCAGGGGTCACAAATTCAGAGGAACCGTGTTTTTTGGTAGAAAAATCTCTCAATTTGCTACCTCCTGTCTAACGGACTCAGGGGTCACAAATTCAGAGGAACTGTGTTTTTTGGTAGAAAAATCTCTCAATTTGCTACCTCCTGTCTAACGGACTCAGGGGTCACAAATTCAGAGGGACTGTGTTTTTTGGTAGAAAAATCTCTCAATTTGCTACCTCCTGTCTAACGGACTCAGGGGTCACAAATTCAGAGGGACTGTGTTTTTGGTAGAAAAATCTCTCAATTTGCTACCTCCTAACGGACTCAGGGGTCACAAATTCAGAGGAACTGGGGTTTTTGGCAGAAAAATCTCTCAATTTGCTACCTCCTGTCTAACGGACTGAGGGGTCACAAATTCAGAGGGACTGTGTTTTTGGTAGAAAAATCTCTCAATTTGCTACCTCCTAACGGACTCAGGGGTCACAAATTCAGAGGAACTGGGGTTTTTGGCAGAAAAATCTCTCAATTTGCTACCTCCTGTCTAACGGACTCAGGGGTCACAAATTCAGAGGAACTGTGTTTTTTGGTAGAAAAATCTCTCAATTTGCTACCTCCTGTCTAACGGACTCAGGGGTCACAAATTCAAAGGGACTGTGTTTTTTGGTAGAAAAATCTCTCAATTTGCTACCTCCTGTCTAACGGACTCAGGGGTCACAAATTCAGAGGAACTGTGTTTTTTGGTAGAAAAATCTCTCAATTTGCTACCTCCTGTCTAACGGACTCAGGGGTCACAAATTCAGAGGAACTGTGTTTTTTAGTAGAAAAATCTCTCAATTTGCTACCTCCTGTCTAACGGACTCAGGGGTCACAAATTCAGAGGGACTGTGTTTTTTGGTAGAAAAATCTCTCAATTTGCTACCTCCTGTCTAACGGACTCAGGGGTCACAAATTCAGAGGAACTGTGTTTTTTGGTAGAAAAATCTCTCAATTTGCTACCTCCTGTCTAACGGACTCAGGGGTCACAATTTCAGAGGGACTGTGTTTTTTGGTAGAAAAATCTCTCAATTTGCTACCTCCTAACGGACTCAGGGGTCACAAATTCAGAGGAACTGTGTTTTTTGGTAGAAAAATCTCTCAATTTGCTACCTCCTGTCTAACGGACTCAGGGGTCACAAATTCAGAGGGACTGTGTTTTTTGGTAGAAAAATCTCTCAATTTGCTACCTCCTTGCTAACGGACTCAGGGGATGCTGGTGTTTTGCCTTGGGCGGGGGCCTTTTGCTCCTGGTCCATGGGTCACAAATTCAGAGGAACTGTATTTTTTGGCAGAAAAATCTCTCAATTTGCTACCTCCTGTCTAACGGACTCAGGGGTCACAAATTCAGAGGAACTGTGTTTTTTGGTAGAAAAATCTCTCAATTTGCTACCTCCTGTCTAACGGACTCAGGGGTCACAAATTCAGAGGGACTGTGTTTTTTGGTAGAAAAATCTCTCAATTTGCCACCTCCTGTCTAACGGACTCAGGGGTCACAAATTCAGAGGAACTGTGTTTTTTGGTAGAAAAATCTCTCAATTTGCTACCTCCTGTCTAACGGACTCAGGGGTCACAAATTCAGAGGGACTGTGTTTTTTGGTAGAAAAATCTCTCAATTTGCTACCTCCTGTCTAACGGACTCAGGGGTCACAAATTCAGAGGAACTGTGTTTTTTGGTAGAAAAATCTCTCAATTTGCTACCTCCTTGCTAACGGACTCAGGGGATGCTGGTGTTTTGCCTTGGGCGGGGGCCTTTTGCTCCTGGTCCATGGGTCACAAATTCAGAGGAACTGTATTTTTTGGCAGAAAAATCTCTCAATTTGCTACCTCCTGTCTAACGGACTCAGGGGTCACAAATTCAGAGGGACTGTGTTTTTTGGTAGAAAAATCTCTCAGTTTGCTACCTCCTGTCTAACGGACTCAGGGGTCACAAATTCAGAGGGACTGTGTTTTTTGGTAGAAAAATCTCTCAATTTGCTACCTCCTAACGGACTCAGGGGTCACAAATTCAGAGGAACTGTGTTTTTTGGAAGAAAAATCTCTCAATTTGCTACCTCCTGTCTAACGGACTCAGGGGTCACAAATTCAGAGGGACTGTGTTTTTTGGTAGAAAAATCTCTCAATTTGCTACCTCCTAACGGACTCAGGGGTCACTGTGTTTTTTGGTAGAAAAATCTCTCAATTTGCTACCTCCTTGCTAACGGACTCAGGGGATGCTGGTGTTTTGCCTTGGGCGGGGGCCTTTTGCTCCCGGTCCATGGGTCACAAATTCAGAGGAACTGTATTTTTTGGCAGAAAAATCTCTCAATTTGCTACCTCCTAACGGACTCAGGGGTCACAAATTCAGAGGAACTGTGTTTTTTGGTAGAAAAATCTCTCAATTTGCTACCTCCTGTCTAACGGACTCAGGGGTCACAAATTCAGAGGGACTGTGTTTTTTGGTAGAAAAATCTCTCAATTTGCTACCTCCTAACGGACTCAGGGGTCACAAATTCAGAGGAACTGTGTTTTTTGGTAGAAAAATCTCTCAATTTGCTACCTCCTTGCTAACGGACTCAGGGGATGCTGGTGTTTTGCCTTGGGCGGGGGCCTTTTGCTCCTGGTCCATGGGTCACAAATTCAGAGGAACTGTATTTTTTGGCAGAAAAATCTCTCAATTTGCTACCTCCTAACGGACTCAGGGGTCACAAATTCAGAGGAACTGTGTTTTTTGGTAGAAAAATCTCTGAATTTGCTACCTCCTGTCTAACGGACTCAGGGGTCACAAATTCAGAGGGACTGTGTTTTTTGGTAGAAAAATCTCTCAATTTGCTACCTCCTGTCTAACGGACTCAGGGGTCACAAATTCAGAGGAACTGTGTTTTTTGGTAGAAAAATCTCTCAATTTGCTACCTCCTAACGGACTCAGGGGTCACAAATTCAGAGGAACTGTGTTTTTTGGTAGAAAAATCTCTCAATTTGCTACCTCCTGTCTAACGGACTCAGGGGTCACAAATTCAGAGGAATTGTGTTTTTTGGTAGAAAAATCTATCAATTTGCTACCTCCTTGCTAACGGACTCAGGGGATGCTGGTGTTTTGCCTTGGGCGGGGGCCTTTTGCTCCTGGTCCATGGGTCACAAATTCAGAGGAACTGGGGTTTTTGGTAGAAAGGAGGTAGCAAATTGAGAGATTTAACGGACTCAGGGGTCACAAATTCAGAGGAACCGTGTTTTTTGGTAGAAAAATCTCTCAATTTGCTACCTCCTGTCTAACGGACTCAGGGGTCACAAATTCAGAGGAACTGTGTTTTTTGGTAGAAAAATCTCTCAATTTGCTACCTCCTGTCTAACGGACTCAGGGGTCACAAATTCAGAGGGACTGTGTTTTTGGTAGAAAAATCTCTCAATTTGCTACCTCCTGTCTAACGGACTCAGGGGTCACAAATTCAGAGGAACTGGGGTTTTTGGCAGAAAAATCTCTCAATTTGCTACCTCCTGTCTAACGGACTGAGGGGTCACAAATTCAGAGGGACTGTGTTTTTGGTAGAAAAATCTCTCAATTTGCTACCTCCTAACGGACTCAGGGGTCACAAATTCAGAGGAACTGGGGTTTTTGGCAGAAAAATCTCTCAATTTGCTACCTCCTGTCTAACGGACTCAGGGGTCACAAATTCAGAGGAACTGTGTTTTTTGGTAGAAAAATCTCTCAATTTGCTACCTCCTGTCTAACGGACTCAGGGGTCACAAATTCAGAGGGACTGTGTTTTTTGGTAGAAAAATCTCTCAATTTGCTACCTCCTGTCTAACGGACTCAGGGGTCACAAATTCAGAGGGACTGTGTTTTTTGGTAGAAAAATCTCTCAATTTGCTACCTCCTAACGGACTCAGGGGTCACAAATTCAGAGGAACTGTGTTTTTTGGTAGAAAAATCTGTCAATTTGCTACCTCCTTGCTAACGGACTCAGGGGATGCTGGTGTTTTGCCTTGGGCGGGGGCCTTTTGCTCCTGGTCCATGGGTCACAAATTCAGAGGAACTGTATTTTTTGGCAGAAAAATCTCTCAATTTGCTACCTCCTGTCTAACGGACTCAGGGGTCACAAATTCAGAGGGACTGTGTTTTTTGGTAGAAAAATCTCTCAATTTGCTACCTCCTAACGGACTCAGGGGTCACAAATTCAGAGGAACTGTGTTTTTTGGAAGAAAAATCTCTCAATTTGCTACCTCCTGTCTAACGGACTCAGGGGTCACAAATTCAGAGGGACTGTGTTTTTTGGTAGAAAAATCTCTCAATTTGCTACCTCCTAACGGACTCAGGGGTCACAAATTCAGAGGAACTGTGTTTTTTGGTAGAAAAATCTCTCAATTTGCTACCTCCTTGCTAACGGACTCAGGGGATGCTGGTGTTTTGCCTTGGGCGGGGGCCTTTTGCTCCTGGTCCATGGGTCACAAATTCAGAGGAACTGTATTTTTTGGCAGAAAAATCTCTCAATTTGCTACCTCCTAACGGACTCAGGGGTCACAAATTCAGAGGAAAAGTGTTTTTTGGTAGAAAAATCTCTCAATTTGCTACCTCCTGTCTAACGGACTCAGGGGTCACAAATTCAGAGGAACTGTGTTTTTTGGTAGAAAAATCTCTCAATTTGCTACCTCCTGTCTAACGGACTCAGGGGTCACAAATTCAGAGGAACTGTGTTTTTTGGTAGAAAAATCTCTCAATTTGCTACCTCCTATCTAACGGACTCAGGGGTCACAAATTCAGAGGAACTGTGTTTTTTGGTAGAAAAATCTCTCAGTTTGCTACCTCCTGTCTAACGGACTCAGGGGTCACAAATTCAGAGGGACTGTGTTTTTTGGTAGAAAAATCTCTCAATTTGCTACCTCCTGTCTAACGGACTCAGGGGTCACAAATTCAGAGGAACTGTGTTTTTTGGTAGAAAAATCTCTCAATTTGCTACCTCCTGTCTAACGGACTCGGGTCACAAATTCAGAGGGACTGTGTTTTTTGGTAGAAAAATCTCTCAATTTGCTACCTCCTAACGGACTCAGGGGTCACAAATTCAGAGGAACTGTGTTTTTTGGTAGAAAAATCTCTCAATTTTCTACCTCCTGTCTAACGGACTCAGGGGTCACAAATTCAGAGGAACTGTGTTTTTTGGTAGAAAAATCTCTCAATTTGCTACCTCCTAACGGACTCAGGGGTCACAAATTCAGAGGAACTGTGTTTTTTGGTAGAAAAATCTCTCAATTTGCTACCTCCTTGCTAACGGACTCAGGGGATGCTGGTGTTTTGCCTTGGGCGGGGGCCTTTTGCTCCTGGTCCATGGGTCACAAATTCAGAGGAACTGTATTTTTTGGCAGAAAAATCTCTCAATTTGCTACCTCCTGTCTAACGGACTCAGGGGTCACAAATTCAGAGGGACTGTGTTTTTTGGTAGAAAAATCTCTCAATTTGCTACCTCCTAACGGACTCAGGGGTCACAAATTCAGAGGAACTGTGTTTTTTGGTAGAAAAATCTCTCAATTTGCTACCTCCTGTCTAACGGACTCAGGGGTCACAAATTCAGAGGAACTGTGTTTTTTGGTAGAAAAATCTCTCAATTTGCTACCTCCTGTCTAACGGACTCAGGGGTCACAAATTCAGAGGGACTGTGTTTTTTGGTAGAAAAATCTCTCAATTTGCTACCTCCTGTCTAACGGACTCAGGGGTCACAAATTCAGAGGAACTGTGTTTTTTGGTAGAAAAATCTCTCAATTTGCTACCTCCTGTCTAACGGACTCAGGGGTCACAAATTCAGAGGGACTGTGTTTTTTGGTAGAAAAATCTCTCAATTTGCTACCTCCTAACGGACTCAGGGGTCACAAATTCAGAGGAACTGTGTTTTTTGGTAGAAAAATCTCTCAATTTGCTACCTCCTGTCTAACGGACTCAGGGGTCACAAATTCAGAGGGACTGTGTTTTTTGGTAGAAAAATCTCTCAATTTGCTACCTCCTTGCTAACGGACTCAGGGGATGCTGGTGTTTTGCCTTGGGCGGGGGCCTTTTGCTCCTGGTCCATGGGTCACAAATTCAGAGGAACTGTATTTTTTGGCAGAAAAATCTCTCAATTTGCTACCTCCTGTCTAACGGACTCAGGGGTCACAAATTCAGAGGAACTGTGTTTTTTGGTAGAAAAATCTCTCAATTTGCTACCTCCTGTCTAACGGACTCAGGGGTCACAAATTCAGAGGGACTGTGTTTTTTGGTAGAAAAATCTCTCAATTTGCCACCTCCTGTCTAACGGACTCAGGGGTCACAAATTCAGAGGAACTGTGTTTTTTGGTAGAAAAATCTCTCAATTTGCTACCTCCTGTCTAACGGACTCAGGGGTCACAAATTCAGAGGGACTGTGTTTTTTGGTAGAAAAATCTCTCAATTTGCTACCTCCTAACGGACTCAGGGGTCACAAATTCAGAGGAACTGTGTTTTTTGGTAGAAAAATCTCTCAATTTGCTACCTCCTGTCTAACGGACTCAGGGGTCACAAATTCAGAGGAACTGTGTTTTTTGGTAGAAAAATCTCTCAATTTGCTACCTCCTTGCTAACGGACTCAGGGGATGCTGGTGTTTTGCCTTGGGCGGGGGCCTTTTGCTCCTGGTCCATGGGTCACAAATTCAGAGGAACTGTATTTTTTGGCAGAAAAATCTCTCAATTTGCTACCTCCTGTCTAACGGACTCAGGGGTCACAAATTCAGAGGGACTGTGTTTTTTGGTAGAAAAATCTCTCAATTTGCTACCTCCTAACGAACTCAGGGGTCACAAATTCAGAGGAACTGTGTTTTTTGGTAGAAAAATCTCTCAATTTGCTACCTCCTAACGGACTCAGGGGTCACAAATTCAGAGGAACTGGGGTTTTTGGCAGAAAAATCTCTCAATTTGCTACCTCCTGTCTAACGGACTCAGGGGTCACAAATTCAGAGGAACCGTGTTTTTTGGTAGAAAAATCTCTCAATTTGCTACCTCCTGTCTAACGGACTCAGGGGTCACAAATTCAGAGGGACTGTGTTTTTTGGTAGAAAAATCTCTCAATTTGCTACCTCCTGTCTAACGGACTCAGGGGTCACAAATTCAGAGGGACTGTGTTTTTTGGTAGAAAAATCTCTCAATTTGCTACCTCCTAACGGACTCAGGGGTCACAAATTCAGAGGAACTGTGTTTTTTGGTAGAAAAATCTCTCAATTTGCTACCTCCTGTCTAACGGACTCAGGGGTCACAAATTCAGAGGAACTGTGTTTTTTGGTAGAAAAATCTCTCAATTTGCTACCTCCTGTCTAACGGACTCAGGGGTCACAAATTCAGAGGGACTGTGTTTTTTGGTAGAAAAATCTCTCAATTTGCTACCTCCTAACGGACTCAGGGGTCACAAATTCAGAGGAACTGGGGTTTTTGGCAGAAAAATCTCTCAATTTGCTACCTCCTGTCTAACGGACTCAGGGGTCACAAATTCAGAGGGACTGTGTTTTTTGGTAGAAAAATCTCTCAATTTGCTACCTCCTGTCTAACGGACTCAGGGGTCACAAATTCAGAGGAACTGTGTTTTTTGGTAGAAAAATCTCTCAATTTGCTACCTCCTGTCTAACGGACTCAGGGGTCACAAATTCAGAGGAACTGTGTTTTTTGGTAGAAAAATCTCTCAATTTGCTACCTCCTGTCTAACGGACTCAGGGGATGCTGGTGTTTTGCCTTGGGCGGGGGCCTTTTGCTCCTGGTCCATGGGTCACAAATTCAGAGGAACTGGGGTTTTTGGTAGAAAAATCTCTCAATTTGCTACCTCCTGTCTAACGGACTCAGGGGTCACAAATTCAGAGGAACTGGGGTTTTTGGTAGAAAAATCTCTCAATTTGCTACCTCCTGTCTAACGGACTCAGGGGTCACAAATTCAGAGGAACTGTGTTTTTTGGTAGAAAAATCTCTCAATTTGCTACCTCCTGTCTAACGGACTCAGGGGTCACAAATTCAGAGGGACTGTGTTTTTTGGTAGAAAAATCTCTCAATTTGCTACCTCCTTTCTAACGGACTCAGGGGTCACAAATTCAGAGGAACTGTGTTTTTTGGTAGAAAAATCTCTCAATTTGCTACCTCCTGTCTAACGGACTCAGGGGTCACAAATTCAGAGGGACTGTGTTTTTTGGTAGAAAAATCTCTCAATTTGCTACCTCCTAACGGACTCAGGGGTCACAAATTCAGAGGAACTGTGTTTTTAGGTAGAAAAATCTCTCAATTTGCTACCTCCTGTCTAACGGACTCAGGGGTCACAAATTCAGAGGGACTGTGTTTTTTGGTAGAAAAATCTCTCAATTTGCTACCTCCTAACGGACTCAGGGGTCACAAATTCAGAGGAACTGTGTTTTTTGGTAGAAAAATCTCTCAATTTGCTACCTCCTGTCTAACGGACTCAGGGGTCACAAATTCAGAGGAACTGTGTTTTTTGGTAGAAAAATCTCTCAATTTGCTACCTCCTGTCTAACGGACTCAGGGGTCACAAATTCAGAGGAACTGTATTTTTTGGCAGAAAAATCTCTCAATTTGCTACCTCCTGTCTAACGGACTCAGGGGTCACAAATTCAGAGGGACTGTGTTTTTTGGTAGAAAAATCTCTCAATTTGCTACCTCCTAACGGACTCAGGGGTCACAAATTCAGAGGAACTGGGGTTTTTGGCAGAAAAATCTCTCAATTTGCTACCTCCTGTCTAACGGACTCAGGGGTCACAAATTCAGAGGAACCGTGTTTTTTGGTAGAAAAATCTCTCAATTTGCTACCTCCTGTCTAACGGACTCAGGGGTCACAAATTCAGAGGGACTGTGTTTTTTGGTAGAAAAATCTCTCAATTTGCTACCTCCTGTCTAACGGACTCAGGGGTCACAAATTCAGAGGGACTGTGTTTTTTGGTAGAAAAATCTCTCAATTTGCTACCTCCTAACGGACTCAGGGGTCACAAATTCAGAGGAACTGTGTTTTTTGGTAGAAAAATCTCTCAATTTGCTACCTCCTGTCTAACGGACTCAGGGGTCACAAATTCGGAGGAACTGTGTTTTTTGGTAGAAAAATCTCTCAATTTGCTACCTCCTGTCTAACGGACTCAGGGGTCACAAATTCAGAGGGACTGTGTTTTTTGGTAGAAAAATCTCTCAATTTGCTACCTCCTGTCTAACGGACTCAGGGGTCACAAATTCAGAGGAACTGTGTTTTTTGGTAGAAAAATCTCTCAATTTGCTACCTCCTGTCTAACGGACTCAGGGGTCACAAATTCAGAGGAACTGTGTTTTTTGGTAGAAAAATCTCTCAATTTGCTACCTCCTTGCTAACGGACTCAGGGGATGCTGGTGTTTTGCCTTGGGCGGGGGCCTTTTGCTCCTGGTCCATGGGTCACAAATTCAGAGGAACTGTATTTTTTGGCAGAAAAATCTCTCAATTTGCTACCTCCTGTCTAACGGACTCAGGGGTCACAAATTCAGAGGGACTGTGTTTTTTGGTAGAAAAATCTCTCAATTTGCTACCTCCTGTCTAACGGACTCAGGGGTCACAAATTCAGAGGAACTGTGTTTTTTGGTAGAAAAATCTCTCAATTTGCTACCTCCTGTCTAACGGACTCAGGGGTCACAAATTCAGAGGAACTGTGTTTTTTGGTAGAAAAATCTCTCAATTTGCTACCTCCTGTCTAACGGACTCAGGGGATGCTGGTGTTTTGCCTTGGGCGGGGGCCTTTTGCTCCTGGTCCATGGGTCACAAATTCAGAGGAACTGGGGTTTTTGGTAGAAAAATCTCTCAATTTGCTACCTCCTAACGGACTCAGGGGTCACAAATTCAGAGGAACTGTGTTTTTTGGTAGAAAAATCTCTCAATTTGCTACCTCCTGTCTAACGGACTCAGTGGTCACAAATTCAGAGGAACTGTGTTTTTTGGTAGAAAAATCTCTCAATTTGCTACCTCCTGTCTAACGGACTCAGGGGTCACAAATTCAGAGGGACTGTGTTTTTTGGTAGAAAAATCTCTCAATTTGCTACCTCCTGTCTAACGGACTCAGGGGTCACAAATTCAGAGGGACTGTGTTTTTTGGTAGAAAAATCTCTCAATTTGCTACCTCCTAACGGACTCAGGGGTCACAAATTCAGAGGAACTGTGTTTTTTGGTAGAAAAATCTCTCAATTTGCTACCTCCTTGCTAACGGACTCAGGGGATGCTGGTGTTTTGCCTTGGGCGGGGGCCTTTTGCTCCTGGTCCATGGGTCACAAATTCAGAGGAACTGTATTTTTTGGCAGAAAAATCTCTCAATTTGCTACCTCCTAACGGACTCAGGGGTCACAAATTCAGAGGGACTGTGTTTTTTGGTAGAAAAATCTCTCAATTTGCTACCTCCTGTCTAACGGACTCAGGGGTCACAAATTCAGAGGAACTGTGTTTTTTGGTAGAAAAATCTCTCAATTTGCTACCTCCTGTCTAACGGACTCAGGGGTCACAAATTCAGAGGGACTGTGTTTTTTGGTAGAAAAATCTCTCAATTTGCTACCTCCTAACGGACTCAGGGGTCACAAATTCAGAGGAACTGTGTTTTTTGGTAGAAAAATCTCTCAATTTGCTACCTCCTGTCTAACGGACTCAGGGGTCACAAATTCAGAGGAACTGTGTTTTTTGGTAGAAAAATCTCTCAATTTGCTACCTCCTGTCTAACGGACTCAGGGGTCACAAATTCAGAGGGACTGTGTTTTTTGGTAGAAAAATCTCTCAATTTGCTACCTCCTGTCTAACGGACTCAGGGGTCACAAATTCAGAGGGACTGTGTTTTTTGGTAGAAAAATCTCTCAATTTGCTACCTCCTAATGGACTCAGGGGTCACAAATTCAGAGGAACTGTGTTTTTTGGTAGAAAAATCTCTCAATTTGCTACCTCCTGTCTAACGGACTCAGGGGTCACAAATTCAGAGGAACTGTGTTTTTTGGTAGAAAAATCTCTCAATTTGCTACCTCTTGTCTAACGGACTCAGGGGTCAAAAATTCAGAGGGACTGTGTTTTTTGGTAGAAAAATCTCTCAATTTGCTACCTCCTGTCTAACGGACTCAGGGGTCACAAATTCAGAGGAACTGTGTTTTTTGGTAGAAAAATCTCTCAATTTGCTACCTCCTAACGGACTCAGGGGTCACAAATTCAGAGGAACTGTGTTTTTTGGTAGAAAAATCTCTCAATTTGCTACCTCCTGTCTAACGGACTCAGGGGTCACAAATTCAGAGGAACTGTGTTTTTTGGTAGAAAAATCTCTCAATTTGCTACCTCCTTGCTAACGGACTCAGGGGATGCTGGTGTTTTGCCTTGGGCGGGGGCCTTTTCCTCCTGGTCCATGGGTCACAAATTCAGAGGAACTGTATTTTTTGGCAGAAAAATCTCTCAATTTGCTACCTCCTAACGGACTCAGGGGTCACAAATTCAGAGGAACTGTATTTTTTGGCAGAAAAATCTCTCAATTTGCTACCTCCTAACGGACTCAGGGGTCACAAATTCAGAGGAACTGTGTTTTTTGGTAGAAAAATCTCTCAATTTGCTACCTCCTGTCTAACGGACTCAGGGGTCACAAATTCAGAGGAACTGTGTTTTTTGGTAGAAAAATCTCTCAATTTGCTACCTCCTGTCTAACGGACTCAGGGGTCACAAATTCAGAGGGACTGTGTTTTTTGGTAGAAAAATCTCTCAATTTGCTACCTCCTAACGGACTCAGGGGTCACAAATTCAGAGGAACTGTGTTTTTTGGTAGAAAAATCTCTCAATTTGCTACCTCCTGTCTAACGGACTCAGGGGTCACAAATTCAGAGGAACTGTGTTTTTTGGTAGAAAAATCTCTCAATTTGCTACCTCCTGTCTAACGGACTCAGGGGTCACAAATTCAGAGGGACTGTGTTTTTTGGTAGAAAAATCTCTCAATTTGCTACCTCCTAACGGACTCAGGGGTCACAAATTCAGAGGAACTGTGTTTTTTGGTAGAAAAATCTCTCAATTTGCTACCTCCTTGCTAACGGACTCAGGGGATGCTGGTGTTTTGCCTTGGGCGGGGGCCTTTTGCTCCTGGTCCATGGGTCACAAATTCAGAGGAACTGTATTTTTTGGCAGAAAAATCTCTCAATTTGCTACCTCCTGTCTAACGGACTCAGGGGTCACAAATTCAGAGGGACTGTGTTTTTTGGTAGAAAAATCTCTCAATTTGCTACCTCCTAACGGACTCAGGGGTCACAAATTCAGAGGAACTGGGGTTTTTGGCAGAAAAATCTCTCAATTTGCTACCTCCTGTCTAACGGACTCAGGGGTCACAAATTCAGAGGAACTGTGTTTTTTGGTAGAAAAATCTCTCAATTTGCTACCTCCTGTCTAACGGACTCAGGGGTCACAAATTCAGAGGGACTGTGTTTTTTGGTAGAAAAATCTCTCAATTTGCTACCTCCTGTCTAACGGACTCAGGGGTCACAAATTCAGAGGGACTGTGTTTTTTGGTAGAAAAATCTCTCAATTTGCTACCTCCTGTCTAACGGACTCAGGGGTCACAAATTCAGAGGAACTGTGTTTTTTGGTAGAAAAATCTCTCAATTTGCTACCTCCTGTCTAACGGACTCAGGGGTCACAAATTCAGAGGGACTGTGTTTTTTGGTAGAAAAATCTCTCAATTTGCTACCTCCTGTCTAACGGACTCAGGGGTCACAAATTCAGAGGAACTGTGTTTTTTGGTAGAAAAATCTCTCAATTTGCTACCTCCTAACGGACTCAGGGGTCACACATTCAGAGGAACTGTGTTTTTTGGTAGAAAAATCTCTCAATTTGCTACCTCCTGTCTAACGGACTCAGGGGTCACAAATTCAGAGGAACTGTGTTTTTTGGTAGAAAAATCTCTCAATTTGCTACCTCCTTGCTAACGGACTCAGGGGATGCTGGTGTTTTGCCTTGGGCGGGGGCCTTTTGCTCCTGGTCCATGGGTCACAAATTCAGAGGAACTGTATTTTTTGGCAGAAAAATCTCTCAATTTGCTACCTCCTGTCTAACGGACTCAGGGGTCACAAATTCAGAGGGACTGTGTT
This sequence comes from Pelodiscus sinensis, assembly GCF_049634645.1. Taxonomy (NCBI): domain Eukaryota; kingdom Metazoa; phylum Chordata; order Testudines; family Trionychidae; genus Pelodiscus; species Pelodiscus sinensis. The sequence continues at coordinate 44,057 of NW_027465886.1, forward strand.
TTTTGGTAGAAAAATCTCTCAATTTGCTACCTCCTGTCTAACGGACTCAGGGGTCACAAATTCAGAGGAACTGTGTTTTTTGGTAGAAAAATCTCTCAATTGGCTACCTCCTGTCTAACGGACTCAGGGGTCACAAATTCAGAGGAACTGTGTTTTTTGGTAGAAAAATCTCTCAATTTGCTACCTCCTAACGGACTCAGGGGTCACAAATTCAGAGGAACTGTGTTTTTTGGTAGAAAAATCTCTCAATTTGCTACCTCCTTGCTAACGGACTCAGGGGATGCTGGTGTTTTGCCTTGGGCGGGGGCCTTTTGCTCCTGGTCCATGGGTCACAAATTCAGAGGAACTGTATTTTTTGGCAGAAAAATCTCTCAATTTGCTACCTCCTGTCTAACGGACTCAGGGGTCACAAATTCAGAGGAACTGTGTTTTTTGGTAGAAAAATCTCTCAATTTGCTACCTCCTAACGGACTCAGAGGTCACAAATTCAGAGGAACTGGGGTTTTTGGCAGAAAAATCTCTCAATTTGCTACCTCCTGTCTAACGGACTCAGGGGTCACAAATTCAGAGGAACTGTGTTTTTTGGTAGAAAAATCTCTCAATTTGCTACCTCCTGGCTAACGGACTCAGGGGTCACAAATTCAGAGGGACTGTGTTTTTTGGTAGAAAAATCTCTCAATTTGCTACCTCCTGGCTAACGGACTCAGGGGTCACAAATTCAGAGGGACTGTGTTTTTTGGTAGAAAAATCTCTCAATTTGCTACCTCCTGTCTAACGGACTCAGGGGTCACAAATTCAGAGGGACTGTGTTTTTTGGTAGAAAAATCTCTCAATTTGCTACTTCCTGTCTAACGGACTCAGGGGTCACAAATTCAGAGGGACTGTGTTTTTTGGTAGAAAAATCTCTCAATTTGCTACCTCCTGTCTAACGGACTCAGGGGTCACAAATTCAGAGGGACTGTGTTTTTTGGTAGAAAAATCTCTCAATTTGCTACCTCCTTGCTAACGGACTCAGGGGTCACAAATTCAGAGGAACTGTGTTTTTTGGTAGAAAAATCTCTCAATTTGCTACCTCCTTGCTAACGGACTCAGGGGATGCTGGTGTTTTGCCTTGGGCGGGGGCCTTTTGCTCCTGGTCCATGGGTCACAAATTCAGAGGAACTGTATTTTTTGGCAGAAAAATCTCTCAATTTGCTACCTCCTGTCTAACGGACTCAGGGGTCACAAATTCAGAGGGACTGTGTTTTTTGGTAGAAAAATCTCTCAATTTGCTACCTCCTGTCTAACGGACTCAGGGGTCACAAATTCAGAGGAACTGTGTTTTTTGGAAGAAAAATCTCTCAATTTGCTACCTCCTGTCTAACGGACTCAGGGGTCACAAATTCAGAGGGACTGTGTTTTTTGGTAGAAAAATCTCTCAATTTGCTACCTCCTAACGGACTCAGGGGTCACAAATTCAGAGGAACTGTGTTTTTTGGTAGAAAAATCTCTCAATTTGCTACCTCCTTGCTAACGGACTCAGGGGATGCTGGTGTTTTGCCTTGGGCGGGGGCCTTTTGCTCCTGGTCCATGGGTCACAAATTCAGAGGAACTGTATTTTTTGGCAGAAAAATCTCTCAATTTGCTACCTCCTAACGGACTCAGGGGTCACAAATTCAGAGGAACTGTGTTTTTTGGTAGAAAAATCTCTCAATTTGCTACCTCCTGTCTAACGGACTCAGGGGTCACAAATTCAGAGGAACTGTGTTTTTTGGTAGAAAAATCTCTCAATTTGCTACCTCCTTGCTAACGGACTCAGGGGATGCTGGTGTTTTGCCTTGGGCGGGGGCCTTTTGCTCCTGGTCCATGGGTCACAAATTCAGAGGAACTGTATTTTTTGGCAGAAAAATCTCTCAATTTGCTACCTCCTGTCTAACGGACTCAGGGGTCACAAATTCAGAGGGACTGTGTTTTTTGGTAGAAAAATCTCTCAATTTGCTACCTCCTAACGGACTCAGGGGTCACAAATTCAGAGGGACTGTGTTTTTTGGTAGAAAAATCTCTCAATTTGCTACCTCCTGTCTAACGGACTCAGGGGTCACAAATTCAGAGGGACTATGTTTTTTGGTAGAAAAATCTCTCAATTTGCTACCTCCTGTCTAACGGACTCAGGGGTCACAAATTCAGAGGGACTGTGTTTTTTGGTAGAAAAATCTCTCAATTTGCTACCTCCTGTCTAACGGACTCAGGGGTCACAAATTCAGAGGGACTGTGTTTTTTGGTAGAAAAATCTCTCAATTTGCTACCTCCTGTCTAACGGACTCAGGGGTCACAAATTCAGAGGGACTGTGTTTTTTGGTAGAAAAATCTCTCAATTTGCTACCTCCTGTCTAACGGACTCAGGGGTCACAAATTCAGAGGAACTGTGTTTTTTGGTAGAAAAATCTCTCAATTTGCTACCTCCTTGCTAACGGACTCAGGGGATGCTGGTGTTTTGCCTTGGGCGGGGGCCTTTTGCTCCTGGTCCATGGGTCACAAATTCAGAGGAACTGGGGTTTTTGGTAGAAAAATCTCTCAATTTGCTACCTCCTAACGGACTCAGGGGTCACAAATTCAGAGGAACTGTGTTTTTTGGTAGAAAAATCTCTCAATTTGCTACCTCCTGTCTAACGGACTCAGGGGTCACAAATTCAGAGGGACTGTGTTTTTTGGTAGAAAAATCTCTCAATTTGCTACCTCCTGTCTAACGGACTCAGGGGTCACAAATTCAGAGGGACTGTGTTTTTTGGTAGAAAAATCTCTCAATTTGCTACCTCCTAACGGACTCAGGGGTCACAAATTCAGAGGAACTGTGTTTTTTGGTAGAAAAATCTCTCAATTTGCTACCTCCTTGCTAACGGACTCAGGGGATGCTGGTGTTTTGCCTTGGGCGGGGGCCTTTTGCTCCTGGTCCATGGGTCACAAATTCAGAGGAACTGTATTTTTTGGCAGAAAAATCTCTCAATTTGCTACCTCCTAACGGACTCAGGGGTCACAAATTCAGAGGGACTGTGTTTTTTGGTAGAAAAATCTCTCAATTTGCTACCTCCTGTCTAACGGACTCAGGGGTCACAAATTCAGAGGAACTGTGTTTTTTGGTAGAAAAATCTCTCAATTTGCTACCTCCTGTCTAACGGACTCAGGGGTCACAAATTCAGAGGGACTGTGTTTTTTGGTAGAAAAATCTCTCAATTTGCTACCTCCTAACGGACTCAGGGGTCACAAATTCAGAGGAACTGTGTTTTTTGGTAGAAAAATCTCTCAATTTGCTACCTCCTGTCTAACGGACTCAGGGGTCACAAATTCAGAGGGACTGTGTTTTTTGGTAGAAAAATCTCTCAATTTGCTACCTCCTGTCTAACGGACTCAGGGGTCACAAATTCAGAGGAACTGTGTTTTTTGGTAGAAAAATCTCTCAATTTGCTACCTCCTGTCTAACGGACTCAGGGGTCACAAATTCAGAGGAACTGTGTTTTTTGGTAGAAAAATCTCTCAATTTGCTACCTCCTAACGGACTCAGGGGTCACAAATTCAGAGGAACTGTGTTTTTTGGTAGAAAAATCTCTCAATTTGCTACCTCCTGTCTAACGGACTCAGGGGTCACAAATTCAGAGGAACTGTGTTTTTTGGTAGAAAAATCTCTCAATTTGCTACCTCCTTGCTAACGGACTCAGGGGATGCTGGTGTTTTGCCTTGGGCGGGGGCCTTTTCCTCCTGGTCCATGGGTCACAAATTCAGAGGAACTGTATTTTTTGGCAGAAAAATCTCTCAATTTGCTACCTCCTAACGGACTCAGGGGTCACAAATTCAGAGGAACTGTATTTTTTGGCAGAAAAATCTCTCAATTTGCTACCTCCTAACGGACTCAGGGGTCACAAATTCAGAGGAACTGTGTTTTTTGGTAGAAAAATCTCTCAATTTGCTACCTCCTGTCTAACGGACTCAGGGGTCACAAATTCAGAGGAACTGTGTTTTTTGGTAGAAAAATCTCTCAATTTGCTACCTCCTGTCTAACGGACTCAGGGGTCACAAATTCAGAGGAACTGTGTTTTTTGGTAGAAAAATCTCTCAATTTGCTACCTCCTGTCTAACGGACTCAGGGGTCACAAATTCAGAGGGACTGTGTTTTTTGGTAGAAAAATCTCTCAATTTGCTACCTCCTAACGGACTCAGGGGTCACAAATTCAGAGGAACTGTGTTTTGGTAGAAAAATCTCTCAATTTGCTACTCCTGTCTAACGGACTCAGGGGTCACAAAATTCAGAGGAAACTGTGTTTTTTTGGTAGAAAAATCTCTCAATTTGCTACCTCCTGTCTACGGACTCAGGGGTCACAAATTCAGAGGGACTGTGTTTTTAGTAGAAAAATCTCTCAATTTGCTACCTTCCTAACGGACTCAGGGGTCACAAAATTCAGAGGAACTGTGTTTTTTGGTAGAAAAATCTCTCAATTATGCTACCTCCTTGCTAACGGACTCAGGGGATGCTGGTGTTTTGCCTGGGCGGGGGCCTTTTGCTCCTGGTCCATGGTCACAAATTCAGAGGAACTGTATTTTTTGGCAGAAAAATCTCTCAATTTGCTACCTCCTGTCTAACGGACTCAGGGGTCACAAATTCAGAGGGACTGTGTTTTTTGGTAGAAAAATCTCTCAATTTGCTACCTCCTAACGGACTCAGGGGTCACAAATTCAGAGGAACTGGGGTTTTTGGCAGAAAAATCTCTCAATTTGCTACCTCCTGTCTAACGGACTCAGGGGTCACAAATTCAGAGGGACTGTGTTTTTTGGTAGAAAAATCTCTCAATTTGCTACCTCCTGTCTAACGGACTCAGGGGTCACAAATTCAGAGGGACTGTGTTTTTTTGGTAGAAAAATCTCTCAATTTGCTACCTCCTGTCTAACGGACTCAGGGGTCACAAATTCAGAGGGACTGTGTTTTTTGGTAGAAAAATCTCTCAATTTGCTACCTCCTGTCTAACGGACTCAGGGGTCACAAATTCAGAGGGACTGTGTTTTTTGGTAGAAAAATCTCTCAATTTGCTACCTCCTGTCTAACGGACTCAGGGGTCACAAATTCAGAGGAACTGTGTTTTTTGGTAGAAAAATCTCTCAATTTGCTACCTCCTAACGGACTCAGGGGTCACACATTCAGAGGAACTGTGTTTTTTGGTAGAAAAATCTCTCAATTTGCTACCTCCTGTCTAACGGACTCAGGGGTCACAAATTCAGAGGAACTGTGTTTTTTGGTAGAAAAATCTCTCAATTTGCTACCTCCTTGCTAACGGACTCAGGGGATGCTGGTGTTTTGCCTTGGGCGGGGGCCTTTTGCTCCTGGTCCATGGGTCACAAATTCAGAGGAACTGTATTTTTTGGCAGAAAAATCTCTCAATTTGCTACCTCCTGTCTAACGGACTCAGGGGTCACAAATTCAGAGGGACTGTGTTTTTTGGTAGAAAAATCTCTCAATTTGCTACCTCCTGTCTAACGGACTCAGGGGTCACAAATTCAGAGGAACTGTGTTTTTTGGTAGAAAAATCTCTCAATTTGCTACCTCCTGTCTAACGGACTCAGGGGTCACAAATTCAGAGGGACTGTGTTTTTTGGTAGAAAAATCTCTCAATTTGCTACCTCCTAACGGACTCAGGGGTCACAAATTCAGAGGAACTGTGTTTTTTGGTAGAAAAATCTCTCAATTTGCTACCTCCTGTCTAACGGACTCAGGGGTCACAAATTCAGAGGAACTGTGTTTTTTGGTAGAAAAATCTCTCAATTTGCTACCTCCTGTCTAACGGACTCAGGGGTCACAAATTCAGAGGGACTGTGTTTTTTGGTAGAAAAATCTCTCAATTTGCTACCTCCTGTCTAACGGACTCAGGGGTCACAAATTCAGAGGGACTGTGTTTTTTGGTAGAAAAATCTCTCAATTTGCTACCTCCTAACGGACTCAGGGGTCACAAATTCAGAGGAACTGTGTTTTTTGGTAGAAAAATCTCTCAATTTGCTACCTCCTGTCTAACGGACTCAGGGGTCACAAATTCAGAGGAACTGTGTTTTTTGGTAGAAAAATCTCTCAATTTGCTACCTCCTAACGGACTCAGGGGTCACAAATTCAGAGGAACTGTGTTTTTTGGTAGAAAAATCTCTCAATTTGCTACCTCCTGTCTAACGGACTCAGGGGTCACAAATTCAGAGGAACTGTGTTTTTTGGTAGAAAAATCTCTCAATTTGCTACCTCCTTGCTAACGGACTCAGGGGATGCTGGTGTTTTGCCTTGGGCGGGGGCCTTTTCCTCCTGGTCCATGGGTCACAAATTCAGAGGAACTGTATTTTTTGGCAGAAAAATCTCTCAATTTGCTACCTCCTAACGGACTCAGGGGTCACAAATTCAGAGGAACTGTATTTTTTGGCAGAAAAATCTCTCAATTTGCTACCTCCTAACGGACTCAGGGGTCACAAATTCAGAGGAACTGTGTTTTTTGGTAGAAAAATCTCTCAATTTGCTACCTCCTGTCTAACGGACTCAGGGGTCACAAATTCAGAGGAACTGTGTTTTTTGGCTAGAAAAATCTCTCAATTTGCTACCTCCTGTCTAACGGACTCAGAGGTCACAAATTCAGAGGGACTGTGTTTTTTGGTAGAAAAATCTCTCAATTTGCTACCTCCTGTCTAACGGACTCAGGGGTCACAAATTCAGAGGGACTGTGTTTTTTGGTAGAAAAATCTCTCAATTTGCTACCTCCTGTCTAACGGACTCAGGGGTCACAAATTCAGAGGAACTGTGTTTTTTGGTAGAAAAATCTCTCAATTTGCTACCTCCTGTCTAACGGACTCAGGGGTCACAAATTCAGAGGGACTGTGTTTTTTGGTAGAAAAATCTCTCAATTTGCTACCTCCTAACGGACTCAGGGGTCACAAATTCAGAGGAACTGTGTTTTTTGGTAGAAAAATCTCTCAATTTGCTACCTCCTTGCTAACGGACTCAGGGGATGCTGGTGTTTTGCCTTGGGCGGGGGCCTTTTGCTCCTGGTCCATGGGTCACAAATTCAGAGGAACTGTATTTTTTGGCAGAAAAATCTCTCAATTTGCTACCTCCTGTCTAACGGACTCAGGGGTCACAAATTCAGAGGGACTGTGTTTTTTGGTAGAAAAATCTCTCAATTTGCTACCTCCTAACGGACTCAGGGGTCACAAATTCAGAGGAACTGGGGTTTTTGGCAGAAAAATCTCTCAATTTGCTACCTCCTGTCTAACGGACTCAGGGGTCACAAATTCAGAGGAACTGTGTTTTTTGGTAGAAAAATCTCTCAATTTGCTACCTCCTGTCTAACGGACTCAGGGGTCACAAATTCAGAGGGACTGTGTTTTTTGGTAGAAAAATCTCTCAATTTGCTACCTCCTGTCTAACGGACTCAGGGGTCACAAATTCAGAGGGACTGTGTTTTTTTGGTAGAAAAATCTCTCAATTTGCTACCTCCTGTCTAACGGACTCAGGGGTCACAAATTCAGAGGAACTGTGTTTTTTGGTAGAAAAATCTCTCAATTTGCTACCTCCTGTCTAACGGACTCAGGGGTCACAAATTCAGAGGGACTGTGTTTTTTGGTAGAAAAATCTCTCAATTTGCTACCTCCTGTCTAACGGACTCAGGGGTCACAAATTCAGAGGAACTGTGTTTTTTGGTAGAAAAATCTATCAATTTGCTACCTCCTTGCTAACGGACTCAGGGGATGCTGGTGTTTTGCCTTGGGCGGGGGCCTTTTGCTCCTGGTCCATGGGTCACAAATTCAGAGGAACTGTATTTTTTGGCAGAAAAATCTCTCAATTTGCTACCTCCTGTCTAACGGACTCAGGGGTCACAAATTCAGAGGGACTGTGTTTTTTGGTAGAAAAATCTCTCAATTTGCTACCTCCTGTCTAACGGACTCAGGGGTCACAAATTCAGAGGAACTGTGTTTTTTGGTAGAAAAATCTCTCAATTTGCTACCTCCTGTCTAACGGACTCAGGGGTCACAAATTCAGAGGAACTGTGTTTTTTGGTAGAAAAATCTCTCAATTTGCTACCTCCTAACGGACTCAGGGGTCACAAATTCAGAGGAACTGTGTTTTTTTGGTAGAAAAATCTCTCAATTTGCTACCTCCTTGCTAACGGACTCAGGGGATGCTGGTGTTTTGCCTTGGGCGGGGGCCTTTTGCTCCTGGTCCATGGGTCACAAATTCAGAGGAACTGTATTTTTTGGCAGAAAAATCTCTCAATTTGCTACCTCCTGTCTAACGGACTCAGGGGTCACAAATTCAGAGGGACTGTGTTTTTTGGTAGAAAAATCTCTCAATTTGCTACCTCCTAACGGACTCAGAGGTCACAAATTCAGAGGAACTGGGGTTTTTGGCAGAAAAATCTCTCAATTTGCTACCTCCTGTCTAACGGACTCAGGGGTCACAAATTCAGAGGAACTGTGTTTTTTGGTAGAAAAATCTCTCAATTTGCTACCTCCTGTCTAACGGACTCAGGGGTCACAAATTCAGAGGGACTGTGTTTTTTGGTAGAAAAATCTCTCAATTTGCTACCTCCTGGCTAACGGACTCAGGGGTCACAAATTCAGAGGGACTGTGTTTTTTGGTAGAAAAATCTCTCAATTTGCTACTTCCTGTCTAACGGACTCAGGGGTCACAAATTCAGAGGGACTGTGTTTTTTGGTAGAAAAATCTCTCAATTTGCTACCTCCTGTCTAACGGACTCAGGGGTCACAAATTCAGAGGAACTGTGTTTTTTGGTAGAAAAATCTCTCAATTTGCTACCTCCTGTCTAACGGACTCAGGGGTCACAAATTCAGAGGGACTGTGTTTTTTGGTAGAAAAATCTCTCAATTTGCTACCTCCTGTCTAACGGACTCAGGGGTCACAAATTCAGAGGAACTGTGTTTTTTGGTAGAAAAATCTCTCAATTTGCTACCTCCTTGCTAACGGACTCAGGGGATGCTGGTGTTTTGCCTTGGGCGGGGGCCTTTTGCTCCTGGTCCATGGGTCACAAATTCAGAGGAACTGTATTTTTTGGCAGAAAAATCTCTCAATTTGCTACCTCCTGTCTAACGGACTCAGGGGTCACAATTCAGAGGGACTGTGTTTTTTGGTAGGAAAAATCTCTCAATTTGCTACCTCCTGTCTAACGGACTCAGGGGTCACAAATTCAGAGGAACTGTGTTTTTTGGAAGAAAAATCTCTCAATTTGCTACCTCCTGTCTAACGGACTCAGGGGTCACAAATTCAGAGGGACTGTGTTTTTTGGTAGAAAAATCTCTCAATTTGCTACCTCCTAACGGACTCAGGGGTCACAAATTCAGAGGAACTGTGTTTTTTGGTAGAAAAATCTCTCAATTTGCTACCTCCTTGCTAACGGACTCAGGGGATGCTGGTGTTTTTGCCTTGGGCGGGGGCCTTTTGCCTCCTGGTCCATGGGTCACAAATTCAGAGGAACTGTATTTTTTTGGCAGAAAAATCTCTCAATTTGCTACCTCCTGTCTAACGGACTCAGGGTCACAAATTCAGAGGGACTGTGTTTTTTGGTAGAAAAATCTCTCAATTTGCTACCTCTGTCTAACGGGACTCAGGGGTCACAAATTCAGAGGAACTGTGTTTTTTGGTAGAAAAATCTCTCAATTTGCTACCTCCTTGCTAACGGACCTCAGGGGATGCTGGTGTTTTCCTTGGGCGGGGGCCTTTTGCTCCTGGTCCATGGGTCACAAATTCAGAGGAACTGTATTTTTGGCAGAAAAATCTCTCAATTTGCTACCTCCTGTCTAACGGACTCAGGGGTCACAAATTCAGAGGGACTGTGTTTTTTGGTAGAAAAATCTCTCAATTTGCTACCTCCTAACGGACTCAGGGGTCACAAATTCAGAGGAACTGTGTTTTTTGGTAGAAAAATCTCTCAATTTGCTACCTCCTGTCTAACGGACTCAGGGGTCACAAATTCAGAGGGACTGTGTTTTTTGGTAGAAAAATCTCTCAATTTGCTACCTCCTGTCTAACGGACTCAGGGGTCACAAATTCAGAGGGACTGTGTTTTTTGGTAGAAAAATCTCTCAATTTGCTACCTCCTGTCTAACGGACTCAGGGGTCACAAATTCAGAGGGACTGTGTTTTTTGGTAGAAAAATCTCTCAATTTGCTACCTCCTGTCTAACGGACTCAGGGGTCACAAATTCAGAGGGACTGTGTTTTTTGGTAGAAAAATCTCTCAATTTGCTACCTCCTGTCTAACGGACTCAGGGGTCACAAATTCAGAGGAACTGTGTTTTTTTGGTAGAAAAATCTCTCAATTTGCTACCTCCTTGCTAACGGACTCAGGGGATGCTGGTGTTTTGCCTTGGGCGGGGGCCTTTTGCTCCTGGTCCATGGGTCACAAATTCAGAGGAACTGTATTTTTTGGCAGAAAAATCTCTCAATTTGCTACCTCCTAACGGACTCAGGGGTCACAAATTCAGAGGGACTGTGTTTTTTGGTAGAAAAATCTCTCAATTTGCTACCTCCTAACGGACTCAGGGGTCACAAATTCAGAGGAACTGTGTTTTTTGGTAGAAAAATCTCTCAATTTGCTACCTCCTTGGTAACGGACTCAGGGGATGCTGGTGTTTTGCCTTGGGCGGGGGCCTTTTGCTCCTGGTCCATGGGTCACAAATTCAGAGGAACTGTATTTTTTGGCAGAAAAATCTCTCAATTTGCTACCTCCTGTCTAACGGACTCAGGGGTCACAAATTCAGAGGGACTGTGTTTTTTGGTAGAAAAATCTCTCAATTTGCTACCTCCTAACGGACTCAGGGGTCACAAATTCAGAGGAACTGTGTTTTTTGGTAGAAAAATCTCTCAATTTGCTACCTCCTGTCTAACGGACTCAGGGGTCACAAATTCAGAGGAACTGTGTTTTTTGGAAGAAAAATCTCTCAATTTGCTACCTCCTGTCTAACGGACTCAGGGGTCACAAATTCAGAGGGACTGTGTTTTTTGGTAGAAAAATCTCTCAATTTGCTACCTCCTAACGGACTCAGGGGTCACAAATTCAGAGGAACTGTGTTTTTTGGTAGAAAAATCTCTCAATTTGCTACCTCCTTGCTAACGGACTCAGGGGATGCTGGTGTTTTGCCTTGGGCGGGGGCCTTTTGCTCCTGGTCCATGGGTCACAAATTCAGAGGAACTGTATTTTTTGGCAGAAAAATCTCTCAATTTGCTACCTCCTAACGGACTCAGGGGTCACAAATTCAGAGGAACTGTGTTTTTTGGTAGAAAAATCTCTCAATTTGCTACCTCCTGTCTAACGGACTCAGGGGTCACAAATTCAGAGGAACTGTGTTTTTTGGTAGAAAAATCTCTCAATTTGCTACCTCCTTGCTAACGGACTCAGGGGATGCTGGTGTTTTGCCTTGGGCGGGGGCCTTTTGCTCCTGGTCCATGGGTCACAAATTCAGAGGAACTGTATTTTTTGGCAGAAAAATCTCTCAATTTGCTACCTCCTAACGGACTCAGGGGTCACAAATTCAGAGGAACTGTGTTTTTTGGTAGAAAAATCTCTCAATTTGCTACCTCCTGTCTAACGGACTCAGGGGTCACAAATTCAGAGGGACTGTGTTTTTTGGTAGAAAAATCTCTCAATTTGCTACCTCCTGTCTAACGGACTCAGGGGTCACAAATTCAGAGGAACTGTGTTTTTTGGTAGAAAAATCTCTCAATTTGCTACCTCCTGTCTAACGGACTCAGGGGTCACAAATTCAGAGGGACTGTGTTTTTTGGTAGAAAAATCTCTCAATTTGCTACCTCCTGTCTAACGGACTCAGGGGTCACAAATTCAGAGGAACTGTGTTTTTTGGTAGAAAAATCTCTCAATTTGCTACCTCCTGTCTAACGGACTCAGGGGTCACAAATTCAGAGGAACTGTGTTTTTTGGTAGAAAAATCTCTCAATTTGCTACCTCCTGTCTAACGGACTCAGGGGTCACAAATTCAGAGGGACTGTGTTTTTTGGTAGAAAAATCTCTCAATTTGCTACCTCCTAACGGACTCAGGGGTCACAAATTCAGAGGAACTGTGTTTTTTGGTAGAAAAATCTCTCAATTTGCTACCTCCTTGCTAACGGACTCAGGGGATGCTGGTGTTTTGCCTTGGGCGGGGGCCTTTTGCTCCTGGTCCATGGGTCACAAATTCAGAGGAACTGTATTTTTTGGCAGAAAAATCTCTCAATTTGCTACCTCCTGTCTAACGGACTCAGGGGTCACAAATTCAGAGGGACTGTGTTTTTTGGTAGAAAAATCTCTCAATTTGCTACCTCCTAACGGACTCAGGGGTCACAAATTCAGAGGAACTGTGTTTTTTGGAAGAAAAATCTCTCAATTTGCTACCTCCTGTCTAACGGACTCAGGGGTCACAAATTCAGAGGGACTGTGTTTTTTGGTAGAAAAATCTCTCAATTTGCTACCTCCTGTCTAACGGACTCAGGGGTCACAAATTCAGAGGAACTGTGTTTTTTGGTAGAAAAATCTCTCAATTTGCTACCTCCTGTCTAACGGACTCAGGGGTCACAAATTCAGAGGGACTGTGTTTTTTGGTAGAAAAATCTCTCAATTTGCTACCTCCTAACGGACTCAGGGGTCACAAATTCAGAGGAACTGTGTTTTTTGGTAGAAAAATCTCTCAATTTGCTACCTCCTTGCTAACGGACTCAGGGGATGCTGGTGTTTTGCCTTGGGCGGGGGCCTTTTGCTCCTGGTCCATGGGTCACAAATTCAGAGGAACTGTATTTTTTGGCAGAAAAATCTCTCAATTTGCTACCTCCTGTCTAACGGACTCAGGGGTCACAAATTCAGAGGGACTGTGTTTTTTGGTAGAAAAATCTCTCAATTTGCTACCTCCTAACGGACTCAGGGGTCACAAATTCAGAGGAACTGTGTTTTTTGGTAGAAAAATCTCTCAATTTGCTACCTCCTGTCTAACGGACTCAGGGGTCACAAATTCAGAGGAACTGTGTTTTTTGGAAGAAAAATCTCTCAATTTGCTACCTCCTGTCTAACGGACTCAGGGGTCACAAATTCAGAGGGACTGTGTTTTTTGGTAGAAAAATCTCTCAATTTGCTACCTCCTAACGGACTCAGGGGTCACAAATTCAGAGGAACTGTGTTTTTTGGTAGAAAAATCTCTCAATTTGCTACCTCCTTGCTAACGGACTCAGGGGATGCTGGTGTTTTGCCTTGGGCGGGGGCCTTTTGCTCCTGGTCCATGGGTCACAAATTCAGAGGAACTGTATTTTTTGGCAGAAAAATCTCTCAATTTGCTACCTCCTAACGGACTCAGGGGTCACAAATTCAGAGGAACTGTGTTTTTTGGTAGAAAAATCTCTCAATTTGCTACCTCCTGTCTAACGGACTCAGGGGTCACAAATTCAGAGGAACTGTGTTTTTTGGTAGAAAAATCTCTCAATTTGCTACCTCCTTGCTAACGGACTCAGGGGATGCTGGTGTTTTGCCTTGGGCGGGGGCCTTTTGCTCCTGGTCCATGGGTCACAAATTCAGAGGAACTGTATTTTTTGGCAGAAAAATCTCTCAATTTGCTACCTCCTAACGGACTCAGGGGTCACAAATTCAGAGGAACTGTGTTTTTTGGTAGAAAAATCTCTCAATTTGCTACCTCCTGTCTAACGGACTCAGGGGTCACAAATTCAGAGGAACTGTGTTTTTTGGTAGAAAAATCTCTCAATTTGCTACCTCCTGTCTAACGGACTCAGGGGTCACAAATTCAGAGGAACTGTGTTTTTTGGTAGAAAAATCTCTCAATTTGCTACCTCCTGTCTAACGGACTCAGGGGTCACAAATTAAGAGGGACTGTGTTTTTTGGTAGAAAAATCTCTCAATTTGCTACCTCCTGTCTAACGGACTCAGGGGTCACAAATTCAGAGGAACTGTGTTTTTTGGTAGAAAAATCTCTCAATTTGCTACCTCCTGTCTAACGGACTCAGGGGTCACAAATTCAGAGGGACTGTGTTTTTTGGTAGAAAAATCTCTCAATTTGCTACCTCCTGTCTAACGGACTCAGGGGTCACAAATTCAGAGGAACTGTGTTTTTTTGGTAGAAAAATCTCTCAATTTGCTACCTCCTGTCTAACGGACTCAGGGGTCACAAATTCAGAGGAACTGTGTTTTTTGGTAGAAAAATCTCTCAATTTGCTACCTCCTGTCTAACGGACTCAGGGGTCACAAATTCAGAGGGACTGTGTTTTTTGGTAGAAAAATCTCTCAATTTGCTACCTCCTAACGGACTCAGGGGTCACAAATTCAGAGGAACTGTGTTTTTTGGTAGAAAAATCTCTCAATTTGCTACCTCCTTGCTAACGGACTCAGGGGATGCTGGTGTTTTGCCTTGGGCGGGGGCCTTTTGCTCCTGGTCCATGGGTCACAAATTCAGAGGAACTGTATTTTTTGGCAGAAAAATCTCTCAATTTGCTACCTCCTGTCTAACGGACTCAGGGGTCACAAATTCAGAGGGACTGTGTTTTTTGGTAGAAAAATCTCTCAATTTGCTACCTCCTAACGGACTCAGGGGTCACAAATTCAGAGGAACTGTGTTTTTTGGTAGAAAAATCTCTCAATTTGCTACCTCCTAACGGACTCAGGGGTCACAAATTCAGAGGAACTGTGTTTTTTGGAAGAAAAATCTCTCAATTTGCTACCTCCTGTCTAACGGACTCAGGGGTCACAAATTCAGAGGGACTGTGTTTTTTGGTAGAAAAATCTCTCAATTTGCTACCTCCTAACGGACTCAGGGGTCACAAATTCAGAGGAACTGGGTTTTTTGGTAGAAAAATCTCTCAATTTGCTACCTCCTTGCTAACGGACTCAGGGGATGCTGGTGTTTTGCCTTGGGCGGGGGCCTTTTGCTCCTGGTCCATGGGTCACAAATTCAGAGGAACTGTATTTTTTGGCAGAAAAATCTCTCAATTTGCTACCTCCTAACGGACTCAGGGGTCACAAATTCAGAGGAACTGTGTTTTTTGGTAGAAAAATCTCTCAATTTGCTACCTCCTGTCTAACGGACTCAGGGGTCACAAATTCAGAGGAACTGTGTTTTTTGGTAGAAAAATCTCTCAATTTGCTACCTCCTTGCTAACGGACTCAGGGGATGCTGGTGTTTTGCCTTGGGCGGGGGCCTTTTGCTCCTGGTCCATGGGTCACAAATTCAGAGGAACTGTATTTTTTGGCAGAAAAATCTCTCAATTTGCTACCTCCTAACGGACTCAGGGGTCACAAATTCAGAGGAACTGTGTTTTTTGGTAGAAAAATCTCTCAATTTGCTACCTCCTGTCTAACGGACTCAGGGGTCACAAATTCAGAGGAACTGTGTTTTTTGGTAGAAAAATCTCTCAATTTGCTACCTCCTGTCTAACGGACTCAGGGGTCACAAATTCAGAGGAACTGTGTTTTTTGGTAGAAAAATCTCTCAATTTGCTACCTCCTGTCTAACGGACTCAGGGGTCACAAATTCAGAGGGACTGTGTTTTTTGGTAGAAAAATCTCTCAATTTGCTACCTCCTGTCTAACGGACTCAGGGGTCACAAATTCAGAGGGACTGTGTTTTTTGGGAGAAAAATCTCTCAATTTGCTACCTCCTGTCTAACGGACTCAGGGGTCACAAATTCAGAGGGACTGTGTTTTTTGGTAGAAAAATCTCTCAATTTGCTACCTCCTGTCTAACGGACTCAGGGGTCACAAATTCAGAGGAACTGTGTTTTTTGGTAGAAAAATCTCTCAATTTGCTACCTCCTGTCTAACGGACTCAGGGGTCACAAATTCAGAGGAACTGTGTTTTTTGGTAGAAAAATCTCTCAATTTGCTACCTCCTGTCTAACGGACTCAGGGGTCACAAATTCAGAGGGACTGTGTTTTTTGGTAGAAAAATCTCTCAATTTGCTACCTCCTGTCTAACGGACTCAGGGGTCACAAATTCAGAGGAACTGTGTTTTTTGGTAGAAAAATCTCTCAATTTGCTACCTCCTTGCTAACGGACTCAGGGGATGCTGGTGTTTTGCCTTGGGCGGGGGCCTTTTGCTCCTGGTCCATGGGTCACAAATTCAGAGGAACTGTATTTTTTGGCAGAAAAATCTCTCAATTTGCTACCTCCTAACGGACTCAGGGGTCACAAATTCAGAGGAACTGTGTTTTTTGGTAGAAAAATCTCTCAATTTGCTACCTCCTGTCTAACGGACTCAGGGGTCACAAATTCAGAGGAACTGTGTTTTTTGGTAGAAAAATCTCTCAATTTGCTACCTCCTGTCTAACGGACTCAGGGGTCACAAATTCAGAGGAACTGTGTTTTTTGGTAGAAAAATCTCTCAATTTGCTACCTCCTGTCTAACGGACTCAGGGGTCACAAATTCAGAGGAACTGTGTTTTTTGGTAGAAAAATCTCTCAATTTGCTACCTCCTGTCTAACGGACTCAGGGGTCACAAATTCAGAGGGACTGTGTTTTTTGGGAGAAAAATCTCTCAATTTGCTACCTCCTGTCTAACGGACTCAGGGGTCACAAATTCAGAGGGACTGTGTTTTTTGGTAGAAAAATCTCTCAATTTGCTACCTCCTGTCTAACGGACTCAGGGGTCACAAATTCAGAGGAACTGTGTTTTTTGGTAGAAAAATCTCTCAATTTGCTACCTCCTGTCTAACGGACTCAGGGGTCACAAATTCAGAGGAACTGTGTTTTTTGGTAGAAAAATCTCTCAATTTGCTACCTCCTGTCTAACGGACTCAGGGGTCACAAATTCAGAGGGACTGTGTTTTTTGGTAGAAAAATCTCTCAATTTGCTACCTCCTAACGGACTCAGGGGTCACAAATTCAGAGGAACTGTGTTTTTTGGTAGAAAAATCTCTCAATTTGCTACCTCCTTGCTAACGGACTCAGGGGATGCTGGTGTTTTGCCTTGGGCGGGGGCCTTTTGCTCCTGGTCCATGGGTCACAAATTCAGAGGAACTGTATTTTTTGGCAGAAAAATCTCTCAATTTGCTACCTCCTGTCTAACGGACTCAGGGGTCACAAATTCAGAGGGACTGTGTTTTTTGGTAGAAAAATCTCTCAATTTGCTACCTCCTAACGGACTCAGGGGTCACAAATTCAGAGGAACTGTGTTTTTTGGTAGAAAAATCTCTCAATTTGCTACCTCCTGTCTAACGGACTCAGGGGTCACAAATTCAGAGGAACTGTGTTTTTTGGAAGAAAAATCTCTCAATTTGCTACCTCCTGTCTAACGGACTCAGGGGTCACAAATTCAGAGGGACTGTGTTTTTTGGTAGAAAAATCTCTCAATTTGCTACCTCCTAACGGACTCAGGGGTCACAAATTCAGAGGAACTGTGTTTTTTGGTAGAAAAATCTCTCAATTTGCTACCTCCTTGCTAACGGACTCAGGGGATGCTGGTGTTTTGCCTTGGGCGGGGGCCTTTTGCTCCTGGTCCATGGGTCACAAATTCAGAGGAACTGTATTTTTTGGCAGAAAAATCTCTCAATTTGCTACCTCCTAACGGACTCAGGGGTCACAAATTCAGAGGAACTGTGTTTTTTGGTAGAAAAATCTCTCAATTTGCTACCTCCTGTCTAACGGACTCAGGGGTCACAAATTCAGAGGAACTGTGTTTTTTGGTAGAAAAATCTCTCAATTTGCTACCTCCTGTCTAACGGACTCAGGGGTCACAAATTCAGAGGGACTGTGTTTTTTGGTAGAAAAATCTCTCAATTTGCTACCTCCTGTCTAACGGACTCAGGGGTCACAAATTCAGAGGAACTGTGTTTTTTGGTAGAAAAATCTCTCAATTTGCTACCTCCTGTCTAACGGACTCAGGGGTCACAAATTCAGAGGAACTGTGTTTTTTGGTAGAAAAATCTCTCAATTTGCTACCTCCTGTCTAACGGACTCAGGGGTCACAAATTCAGAGGGACTGTGTTTTTTGGTAGAAAAATCTCTCAATTTGCTACCTCCTGTCTAACGGACTCAGGGGTCACAAATTCAGAGGAACTGTGTTTTTTGGTAGAAAAATCTCTCAATTTGCTACCTCCTGTCTAACGGACTCAGGGGTCACAAATTCAGAGGAACTGTGTTTTTTGGTAGAAAAATCTCTCAATTTGCTACCTCCTTGCTAACGGACTCAGGGGATGCTGGTGTTTTGCCTTGGGCGGGGGCCTTTTGCTCCTGGTCCATGGGTCACAAATTCAGAGGAACTGTATTTTTTGGCAGAAAAATGTCTCAATTTGCTACCTCCTGTCTAACGGACTCAGGGGTCACAAATTCAGAGGGACTGTGTTTTTTGGTAGAAAAATCTCTCAATTTGCTACCTCCTAACGGACTCAGGGGTCACAAATTCAGAGGAACTGTGTTTTTTGGTAGAAAAATCTCTCAATTTGCTACCTCCTGTCTAACGGACTCAGGGGTCACAAATTCAGAGGAACTGTGTTTTTTGGTAGAAAAATCTCTCAATTTGCTACCTCCTGTCTAACGGACTCAGGGGTCACAAATTCAGAGGAACTGTGTTTTTTAGTAGAAAAATCTCTCAATTTGCTACCTCCTTGCTAACGGACTCAGGGGATGCTGGTGTTTTGCCTTGGGCGGGGGCCTTTTGCTCCTGGTCCATGGGTCACAAATTCAGAGGAACTGTATTTTTTGGCAGAAAAATCTCTCAATTTGCTACCTCCTAACGGACTCAGGGGTCACAAATTCAGAGGAACTGTGTTTTTTGGTAGAAAAATCTCTCAATTTGCTACCTCCTGTCTAACGGACTCAGGGGTCACAAATTCAGAGGGACTGTGTTTTTTTGGTAGAAAAATCTCTCAATTTGCTACCTCCTGTCTAACGGACTCAGGGGTCACAAATTCAGAGGAACTGTGTTTTTTGGTAGAAAAATCTCTCAATTTGCTACCTCCTAACGGACTCAGGGGTCACAAATTCAGAGGAACTGTGTTTTTTGGTAGAAAAATCTCTCAATTTGCTACCTCCTGTCTAACGGACTCAGGGGTCACAAATTCAGAGGAACTGTGTTTTTTGGTAGAAAAATCTCTCAATTTGCTACCCTCTGTCTAACGGACTCAGGGGTCACAAATTCAGAGGGACTGTGTTTTTTGGTAGAAAAATCTCTCAATTTGCTACCTCCTAACGGACTCAGGGGTCACAAATTCAGAGGAACTGTGTTTTTTGGTAGAAAAATCTCTCAATTTGCTACCTCCTTGCTAACGGACTCAGGGGATGCTGGTGTTTTGCCTTGGGCGGGGGCCTTTTCCTCCTGGTCCATGGGTCACAAATTCAGAGGAACTGTATTTTTTGGCAGAAAAATCTCTCAATTTGCTACCTCCTGTCTAACGGACTCAGGGGTCACAAATTCAGAGGAACTGTGTTTTTTGGTAGAAAAATCTCTCAATTTGCTACCTCCTGTCTAACGGACTCAGGGGTCACAAATTCAGAGGGACTGTGTTTTTTGGTAGAAAAATCTCTCAATTTGCTACCTCCTGTCTAACGGACTCAGGGGTCACAAATTCAGAGGGACTGTGTTTTTTGGTAGAAAAATCTCTCAATTTGCTACCTCCTAACGGACTCAGGGGTCACAAATTCAGAGGAACTGTGTTTTTTGGTAGAAAAATCTCTCAATTTGCTACCTCCTTGCTAACGGACTCAGGGGATGCTGGTGTTTTGCCTTGGGCGGGGGCCTTTTCCTCCTGGTCCATGGGTCACAAATTCAGAGGGACTGTGTTTTTTGGTAGAAAAATCTCTCAATTTGCTACCTCCTAACGGACTCAGGGGTCACAAATTCAGAGGAACTGTGTTTTTTGGTAGAAAAATCTCTCAATTTGCTACCTCCTGTCTAACGGACTCAGGGGTCACAAATTCAGAGGGACTGTGTTTTTTGGTAGAAAAATCTCTCAATTTGCTACCTCCTGTCTAACGGACTCAGGGGTCACAAATTCAGAGGAACTGTGTTTTTTGGTAGAAAAATCTCTCAATTTGCTACCTCCTAACGGACTCAGGGGTCACAAATTCAGAGGAACTGTGTTTTTTGGTAGAAAAATCTCTCAATTTGCTACCTCCTGTCTAACGGACTCAGGGGTCACAAATTCAGAGGAACTGTGTTTTTTGGTAGAAAAATCTCTCAATTTGCTACCTCCTGTCTAACGGACTCAGGGGTCACAAATTCAGAGGGACTGTGTTTTTTGGTAGAAAAATCTCTCAATTTGCTACCTCCTAACGGACTCAGGGGTCACAAATTCAGAGGAACTGTGTTTTTTGGTAGAAAAATCTCTCAATTTGCTACCTCCTTGCTAACGGACTCAGGGGATGCTGGTGTTTTGCCTTGGGCGGGGGCCTTTTGCTCCTGGTCCATGGGTCACAAATTCAGAGGAACTGTATTTTTTGGCAGAAAAATCTCTCAATTTGCTACCTCCTGTCTAACGGACTCAGGGGTCACAAATTCAGAGGGACTGTGTTTTTTGGTAGAAAAATCTCTCAATTTTACTACCTCCTAACGGACTCAGGGGTCACAAATTCAGAGGAACTGGGGTTTTTGGCAGAAAAATATCTCAATTTGCTACCTCCTGTCTAACGGACTCAGGGGTCACAAATTCAGAGGGACTGTGTTTTTTGGTAGAAAAATCTCTCAATTTGCTACCTCCTAACGGACTCAGGGGTCACAAATTCAGAGGAACTGTGTTTTTTGGTAGAAAAATCTCTCAATTTGCTACCTCCTGTCTAACGGACTCAGGGGTCACAAATTCAGAGGAACTGTGTTTTTTGGTAGAAAAATCTCTCAATTTGCTACCTCCTGTCTAACGGACTCAGGGGTCACAAATTCAGAGGAACTGTGTTTTTTGGTAGAAAAATCTCTCAATTTGCTACCTCCTTGCTAACGGACTCAGGGGATGCTGGTGTTTTGCCTTGGGCGGGGGCCTTTTGCTCCTGGTCTATGGGTCACAAATTCAGAGGAACTGTATTTTTTGGCAGAAAAATCTCTCAATTTGCTACCTCCTGTCTAACGGACTCAGGGGTCACAAATTCAGAGGAACTGTGTTTTTTGGTAGAAAAATCTCTCAATTTGCTACCTCCTGTCTAACGGACTCAGGGGTCACAAATTCAGAGGGACTGTGTTTTTTGGTAGAAAAATCTCTCAATTTGCTACCTCCTAACGGACTCAGGGGTCACAAATTCAGAGGAACTGTGTTTTTTGGTAGAAAAATCTCTCAATTTCCTACCTCCTTGCTAACGGACTCAGGGGATGCTGGTGTTTTGCCTTGGGCGGGGGCCTTTTGCTCCTGGTCCATGGGTCACAAATTCAGAGGAACTGTATTTTTTGGCAGAAAAATCTCTCAATTTGCTACCTCCTAACGGACTCAGGGGTCACAAATTCAGAGGAACTGTGTTTTTTGGTAGAAAAATCTCTCAATTTGCTACCTCCTGTCTAACGGACTCAGGGGTCACAAATTCAGAGGAACTGTGTTTTTTGGTAGAAAAATCTCTCAATTTGCTACCTCCTTGCTAACAGACTCAGGGGATGCTGGTGTTTTGCCTTGGGCGGGGGCCTTTTCCTCCTGGTCCATGGGTCACAAATTCAGAGGTACTGTATTTTTTGGCAGAAAAATCTCTCAATTTGCTACCTCCTAACGGACTCAGGGGTCACAAATTCAGAGGAACTGTGTTTTTTGGTAGAAAAGTCTCTCAATTTGCTACCTCCTGTCTAACGGACTCAGGGGTCACAAATTCAGAGGAACTGTGTTTTTTGGTAGAAAAATCTCTCAATTTGCTACCTCCTGTCTAACGGACTCAGGGGTCACAAATTCAGAGGGACTGTGTTTTTTGGTAGAAAAATCTCTCAATTTGCTACCTCCTGTCTAACGGACTCAGGGGTCACAAATTCAGAGGGACTGTGTTTTTTGGTAGAAAAATCTCTCAATTTGCTACCTCCTGTCTAACGGACTCAGGGGTCACAAATTCAGAGGAACTGTGTTTTTTGGTAGAAAAATCTCTCAATTTGCTACCTCCTGTCTAACGGACTCAGGGGTCACAAATTCAGAGGAACTGTGTTTTTTGGTAGAAAAATCTCTCAATTTGCTACCTCCTGTCTAACGGACTCAGGGGTCACAAATTCAGAGGGACTGTGTTTTTTGGTAGAAAAATCTCTCAATTTGCTACCACCTAACGGACTCAGGGGTCACAAATTCAGAGGAACTGTGTTTTTTGGTAGAAAAATCTCTCAATTTGCTACCTCCTTGCTAACGGACTCAGGGGATGCTGGTGTTTTGCCTTGGGCGGGGGCCTTTTGCTCCTGGTCCATGGGTCACAAATTCAGAGGAACTGTATTTTTTGGCAGAAAAATCTCTCAATTTGCTACCTCCTGTCTAACGGACTCAGGGGTTACAAATTCAGAGGGACTGTGTTTTTTGGTAGAAAAATCTCTCAATTTGCTACCTCCTAACGGACTCAGGGGTCACAAATTCAGAGGAACTGGGGTTTTTGGCAGAAAAATCTCTCAATTTGCTACCTCCTGTCTAACGGACTCAGGGGTCACAAATTCAGAGGAACTGTGTTTTTTGGTAGAAAAATCTCTCAATTTGCTACCTCCTGTCTAACGGACTCAGGGGTCACAAATTCAGAGGAACTGTGTTTTTTGGTAGAAAAATCTCTCAATTTGCTACCTTCTGTCTAACGGACTCAGGGGTCACAAATTCAGAGGGACTGTGTTTTTTGGAAGAAAAATCTCTCAATTTGCTACCTCCTGTCTAACGGACTCAGGGGTCACAAATTCAGAGGGACTGTGTTTTTTGGTAGAAAAATCTCTCAATTTGCTACCTCCTGTCTAACGGACTCAGGGGTCACAAATTCAGAGGGACTGTGTTTTTTGGTAGAAAAATCTCTCAATTTGCTACCTCCTGTCTAACGGACTCAGGGGTCACAAATTCAGAGGAACTGTGTTTTTTGGTAGAAAAATCTCTCAATTTGCTACCTCCTAACGGACTCAGGGGTCACAAATTCAGAGGAACTGTGTTTTTTGGTAGAAAAATCTCTCAATTTGCTACCTCCTGTCTAACGGACTCAGGGGTCACAAATTCAGAGGAACTGTGTTTTTTGGTAGAAAAATCTATCAATTTGCTACCTCCTTGCTAACGGACTCAGGGGATGCTGGTGTTTTGCCTTGGGCGGGGGCCTTTTGCTCCTGGTCCATGGGTCACAAATTCAGAGGAACTGGGGTTTTTGGTAGAAAGGAGGTAGCAAATTGAGAGATTTAACGGACTCAGGGGTCACAAATTCAGAGGAACCGTGTTTTTTGGTAGAAAAATCTCTCAATTTGCTACCTCCTGTCTAACGGACTCAGGGGTCACAAATTCAGAGGAACTGTGTTTTTTGGTAGAAAAATCTCTCAATTTGCTACCTCTTGTCTAACGGACTCAGGGGTCACAAATTCAGAGGGACTTTGTTTTTTGGTAGAAAAATCTCTCAATTTGCTACCTCCTAACGGACTCAGGGGTCACAAATTCAGAGGAACTGTGTTTTTTGGTAGAAAAATCTCTCAATTTGCTACCTCCTGTCTAACGGACTCAGGGGTCACAAATTCAGAGGAACTGTGTTTTTTGGTAGAAAAATCTCTCAATTTGCTACCTCCTGTCTAACGGACTCAGGGGTCACAAATTCAGAGGAACTGTGTTTTTTGGTAGAAAAATCTATCAATTTGCTACCTCCTTGCTAACGGACTCAGGGGATGCTGGTGTTTTGCCTTGGGCGGGGGCCTTTTCCTCCTGGTCCATGGGTCACAAATTCAGAGGAACTGTATTTTTTGGCAGAAAAATCTCTCAATTTGCTACCTCCTGTCTAACGGACTCAGGGGTCACAAATTCAGAGGAACTGTGTTTTTTGGTAGAAAAATCTCTCAATTTGCTACCTCCTGTCTAACGGACTCAGGGGTCACAAATTCAGAGGGACTGTGTTTTTTGGTAGAAAAATCTCTCAATTTGCTACCTCCTGTCTAACGGACTCAGGGGTCACAAATTCAGAGGGACTGTGTTTTTTGGTAGAAAAATCTCTCAATTTGCTACCTCCTAACGGACTCAGGGGTCACAAATTCAGAGGAACTGTGTTTTTTGGTAGAAAAATCTCTCAATTTGCTACCTCCTTGCTAACGGACTCAGGGGATGCTGGTGTTTTGCCTTGGGCGGGGGCCTTTTCCTCCTGGTCCATGGGTCACAAATTCAGAGGGACTGTGTTTTTTGGTAGAAAAATCTCTCAATTTGCTACCTCCTAACGGACTCAGGGGTCACAAATTCAGAGGAACTGTGTTTTTTGGTAGAAAAATCTCTCAATTTGCTACCTCCTGTCTAACGGACTCAGGGGTCACAAATTCAGAGGAACTGTGTTTTTTGGTAGAAAAATCTCTCAATTTGCTACCTCCTAACGGACTCAGGGGTCACAAATTCAGAGGAACTGTGTTTTTTGGTAGAAAAATCTCTCAATTTGCTACCTCCTGTCTAACGGACTCAGGGGTCACAAATTCAGAGGAACTGTGTTTTTTGGTAGAAAAATCTCTCAATTTGCTACCTCCTGTCTAACGGACTCAGGGGTCACAAATTCAGAGGGACTGTGTTTTTTGGTAGAAAAATCTCTCAATTTGCTACCTCCTAACGGACTCAGGGGTCACAAATTCAGAGGAACTGTGTTTTTTGGTAGAAAAATCTCTCAATTTGCTACCTCCTTGCTAACGGACTCAGGGGATGCTGGTGTTTTGCCTTGGGCGGGGGCCTTTTGCTCCTGGTCCATGGGTCACAAATTCAGAGGAACTGTATTTTTTGGCAGAAAAATCTCTCAATTTGCTACCTCCTGTCTAACGGACTCAGGGGTCACAAATTCAGAGGGACTGTGTTTTTTGGTAGAAAAATCTCTCAATTTTACTACCTCCTAACGGACTCAGGGGTCACAAATTCAGAGGAACTGGGGTTTTTGGCAGAAAAATATCTCAATTTGCTACCTCCTGTCTAACGGACTCAGGGGTCACAAATTCAGAGGAACTGTGTTTTTTGGTAGAAAAATCTCTCAATTTGCTACCTCCTGTCTAACGGACTCAGGGGTCACAAATTCAGAGGAACTGTGTTTTTTGGTAGAAAAATCTCTCAATTTGCTACCTCCTGTCTAACGGACTCAGGGGTCACAAATTCAGAGGAACTGTGTTTTTTGGTAGAAAAATCTCTCAATTTGCTACCTCCTGTCTAACGGACTCAGGGGTCACAAATTCAGAGGGACTGTGTTTTTTGGTAGAAAAATCTCTCAATTTGCTACCACCTAACGGACTCAGGGGTCACAAATTCAGAGGAACTGTGTTTTTTGGTAGAAAAATCTCTCAATTTGCTACCTCCTTGCTAACAGACTCAGGGGATGCTGGTGTTTTGCCTTGGGCGGGGGCCTTTTGCTCCTGGTCCATGGGTCACAAATTCAGAGGAACTGTATTTTTTGGCAGAAAAATCTCTCAATTTGCTACCTCCTGTCTAACGGACTCAGGGGTTACAAATTCAGAGGGACTGTGTTTTTTGGTAGAAAAATCTCTCAATTTGCTACCTCCTAACGGACTCAGGGGTCACAAATTCAGAGGAACTGGGGTTTTTGGCAGAAAAATCTCTCAATTTGCTACCTCCTGTCTAACGGACTCAGGGGTCACAAATTCAGAGGAACTGT
Organism: Pelodiscus sinensis; assembly: GCF_049634645.1. Taxonomy (NCBI): domain Eukaryota; kingdom Metazoa; phylum Chordata; order Testudines; family Trionychidae; genus Pelodiscus; species Pelodiscus sinensis. The sequence goes on from NW_027465886.1 coordinate 69,785, forward strand.
GTTTTTTGGTAGAAAAATCTCTCAATTTGCTACCTCCTGTCTAACGGACTCAGGGGTCACAAATTCAGAGGAACTGTGTTTTTTGGTAGAAAAATCTCTCAATTTGCTACCTTCTGTCTAACGGACTCAGGGGTCACAAATTCAGAGGGACTGTGTTTTTTGGTAGAAAAATCTCTCAATTTGCTACCTCCTGTCTAACGGACTCAGGGGTCACAAATTCAGAGGAACTGTGTTTTTTGGTAGAAAAATCTCTCAATTTGCTACCTCCTGTCTAACGGACTCAGGGGTCACAAATTCAGAGGAACTGTGTTTTTTGGTAGAAAAATCTCTCAATTTGCTACCTCCTGTCTAACGGACTCAGGGGTCACAAATTCAGAGGAACTGTGTTTTTTGGTAGAAAAATCTCTCAATTTGCTACCTCTTGTCTAACGGACTCAGGGGTCACAAATTCAGAGGGACTTTGTTTTTTGGTAGAAAAATCTCTCAATTTGCTACCTCCTAACGGACTCAGGGGTCACAAATTCAGAGGAACTGTGTTTTTTGGTAGAAAAATCTCTCAATTTGCTACCTCCTGTCTAACGGACTCAGGGGTCACAAATTCAGAGGAACTGTGTTTTTTGGTAGAAAAATCTCTCAATTTGCTACCTCCTGTCTAACGGACTCAGGGGTCACAAATTCAGAGGAACTGTGTTTTTTGGTAGAAAAATCTATCAATTTGCTACCTCCTTGCTAACGGACTCAGGGGATGCTGGTGTTTTGCCTTGGGCGGGGGCCTTTTGCTCCTGGTCCATGGGTCACAAATTCAGAGGAACTGTATTTTTTGGCAGAAAAATCTCTCAATTTGCTACCTCCTGTCTAACGGACTCAGGGGTCACAAATTCAGAGGAACTGTGTTTTTTGGTAGAAAAATCTCTCAATTTGCTACCTCCTGTCTAACGGACTCAGGGGTCACAAATTCAGAGGGACTGTGTTTTTTGGTAGAAAAATCTCTCAATTTGCTACCTCCTGTCTAACGGACTCAGGGGTCACAAATTCAGAGGGACTGTGTTTTTTGGTAGAAAAATCTCTCAATTTGCTACCTCCTGTCTAACGGACTCAGGGGTCACAAATTCAGAGGGACTGTGTTTTTGGTAGAAAAATCTCACAATTTGCTACCTCCTAACGGACTCAGGGGTCACAAATTCAGAGGAACTGTGTTTTTTGGTAGAAAAATCTCTCAATTTGCTACCTCCTGTCTAACGGACTCAGGGGTCACAAATTCAGAGGAACTGTGTTTTTTGGTAGAAAAATCTCTCAATTTGCTACCTCCTGTCTAACGGACTCAGGGGTCACAAATTCAGAGGAACTGTGTTTTTTGGTAGAAAAATCTCTCAATTTGCTACCTCCTGTCTAACGGACTCAGGGGTCACAAATTCAGAGGGACTGTGTTTTTTGGTAGAAAAATCTCTCAATTTGCTACCTCCTAACGGACTCAGGGGTCACAAATTCAGAGGAACTGTGTTTTTTGGTAGAAAAATCTCTCAATTTGCTACCTCCTGTCTAACGGACTCAGGGGTCACAAATTCAGAGGAACTGTGTTTTTTGGTAGAAAAATCTCTCAATTTGCTACCTCCTGTCTAACGGACTCAGGGGTCACAAATTCAGAGGAACTGTGTTTTTTGGTAGAAAAATCTATCAATTTGCTACCTCCTTGCTAACGGACTCAGGGGATGCTGGTGTTTTGCCTTGGGCGGGGGCCTTTTGCTCCTGGTCCATGGGTCACAAATTCAGAGGAACTGTATTTTTTGGCAGAAAAATCTCTCAATTTGCTACCTCCTGTCTAACGGACTCAGGGGTCACAAATTCAGAGGAACTGTGTTTTTTGGTAGAAAAATCTCTCAATTTGCTACCTCCTGTCTAACGGACTCAGGGGTCACAAATTCAGAGGGACTGTGTTTTTTGGTAGAAAAATCTCTCAATTTGCTACCTCCTGTCTAACGGACTCAGGGGTCACAAATTCAGAGGGACTGTGTTTTTTGGTAGAAAAATCTCTCAATTTGCTACCTCCTGTCTAACGGACTCAGGGGTCACAAATTCAGAGGGACTGTGTTTTTGGTAGAAAAATCTCACAATTTGCTACCTCCTAACGGACTCAGGGGTCACAAATTCAGAGGAACTGTGTTTTTTGGTAGAAAAATCTCTCAATTTGCTACCTCCTGTCTAACGGACTCAGGGGTCACAAATTCAGAGGAACTGTGTTTTTTGGTAGAAAAATCTCTCAATTTGCTACCTCCTGTCTAACGGACTCAGGGGTCACAAATTCAGAGGAACTGTGTTTTTTGATAGAAAAATCTCTCAATTTGCTACCTCCTTGCTAACGGACTCAGGGGATGCTGGTGTTTTGCCTTGGGCGGGGGCCTTTTGCTCCTGGTCCATGGGTCACAAATTCAGAGGAACTGTATTTTTTGGCAGAAAAATCTCTCAATTTGCTACCTCCTAACGGACTCAGGGGTCACAAATTCAGAGGAACTGTGTTTTTTGGTAGAAAAATCTCTCAATTTGCTACCTCCTGTCTAACGGACTCAGGGGTCACAAATTCAGAGGAACTGTGTTTTTTGGTAGAAAAATCTCTCAATTTGCTACCTCCTGTCTAACGGACTCAGGGGTCACAAATTCAGAGGAACTGTGTTTTTTGGTAGAAAAATCTCTCAATTTGCTACCTCCTGTCTAACGGACTCAGGGGTCACAAATTCAGAGGGACTGTGTTTTTTGGTAGAAAAATCTCTCAATTTGCTACCTCCTAACGGACTCAGGGGTCACAAATTCAGAGGAACTGTGTTTTTTGGTAGAAAAATCTCTCAATTTGCTACCTCCTTGCTAACGGACTCAGGGGATGCTGGTGTTTTGCCTTGGGCGGGGGCCTTTTCCTCCTGGTCCATGGGTCACAAATTCAGAGGAACTGTATTTTTTGGCAGAAAAATCTCTCAATTTGCTACCTCCTGTCTAACGGACTCAGGGGTCACAAATTCAGAGGAACTGTGTTTTTTGGTAGAAAAATCTCTCAATTTGCTACCTCCTGTCTAACGGACTCAGGGGTCACAAATTCAGAGGGACTGTGTTTTTTGGTAGAAAAATCTCTCAATTTGCTACCTCCTGTCTAACGGACTCAGGGGTCACAAATTCAGAGGGACTGTGTTTTTTGGTAGAAAAATCTCTCAATTTGCTACCTCCTAACGGACTCAGGGGTCACAAATTCAGAGGAACTGTGTTTTTTGGTAGAAAAATCTCTCAATTTGCTACCTCCTTGCTAACGGACTCAGGGGATGCTGGTGTTTTGCCTTGGGCGGGGGCCTTTTCCTCCTGGTCCATGGGTCACAAATTCAGAGGGACTGTGTTTTTTGGTAGAAAAATCTCTCAATTTGCTACCTCCTAACGGACTCAGGGGTCACAAATTCAGAGGAACTGTGTTTTTTGGTAGAAAAATCTCTCAATTTGCTACCTCCTGTCTAACGGACTCAGGGGTCACAAATTCAGAGGGACTGTGTTTTTTGGTAGAAAAATCTCTCAATTTGCTACCTCCTGTCTAACGGACTCAGGGGTCACAAATTCAGAGGAACTGTGTTTTTTGGTAGAAAAATCTCTCAATTTGCTACCTCCTGTCTAACGGACTCAGGGGTCACAAATTCAGAGGGACTGTGTTTTTTGGTAGAAAAATCTCTCAATTTGCTACCTCCTAACGGACTCAGGGGTCACAAATTCAGAGGAACTGTGTTTTTTGGTAGAAAAATCTCTCAATTTGCTACCTCCTTGCTAACGGACTCAGGGGATGCTGGTGTTTTGCCTTGGGCGGGGGCCTTTTGCTCCTGGTCCATGGGTCACAAATTCAGAGGAACTGTATTTTTTGGCAGAAAAATCTCTCAATTTGCTACCTCCTGTCTAACGGACTCAGGGGTCACAAATTCAGAGGGACTGTGTTTTTTGGTAGAAAAATCTCTCAATTTTACTACCTCCTAACGGACTCAGGGGTCACAAATTCAGAGGAACTGGGGTTTTTGGCAGAAAAATATCTCAATTTGCTACCTCCTGTCTAACGGACTCAGGGGTCACAAATTCAGAGGAACTGTGTTTTTTGGAAGAAAAATCTCTCAATTTGCTACCTCCTGTCTAACGGACTCAGGGGTCACAAATTCAGAGGAACTGTGTTTTTTGGTAGAAAAATCTCTCAATTTGCTACCTCCTGTCTAACGGACTCAGGGGTCACAAATTCAGAGGAACTGTGTTTTTTGGTAGAAAAATCTCTCAATTTGCTACCTCCTTGCTAACGGACTCAGGGGATGCTGGTGTTTTGCCTTGGGCGGGGGCCTTTTGCTCCTGGTCCATGGGTCACAAATTCAGAGGAACTGTATTTTTTGGCAGAAAAATCTCTCAATTTGCTACCTCCTAACGGACTCAGGGGTCACAAATTCAGAGGAACTGTGTTTTTTGGTAGAAAAATCTCTCAATTTGCTACCTCCTGTCTAACGGACTCAGGGGTCACAAATTCAGAGGGACTGTGTTTTTTGGTAGAAAAATCTCTCAATTTGCTACCTCCTAACGGACTCAGGGGTCACAAATTCAGAGGAACTGTGTTTTTTGGTAGAAAAATCTCTCAATTTGCTACCTCCTTGCTAACGGACTCAGGGGATGCTGGTGTTTTGCCTTGGGCGGGGGCCTTTTGCTCCTGGTCCATGGGTCACAAATTCAGAGGAACTGTATTTTTTGGCAGAAAAATCTCTCAATTTGCTACCTCCTAACGGACTCAGGGGTCACAAATTCAGAGGAACTGTGTTTTTTGGTAGAAAAATCTCTCAATTTGCTACCTCCTGTCTAACGGACTCAGGGGTCACAAATTCAGAGGAACTGTGTTTTTTGGTAGAAAAATCTCTCAATTTGCTACCTCCTTGCTAACAGACTCAGGGGATGCTGGTGTTTTGCCTTGGGCGGGGGCCTTTTCCTCCTGGTCCATGGGTCACAAATTCAGAGGTACTGTATTTTTTGGCAGAAAAATCTCTCAATTTGCTACCTCCTAACGGACTCAGGGGTCACAAATTCAGAGGAACTGTGTTTTTTGGTAGAAAAATCTCTCAATTTGCTACCTCCTGTCTAACGGACTCAGGGGTCACAAATTCAGAGGAACTGTGTTTTTTGGTAGAAAAATCTCTCAATTTGCTACCTCCTGTCTAACGGACTCAGGGGTCACAAATTCAGAGGAACTGTGTTTTTTGGTAGAAAAATCTCTCAATTTGCTACCTCCTGTCTAACGGACTCAGGGGTCACAAATTCAGAGGGACTGTGTTTTTTGGTAGAAAAATCTCTCAATTTGCTACCTCCTGTCTAACGGACTCAGGGGTCACAAATTCAGAGGAACTGTGTTTTTTGGTAGAAAAATCTCTCAATTTGCTACCTCCTGTCTAACGGACTCAGGGGTCACAAATTCAGAGGAACTGTGTTTTTTGGTAGAAAAATCTCTCAATTTGCTACCTCCTGTCTAACGGACTCAGGGGTCACAAATTCAGAGGGACTGTGTTTTTTGGTAGAAAAATCTCTCAATTTGCTACCACCTAACGGACTCAGGGGTCACAAATTCAGAGGAACTGTGTTTTTTGGTAGAAAAATCTCTCAATTTGCTACCTCCTTGCTAACGGACTCAGGGGATGCTGGTGTTTTGCCTTGGGCGGGGGCCTTTTGCTCCTGGTCCATGGGTCACAAATTCAGAGGAACTGTATTTTTTGGCAGAAAAATCTCTCAATTTGCTACCTCCTGTCTAACGGACTCAGGGGTTACAAATTCAGAGGGACTGTGTTTTTTGGTAGAAAAATCTCTCAATTTGCTACCTCCTAACGGACTCAGGGGTCACAAATTCAGAGGAACTGGGGTTTTTGGCAGAAAAATCTCTCAATTTGCTACCTCCTGTCTAACGGACTCAGGGGTCACAAATTCAGAGGAACTGTGTTTTTTGGTAGAAAAATCTCTCAATTTGCTACCTCCTGTCTAACGGACTCAGGGGTCACAAATTCAGAGGAACTGTGTTTTTTGGTAGAAAAATCTCTCAATTTGCTACCTTCTGTCTAACGGACTCAGGGGTCACAAATTCAGAGGGACTGTGTTTTTTGGTAGAAAAATCTCTCAATTTGCTACCTCCTGTCTAACGGACTCAGGGGTCACAAATTCAGAGGAACTGTGTTTTTTGGTAGAAAAATCTCTCAATTTGCTACCTCCTAACGGACTCAGGGGTCACAAATTCAGAGGAACTGTGTTTTTTGGTAGAAAAATCTCTCAATTTGCTACCTCCTTGCTAACGGACTCAGGGGTCACAAATTCAGAGGAACTGTGTTTTTTGGTAGAAAAATCTCTCAATTTGCTACCTCCTGTCTAACGGACTCAGGGGTCACAAATTCAGAGGAACTGTGTTTTTTGGTAGAAAAATCTCTCAATTTGCTACCTCCTGTCTAACGGACTCAGGGGTCACAAATTCAGAGGAACTGTGTTTTTTGGTAGAAAAATCTATCAATTTGCTACCTCCTTGCTAACGGACTCAGGGGATGCTGGTGTTTTGCCTTGGGCGGGGGCCTTTTCCTCCTGGTCCATGGGTCACAAATTCAGAGGAACTGTATTTTTTGGCAGAAAAATCTCTCAATTTGCTACCTCCTGTCTAACGGACTCAGGGGTCACAAATTCAGAGGAACTGTGTTTTTTGGTAGAAAAATCTCTCAATTTGCTACCTCCTGTCTAACGGACTCAGGGGTCACAAATTCATAGGGACTGTGTTTTTTGGTAGAAAAATCTCTCAATTTGCTACCTCCTGTCTAACGGACTCAGGGGTCACAAATTCAGAGGGACTGTGTTTTTTGGTAGAAAAATCTCTCAATTTGCTACCTCCTAACGGACTCAGGGGTCACAAATTCAGAGGAACTGTGTTTTTTGGTAGAAAAATCTCTCAATTTGCTACCTCCTTGCTAACGGACTCAGGGGATGCTGGTGTTTTGCCTTGGGCGGGGGCCTTTTCCTCCTGGTCCATGGGTCACAAATTCAGAGGGACTGTGTTTTTTGGTAGAAAAATCTCTCAATTTGCTACCTCCTAACGGACTCAGGGGTCACAAATTCAGAGGAACTGTGTTTTTTGGTAGAAAAATCTCTCAATTTGCTACCTCCTGTCTAACGGACTCAGGGGTCACAAATTCAGAGGGACTGTGTTTTTTGGTAGAAAAATCTCTCAATTTGCTACCTCCTGTCTAACGGACTCAGGGGTCACAAATTCAGAGGAACTGTGTTTTTTGGTAGAAAAATCTCTCAATTTGCTACCTCCTAACGGACTCAGGGGTCACAAATTCAGAGGAACTGTGTTTTTTGGTAGAAAAATCTCTCAATTTGCTACCTCCTGTCTAACGGACTCAGGGGTCACAAATTCAGAGGAACTGTGTTTTTTGGTAGAAAAATCTCTCAATTTGCTACCTCCTGTCTAACGGACTCAGGGGTCACAAATTCAGAGGGACTGTGTTTTTTGGTAGAAAAATCTCTCAATTTGCTACCTCCTAACGGACTCAGGGGTCACAAATTCAGAGGAACTGTGTTTTTTGGTAGAAAAATCTCTCAATTTGCTACCTCCTTGCTAACGGACTCAGGGGATGCTGGTGTTTTGCCTTGGGCGGGGGCCTTTTGCTCCTGGTCCATGGGTCACAAATTCAGAGGAACTGTATTTTTTGGCAGAAAAATCTCTCAATTTGCTACCTCCTGTCTAACGGACTCAGGGGTCACAAATTCAGAGGGACTGTGTTTTTTGGTAGAAAAATCTCTCAATTTTACTACCTCCTAACGGACTCAGGGGTCACAAATTCAGAGGAACTGGGGTTTTTGGCAGAAAAATATCTCAATTTGCTACCTCCTGTCTAACGGACTCAGGGGTCACAAATTCAGAGGGACTGTGTTTTTTGGTAGAAAAATCTCTCAATTTGCTACCTCCTGTCTAACGGACTCAGGGGTCACAAATTCAGAGGGACTGTGTTTTTTGGTAGAAAAATCTCTCAATTTGCTACCTCCTGTCTAACGGACTCAGGGGTCACAAATTCAGAGGGACTGTGTTTTTTGGTAGAAAAATCTCTCAATTTGCTACCTCCTAACGGACTCAGGGGTCACAAATTCAGAGGAACTGTGTTTTTTGGTAGAAAAATCTCTCAATTTGCTACCTCCTTGCTAACGGACTCAGGGGATGCTGGTGTTTTGCCTTGGGCGGGGGCCTTTTGCTCCTGGTCCATGGGTCACAAATTCAGAGGAACTGTATTTTTTGGCAGAAAAATCTCTCAATTTGCTACCTCCTAACGGACTCAGGGGTCACAAATTCAGAGGAACTGTGTTTTTTGGTAGAAAAATCTCTCAATTTGCTACCTCCTGTCTAACGGACTCAGGGGTCACAAATTCAGAGGAACTGTGTTTTTTGGTAGAAAAATCTATCAATTTGCTACCTCCTTGCTAACGGACTCAGGGGATGCTGGTGTTTTGCCTTGGGCGGGGGCCTTTTCCTCCTGGTCCATGGGTCACAAATTCAGAGGTACTGTATTTTTTGGCAGAAAAATCTCTCAATTTGCTACCTCCTAACGGACTCAGGGGTCACAAATTCAGAGGAACTGTGTTTTTTGGTAGAAAAATCTCTCAATTTGCTACCTCCTAACGGACTCAGGGGTCACAAATTCAGAGGAACTGTGTTTTTTGGTAGAAAAATCTCTCAATTTGCTACCTCCTGTCTAACGGACTCAGGGGTCACAAATTCAGAGGAACTGTGTTTTTTGGTAGAAAAATCTCTCAATTTGCTACCTCCTGTCTAACGGACTCAGGGGTCACAAATTCAGAGGAACTGTGTTTTTTGGTAGAAAAATCTCTCAATTTGCTACCTCCTGTCTAACGGACTCAGGGGTCACAAATTCAGAGGGACTGTGTTTTTTGGTAGAAAAATCTCTCAATTTGCTACCACCTAACGGACTCAGGGGTCACAAATTCAGAGGAACTGTGTTTTTTGGTAGAAAAATCTCTCAATTTGCTACCTCCTTGCTAACGGACTCAGGGGATGCTGGTGTTTTGCCTTGGGCGGGGGCCTTTTGCTCCTGGTCCATGGGTCACAAATTCAGAGGAACTGTATTTTTTGGCAGAAAAATCTCTCAATTTGCTACCTCCTGTCTAACGGACTCAGGGGTTACAAATTCAGAGGGACTGTGTTTTTTGGTAGAAAAATCTCTCAATTTGCTACCTCCTAACGGACTCAGGGGTCACAAATTCAGAGGAACTGGGGTTTTTGGCAGAAAAATCTCTCAATTTGCTACCTCCTGTCTAACGGACTCAGGGGTCACAAATTCAGAGGAACTGTGTTTTTTGGTAGAAAAATCTCTCAATTTGCTACCTCCTGTCTAACGGACTCAGGGGTCACAAATTCAGAGGAACTGTGTTTTTTGGTAGAAAAATCTCTCAATTTGCTACCTTCTGTCTAACGGACTCAGGGGTCACAAATTCAGAGGGACTGTGTTTTTTGGTAGAAAAATCTCTCAATTTGCTACCTCCTGTCTAACGGACTCAGGGGTCACAAATTCAGAGGGACTGTGTTTTTTGGTAGAAAAATCTCTCAATTTGCTACCTCCTGTCTAACGGACTCAGGGGTCACAAATTCAGAGGAACTGTGTTTTTTGGTAGAAAAATCTCTCAATTTGCTACCTCCTGTCTAACGGACTCAGGGGTCACAAATTCAGAGGAACTGTGTTTTTTGGTAGAAAAATCTCTCAATTTGCTACCTCTTGTCTAACGGACTCAGGGGTCACAAATTCAGAGGGACTTTGTTTTTTGGTAGAAAAATCTCTCAATTTGCTACCTCCTAACGGACTCAGGGGTCACAAATTCAGAGGAACTGTGTTTTTTGGTAGAAAAATCTCTCAATTTGCTACCTCCTGTCTAACGGACTCAGGGGTCACAAATTCAGAGGAACTGTGTTTTTTGGTAGAAAAATCTCTCAATTTGCTACCTCCTGTCTAACGGACTCAGGGGTCACAAATTCAGAGGAACTGTGTTTTTTGGTAGAAAAATCTATCAATTTGCTACCTCCTTGCTAACGGACTCAGGGGATGCTGGTGTTTTGCCTTGGGCGGGGGCCTTTTGCTCCTGGTCCATGGGTCACAAATTCAGAGGAACTGTATTTTTTGGCAGAAAAATCTCTCAATTTGCTACCTCCTGTCTAACGGACTCAGGGGTCACAAATTCAGAGGAACTGTGTTTTTTGGTAGAAAAATCTCTCAATTTGCTACCTCCTGTCTAACGGACTCAGGGGTCACAAATTCAGAGGGACTGTGTTTTTTGGTAGAAAAATCTCTCAATTTGCTACCTCCTGTCTAACGGACTCAGGGGTCACAAATTCAGAGGGACTGTGTTTTTTGGTAGAAAAATCTCTCAATTTGCTACCTCCTGTCTAACGGACTCAGGGGTCACAAATTCAGAGGAACTGTGTTTTTTGGTAGAAAAATCTCTCAATTTGCTACCTCCTGTCTAACGGACTCAGGGGTCACAAATTCAGAGGAACTGTGTTTTTTGGTAGAAAAATCTCTCAATTTGCTACCTCCTGTCTAACGGACTCAGGGGTCACAAATTCAGAGGGACTGTGTTTTTTGGTAGAAAAATCTCTCAATTTGCTACCTCCTAACGGACTCAGGGGTCACAAATTCAGAGGAACTGTGTTTTTTGGTAGAAAAATCTCTCAATTTGCTACCTCCTTGCTAACGGACTCAGGGGATGCTGGTGTTTTGCCTTGGGCGGGGGCCTTTTGCTCCTGGTCCATGGGTCACAAATTCAGAGGAACTGTATTTTTTGGCAGAAAAATCTCTCAATTTGCTACCTCCTGTCTAACGGACTCAGGGGTTACAAATTCAGAGGGACTGTGTTTTTTGGTAGAAAAATCTCTCAATTTGCTACCTCCTAACGGACTCAGGGGTCACAAATTCAGAGGAACTGGGGTTTTTGGCAGAAAAATCTCTCAATTTGCTACCTCCTGTCTAACGGACTCAGGGGTCACAGATTCAGAGGAACTGTGTTTTTTGGTAGAAAAATCTCTCAATTTGCTACCTCCTGTCTAACGGACTCAGGGGTCACAAATTCAGAGGGACTGTGTTTTTTGGTAGAAAAATCTCTCAATTTGCTACCTCCTGTCTAACGGACTCAGGGGTCACAAATTCAGAGGGACTGTGTTTTTTGGTAGAAAAATCTCTCAATTTGCTACCTCCTGTCTAACGGACTCAGGGGTCACAAATTCAGAGGAACTGTGTTTTTTGGTAGAAAAATCTCTCAATTTGCTACCTCCTGTCTAACGGACTCAGGGGTCACAAATTCAGAGGAACTGTGTTTTTTGGTAGAAAAATCTCTCAATTTGCTACCTCCTGTCTAACGGACTCAGGGGTCACAAATTCAGAGGAACTGTGTTTTTTGGTAGAAAAATCTCTCAATTTGCTACCTCTTGTCTAACGGACTCAGGGGTCACAAATTCAGAGGGACTTTGTTTTTTGGTAGAAAAATCTCTCAATTTGCTACCTCCTAACGGACTCAGGGGTCACAAATTCAGAGGAACTGTGTTTTTTGGTAGAAAAATCTCTCAATTTGCTACCTCCTGTCTAACGGACTCAGGGGTCACAAATTCAGAGGAACTGTGTTTTTTGGTAGAAAAATCTCTCAATTTGCTACCTCCTGTCTAACGGACTCAGGGGTCACAAATTCAGTGGGACTGTGTTTTTTGGTAGAAAAATCTCTCAATTTGCTACCTCCTGTCTAACGGACTCAGGGGTCACAAATTCAGAGGAACTGTGTTTTTTGGTAGAAAAATCTCTCAATTTGCTACCTCCTGTCTAACGGACTCAGGGGTCACAAATTCAGAGGGACTGTGTTTTTTGGTAGAAAAATCTCTCAATTTGCTACCACCTAACGGACTCAGGGGTCACAAATTCAGAGGAACTGTGTTTTTTGGTAGAAAAATCTCTCAATTTGCTACCTCCTTGCTAACGGACTCAGGGGATGCTGGTGTTTTGCCTTGGGCGGGGGCCTTTTGCTCCTGGTCCATGGGTCACAAATTCAGAGGAACTGTATTTTTTGGCAGAAAAATCTCTCAATTTGCTACCTCCTGTCTAACGGACTCAGGGGTTACAAATTCAGAGGGACTGTGTTTTTTGGTAGAAAAATCTCTCAATTTGCTACCTCCTAACGGACTCAGGGGTCACAAATTCAGAGGAACTGGGGTTTTTGGCAGAAAAATCTCTCAATTTGCTACCTCCTGTCTAACGGACTCAGGGGTCACAAATTCAGAGGAACTTTGTTTTTTGGTAGAAAAATCTCTCAATTTGCTACCTCCTGTCTAACGGACTCAGGGGTCACAAATTCAGAGGAACTGTGTTTTTTGGTAGAAAAATCTCTCAATTTGCTACCTTCTGTCTAACGGACTCAGGGGTCACAAATTCAGAGGGACTGTGTTTTTTGGTAGAAAAATCTCTCAATTTGCTACCTCCTGTCTAACGGACTCAGGGGTCACAAATTCAGAGGGACTGTGTTTTTTGGTAGAAAAATCTCTCAATTTGCTACCTCCTGTCTAACGGACTCAGGGGTCACAAATTCAGAGGAACTGTGTTTTTTGGTAGAAAAATCTCTCAATTTGCTACCTCCTGTCTAACGGACTCAGGGGTCACAAATTCAGAGGAACTGTGTTTTTTGGTAGAAAAATCTCTCAATTTGCTACCTCCTGTCTAACGGACTCAGGGGTCACAAATTCAGAGGAACTGTGTTTTTTGGTAGAAAAATCTCTCAATTTGCTACCTCTTGTCTAACGGACTCAGGGGTCACAAATTCAGAGGGACTTTGTTTTTTGGTAGAAAAATCTCTCAATTTGCTACCTCCTAACGGACTCAGGGGTCACAAATTCAGAGGAACTGTGTTTTTTGGTAGAAAAATCTCTCAATTTGCTACCTCCTGTCTAACGGACTCAGGGGTCACAAATTCAGAGGAACTGTGTTTTTTGGTAGAAAAATCTCTCAATTTGCTACCTCCTGTCTAACGGACTCAGGGGTCACAAATTCAGAGGAACTGTGTTTTTTGGTAGAAAAATCTATCAATTTGTGTGACGGCGCGTTGGGGGTTCCCCGTCTCCTGCACCCCGAAATGGCACAAACAGACTGCACCAGCCAGTGGAATTGAGGGTGGTTTATTGCTCCTCCAGCACAGCGCAGCACAGATGTAATCTGGTCACAGGAACTGGGCTAGGATGCCTCAGGCCCCCTTGAGATGGAGGAGACTGGGCCCCTAAACTCCAGCCCCTTCTCCTAGGCTCTCCTCCATGCCCTCCGACAGCCAGCCACCAACTAACTAACTTCCAGCCCTGCCCCCCAGCCAAGGCAGCATTCCACCTTCCTTTGTTCCTCTCCATGGGGGGTGTCTGGCCACTGGTTTGCATAGTGACTCATCCTGTTTTGCTGGGTCGTGGTACCCACGGCAGGCAGTGGGGGTTCCCCCAGAGCCAGCAGCATAGAAACCAGCCAGGTACCCCCACTACGTCACAGTTCTCCCCCCTCCGAGAGCGAACTGAGCAGGGTCACTCCGCTCGTGACCTAGGGAAGTTCGGGTCCTCTGCGTGGGAACCCGCCCTGGGGACATGGGTGCTCCCCTTGACTCGGGCCGGCCGTGGCGAGGCCCCACATGAATTGGCTTCCCTCTGTCCACTCGCCGCCCCGCTCCAGGGCGACTGGCACAGGCCTGTCCTCGGGGGTCACACCCACCCTTCCGCTGGCCTTGATCCCTGGCCAGGGTCTCTCGGGCCGGGGCCATGAGCCCAGTGAGCCTTCTCTGGACAGCCAGGGCGGCTTCCACCCCCGATGCTCCATCCAGGGAGGTCTTCCCCTCCCATAACTCTCTCAGCCAGCCCAGAGGGTCTATCTGGGGTAGAGACCCCCAAGCCGCTTTCCTCCTGTCTTGGGCCTTCCCGCCCCTCTGGCAGGAGTCACAGGACCGGCAGTACCGCTGCACGGCTGTAAAGATTCCCGGCCAATAGAAGTGCTGGAGCAGCTTCAGCCGGGTGCTCCGGATCCCCCGGTGGCCCCCAACGGGGGAATCGTGGGCCAAATACAGCAGCTTGAGGCGATACTTTCGGGGGACGACCAGCTGCCGCTCTACCCTCCATGCCCTCACCTTCCTGGGGGGGAGCCACTCACGGAACAGGAGCCCACGCTCCCGCAGGAATCTCTCCTGGCCACCTCTCCCCCGGGGCTGAGCTGCACGGAGGCCAGCCTGGTCCCTCAGCCTCTGCAAGGAGGGGTCTGCCTGCACCTCAGCCTGGAATTCAGCTGCTGAGGCAGGGATCGGGACCTGTCCCCCACCTCTGCCTAGGTCCGGAGTCCCAGCCTGGCTGGACCCCGTGTCCACTGGGATGGGACCCTGAGGACGCTGCCAGGAGTCCTTCCCTGGACCCACGTTGTCAGCCCCCCGCTGGCTCTGGCTCCGGGTAGTGACTAGAGCCCGCTGGGATTCATGGGGCCACTCCTCTAGGTCGTTCCCCATCAGCACCTCGGTGGGCAAGTGCGGGTGCACCCCCACTTCCTTGAGGCCTTCCTTCGCCCCCCATTTCAGATGCACCCTGGCTACAGGCACCTTAAACGGGGACCCGTCTATGCCCTTCAGGGTCAGCTGCGCGTGGGGTAGTATCCGCTCCTGGGCCACTATGTCAGATCGGGCCAGAGTCACCTCCGCCCCCGTGTCCCAGAAGCCCGTCACCTTCCTACCATCCACCTCCAGGGGTATGAGGCACTCGCTCCGCAGGGGCCGTCCTGCCCCCACCCGGTACACGGAGAAATCCGCCTCCTGAGAATCAGACCTCCCAGGGGAGGTGCACTGAGCATCCTTCCCCTCTCTCTGAGCTGAGGTTTGCCTGCCAGCCCCTGCCTCTGGGGCAGCCTGCCCTTCCTCCCGCCCCAGCCAGTTAACCCTGGAAAGTCCCCGGTCCTGGGACCTGGTGCACTGAGCCCTCTTGTGGCCTTTTTGCCCACAGCGCTGGCAAGTTAGGCTTTGGGCTGTCTCTGTCCAGGCCCTGGCTGGTTCTCTGGGGCGCAGACGACCTGTTCCTTGGTCTCGCCCCGTAGTTGACTCCCTCCGTCGCTCAGCCGAGATCCGGTCTCTGCGCGGTTCCCTTTCTCTCCGGGACTCCCGTTCACACCCGGACCGGCTCTCCGTGAACTCGTCCGCCAGTCTCCCGGCCTCCTGGGGGTTCTCTGGTCTCCGGTCCTTGAGCCACAGCCTCAGTTTGGGTGGGCACGCTTCATAGAACTGCTCCATCATGACCAGCTTGAGCAGCTCCTCTGCGGTCTGGGCTCCGACTCCAGACACCCACTTGCGGCAGTATTGCGCCAGGCGGGAGGCCAGGTCCACATAGGTCTCCCGTGGCCCTTTCTGTACCCCCCGGAACTTCTTCCTGTACATCTCGGGGGTCAGCCCGAACTTGTGCAGCAGGGCCTCCTTGACTCGGTTGTAATCCCCTGGCTGTAGGTCCTCCAGCTGACTGAGCACTCCGGCCGCCTCCTGGCTCAGTGCGGGGATGAGCTCCTGCAGCCAGTCAGCTGGGGGAACCCGTTGCAGTTCACAGGCCCTCTCAAAGGAGCTGAGGAACCCGTCTATGTCACCCATGTCCTTCAATTGGGCCACCACGAGCCTCTCCAAGTGGCTGGCAGCCCTGGGACCTTGGGGCCCATCCGCACTTGGCGCAGCCGGTGCCCCGCCGGTTCTCCGCTCTGCCATGGCCAGCTCATGCTGCCGCTGCCTCTCTCGATCTTGGCGTTCCTTCTCTCGGTCCTGGCGCTCCTTCTCTCGGTCCTCTACTTCCAATTCCCTGATCCGCAGCTGGATCTCCAGCCGCCGCAGCTCCGCTGGGCTGGCCCCTGCCCTAGATGGGCTACGGCTTGCAGGCCTCCCGGGAGACGCGGTCTCATCTCTCCGGTGGGTTCCAGCGCTCCTCCCCCTCTCTGAGCCTGACACACTCTCAGGGGGGGTCTGGCTGCTTCCCCTGGGGACAAGATCCTGGCCCTGTGGCTGGTCATTCTCTTCCAGCTGGGTAATCAGCTGGGCCTTGGTTGCTTTCCGCACAGGCAAGCCCCTCTCTCTGCACAGCCCCACCAGCTCTGCCTTCAAGAGTCGGGCATAGGCCATCTGCCCGCTGGGCCCCTCGGTGCAGACTCACCAGTCTAGTGCTGCAGCGCCCCACGATTCCCAGGAACCGCTTCGCTCTGTCTCCAGCACGCCTGGCTCCAGGGCTCTTGCTTCTACTGCGCCGTGTCGCTCGCCGCTGGAAGCTCCATCCACGGGGTGCAGTGCATCCCACCCCTGACACCAGTGTGACGGCGCGTTGGGGGTTCCCCGTCTCCTGCACCCCGAAATGGCACAAACAGACTGCACCAGCCAGTGGAATTGAGGGTGGTTTATTGCTCCTCCAGCACAGCGCAGCACAGATGTAATCTGGTCACAGGAACTGGGCTAGGATGCCTCAGGCCCCCTTGAGATGGAGGAGACTGGGCCCCTAAACTCCAGCCCCTTCTCCTAGGCTCTCCTCCATGCCCTCCGACAGCCAGCCACCAACTAACTAACTTCCAGCCCTGCCCCCCAGCCAAGGCAGCATTCCACCTTCCTTTGTTCCTCTCCATGGGGGGTGTCTGGCCACTGGTTTGCATAGTGACTCATCCTGTTTTGCTGGGTCGTGGTACCCACGGCAGGCAGTGGGGGTTCCCCCAGAGCCAGCAGCATAGAAACCAGCCAGGTACCCCCACTACGTCACAATTTGCTACCTCCTTGCTAACGGACTCAGGGGATGCTGGTGTTTTGCCTTGGGCGGGGGCCTTTTGCTCCTGGTCCATGGGTCACAAATTCAGAGGAACTGTATTTTTTGGCAGAAAAATCTCTCAATTTGCTACCTCCTGTCTAACGGACTCAGGGGTCACAAATTCAGAGGAACTGTGTTTTTTGGTAGAAAAATCTCTCAATTTGCTACCTCCTGTCTAACGGACTCAGGGGTCACAAATTCAGAGGGACTGTGTTTTTTGGTAGAAAAATCTCTCAATTTGCTACCTCCTGTCTAACGGACTCAGGGGTCACAAATTCAGAGGGACTGTGTTTTTTGGTAGAAAAATCTCTCAATTTGCTACCTCCTGTCTAACGGACTCAGGGGTCACAAATTCAGAGGGACTGTGTTTTTGGTAGAAAAATCTCACAATTTGCTACCTCCTAACGGACTCAGGGGTCACAAATTCAGAGGAACTGTGTTTTTTGGTAGAAAAATCTCTCAATTTGCTACCTCCTGTCTAACGGACTCAGGGGTCACAAATTCAGAGGAACTGTGTTTTTTGGTAGAAAAATCTCTCAATTTGCTACCTCCTGTCTAACGGACTCAGGGGTCACAAATTCAGAGGGACTGTGTTTTTTGGTAGAAAAATCTCTCAATTTGCTACCTCCTAACGGACTCAGGGGTCACAAATTCAGAGGAACTGTGTTTTTTGGTAGAAAAATCTCTCAATTTGCTACCTCCTTGCTAACGGACTCAGGGGATGCTGGTGTTTTGCCTTGGGCGGGGGCCTTTTGCTCCTGGTCCATGGGTCACAAATTCAGAGGAACTGTATTTTTTGGCAGAAAAATCTCTCAATTTGCTACCTCCTGTCTAACGGACTCAGGGGTTACAAATTCAGAGGGACTGTGTTTTTTGGTAGAAAAATCTCTCAATTTGCTACCTCCTAACGGACTCAGGGGTCACAAATTCAGAGGAACTGGGGTTTTTGGCAGAAAAATCTCTCAATTTGCTACCTCCTGTCTAACGGACTCAGGGGTCACAAATTCAGAGGAACTGTGTTTTTTGGTAGAAAAATCTCTCAATTTGCTACCTCCTGTCTAACGGACTCAGGGGTCACAAATTCAGAGGAACTGTGTTTTTTGGTAGAAAAATCTCTCAATTTGCTACCTTCTGTCTAACGGACTCAGGGGTCACAAATTCAGAGGGACTGTGTTTTTTGGTAGAAAAATCTCTCAATTTGCTACCTCCTGTCTAACGGACTCAGGGGTCACAAATTCAGAGGGACTGTGTTTTTTGGTAGAAAAATCTCTCAATTTGCTACCTCCTAACGGACTCAGGGGTCACAAATTCAGAGGAACTGTGTTTTTTGGTAGAAAAATCTCTCAATTTGCTACCTCCTTGCTAACGGACTCAGGGGATGCTGGTGTTTTGCCTTGGGCGGGGGCCTTTTGCTCCTGGTCCATGGGTCACAAATTCAGAGGAACTGTATTTTTTGGCAGAAAAATCTCTCAATTTGCTACCTCCTAACGGACTCAGGGGTCACAAATTCAGAGGAACTGTGTTTTTTGGTAGAAAAATCTCTCAATTTGCTACCTCCTGTCTAACGGACTCAGGGGTCACAAATTCAGAGGAACTGTGTTTTTTGGTAGAAAAATCTATCAATTTGCTACCTCCTTGCTAACGGACTCAGGGGATGCTGGTGTTTTGCCTTGGGCGGGGGCCTTTTCCTCCTGGTCCATGGGTCACAAATTCAGAGGTACTGTATTTTTTGGCAGAAAAATCTCTCAATTTGCTACCTCCTAACGGACTCAGGGGTCACAAATTCAGAGGAACTGTGTTTTTTGGTAGAAAAATCTCTCAATTTGCTACCTCCTAACGGACTCAGGGGTCACAAATTCAGAGGAACTGTGTTTTTTGGTAGAAAAATCTCTCAATTTGCTACCTCCTGTCTAACGGACTCAGGGGTCACAAATTCAGAGGAACTGTGTTTTTTGGTAGAAAAATCTCTCAATTTGCTACCTCCTGTCTAACGGACTCAGGGGTCACAAATTCAGAGGGACTGTGTTTTTTGGTAGAAAAATCTCTCAATTTGCTACCACCTAACGGACTCAGGGGTCACAAATTCAGAGGAACTGTGTTTTTTGGTAGAAAAATCTCTCAATTTGCTACCTCCTTGCTAACGGACTCAGGGGATGCTGGTGTTTTGCCTTGGGCGGGGGCCTTTTGCTCCTGGTCCATGGGTCACAAATTCAGAGGAACTGTATTTTTTGGCAGAAAAATCTCTCAATTTGCTACCTCCTGTCTAACGGACTCAGGGGTTACAAATTCAGAGGGACTGTGTTTTTTGGTAGAAAAATCTCTCAATTTGCTACCTCCTAACGGACTCAGGGGTCACAAATTCAGAGGAACTGGGGTTTTTGGCAGAAAAATCTCTCAATTTGCTACCTCCTGTCTAACGGACTCAGGGGTCACAAATTCAGAGGAACTGTGTTTTTTGGTAGAAAAATCTCTCAATTTGCTACCTCCTGTCTAACGGACTCAGGGGTCACAAATTCAGAGGAACTGTGTTTTTTGGTAGAAAAATCTCTCAATTTGCTACCTTCTGTCTAACGGACTCAGGGGTCACAAATTCAGAGGGACTGTGTTTTTTGGTAGAAAAATCTCTCAATTTGCTACCTCCTGTCTAACGGACTCAGGGGTCACAAATTCAGAGGGACTGTGTTTTTTGGTAGAAAAATCTCTCAATTTGCTACCTCCTGTCTAACGGACTCAGGGGTCACAAATTCAGAGGAACTGTGTTTTTTGGTAGAAAAATCTCTCAATTTGCTACCTCCTGTCTAACGGACTCAGGGGTCACAAATTCAGAGGAACTGTGTTTTTTGGTAGAAAAATCTCTCAATTTGCTACCTCCTGTCTAACGGACTCAGGGGTCACAAATTCAGAGGAACTGTGTTTTTTGGTAGAAAAATCTCTCAATTTGCTACCTCTTGTCTAACAGACTCAGGGGTCACAAATTCAGAGGGACTTTGTTTTTTGGTAGAAAAATCTCTCAATTTGCTACCTCCTAACGGACTCAGAGGTCACAAATTCAGAGGAACTGTGTTTTTTGGTAGAAAAATCTCTCAATTTGCTACCTCCTGTCTAACGGACTCAGGGGTCACAAATTCAGAGGAACTGTGTTTTTTGGTAGAAAAATCTCTCAATTTGCTACCTCCTGTCTAACGGACTCAGGGGTCACAAATTCAGAGGAACTGTGTTTTTTGGTAGAAAAATCTCTCAATTTGCTACCTCCTTGCTAACGGACTCAGGGGATGCTGGTGTTTTGCCTTGGGCGGGGGCCTTTTGCTCCTGGTCCATGGGTCACAAATTCAGAGGAACTGTATTTTTTGGCAGAAAAATCTCTCAATTTGCTACCTCCTGTCTAACGGACTCAGGGGTCACAAATTCAGAGGAACTGTGTTTTTTGGTAGAAAAATCTCTCAATTTGCTACCTCCTGTCTAACGGACTCAGGGGTCACAAATTCAGAGGGACTGTGTTTTTTGGTAGAAAAATCTCTCAATTTGCTACCTCCTGTCTAACGGACTCAGGGGTCACAAATTCAGAGGGACTGTGTTTTTTGGTAGAAAAATCTCTCAATTTGCTACCTCCTGTCTAACGGACTCAGGGGTCACAAATTCAGAGGGACTGTGTTTTTGGTAGAAAAATCTCACAATTTGCTACCTCCTAACGGACTCAGGGGTCACAAATTCAGAGGAACTGTGTTTTTTGGTAGAAAAATCTCTCAATTTGCTACCTCCTGTCTAACGGACTCAGGGGTCACAAATTCAGAGGAACTGTGTTTTTTGGTAGAAAAATCTCTCAATTTGCTACCTCCTGTCTAACGGACTCAGGGGTCACAAATTCAGAGGGACTGTGTTTTTTGGTAGAAAAATCTCTCAATTTGCTACCTCCTAACGGACTCAGGGGTCACAAATTCAGAGGAACTGTGTTTTTTGGTAGAAAAATCTCTCAATTTGCTACCTCCTTGCTAACGGACTCAGGGGATGCTGGTGTTTTGCCTTGGGCGGGGGCCTTTTGCTCCTGGTCCATGGGTCACAAATTCAGAGGAACTGTATTTTTTGGCAGAAAAATCTCTCAATTTGCTACCTCCTGTCTAACGGACTCAGGGGTTACAAATTCAGAGGGACTGTGTTTTTTGGTAGAAAAATCTCTCAATTTGCTACCTCCTAACGGACTCAGGGGTCACAAATTCAGAGGAACTGGGGTTTTTGGCAGAAAAATCTCTCAATTTGCTACCTCCTGTCTAACGGACTCAGGGGTCACAAATTCAGAGGAACTGTGTTTTTTGGTAGAAAAATCTCTCAATTTGCTACCTCCTGTCTAACGGACTCAGGGGTCACAAATTCAGAGGAACTGTGTTTTTTGGTAGAAAAATCTCTCAATTTGCTACCTTCTGTCTAACGGACTCAGGGGTCACAAATTCAGAGGGACTGTGTTTTTTGGTAGAAAAATCTCTCAATTTGCTACCTCCTGTCTAACGGACTCAGGGGTCACAAATTCAGAGGGACTGTGTTTTTTTGGTAGAAAAATCTCTCAATTTGCTACCTCCTGTCTAACGGACTCAGGGGTCACAAATTCAGAGGAACTGTGTTTTTTGGTAGAAAAATCTCTCAATTTGCTACCTCCTAACGGACTCAGGGGTCACAAATTCAGAGGAACTGTGTTTTTTGGTAGAAAAATCTCTCAATTTGCTACCTCCTGTCTAACGGACTCAGGGGTCACAAATTCAGAGGAACTGTGTTTTTTGGTAGAAAAATCTATCAATTTGCTACCTCCTTGCTAACGGACTCAGGGGATGCTGGTGTTTTGGCTTGGGCGGGGGCCTTTTGCTCCTGGTCCATGGGTCACAAATTCAGAGGAACTGGGGTTTTTGGTAGAAAGGAGGTAGCAAATTGAGAGATTTAACGGACTCAGGGGTCACAAATTCAGAGGAACCGTGTTTTTTGGTAGAAAAATCTCTCAATTTGCTACCTCCTGTCTAACGGACTCAGGGGTCACAAATTCAGAGGAACTGTGTTTTTTGGTAGAAAAATCTCTCAATTTGCTACCTCCTGTCTAACGGACTCAGGGGTCACAAATTCAGAGGAACTGTGTTTTTTGGTAGAAAAATCTCTCAATTTGCTACCTCCTGTCTAACGGACTCAGGGGTCACAAATTCAGAGGAACTGTGTTTTTTGGTAGAAAAATCTCTCAATTTGCTACCTCTTGTCTAACGGACTCAGGGGTCACAAATTCAGAGGGACTTTGTTTTTTGGTAGAAAAATCTCTCAATTTGCTACCTCCTAACGGACTCAGGGGTCACAAATTCAGAGGAACTGTGTTTTTTGGTAGAAAAATCTCTCAATTTGCTACCTCCTGTCTAACGGACTCAGGGGTCACAAATTCAGAGGAACTGTGTTTTTTGGTAGAAAAATCTCTCAATTTGCTACCTCCTGTCTAACGGACTCAGGGGTCACAAATTCAGAGGAACTGTGTTTTTTGGTAGAAAAATCTATCAATTTGCTACCTCCTTGCTAACGGACTCAGGGGATGCTGGTGTTTTGCCTTGGGCGGGGGCCTTTTGCTCCTGGTCCATGGGTCACAAATTCAGAGGAACTGTATTTTTTGGCAGAAAAATCTCTCAATTTGCTACCTCCTGTCTAACGGACTCAGGGGTCACAAATTCAGAGGAACTGTGTTTTTTGGTAGAAAAATCTCTCAATTTGCTACCTCCTGTCTAACGGACTCAGGGGTCACAAATTCAGAGGGACTGTGTTTTTTGGTAGAAAAATCTCTCAATTTGCTACCTCCTAACGGACTCAGGGGTCACAAATTCAGAGGAACTGTGTTTTTTGGTAGAAAAATCTCTCAATTTGCTACCTCCTAACGGACTCAGGGGTCACAAATTCAGAGGAACTGTGTTTTTTGGTAGAAAAATCTCTCAATTTGCTACCTCCTGTCTAACGGACTCAGGGGTCACAAATTCAGAGGGACTGTGTTTTTGGTAGAAAAATCTCTCAATTTGCTACCTCCTAACGGACTCAGGGGTCACAAATTCAGAGGAACTGTGTTTTTTGGTAGAAAAATCTCTCAATTTGCTACCTCCTGTCTAACGGACTCAGGGGTCACAAATTCAGAGGAACTGTGTTTTTTGGTAGAAAAATCTCTCAATTTGCTACCTCCTGTCTAACGGACTCAGGGGTCACAAATTCAGAGGGACTGTGTTTTTTGGTAGAAAAATCTCTCAATTTGCTACCTCCTTGCTAACGGACTCAGGGGATGCTGGTGTTTTGCCTTGGGCGGGGGCCTTTTGCTCCTGGTCCATGGGTCACAAATTCAGAGGAACTGTATTTTTTGGCAGAAAAATCTCTCAATTTGCTACCTCCTGTCTAACGGACTCAGGGGTCACAAATTCAGAGGGACTGTGTTTTTTGGTAGAAAAATCTCTCAATTTGCTACCTCCTGTCTAACGGACTCAGGGGTCACAAATTCAGAGGGACTGTGTTTTTTGGTAGAAAAATCTCTCAATTTGCTACCTCCTGTCTAACGGACTCAGGGGTCACAAATTCAGAGGAACTGTGTTTTTTGGTAGAAAAATCTCTCAATTTGCTACCTCCTGTCTAACGGACTCAGGGGTCACAAATTCAGAGGGACTGTGTTTTTTGGTAGAAAAATCTCTCAATTTGCTACCTCCTAACGGACTCAGGGGTCACAAATTCAGAGGAACTGTGTTTTTTGGTAGAAAAATCTCTCAATTTGCTACCTCCTGTCTAACGGACTCAGGGGTCACAAATTCAGAGGAACTGTGTTTTTTGGTAGAAAAATCTCTCAATTTGCTACCTCCTGTCTAACGGACTCAGGGGTCACAAATTCAGAGGAACTGTGTTTTTTGGTAGAAAAATCTCTCAATTTGCTACCTCCTTGCTAACGGACTCAGGGGATGCTGGTGTTTTGCCTTGGGCGGGGGCCTTTTGCTCCTGGTCCATGGGTCACAAATTCAGAGGAACTGTATTTTTTGGCAGAAAAATCTCTCAATTTGCTACCTCCTAACGGACTCAGGGGTCACAAATTCAGAGGAACTGTGTTTTTTGGTAGAAAAATCTCTCAATTTGCTACCTCCTGTCTAACGGACTCAGGGGTCAAAAATTCAGAGGAACTGTGTTTTTTGGTAGAAAAATCTCTCAATTTGCTACCTCCTTGCTAACGGACTCAGGGGATGCTGGTGTTTTGCCTTGGGCGGGGGCCTTTTGCTCCTGGTCCATGGGTCACAAATTCAGAGGAACTGTATTTTTTGGCAGAAAAATCTCTCAATTTGCTCCCTCCTAATGGACTCAGGGGTCACAAATTCAGAGGAACTGTGTTTTTTGGTAGAAAAATCTCTCAATTTGCTACCTCCTGTCTAACGGACTCAGGGGTCACAAATTCAGAGGAACTGTGTTTTTTGGTAGAAAAATCTCTCAATTTGCTACCTCCTGTCTAACGGACTCAGGGGTCACAAATTCAGAGGAACTGTGTTTTTTGGTAAAAAAATCTCTCAATTTGCTACCTCCTGTCTAACGGACTCAGGGGTCACAAATTCAGAGGGACTGTGTTTTTTGGTAGAAAAATCTCTCAATTTGCTACCTCCTGTCTAACGGACTCAGGGGTCACAAATTCAGAGGAACTGTGTTTTTTGGTAGAAAAATCTCTCAATTTGCTACCTCCTGTCTAACGGACTCAGGGGTCACAAATTCAGAGGGACTGTGTTTTTTGGTAGAAAAATCTCTCAATTTGCTACCTCCTAACGGACTCAGGGGTCACAAATTCAGAGGAACTGTGTTTTTTGGTAGAAAAATCTCTCAATTTGCTACCTCCTAACGGACTCAGGGGTCACAAATTCAGAGGAACTGTGTTTTTTGGTAGAAAAATCTCTCAATTTGCTACCTCCTGTCTAACGGACTCAGGGGTCACAAATTCAGAGGAACTGTGTTTTTTGGTAGAAAAATCTCTCAATTTGCTACCTCCTGTCTAACGGACTCAGGGGTCACAAATTCAGAGGAACTGTGTTTTTTGGTAGAAAAATCTATCAATTTGCTACCTCCTTGCTAACGGACTCAGGGGATGCTGGTGTTTTGCCTTGGGCGGGGGCCTTTTGCTCCTGGTCCATGGGTCACAAATTCAGAGGAACTGTATTTTTTGGCAGAAAAATCTCTCAATTTGCTACCTCCTGTCTAACGGACTCAGGGGTCACAAATTCAGAGGGACTGTGTTTTTTGGTAGAAAAATCTCTCAATTTGCTACCTCCTGTCTAACGGACTCAGGGGTCACAAATTCAGAGGGACTGTGTTTTTTGGTAGAAAAATCTCTCAATTTGCTACCTCCTGTCTAACGGACTCAGGGGTCACAAATTCAGAGGGACTGTGTTTTTGGTAGAAAAATCTCACAATTTGCTACCTCCTAACGGACTCAGGGGTCACAAATTCAGAGGGACTGTGTTTTTTGGTAGAAAAATCTCTCAATTTGCTACCTCCTGTCTAACGGACTCAGGGGTCACAAATTCAGAGGGACTGTGTTTTTTGGTAGAAAAATCTCTCAATTTGCTACCTCCTAACGGACTCAGGGGTCACAAATTCAGAGGAACTGTGTTTTTTGGTAGAAAAATCTCTCAATTTGCTACCTCCTAACGGACTCAGGGGTCACAAATTCAGAGGAACTGTGTTTTTTGGTAGAAAAATCTCTCAATTTGCTACCTCCTGTCTAACGGACTCAGGGGTCACAAATTCAGAGGAACTGTGTTTTTTGGTAGAAAAATCTCTCAATTTGCTACCTCCTAACGGACTCAGGGGTCACAAATTCAGAGGAACTGTGTTTTTTGGTAGAAAAATCTCTCAATTTGCTACCTCCTGTCTAACGGACTCAGGGGTCACAAATTCAGAGGGACTGTGTTTTTGGTAGAAAAATCTCACAATTTGCTACCTCCTAACGGACTCAGGGGTCACAAATTCAGAGGAACTGTGTTTTTTGGTAGAAAAATCTCTCAATTTGCTACCTCCTGTCTAACGGACTC
The DNA here is from genome assembly GCF_049634645.1 of Pelodiscus sinensis. Lineage (NCBI taxonomy): Eukaryota > Metazoa > Chordata > Testudines > Trionychidae > Pelodiscus > Pelodiscus sinensis. Next base: position 95,711 of record NW_027465886.1, read on the forward strand.
AGGGGTCACAAATTCAGAGGAACTGTGTTTTTTGGTAGAAAAATCTCTCAATTTGCTACCTCCTGTCTAACGGACTCAGGGGTCACAAATTCAGAGGGACTGTGTTTTTTGGTAGAAAAATCTCTCAATTTGCTACCTCCTTGCTAACGGACTCAGGGGATGCTGGTGTTTTGCCTTGGGCGGGGGCCTTTTGCTCCTGGTCCATGGGTCACAAATTCAGAGGAACTGTATTTTTTGGCAGAAAAATCTCTCAATTTGCTACCTCCTGTCTAACGGACTCAGGGGTCACAAATTCAGAGGGACTGTGTTTTTTGGTAGAAAAATCTCTCAATTTGCTACCTCCTGTCTAACGGACTCAGGGGTCACAAATTCAGAGGGACTGTGTTTTTTGGTAGAAAAATCTCTCAATTTGCTACCTCCTGTCTAACGGACTCAGGGGTCACAAATTCAGAGGAACTGTGTTTTTTGGTAGAAAAATCTCTCAATTTGCTACCTCCTGTCTAACGGACTCAGGGGTCACAAATTCAGAGGGACTGTGTTTTTTGGTAGAAAAATCTCTCAATTTGCTACCTCCTAACGGACTCAGGGGTCACAAATTCAGAGGAACTGTGTTTTTTGGTAGAAAAATCTCTCAATTTGCTACCTCCTTGCTAACGGACTCAGGGGATGCTGGTGTTTTGCCTTGGGCGGGGGCCTTTTGCTCCTGGTCCATGGGTCACAAATTCAGAGGAACTGTATTTTTTGGCAGAAAAATCTCTCAATTTGCTACCTCCTAACGGACTCAGGGGTCACAAATTCAGAGGAACTGTGTTTTTTGGTAGAAAAATCTCTCAATTTGCTACCTCCTGTCTAACGGACTCAGGGGTCACAAATTCAGAGGAACTGTGTTTTTTGGTAGAAAAATCTCTCAATTTGCTACCTCCTGTCTAACGGACTCAGGGGTCACAAATTCAGAGGAACTGTGTTTTTTGGTAGAAAAATCTCTCAATTTGCTACCTCCTGTCTAACGGACTCAGGGGTCACAAATTCAGAGGGACTGTGTTTTTTGGTAGAAAAATCTCTCAATTTGCTACCTCCTAACGGACTCAGGGGTCACAAATTCAGAGGAACTGTGTTTTTTGGTAGAAAAATCTCTCAATTTGCTACCTCCTAACGGACTCAGGGGTCACAAATTCAGAGGAACTGTGTTTTTTGGTAGAAAAATCTCTCAATTTGCTACCTCCTGTCTAACGGACTCAGGGGTCACAAATTCAGAGGAACTGTGTTTTTTGGTAGAAAAATCTCTCAATTTGCTACCTCCTGTCTAACGGACTCAGGGGTCACAAATTCAGAGGGACTGTGTTTTTTGGTAGAAAAATCTATCAATTTGCTACCTCCTTGCTAACGGACTCAGGGGATGCTGGTGTTTTGCCTTGGGCGGGGGCCTTTTGCTCCTGGTCCATGGGTCACAAATTCAGAGGAACTGTATTTTTTGGCAGAAAAATCTCTCAATTTGCTACCTCCTGTCTAACGGACTCAGGGGTCACAAATTCAGAGGAACTTTGTTTTTTGGTAGAAAAATCTCTCAATTTGCTACCTCCTGTCTAACGGACTCAGGGGTCACAAATTCAGAGGGACTGTGTTTTTTGGTAGAAAAATCTCTCAATTTGCTACCTCCTGTCTAACGGACTCAGGGGTCACAAATTCAGAGGGACTGTGTTTTTTGGTAGAAAAATCTCTCAATTTGCTACCTCCTGTCTAACGGACTCAGGGGTCACAAATTCAGAGGGACTGTGTTTTTGGTAGAAAAATCTCACAATTTGCTACCTCCTAACGGACTCAGGGGTCACAAATTCAGAGGGACTGTGTTTTTTGGTAGAAAAATCTCTCAATTTGCTACCTCCTGTCTAACGGACTCAGGGGTCACAAATTCAGAGGGACTGTGTTTTTTGGTAGAAAAATCTCTCAATTTGCTACCTCCTAACGGACTCAGGGGTCACAAATTCAGAGGAACTGTGTTTTTTGGTAGAAAAATCTCTCAATTTGCTACCTCCTAACGGACTCAGGGGTCACAAATTCAGAGGAACTGTGTTTTTTGGTAGAAAAATCTCTCAATTTGCTACCTCCTGTCTAACGGACTCAGGGGTCACAAATTCAGAGGAACTGTGTTTTTTGGTAGAAAAATCTCTCAATTTGCTACCTCCTGTCTAACGGACTCAGGGGTCACAAATTCAGAGGAACTGTGTTTTTTGGTAGAAAAATCTCTCAATTTGCTACCTCCTAACGGACTCAGGGGTCACAAATTCAGAGGAACTGTGTTTTTTGGTAGAAAAATCTCTCAATTTGCTACCTCCTGTCTAACGGACTCAGGGGTCACAAATTCAGAGGAACTGTGTTTTTTGGTAGAAAAATCTCTCAATTTGCTACCTCCTGTCTAACGGACTCAGGGGTCACAAATTCAGAGGGACTGTGTTTTTTGGTAGAAAAATCTCTCAATTTGCTACCTCCTGTCTAACGGACTCAGGGGTCACAAATTCAGAGGAACTGTGTTTTTTGGTAGAAAAATCTCTCAATTTGCTACCTCTTGTATAACGGACTCAGGGGTCACAAATTCAGAGGGACTTTGTTTTTTGGTAGAAAAATCTCTCAATTTGCTACCTCCTAACGGACTCAGGGGTCACAAATTCAGAGGAACTGTGTTTTTTGGTAGAAAAATCTCTCAATTTGCTACCTCCTGTCTAACGGACTCAGGGGTCACAAATTCAGAGGAACTGTGTTTTTTGGTAGAAAAATCTCTCAATTTGCTACCTCCTGTCTAACGGACTCAGGGGTCACAAATTCAGAGGAACTGTGTTTTTTGGTAGAAAAATCTATCAATTTGCTACCTCCTTGCTAACGGACTCAGGGGATGCTGGTGTTTTGCCTTGGGCGGGGGCCTTTTGCTCCTGGTCCATGGGTCACAAATTCAGAGGAACTGTATTTTTTGGCAGAAAAATCTCTCAATTTGCTACCTCCTGTCTAACGGACTCAGGGGTCACAAATTCAGAGGAACTGTGTTTTTTGGTAGAAAAATCTCTCAATTTGCTACCTCCTGTCTAACGGACTCAGGGGTCACAAATTCAGAGGGACTGTGTTTTTTGGTAGAAAAATCTCTCAATTTGCTACCTCCTGTCTAACGGACTCAGGGGTCACAAATTCAGAGGGACTGTGTTTTTTGGTAGAAAAATCTCTCAATTTGCTACCTCCTGTCTAACGGACTCAGGGGTCACAAATTCAGAGGAACTGTGTTTTTTGGTAGAAAAATCTCTCAATTTGCTACCTCCTGTCTAACGGACTCAGGGGTCACAAATTCAGAGGGACTGTGTTTTTTGGTAGAAAAATCTCTCAATTTGCTACCTCCTAACGGACTCAGGGGTCACAAATTCAGAGGAACTGTGTTTTTTGGTAGAAAAATCTCTCAATTTGCTACCTCCTTGCTAACGGACTCAGGGGATGCTGGTGTTTTGCCTTGGGCGGGGGCCTTTTGCTCCTGGTCCATGGGTCACAAATTCAGAGGAACTGTATTTTTTGGCAGAAAAATCTCTCAATTTGCTACCTCCTAACGGACTCAGGGGTCACAAATTCAGAGGAACTGTGTTTTTTGGTAGAAAAATCTCTCAATTTGCTACCTCCTGTCTAACGGACTCAGGGGTCACAAATTCAGAGGAACTGTGTTTTTTGGTAGAAAAATCTCTCAATTTGCTACCTCCTTGCTAACGGACTCAGGGGATGCTGGTGTTTTGCCTTGGGCGGGGGCCTTTTGCTCCTGGTCCATGGGTCACAAATTCAGAGGAACTGTATTTTTTGGCAGAAAAATCTCTCAATTTGCTCCCTCCTAATGGACTCAGGGGTCACAAATTCAGAGGAACTGTGTTTTTTGGTAGAAAAATCTCTCAATTTGCTACCTCCTGTCTAACGGACTCAGGGGTCACAAATTCAGAGGAACTGTGTTTTTTGGTAAAAAAATCTCTCAATTTGCTACCTCCTGTCTAACGGACTCAGGGGTCACAAATTCAGAGGAACTGTGTTTTTTGGTAGAAAAATCTCTCAATTTGCTACCTCCTGTCTAACGGACTCAGGGGTCACAAATTCAGAGGAACTGTGTTTTTTGGTAGAAAAATCTCTCAATTTGCTACCTCCTGTCTAACGGACTCAGGGGTCACAAATTCAGAGGGACTGTGTTTTTTGGTAGAAAAATCTCTCAATTTGCTACCTCCTAACGGACTCAGGGGTCACAAATTCAGAGGAACTGTGTTTTTTGGTAGAAAAATCTCTCAATTTGCTACCTCCTGTCTAACGGACTCAGGGGTCACAAATTCAGAGGAACTGTGTTTTTTGGTAGAAAAATCTCTCAATTTGCTACCTCTTGTCTAACGGACTCAGGGGTCACAAATTCAGAGGAACTGTGTTTTTTGGTAGAAAAATCTCTCAATTTGCTACCTCCTAACGGACTCAGGGGTCACAAATTCAGAGGAACTGTGTTTTTTGGTAGAAAAATCTCTCAATTTGCTACCTCCTGTCTAACGGACTCAGGGGTCACAAATTCAGAGGAATTGTGTTTTTTGGTAGAAAAATCTCTCAATTTGCTACCTCCTAACGGACTCAGGGGTCACAAATTCAGAGGGACTGTGTTTTTTGGTAGAAAAATCTCTCAATTTGCTACCTCCTGTCTAACGGACTCAGGGGTCACAAATTCAGAGGAACTGTGTTTTTTGGTAGAAAAATCTCTCAATTTGCTACCTCCTGTCTAACGGACTCAGGGGTCACAAATTCAGAGGAACTGTGTTTTTTGGTAGAAAAATCTATCAATTTGCTACCTCCTTGCTAACGGACTCAGGGGATGCTGGTGTTTTGCCTTGGGCGGGGGCCTTTTGCTCCTGGTCCATGGGTCACAAATTCAGAGGAACTGTATTTTTTCGCAGAAAAATCTCTCAATTTGCTACCTCCTGTCTAACGGACTCAGGGGTCACAAATTCAGAGGAACTGTGTTTTTTGGTAGAAAAATCTCTCAATTTGCTACCTCCTGTCTAACGGACTCAGGGGTCACAAATTCAGAGGGACTGTGTTTTTTGGTAGAAAAATCTCTCAATTTGCTACCTCCTAACGGACTCAGGGGTCACAAATTCAGAGGAACTGTGTTTTTTGGTAGAAAAATCTCTCAATTTGCTACCTCCTTGCTAACGGACTCAGGGGATGCTGGTGTTTTGCCTTGGGCGGGGGCCTTTTGCTCCTGGTCCATGGGTCACAAATTCAGAGGAACTGTATTTTTTGGCAGAAAAATCTCTCAATTTGCTACCTCCTAACGGACTCAGGGGTCACAAATTCAGAGGAACTGTGTTTTTTGGTAGAAAAATCTCTCAATTTGCTACCTCCTGTCTAACGGACTCAGGGGTCACAAATTCAGAGGAACTGTGTTTTTTGGTAAAAAAATCTCTCAATTTGCTACCTCCTGTCTAACGGACTCAGGGGTCACAAATTCAGAGGGACTGTGTTTTTTGGTAGAAAAATCTCTCAATTTGCTACCTCCTGTCTAACGGACTCAGGGGTCACAAATTCAGAGGAACTGTGTTTTTTGGTAGAAAAATCTCTCAATTTGCTACCTCCTGTCTAACGGACTCAGGGGTCACAAATTCAGAGGGACTGTGTTTTTTGGTAGAAAAATCTCTCAATTTGCTACCTCCTAACGGACTCAGGGGTCACAAATTCAGAGGAACTGTGTTTTTTGGTAGAAAAATCTCTCAATTTGCTACCTCCTAACGGACTCAGGGGTCACAAATTCAGAGGAACTGTGTTTTTTGGTAGAAAAATCTCTCAATTTGCTACCTCCTGTCTAACGGACTCAGGGGTCACAAATTCAGAGGAACTGTGTTTTTTGGTAGAAAAATCTCTCAATTTGCTACCTCCTGTCTAACGGACTCAGGGGTCACAAATTCAGAGGAACTGTGTTTTTTGGTAGAAAAATCTCTCAATTTGCTACCTCCTGTCTAACGGACTCAGGGGTCACAAATTCAGAGGAACTGTGTTTTTTGGTAGAAAAATCTCTCAATTTGCTACCTCCTGTCTAACGGACTCAGGGGTCACAAATTCAGAGGGACTGTGTTTTTTGGTAGAAAAATCTCTCAATTTGCTACCTCCTGTCTAACGGACTCAGGGGTCACAAATTCAGAGGGACTGTGTTTTTTGGTAGAAAAATCTCTCAATTTGCTACCTCCTGTCTAACGGACTCAGGGGTCACAAATTCAGAGGAACTGTGTTTTTTGGTAGAAAAATCTCTCAATTTGCTACCTCTTGTATAACGGACTCAGGGGTCACAAATTCAGAGGGACTTTGTTTTTTGGTAGAAAAATCTCTCAATTTGCTACCTCCTAACGGACTCAGGGGTCACAAATTCAGAGGAACTGTGTTTTTTGGTAGAAAAATCTCTCAATTTGCTACCTCCTGTCTAACGGACTCAGGGGTCACAAATTCAGAGGAACTGTGTTTTTTGGTAGAAAAATCTCTCAATTTGCTACCTCCTGTCTAACGGACTCAGGGGTCACAAATTCAGAGGAACTGTGTTTTTTGGTAGAAAAATCTATCAATTTGCTACCTCCTTGCTAACGGACTCAGGGGATGCTGGTGTTTTGCCTTGGGCGGGGGCCTTTTGCTCCTGGTCCATGGGTCACAAATTCAGAGGAACTGTATTTTTTGGCAGAAAAATCTCTCAATTTGCTACCTCCTGTCTAACGGACTCAGGGGTCACAAATTCAGAGGAACTGTGTTTTTTGGTAGAAAAATCTCTCAATTTGCTACCTCCTGTCTAACGGACTCAGGGGTCACAAATTCAGAGGGACTGTGTTTTTTGGTAGAAAAATCTCTCAATTTGCTACCTCCTAACGGACTCAGGGGTCACAAATTCAGAGGAACTGTGTTTTTTGGTAGAAAAATCTCTCAATTTGCTACCTCCTTGCTAACGGACTCAGGGGATGCTGGTGTTTTGCCTTGGGCGGGGGCCTTTTGCTCCTGGTCCATGGGTCACAAATTCAGAGGAACTGTATTTTTTGGCAGAAAAATCTCTCAATTTGCTACCTCCTAACGGACTCAGGGGTCACAAATTCAGAGGAACTGTGTTTTTTGGTAGAAAAATCTCTCAATTTGCTACCTCCTGTCTAACGGACTCAGGGGTCACAAATTCAGAGGAACTGTGTTTTTTGGTAAAAAAATCTCTCAATTTGCTACCTCCTGTCTAACGGACTCAGGGGTCACAAATTCAGAGGGACTGTGTTTTTTGGTAGAAAAATCTCTCAATTTGCTACCTCCTGTCTAACGGACTCAGGGGTCACAAATTCAGAGGAACTGTGTTTTTTGGTAGAAAAATCTCTCAATTTGCTACCTCCTGTCTAACGGACTCAGGGGTCACAAATTCAGAGGGACTGTGTTTTTTGGTAGAAAAATCTCTCAATTTGCTACCTCCTAACGGACTCAGGGGTCACAAATTCAGAGGAACTGTGTTTTTTGGTAGAAAAATCTCTCAATTTGCTACCTCCTAACGGACTCAGGGGTCACAAATTCAGAGGAACTGTGTTTTTTGGTAGAAAAATCTCTCAATTTGCTACCTCCTGTCTAACGGACTCAGGGGTCACAAATTCAGAGGAACTGTGTTTTTTGGTAGAAAAATCTCTCAATTTGCTACCTCCTGTCTAACGGACTCAGGGGTCACAAATTCAGAGGAACTGTGTTTTTTGGTAGAAAAATCTATCAATTTGCTACCTCCTTGCTAACGGACTCAGGGGATGCTGGTGTTTTGCCTTGGGCGGGGGCCTTTTGCTCCTGGTCCATGGGTCACAAATTCAGAGGAACTGTATTTTTTGGCAGAAAAATCTCTCAATTTGCTACCTCCTGTCTAACGGACTCAGGGGTCACAAATTCAGAGGAACTGTGTTTTTTGGTAGAAAAATCTCTCAATTTGCTACCTCCTGTCTAACGGACTCAGGGGTCACAAATTCAGAGGGACTGTGTTTTTTGGTAGAAAAATCTCTCAATTTGCTACCTCCTGTCTAACGGACTCAGGGGTCACAAATTCAGAGGGACTGTGTTTTTTGGTAGAAAAATCTCTCAATTTGCTACCTCCTGTCTAACGGACTCAGGGGTCACAAATTCAGAGGGACTGTGTTTTTGGTAGAAAAATCTCACAATTTGCTACCTCCTAACGGACTCAGGGGTCACAAATTCAGAGGGACTGTGTTTTTTGGTAGAAAAATCTCTCAATTTGCTTCCTCCTGTCTAACGGACTCAGGGGTCACAAATTCAGAGGGACTGTGTTTTTTGGTAGAAAAATCTCTCAATTTGCTACCTCCTAACGGACTCAGGGGTCACAAATTCAGAGGAACTGTGTTTTTTGGTAGAAAAATCTCTCAATTTGCTACCTCCTAACGGACTCAGGGGTCACAAATTCAGAGGAACTGTGTTTTTTGGTAGAAAAATCTCTCAATTTGCTACCTCCTGTCTAACGGACTCAGGGGTCACAAATTCAGAGGAACTGTGTTTTTTGGTAGAAAAATCTCTCAATTTGCTACCTCCTGTCTAACGGACTCAGGGGTCACAAATTCAGAGGAACTGTGTTTTTTGGTAGAAAAATCTCTCAATTTGCTACCTCCTGTCTAACGGACTCAGGGGTCACAAATTCAGAGGAACTGTGTTTTTTGGTAGAAAAATCTCTCAATTTGCTACCTCCTGTCTAACGGACTCAGGGGTCACAAATTCAGAGGGACTGTGTTTTTTGGTAGAAAAATCTCTCAATTTGCTACCTCCTGTCTAACGGACTCAGGGGTCACAAATTCAGAGGGACTGTGTTTTTTGGTAGAAAAATCTCTCAATTTGCTACCTCCTGTCTAACGGACTCAGGGGTCACAAATTCAGAGGAACTGTGTTTTTTGGTAGAAAAATCTCTCAATTTGCTACCTCTTGTATAACGGACTCAGGGGTCACAAATTCAGAGGGACTTTGTTTTTTGGTAGAAAAATCTCTCAATTTGCTACCTCCTAACGGACTCAGGGGTCACAAATTCAGAGGAACTGTGTTTTTTGGTAGAAAAATCTCTCAATTTGCTACCTCCTGTCTAACGGACTCAGGGGTCACAAATTCAGAGGAACTGTGTTTTTTGGTAGAAAAATCTCTCAATTTGCTACCTCCTGTCTAACGGACTCAGGGGTCACAAATTCAGAGGAACTGTGTTTTTTGGTAGAAAAATCTATCAATTTGCTACCTCCTTGCTAACGGACTCAGGGGATGCTGGTGTTTTGCCTTGGGCGGGGGCCTTTTGCTCCTGGTCCATGGGTCACAAATTCAGAGGAACTGTATTTTTTGGCAGAAAAATCTCTCAATTTGCTACCTCCTGTCTAACGGACTCAGGGGTCACAAATTCAGAGGAACTGTGTTTTTTGGTAGAAAAATCTCTCAATTTGCTACCTCCTGTCTAACGGACTCAGGGGTCACAAATTCAGAGGGACTGTGTTTTTTGGTAGAAAAATCTCTCAATTTGCTACCTCCTGTCTAACGGACTCAGGGGTCACAAATTCAGAGGAACTGTGTTTTTTGGTAGAAAAATCTCTCAATTTGCTACCTCCTGTCTAACGGACTCAGGGGTCACAAATTCAGAGGGACTGTGTTTTTTGGTAGAAAAATCTCTCAATTTGCTACCTCCTAACGGACTCAGGGGTCACAAATTCAGAGGAACTGTGTATTTTGGTAGAAAAATCTCTCAATTTGCTACCTCCTTGCTAACGGACTCAGGGGATGCTGGTGTTTTGCCTTGGGCGGGGGCCTTTTGCTCCTGGTCCATGGGTCACAAATTCAGAGGAACTGTATTTTTTGGCAGAAAAATCTCTCAATTTGCTACCTCCTAACGGACTCAGGGGTCACAAATTCAGAGGAACTGTGTTTTTTGGTAGAAAAATCTCTCAATTTGCTACCTCCTGTCTAACGGACTCAGGGGTCACAAATTCAGAGGAACTGTGTTTTTTGGTAGAAAAATCTCTCAATTTGCTACCTCCTTGCTAACGGACTCAGGGGATGCTGGTGTTTTGCCTTGGGCGGGGGCCTTTTGCTCCTGGTCCATGGGTCACAAATTCAGAGGAACTGTATTTTTTGGCAGAAAAATCTCTCAATTTGCTCCCTCCTAATGGACTCAGGGGTCACAAATTCAGAGGAACTGTGTTTTTTGGTAGAAAAATCTCTCAATTTGCTACCTCCTGTCTAACGGACTCAGGGGTCACAAATTCAGAGGAACTGTGTTTTTTGGTAAAAAAATCTCTCAATTTGCTACCTCCTGTCTAACGGACTCAGGGGTCACAAATTCAGAGGAACTGTGTTTTTTGGTAGAAAAATCTCTCAATTTGCTACCTCCTGTCTAACGGACTCAGGGGTCACAAATTCAGAGGAACTGTGTTTTTTGGTAGAAAAATCTCTCAATTTGCTACCTCCTGTCTAACGGACTCAGGGGTCACAAATTCAGAGGGACTGTGTTTTTTGGTAGAAAAATCTCTCAATTTGCTACCTCCTAACGGACTCAGGGGTCACAAATTCAGAGGAACTGTGTTTTTTGGTAGAAAAATCTCTCAATTTGCTACCTCCTGTCTAACGGACTCAGGGGTCACAAATTCAGAGGAACTGTGTTTTTTGGTAGAAAAATCTCTCAATTTGCTACCTCCTGTCTAACGGACTCAGGGGTCACAAATTCAGAGGAACTGTGTTTTTTGGTAGAAAAATCTCTCAATTTGCTACCTCCTAACGGACTCAGGGGTCACAAATTCAGAGGAACTGTGTTTTTTGGTAGAAAAATCTCTCAATTTGCTCCCTCCTGTCTAACGGACTCAGGGGTCACAAATTCAGAGGAATTGTGTTTTTTGGTAGAAAAATCTCTCAATTTGCTACCTCCTGTCTAACGGACTCAGGGGTCACAAATTCAGAGGGACTGTGTTTTTTGGTAGAAAAATCTCTCAATTTGCTACCTCCTGTCTAACGGACTCAGGGGTCACAAATTCAGAGGAACTGTGTTTTTTGGTAGAAAAATCTCTCAATTTGCTACCTCTTGTCTAACGGACTCAGGGGTCACAAATTCAGAGGGACTTTGTTTTTTGGTAGAAAAATCTCTCAATTTGCTACCTCCTAACGGACTCAGGGGTCACAAATTCAGAGGAACTGTGTTTTTTGGTAGAAAAATCTCTCAATTTGCTACCTCCTGTCTAACGGACTCAGGGGTCACAAATTCAGAGGGACTGTGTTTTTTGGTAGAAAAATCTCTCAATTTGCTACCTCCTAACGGACTCAGGGGTCACAAATTCAGAGGAACTGTGTTTTTTGGTAGAAAAATCTCTCAATTTGCTACCTCCTGTCTAACGGACTCAGGGGTCACAAATTCAGAGGAACTGTATTTTTTGGTAGAAAAATCTCTCAATTTGCTACCTCCTGTCTAACGGACTCAGGGGTCACAAATTCAGAGGAACTGTGTTTTTTGGTAGAAAAATCTATCAATTTGCTACCTCCTTGCTAACGGACTCAGGGATGCTGGTGTTTTGCCTTGGGCGGGGGCCTTTTGCTCCTGGTCCATGGGTCACAAATTCAGAGGAACTGTATTTTTTGGCAGAAAAATCTCTCAATTTGCTACCTCCTGTCTAACGGACTCAGAGGTCACAAATTCAGAGGAACTGTGTTTTTTGGTAGAAAAATCTCTCAATTTGCTACCTCCTGTCTAACGGACTCAGGGGTCACAAATTCAGAGGGACTGTGTTTTTTGGTAGAAAAATCTCTCAATTTGCTACCTCCTGTCTAACGGACTCAGGGGTCACAAATTCAGAGGGACTGTGTTTTTTGGTAGAAAAATCTCTCAATTTGCTACCTCCTGTCTAACGGACTCAGGGGTCACAAATTCAGAGGGACTGTGTTTTTGGTAGAAAAATCTCACAATTTGCTACCTCCTAACGGACTCAGGGGTCACAAATTCAGAGGAACTGTGTTTTTTGGTAGAAAAATCTCTCAATTTGCTACCTCCTGTCTAACGGACTCAGGGGTCACAAATTCAGAGGAACTGTGTTTTTTGGTAGAAAAATCTCTCAATTTGCTACCTCCTGTCTAACGGACTCAGGGGTCACAAATTCAGAGGGACTGTGTTTTTTGGTAGAAAAATCTCTCAATTTGCTACCTCCTAACGGACTCAGGGGTCACAAATTCAGAGGAACTGTGTTTTTTGGTAGAAAAATCTCTCAATTTGCTACCTCCTGTCTAACGGACTCAGGGGTCACAAATTCAGAGGAACTGTGTTTTTTGGTAGAAAAATCTCTCAATTTGCTACCTCTTGTCTAACGGACTCAGGGGTCACAAATTCAGAGGGACTTTGTTTTTTGGTAGAAAAATCTCTCAATTTGCTACCTCCTAACGGACTCAGGGGTCACAAATTCAGAGGAACTGTGTTTTTTGGTAGAAAAATCTCTCAATTTGCTACCTCCTGTCTAACGGACACAGGGGTCACAAATTCAGAGGGACTGTGTTTTTTGGTAGAAAAATCTCTCAATTTGCTACCTCCTAACGGACTCAGGGGTCACAAATTCAGAGGAACTGTGTTTTTTGGTAGAAAAATCTCTCAATTTGCTACCTCCTGTCTAACGGACTCAGGGGTCACAAATTCAGAGGAACTGTGTTTTTTGGTAGAAAAATCTCTCAATTTGCTACCTCCTGTCTAACGGACTCAGGGGTCACAAATTCAGAGGAACTGTGTTTTTTGGTAGAAAAATCTATCAATTTGCTACCTCCTTGCTAACGGACTCAGGGGATGCTGGTGTTTTGCCATGGGCGGGGGCCTTTTGCTCCTGGTCCATGGGTCACAAATTCAGAGGAACTGTATTTTTTGGCAGAAAAATCTCTCAATTTGCTACCTCCTGTCTAACGGACTCAGGGGTCACAAATTCAGAGGAACTGTGTTTTTTGGTAGAAAAATCTCTCAATTTGCTACCTCCTGTCTAACGGACTCAGGGGTCACAAATTCAGAGGGACTGTGTTTTTTGGTAGAAAAATCTCTCAATTTGCTACCTCCTGTCTAACGGACTCAGGGGTCACAAATTCAGAGGGACTGTGTTTTTTGGTAGAAAAATCTCTCAATTTGCTACCTCCTGTCTAACGGACTCAGGGGTCACAAATTCAGAGGGACTGTGTTTTTGGTAGAAAAATCTCACAATTTGCTACCTCCTAACGGACTCAGGGGTCACAAATTCAGAGGGACTGTGTTTTTTGGTAGAAAAATCTCTCAATTTGCTACCTCCTGTCTAACGGACTCAGGGGTCACAAATTCAGAGGAACTGTGTTTTTTGGTAGAAAAATCTCTCAATTTGCTACCTCCTGTCTAACGGACTCAGGGGGTCACAAATTCAGAGGGACTGTGTTTTTTGGTAGAAAAATCTCTCAATTTGCTACCTCCTAACGGACTCAGGGGTCACAAATTCAGAGGAACTGTGTTTTTGGTAGAAAAATCTCTCAATTTGCTACCTCCTTGCTAACGGACTCAGGGGATGCTGGTGTTTTGCCTTGGGCGGGGGCCTTTTGCTCCTGGTCCATGGGTCACAAATTCAGAGGAACTGTATTTTTTGGCAGAAAAATCTCTCAATTTGCTACCTCCTAACGGACTCAGGGGTCACAAATTCAGAGGAACTGTGTTTTTTGGTAGAAAAATCTCTCATTTGCTACCTCCTGTCTAACGGACTCAGGGGTCACAAATTCAGAGGAACTGTGTTTTTTGGTAGAAAAATCTCTCAATTTGCTACCTCCTTGCTAACGGACTCAGGGGATGCTGGTGTTTTGCCTTGGGCGGGGGCCTTTTGCTCCTGGTCCATGGGTCACAAATTCAGAGGAACTGTATTTTTTGGCAGAAAAATCTCTCAATTTGCTCCCTCCTAATGGACTCAGGGGTCACAAATTCAGAGGAACTGTGTTTTTTGGTAGAAAAATCTCTCAATTTGCTACCTCCTGTCTAACGGACTCAGGGGTCACAAATTCAGAGGAACTGTGTTTTTTGGTAGAAAAATCTCTCAATTTGCTACCTCCTGTCTAACGGACTCAGGGGTCACAAATTCAGAGGAACTGTGTTTTTTGGTAAAAAAATCTCTCAATTTGCTACCTCCTGTCTAACGGACTCAGGGGTCACAAATTCAGAGGGACTGTGTTTTTTGGTAGAAAAATCTCTCAATTTGCTACCTCCTGTCTAACGGACTCAGGGGTCACAAATTCAGAGGAACTGTGTTTTTTGGTAGAAAAATCTCTCAATTTGCTACCTCCTGTCTAACGGACTCAGGGGTCACAAATTCAGAGGGACTGTGTTTTTTGGTAGAAAAATCTCTCAATTTGCTACCTCCTGTCTAACGGACTCAGGGGTCACAAATTCAGAGGAACTGTGTTTTTTGGTAGAAAAATCTCTCAATTTGCTACCTCCTGTCTAACGGACTCAGGGGTCACAAATTCAGAGGAACTGTGTTTTTTGGTAGAAAAATCTCTCAATTTGCTACCTCCTGTCTAACGGACTCAGGGGTCACAAATTCAGAGGGACTGTGTTTTTTGGTAGAAAAATCTCTCAATTTGCTACCTCCTAACGGACTCAGGGGTCATAAATTCAGAGGAACTGTGTTTTTTGGTAGAAAAATCTCTCAATTTGCTACCTCCTTGCTAACGGACTCAGGGGATGCTGGTGTTTTGCCTTGGGCGGGGGCCTTTTGCTCCTGGTCCATGGGTCACAAATTCAGAGGAACTGTATTTTTTGGCAGAAAAATCTCTCAATTTGCTACCTCCTGTCTAACGGACTCAGGGGTCACATATTCAGAGGGACTGTGTTTTTTGGTAGAAAAATCTCTCAATTTGCTACCTCCTAACGGACTCAGGGGTCACAAATTCAGAGGAACTGTGTTTTTTGGTAGAAAAATCTCTCAATTTGCTACCTCCTGTCTAACGGACTCAGGGGTCACAAATTCAGAGGAACTGTGTTTTTTGGTAGAAAAATCTCTCAATTTGCTACCTCCTGTCTAACGGACTCAGGGGTCACAAATTCAGAGGGACTGTGTTTTTTGGTAGAAAAATCTCTCAATTTGCTACCTCCTAACGGACTCAGGGGTCATAAATTCAGAGGAACTGTGTTTTTTGGTAGAAAAATCTCTCAATTTGCTACCTCCTTGCTAACGGACTCAGGGGATGCTGGTGTTTTGCCTTGGGCGGGGCCTTTTGCTCCTGGTCCATGGGTCACAAATTCAGAGGAACTGTATTTTTTGGCAGAAAAATCTCTCAATTTGCTACCTCCTGTCTAACGGACTCAGGGGTCACAAATTCAGAGGGACTGTGTTTTTTGGTAGAAAAATCTCTCAATTTGCTACCTCCTGTCTAACGGACTCAGGGGTCACAAATTCAGAGGAACTGTGTTTTTTGGTAGAAAAATCTCTCAATTTGCTACCTCCTAACGGACTCAGGGGTCACAAATTCAGAGGAACTGTGTTTTTTGGAAGAAAAATCTCTCAATTTGCTACCTCCTGTCTAACGGACTCAGGGGTCACAAATTCAGAGGGACTGTGTTTTTTGGTAGAAAAATCTCTCAATTTGCTACCTCCTAACGGACTCAGGGGTCACAAATTCAGAGGAACTGTGTTTTTTGGTAGAAAAATCTCTCAATTTGCTACCTCCTTGCTAACGGACTCAGGGATGCTGGTGTTTTGCCTTGGGCGGGGGCCTTTTGCTCCTGGTCCATGGGTCACAAATTCAGAGGAACTGTATTTTTTGGCAGAAAAATCTCTCAATTTGCTACCTCCTGTCTAACGGACTCAGGGGTCACAAATTCAGAGGGACTGTGTTTTTTGGTAGAAAAATCTCTCAATTTGCTACCTCCTGTCTAACGGACTCAGGGGTCACAAATTCAGAGGAACTGTGTTTTTTGGTAGAAAAATCTCTCAATTTGCTACCTCCTGTCTAACGGACTCAGGGGTCACAAATTCAGAGGGACTGTGTTTTTGGTAGAAAAATCTCTCAATTTGCTACCTCCTAACGGACTCAGGGGTCACAAATTCAGAGGAACTGTGTTTTTTGGTAGAAAAATCTCTCAATTTGCTACCTCCTGTCTAACGGACTCAGGGGTCACAAATTCAGAGGGACTGTGTTTTTTGGTAGAAAAATCTCTCAATTTGCTACCTCCTAACGGACTCAGGGGTCACAAATTCAGAGGAACTGTGTTTTTTGGTAGAAAAATCTCTCAATTTGCTACCTCCTGTCTAACGGACTCAGGGGTCACAAATTCAGAGGGACTGTGTTTTTTGGTAGAAAAATCTCTCAATTTGCTACCTCCTGTCTAACGGACTCAGGGGTCACAAATTCAGAGGAACTGTGTTTTTTGGTAGAAAAATCTCTCAATTTGCTACCTCCTGTCTAACGGACTCAGGGGTCACAAATTCAGAGGGACTGTGTTTTTTGGTAGAAAAATCTCTCAATTTGCTACCTCCTAACGGACTCAGGGGTCACAAATTCAGAGGGACTGTGTTTTTTGGTAGAAAAATCTCTCAATTTGCTACCTCCTGTCTAACGGACTCAGGGGTCACAAATTCAGAGGGACTGTGTTTTTTGGTAGAAAAATCTCTCAATTTGCTACCTCCTAACGGACTCAGGGGTCACAAATTCAGAGGGACTGTGTTTTTTGGTAGAAAAATCTCTCAATTTGCTACCTCCTAACGGACTCAGGGGTCACAAATTCAGAGGAACTGTATTTTTTGGCAGAAAAATCTCTCAATTTGCTACCTCCTGTCTAACGGACTCAGGGGTCACAAATTCAGAGGGACTGTGTTTTTTGGTAGAAAAATCTCTCAATTTGCTACCTCCTAAAGGACTCAGGGGTCACAAATTCAGAGGAACTGTGTTTTTTGGTAGAAAAATCTCTCAATTTGCTACCTCCTGTCTAACGGACTCAGGGGTCACAAATTCAGAGGGACTGTGTTTTTTGGTAGAAAAATCTCTCAATTTGCTACCTCCTGTCTAACGGACTCAGGGGTCACAAATTCAGAGGAACTGTGTTTTTTGGTAGAAAAATCTCTCAATTTGCTACCTCCTGTCTAACGGACTCAGGGGTCACAAATTCAGAGGGACTGTGTTTTTTGGTAGAAAAATCTCTCAATTTGCTACCTCCTAACGGACTCAGGGGTCACAAATTCAGAGGAACTGTGTTTTTTGGTAGAAAAATCTCTCAATTTGCTACCTCCTGTCTAACAGACTCAGGGGTCACAAATTCAGAGGGACTGTGTTTTTTGGTAGAAAAATCTCTCAATTTGCTACCTCCTAACGGACTCAGGGGTCACAAATTCAGAGGAACTGTGTTTTTTGGTAGAAAAATCTCTCAATTTGCTACCTCCTGTCTAACGGACTCAGGGGTCACAAATTCAGAGGAACTGTGTTTTTTGGTAGAAAAATCTCTCAATTTGCTACCTCCTGTCTAACGGACTCAGGGGTCACAAATTCAGAGGGACTGTGTTTTTTGGTAGAAAAATCTCTCAATTTGCTACCTCCTAACGGACTCAGGGGTCACAAATTCAGAGGAACTGTGTTTTTTGGTAGAAAAATCTCTCAATTTGCTACCTCCTTGCTAACGGACTCAGGGGATGCTGGTGTTTTGCCTTGGGCGGGGGCCTTTTGCTCCTGGTCCATGGGTCACAAATTCAGAGGAACTGTATTTTTTGGCAGAAAAATCTCTCAATTTGCTACCTCCTGTCTAACGGACTCAGGGGTCACAAATTCAGAGGGACTGTGTTTTTTGGTAGAAAAATCTCTCAATTTGCTACCTCCTGTCTAACGGACTCAGGGGTCACAAATTCAGAGGGACTGTGTTTTTTGGTAGAAAAATCTCTCAATTTGCTACCTCCTAACAGACTCAGGGGTCACAAATTCAGAGGAACTGTGTTTTTTGGAAGAAAAATCTCTCAATTTGCTACCTCCTGTCTAACGGACTCAGGGGTCACAAATTCAGAGGGACTGTGTTTTTTGGTAGAAAAATCTCTCAATTTGCTACCTCCTAACGGACTCAGGGGTCACAAATTCAGAGGAACTGTGTTTTTTGGTAGAAACATCTCTCAATTTGCTACCTCCTTGCTAACGGACTCAGGGGATGCTGGTGTTTTGCCTTGGGCGGGGGCCTTTTGCTCCTGGTCCATGGGTCACAAATTCAGAGGAACTGTATTTTTTGGCAGAAAAATCTCTCAATTTGCTACCTCCTAACGGACTCCAGGGTCACAAATTCAGAGGAACTGTGTTTTTTGGTAGAAAAATCTCTCAATTTGCTACCTCCTGTCTAACGGACTCAGGGGTCACAAATTCAGAGGAACTGTGTTTTTTGGTAGAAAAATCTCTCAATTTGCTACCTCCTTGCTAACGGACTCAGGGGATGCTGGTGTTTTGCCTTGGGCGGGGGCCTTTTGCTCCTGGTCCATGGGTCACAAATTCAGAGGAACTGTATTTTTTGGCAGAAAAATCTCTCAATTTGCTACCTCCTAATGGTCTCAGGGGTCACAAATTCAGAGGAACTGTGTTTTTTGGTAGAAAAATCTCTCAATTTGCTACCTCCTGTCTAACGGACTCAGGGGTCACAAATTCAGAGGAACTGTGTTTTTTGGTAGAAAAATCTCTCAATTTGCTACCTCCTGTCTAACGGACTCAGGGGTCACAAATTCAGAAGGACTGTGTTTTTTGGTAGAAAAATCTCTCAATTTGCTACCTCCTGTCTAACGGACTCAGGGGTCACAAATTCAGAGGAACTGTATTTTTTGGCAGAAAAATCTCTCAATTTGCTACCTCCTAACGGACTCAGGGGTCACAAATTCAGAGGAACTGTGTTTTTTGGTAGAAAAATCTCTCAATTTGCTACCTCCTGTCTAACGGACTCAGGGGTCACAAATTCAGAGGAACTGTGTTTTTTGGTAGAAAAATCTCTCAATTTGCTACCTCCTTGCTAACGGACTCAGGGGATGCTGGTGTTTTGCCTTGGGCGGGGGCCTTTTGCTCCTGGTCCATGGGTCACAAATTCAGAGGAACTGTATTTTTTGGCAGAAAAATCTCTCAATTTGCTACCTCCTAATGGACTCAGGGGTCACAAATTCAGAGGAACTGTGTTTTTTGGTAGAAAAATCTCTCAATTTGCTACCTCCTGTCTAACGGACTCAGGGGTCACAAATTCAGAGGAACTGTGTTTTTTGGTAGAAAAATCTCTCAATTTGCTACCTCCTGTCTAACGGACTCAGGGGTCACAAATTCAGAGGAACTGTGTTTTTTGGTAGAAAAATCTCTCAATTTGCTACCTCCTGTCTAACGGACTCAGGGGTCACAAATTCAGAGGGACTGTGTTTTTTGGTAGAAAAATCTCTCAATTTGCTACCTCCTGTCTAACGGACTCAGGGGTCACAAATTCAGAGGAACTGTGTTTTTTGGTAGAAAAATCTCTCAATTTGCTACCTGCTGTCTAACGGACTCAGGGGTCACAAATTCAGAGGGACTGTGTTTTTTGGTAGAAAAATCTCTCAATTTGCTACCTCCTAACGGACTCAGGGGTCACAAATTCAGAGGAACTGTGTTTTTTGGTAGAAAAATCTCTCAATTTGCTACCTCCTGTCTAACGGACTCAGGGGTCACAAATTCAGAGGGACTGTGTTTTTTGGTAGAAAAATCTCTCAATTTGCTACCTCCTAACGGACTCAGGGGTCACAAATTCAGAGGAACTGTGTTTTTTGGTAGAAAAATCTCTCAATTTGCTACCTCCTTGCTAACGGACTCAGGGGATGCTGGTGTTTTGCCTTGGGCGGGGGCCTTTTGCTCCTGGTCCATGGGTCACAAATTCAGAGGAACTGTATTTTTTGGCAGGAAAATCTCTCAATTTGCTACCTCCTGTCTAACGGACTCAGGGGTCACAAATTCAGAGGGACTGTGTTTTTTGGTAGAAAAATCTCTCAATTTGCTACCTCCTGTCTAACGGACTCAGGGGTCACAAATTCAGAGGAACTGTGTTTTTTGGTAGAAAAATCTCTCAATTTGCTACCTCCTGTCTAACGGACTCAGGGGTCACAAATTCAGAGGGACTGTGTTTTTTGGTAGAAAAATCTCTCAATTTGCTACCTCCTGTCTAACGGACTCAGGGGTCACAAATTCAGAGGAACTGTGTTTTTTGGTAGAAAAATCTCTCAATTTGCTACCTCCTGTCTAACGGACTCAGGGGTCACAAATTCAGAGGGACTGTGTTTTTTGGTAGAAAAATCTCTCAATTTGCTACCACCTAACGGACTCAGGGGTCACAAATTCAGAGGAACTGTGTTTTTTGGTAGAAAAATCTCTCAATTTGCTACCTCCTTGCTAACGGACTCAGGGGATGCTGGTGTTTTGCCTTGGGCGGGGGCCTTTTGCTCCTGGTCCATGGGTCACAAATTCAGAGGAACTGTGTTTTTTGGTAGAAAAATCTCTCAATTTGCTACCTCCTGTCTAACGGACTCAGGGGTCACAAATTCAGAGGGACTGTGTTTTTTGGTAGAAAAATCTCTCAATTTGCTACCTCCTAACGGACTCAGGGGTCACAAATTCAGAGGAACTGTGTTTTTTGGTAGAAAAATCTCTCAATTTGCTACCTCCTGTCTAACGGACTCAGGGGTCACAAATTCAGAGGGACTGTGTTTTTTGGTAGAAAAATCTCTCAATTTGCTACCTCCTAACGGACTCAGGGGTCACAAATTCAGAGGAACTGTGTTTTTTGGTAGAAAAATCTCTCAATTTGCTACCTCCTTGCTAACGGACTCAGGGGATGCTGGTGTTTTGCCTTGGGCGGGGGCCTTTTGCTCCTGGTCCATGGGTCACAAATTCAGAGGAACTGTATTTTTTGGCAGAAAAATCTCTCAATTTGCTACCTCCTGTCTAACGGACTCAGGGGTCACAAATTCAGAGGGACTGTGTTTTTTGGTAGAAAAATCTCTCAATTTGCTACCTCCTGTCTAACGGACTCAGGGGTCACAAATTCAGAGGGACTGTGTTTTTTGGTAGAAAAATCTCTCAATTTGCTACCTCCTAACGGACTCAGGGGTCACAAATTCAGAGGGACTGTGTTTTTTGGTAGAAAAATCTCTCAATTTGCTACCTCCTAACGGACTCAGGGGTCACAAATTCAGAGGAACTGTGTTTTTTGGTAGAAAAATCTCTCAATTTGCTACCTCCTGTCTAACGGACTCAGGGGTCACAAATTCAGAGGAACTGTGTTTTTTGGTAGAAAAATCTCTCAATTTGCTACCTCCTGTCTAACGGACTCAGGGGTCACAAATTCAGAGGGACTGTGTTTTTTGGTAGAAAAATCTCTCAATTTGCTACCTCCTAACGGACTCAGGGGTCACAAATTCAGAGGAACTGTGTTTTTTGGTAGAAAAATCTCTCAATTTGCTACCTCCTTGCTAACGGACTCAGGGGATGCTGGTGTTTTGCCTTGGGCGGGGGCCTTTTGCTCCTGGTCCATGGGTCACAAATTCAGAGGAACTGTATTTTTTGGCAGAAAAATCTCTCAATTTGCTACCTCCTGTCTAACGGACTCAGGGGTCACAAATTCAGAGGGACTGTGTTTTTTGGTAGAAAAATCTCTCAATTTGCTACCTCCTGTCTAACGGACTCAGGGGTCACAAATTCAGAGGGACTGTGTTTTTTGGTAGAAAAATCTCTCAATTTGCTACCTCCTAACGGACTCAGGGGTCACAAATTCAGAGGAACTGTGTTTTTTGGAAGAAAAATCTCTCAATTTGCTACCTCCTGTCTAACGGACTCAGGGGTCACAAATTCAGAGGGACTGTGTTTTTTGGTAGAAAAATCTCTCAATTTGCTACCTCCTGTCTAACGGACTCAGGGGATGCTGGTGTTTTGCCTTGGGCGGGGGCCTTTTGCTCCTGGTCCATGGGTCACAAATTCAGAGGAACTGTATTTTTTGGCAGAAAAATCTCTCAATTTGCTACCTCCTAACGGACTCAGGGGTCACAAATTCAGAGGAACTGTGTTTTTTGGTAGAAAAATCTCTCAATTTGCTACCTCCTGTCTAACGGACTCAGGGGTCACAAATTCAGAGGAACTGTGTTTTTTGGTAGAAAAATCTCTCAATTTGCTACCTCCTTGCTAACGGACTCAGGGGATGCTGGTGTTTTGCCTTGGGCGGGGGCCTTTTGCTCCTGGTCCATGGGTCACAAATTCAGAGGAACTGTATTTTTTGGCAGAAAAATCTCTCAATTTGCTACCTCCTAATGGACTCAGGGGTCACAAATTCAGAGGAACTGTGTTTTTTGGTAGAAAAATCTCTCAATTTGCTACCTCCTGTCTAACGGACTCAGGGGTCACAAATTCAGAGGAACTGTGTTTTTTGTTAGACAGGAGGTAGCAAATTGAGAGATTTTTCTAACGGACTCAGGGGTCACAAATTCAGAGGAACTGTGTTTTTTGGTAGAAAAATCTCTCAATTTGCTACCTCCTGTCTAACGGACTCAGGGGTCACAAATTCAGAGGAACTGTGTTTTTTGGTAGAAAAATCTCTCAATTTGCTACCTCCTGTCTAACGGACTCAGGGGTCACAAATTCAGAGGGACTGTGTTTTTTGGTAGAAAAATCTCTCAATTTGCTACCTCCTGTCTAACGGACTCAGGGGTCACAAATTCAGAGGAACTGTGTTTTTTGGTAGAAAAATCTCTCAATTTGCTACCTCCTTGCTAACGGACTCAGGGGATGCTGGTGTTTTGCCTTGGGCGGGGGCCTTTTGCTCCTGGTCCATGGGTCACAAATTCAGAGGAACTGTATTTTTTGGCAGAAAAATCTCTCAATTTGCTACCTCCTAACGGACTCAGGGGTCACAAATTCAGAGGAACTGTGTTTTTTGGTAGAAAAATCTCTCAATTTGCTACCTCCTGTCTAACGGACTCAGGGGTCACAAATTCAGAGGAACTGTGTTTTTTGGTAGAAAAATCTCTCAATTTGCTACCTCCTTGCTAACGGACTCAGGGGATGCTGGTGTTTTGCCTTGGGCGGGGGCCTTTTGCTCCTGGTCCATGGGTCACAAATTCAGAGGAACTGTATTTTTTGGCAGAAAAATCTCTCAATTTGCTACCTCCTGTCTAACGGACTCAGGGGTTACAAATTCAGAGGGACTGTGTTTTTTGGTAGAAAAATCTCTCAATTTGCTACCTCCTGTCTAACGGACTCAGGGGTCACAAATTCAGAGGGACTGTGTTTTTTGGTAGAAAAATCTCTCAATTTGCTACCTCCTGTCTAACGGACTCAGGGGTCACAAATTCAGAGGAACTGTATTTTTTGGCAGAAAAATCTCTCAATTTGCTACCTCCTAACGGACTCAGGGGTCACAAATTCAGAGGAACTGTGTTTTTTGGTAGAAAAATCTCTCAATTTGCTACCTCCTGTCTAACGGACTCAGGGGTCACAAATTCAGAGGAACTGTGTTTTTTGGTAGAAAAATCTCTCAATTTGCTACCTCCTTGCTAACGGACTCAGGGGATGCTGGTGTTTTGCCTTGGGCGGGGGCCTTTTGCTCCTGGTCCATGGGTCACAAATTCAGAGGAACTGTATTTTTTGGCAGAAAAATCTCTCAATTTGCTACCTCCTAATGGACTCAGGGGTCACAAATTCAGAGGAACTGTGTTTTTTGGTAGAAAAATCTCTCAATTTGCTACCTCCTGTCTAACGGACTCAGGGGTCACAAATTCAGAGGAACTGTGTTTTTTGGTAGAAAAATCTCTCAATTTGCTACCTCCTGTCTAACGGACTCAGGGGTCACAAATTCAGAGGAACTGTGTTTTTTGGTAGAAAAATCTCTCAATTTGCTACCTCCTGTCTAACGGACTCAGGGGTCACAAATTCAGAGGGACTGTGTTTTTTGGTAGAAAAATCTCTCAATTTGCTACCTCCTGTCTAACGGACTCAGGGGTCACAAATTCAGAGGAACTGTGTTTTTTGGTAGAAAAATCTCTCAATTTGCTACCTCCTGTCTAACGGACTCAGGGGTCACAAATTCAGAGGGACTGTGTTTTTTGGTAGAAAAATCTCTCAATTTGCTACCTCCTAACGGACTCAGGGGTCACAAATTCAGAGGAACTGTGTTTTTTGGTAGAAAAATCTCTCAATTTGCTACCTCCTGTCTAACGGACTCAGGGGTCACAAATTCAGAGGGACTGTGTTTTTTGGTAGAAAAATCTCTCAATTTGCTACCTCCTAACGGACTCAGGGGTCACAAATTCAGAGGAACTGTGTTTTTTGGTAGAAAAATCTCTCAATTTGCTACCTCCTGTCTAACGGACTCAGGGGTCACAAATTCAGAGGGACTGTGTTTTTTGGTAGAAAAATCTCTCAATTTGCTACCACCTAACGGACTCAGGGGTCACAAATTCAGAGGAACTGTGTTTTTTGGTAGAAAAATCTCTCAATTTGCTACCTCCTTGCTAACGGACTCAGGGGATGCTGGTGTTTTGCCTTGGGCGGGGGCCTTTTGCTCCTGGTCCATGGGTCACAAATTCAGAGGAACTGTGTTTTTTGGTAGAAAAATCTCTCAATTTGCTACCTCCTGTCTAACGGACTCAGGGGTCACAAATTCAGAGGGACTGTGTTTTTTGGTAGAAAAATCTCTCAATTTGCTACCTCCTAACGGACTCAGGGGTCACAAATTCAGAGGAACTGTGTTTTTTGGTAGAAAAATCTCTCAATTTGCTACCTCCTGTCTAACGGACTCAGGGGTCACAAATTCAGAGGGACTGTGTTTTTTGGTAGAAAAATCTCTCAATTTGCTACCTCCTAACGGACTCAGGGGTCACAAATTCAGAGGAACTGTGTTTTTTGGTAGAAAAATCTCTCAATTTGCTACCTCCTTGCTAACGGACTCAGGGGATGCTGGTGTTTTGCCTTGGGCGAGGGCCTTTTGCTCCTGGTCCATGGGTCACAAATTCAGAGGAACTGTATTTTTTGGCAGAAAAATCTCTCAATTTGCTACCTCCTGTCTAACGGACTCAGGGGTCACAAATTCAGAGGGACTGTGTTTTTTGGTAGAAAAATCTCTCAATTTGCTACCTCCTGTCTAACGGACTCAGGGGTCACAAATTCAGAGGGACTGTGTTTTTTGGTAGAAAAATCTCTCAATTTGCTACCTCCTAACGGACTCAGGGGTCACAAATTCAGAGGGACTGTGTTTTTTGGTAGAAAAATCTCTCAATTTGCTACCTCCTAACGGACTCAGGGGTCACAAATTCAGAGGAACTGTGTTTTTTGGTAGAAAAATCTCTCAATTTGCTACCTCCTGTCTAACGGACTCAGGGGTCACAAATTCAGAGGAACTGTGTTTTTTGGTAGAAAAATCTCTCAATTTGCTACCTCCTGTCTAACGGACTCAGGGGTCACAAATTCAGAGGGACTGTGTTTTTTGGTAGAAAAATCTCTCAATTTGCTACCTCCTGTCTAACGGACTCAGGGGTCACAAATTCAGAGGAACTGTGTTTTTTGGTAGAAAAATCTCTCAATTTGCTACCTCCTGTCTAACGGACTCAGGGGTCACAAATTCAGAGGGACTGTGTTTTTTGGTAGAAAAATCTCTCAATTTGCTACCTCCTAACGGACTCAGGGGTCACAAATTCAGAGGAACTGTGTTTTTTGGTAGAAAAATCTCTCAATTTGCTACCTCCTTGCTAACGGACTCAGGGGATGCTGGTGTTTTGCCTTGGGCGGGGGCCTTTTGCTCCTGGTCCATGGGTCACAAATTCAGAGGAACTGTATTTTTTGGCAGAAAAATCTCTCAATTTGCTACCTCCTGTCTAACGGACTCAGGGGTCACAAATTCAGAGGGACTGTGTTTTTTGGTAGAAAAATCTCTCAATTTGCTACCTCCTGTCTAACGGACTCAGGGGTCACAAATTCAGAGGGACTGTGTTTTTTGGTAGAAAAATCTCTCAATTTGCTACCTCCTAACGGACTCAGGGGTCACAAATTCAGAGGAACTGTGTTTTTTGGAAGAAAAATCTCTCAATTTGCTACCTCCTGTCTAACGGACTCAGGGGTCACAAATTCAGAGGGACTGTGTTTTTTGGTAGAAAAATCTCTCAATTTGCTACCTCCTGTCTAACGGACTCAGGGGATGCTGGTGTTTTGCCTTGGGCGGGGGCCTTTTGCTCCTGGTCCATGGGTCACAAATTTAGAGGAACTGTATTTTTTGGCAGAAAAATCTCTCAATTTGCTACCTCCTAACGGACTCAGGGGTCACAAATTCAGAGGAACTGTGTTTTTTGGTAGAAAAATCTCTCAATTTGCTACCTCCTGTCTAACGGACTCAGGGGTCACAAATTCAGAGGAACTGTGTTTTTTGGTAGAAAAATCTCTCAATTTGCTACCTCCTTGCTAACGGACTCAGGGGATGCTGGTGTTTTGCCTTGGGCGGGGGCCTTTTGCTCCTGGTCCATGGGTCACAAATTCAGAGGAACTGTATTTTTTGGCAGAAAAATCTCTCAATTTGCTACCTCCTAATGGACTCAGGGGTCACAAATTCAGAGGAACTGTGTTTTTTGGTAGAAAAATCTCTCAATTTGCTACCTCCTGTCTACACGACTCAGGGGTCACAAATTCAGAGGAACTGTGTTTTTTGGTAGACAGGAGGTAGCAAATTGAGAGATTTTTCTAACGGACTCAGGGGTCACAAATTCAGAGGAACTGTGTTTTTTGGTAGAAAAATCTCTCAATTTGCTACCTCCTGTCTAACGGACTCAGGGGTCACAAATTCAGAGGAACTGTGTTTTTTGGTAGAAAAATCTCTCAATTTGCTACCTCCTGTCTAACGGACTCAGGGGTCACAAATTCAGAGGGACTGTGTTTTTTGGTAGAAAAATCTCTCAATTTGCTACCTCCTAACGGACTCAGGGGTCACAAATTCAGAGGAACTGTGTTTTTTGGTAGAAAAATCTCTCAATTTGCTACCTCCTTGCTAACGGACTCAGGGGATGCTGGTGTTTTGCCTTGGGCGGGGGCCTTTTGCTCCTGGTCCATGGGTCACAAATTCAGAGGAACTGTATTTTTTGGCAGAAAAATCTCTCAATTTGCTACCTCCTAACGGACTCAGGGGTCACAAATTCAGAGGAACTGTGTTTTTTGGTAGAAAAATCTCTCAATTTGCTACCTCCTGTCTAACGGACTCAGGGGTCACAAATTCAGAGGAACTGTGTTTTTTGGTAGAAAAATCTCTCAATTTGCTACCTCCTTGCTAACGGACTCAGGGGATGCTGGTGTTTTGCCTTGGGCGGGGGCCTTTTGCTCCTGGTCCATGGGTCACAAATTCAGAGGAACTGTATTTTTTGGCAGAAAAATCTCTCAATTTGCTACCTCCTAATGGACTCAGGGGTCACAAATTCAGAGGAACTGTGTTTTTTGGTAGAAAAATCTCTCAATTTGCTACCTCCTGTCTAACGGACTCAGGGGTCACAAATTCAGAGGAACTGTGTTTTTTGGTAGAAAAATCTCTCAATTTGCTACCTCCTGTCTAACGGACTCAGGGGTCACAAATTCAGAGGAACTGTGTTTTTTGGTAGAAAAATCTCTCAATTTGCTACCTCCTGTCTAACGGACTCAGGGGTCACAAATTCAGAGGAACTGTGTTTTTTGGTAGAAAAATCTCTCAATTTGCTACCTCCTGTCTAACGGACTCAGGGGTCACAAATTCAGAGGGACTGTGTTTTTTGGTAGAAAAATCTCTCAATTTGCTACCTCCTAACGGACTCAGGGGTCACAAATTCAGAGGAACTGTGTTTTTTGGTAGAAAAATCTCTCAATTTGCTACCTCCTTGCTAACGGACTCAGGGGATGCTGGTGTTTTGCCTTGGGCGGGGGCCTTTTGCTCCTGGTCCATGGGTCACAAATTCAGAGGAACTGTATTTTTTGGCAGAAAAATCTCTCAATTTGCTACCTCCTGTCTAACGGACTCAGGGGTCACAAATTCAGAGGAACTGTGTTTTTTGGTAGAAAAATCTCTCAATTTGCTACCTCCTAACGGACTCAGGGGTCACAAATTCAGAGGAACTGTGTTTTTTGGTAGAAAAATCTCTCAATTTGCTACCTCCTGTCTAACGGACTCAGGGGTCACAAATTCAGAGGGACTGTGTTTTTTGGTAGAAAAATCTCTCAATTTGCTACCTCCTGTCTAACGGACTCAGGGGTCACAAATTCAGAGGGACTGTGTTTTTTGGTAGAAAAATCTCTCAATTTGCTACCTCCTGTCTAACGGACTCAGGGGTCACAAATTCAGAGGGACTGTGTTTTTTGGTAGAAAAATCTCTCAATTTGCTACCTCCTAACGGACTCAGGGGTCACAAATTCAGAGGAACTGTGTTTTTTGGTAGAAAAATCTCTCAATTTGCTACCTCCTGTCTAACGGACTCAGGGGTCACAAATTCAGAGGAACTGTGTTTTTTGGTAGAAAAATCTCTCAATTTGCTACCTCCTGTCTAACGGACTCAGGGGTCACAAATTCAGAGGGACTGTGTTTTTTGGTAGAAAAATCTCTCAATTTGCTACCTCCTGTCTAACGGACTCAGGGGTCACAAATTCAGAGGAACTGTGTTTTTTGGTAGAAAAATCTCTCAATTTGCTACCTCCTGTCTAACGGACTCAGGGGTCACAAATTCAGAGGAACTGTGTTTTTTGGTAGAAAAATCTCTCAATTTGCTACCTCCTTGCTAACGGACTCAGGGGATGCTGGTGTTTTGCCTTGGGCGGGGGCCTTTTGCTCCTGGTCCATGGGTCACAAATTCAGAGGAACTGTATTTTTTGGCAGAAAAATCTCTCAATTTGCTACCTCCTGTCTAACGGACTCAGGGGTCACAAATTCAGAGGAACTGTGTTTTTTGGCAGAAAAATCTCTCAATTTGCTACCTCCTGTCTAACGGACTCAGGGGTCACAAATTCAGAGGAACTGTGTTTTTTGGTAGAAAAATCTCTCAATTTGCTACCTCCTGTCTAACGGACTCAGGGGTCACAAATTCAGAGGAACTGTGTTTTTTGGTAGAAAAATCTCTCAATTTGCTACCTCCTGTCTAACGGACTCAGGGGTCACAAATTCAGAGGGACTGTGTTTTTTGGTAGAAAAATCTCTCAATTTGCTACCTCCTGTCTAACGGACTCAGGGGTCACAAATTCAGAGGGACTGTGTTTTTTGGTAGAAAAATCTCTCAATTTGCTACCTCCTAACGGACTCAGGGGTCACAAATTCAGAGGAACTGTGTTTTTTGGTAGAAAAATCTCTCAATTTGCTACCTCCTGTCTAACGGACTCAGGGGTCACAAATTCAGAGGAACTGTGTTTTTTGGTAGAAAAATCTCTCAATTTGCTACCTCCTTGCTAACGGACTCAGGGGATGCTGGTGTTTTGCCTTGGGCGGGGGCCTTTTGCTCCTGGTCCATGGGTCACAAATTCAGAGGAACTGTATTTTTTGGCAGAAAAATCTCTCAATTTGCTACCTCCTGTCTAACGGACTCAGGGGTCACAAATTCAGAGGAACTGTGTTTTTTGGTAGAAAAATCTCTCAATTTGCTACCTCCTGTCTAACGGACTCAGGGGTCACAAATTCAGAGGAACTGTGTTTTTTGGTAGAAAAATCTCTCAATTTGCCACCTCCTGTCTAACGGACTCAGGGGTCACAAATTCAGAGGAACTGTGTTTTTTGGTAGAAAAATCTCTCAATTTGCTACCTCCTGTCTAACGGACTCAGGGGTCACAAATTCAGAGGGACTGTGTTTTTTGGTAGAAAAATCTCTCAATTTGCTACCTCCTAACGGACTCAGGGGTCACAAATTCAGAGGAACTGTGTTTTTTGGTAGAAAAATCTCTCAATTTGCTACCTCCTGTCTAACGGACTCAGGGGTCACAAATTCAGAGGAACTGTATTTTTTGGCAGAAAAATCTCTCAATTTGCTACCTCCTGTCTAACGGACTCAGGGGTCACAAATTCAGAGGAACTGTGTTTTTTGGTAGAAAAATCTCTCAATTTGCTACCTCCTGTCTAACGGACTCAGGGGTCACAAATTCAGAGGAACTGTGTTTTTTGGTAGAAAAATCTCTCAATTTGCTACCTCCTGTCTAACGGACTCAGGGGTCACAAATTCAGAGGAACTGTGTTTTTTGGTAGAAAAATCTCTCAATTTGCTACCTCCTGTCTAACGGACTCAGGGGATGCTGGTGTTTTGCCTTGGGCGGGGGCCTTTTGCTCCTGGTCCATGGGTCACAAATTCAGAGGAACTGGGGTTTTTGGTAGAAAAATCTCTCAATTTGCTACCTCCTAACGGACTCAGGGGTCACAAATTCAGAGGAACTGTGTTTTTTGGTAGAAAAATCTCTCAATTTGCTACCTCCTGTCTAACGGACTCAGGGGTCACAAATTCAGAGGAACTGTGTTTTTTGGTAGAAAAATCTCTCAATTTGCTACCTCCTGTCTAACGGACTCAGGGGTCACAAATTCAGAGGAACTGTGTTTTTTGGTAGAAAAATCTCTCAATTTGCTACCTCCTGTCTAACAGACTCAGGGGTCACAAATTCAGAGGGACTGTGTTTTTTGGTAGAAAAATCTCTCAATTTGCTACCTCCTGTCTAACGGACTCAGGGGTCACAAATTCAGAGGGACTGTGTTTTTTGGTAGAAAAATCTCTCAATTTGCTACCTCCTAACGGACTCAGGGGTCACAAATTCAGAGGAACTGTGTTTTTTGGAAGAAAAATCTCTCAATTTGCTACCTCCTGTCTAACGGACTCAGGGGTCACAAATTCAGAGGGACTGTGTTTTTTGGTAGAAAAATCTCTCAATTTGCTACCTCCTGTCTAACGGACTCAGGGGATGCTGGTGTTTTGCCTTGGGCGGGGGCCTTTTGCTCCTGGTCCATGGGTCACAAATTCAGAGGAACTGTATTTTTTGGCAGAAAAATCTCTCAATTTGCTACCTCCTAACGGACTCAGGGGTCACAAATTCAGAGGAACTGTGTTTTTTGGTAGAAAAATCTCTCAATTTGCTACCTCCTGTCTAACGGACTCAGGGGTCACAAATTCAGAGGAACTGTGTTTTTTGGTAGAAAAATCTCTCAATTTGCTACCTCCTTGCTAACGGACTCAGGGGATGCTGGTGTTTTGCCTTGGGCGGGGGCCTTTTGCTCCTGGTCCATGGGTCACAAATTCAGAGGAACTGTATTTTTTGGCAGAAAAATCTCTCAATTTGCTACCTCCTAATGGACTCAGGGGTCACAAATTCAGAGGAACTGTGTTTTTTGGTAGAAAAATCTCTCAATTTGCTACCTCCTGTCTAACGGACTCAGGGGTCACAAATTCAGAGGAACTGTGTTTTTTGGTAGAAAAATCTCTCAATTTGCTACCTCCTGTCTAACGGACTCAGGGGTCACAAATTCAGAGGAACTGTGTTTTTTGGTAGAAAAATCTCTCAATTTGCTACCTCCTGTCTAACGGACTCAGGGGTCACAAATTCAGAGGAACTGTGTTTTTTGGTAGAAAAATCTCTCAATTTGCTACCTCCTGTCTAACGGACTCAGGGGTCACAAATTCAGAGGGACTGTGTTTTTTGGTAGAAAAATCTCTCAATTTGCTACCTCCTAACGGACTCAGGGGTCACAAATTCAGAGGAACTGTGTTTTTTGGTAGAAAAATCTCTCAATTTGCTACCTCCTTGCTAACGGACTCAGGGGATGCTGGTGTTTTGCCTTGGGCGGGGGCCTTTTGCTCCTGGTCCATGGGTCACAAATTCAGAGGAACTGTATATTTTGGCAGAAAAATCTCTCAATTTGCTACCTCCTGTCTAACGGACTCAGGGGTCACAAATTCAGAGGAACTGTGTTTTTTGGTAGAAAAATCTCTCAATTTGCTACCTCCTAACGGACTCAGGGGTCACAAATTCAGAGGAACTGTGTTTTTTGGTAGAAAAATCTCTCAATTTGCTACCTCCTGTCTAACGGACTCAGGGGTCACAAATTCAGAGGGACTGTGTTTTTTGGTAGAAAAATCTCTCAATTTGCTACCTCCTGTCTAACGGACTCAGGGGTCACAAATTCAGAGGGACTGTGTTTTTTGGTA
This sequence comes from Pelodiscus sinensis, assembly GCF_049634645.1. Classification (NCBI taxonomy): domain Eukaryota; kingdom Metazoa; phylum Chordata; order Testudines; family Trionychidae; genus Pelodiscus; species Pelodiscus sinensis. The sequence goes on from NW_027465886.1 coordinate 127,867, forward strand.
GAAAAATCTCTCAATTTGCTACCTCCTAACGGACTCAGGGGTCACAAATTCAGAGGAACTGTGTTTTTTGGTAGAAAAATCTCTCAATTTGCTACCTCCTGTCTAACGGACTCAGGGGTCACAAATTCAGAGGGACTGTGTTTTTTGGTAGAAAAATCTCTCAATTTGCTACCTCCTGTCTAACGGACTCAGGGGTCACAAATTCAGAGGAACTGTGTTTTTTGGTAGAAAAATCTCTCAATTTGCTACCTCCTGTCTAACGGACTCAGGGGTCACAAATTCAGAGGGACTGTGTTTTTTGGTAGAAAAATCTCTCAATTTGCTACCTCCTGTCTAACGGACTCAGGGGTCACAAATTCAGAGGAACTGTGTTTTTTGGTAGAAAAATCTCTCAATTTGCTACCTCCTGTCTAACGGACTCAGGGGTCACAAATTCAGAGGAACTGTGTTTTTTGGTAGAAAAATCTCTCAATTTGCTACCTCCTTGCTAACGGACTCAGGGGATGCTGGTGTTTTGCCTTGGGCGGGGGCCTTTTGCTCCTGGTCCATGGGTCACAAATTCAGAGGAACTGTATTTTTTGGCAGAAAAATCTCTCAATTTGCTACCTCCTGTCTAACGGACTCAGGGGTCACAAATTCAGAGGAACTGTGTTTTTTGGCAGAAAAATCTCTCAATTTGCTACCTCCTGTCTAACGGACTCAGGGGTCACAAATTCAGAGGAACTGTGTTTTTTGGTAGAAAAATCTCTCAATTTGCTACCTCCTGTCTAACGGACTCAGGGGTCACAAATTCAGAGGAACTGTGTTTTTTGGTAGAAAAATCTCTCAATTTGCTACCTCCTGTCTAACGGACTCAGGGGTCACAAATTCAGAGGGACTGTGTTTTTTGGTAGAAAAATCTCTCAATTTGCTACCTCCTGTCTAACGGACTCAGGGGTCACAAATTCAGAGGAACTGTGTTTTTTGGTAGAAAAATCTCTCAATTTGCTACCTCCTAACGGACTCAGGGGTCACAAATTCAGAGGAACTGTGTTTTTTGGTAGAAAAATCTCTCAATTTGCTACCTCCTGTCTAACGGACTCAGGGGTCACAAATTCAGAGGAACTGTGTTTTTTGGTAGAAAAATCTCTCAATTTGCTACCTCCTTGCTAACGGACTCAGGGGATGCTGGTGTTTTGCCTTGGGCGGGGGCCTTTTGCTCCTGGTCCATGGGTCACAAATTCAGAGGAACTGTATTTTTTGGCAGAAAAATCTCTCAATTTGCTACCTCCTGTCTAACGGACTCAGGGGTCACAAATTCAGAGGAACTGTGTTTTTTGGTAGAAAAATCTCTCAATTTGCTACCTCCTTGCTAACGGACTCAGGGGATGCTGGTGTTTTGCCTTGGGCGGGGGCCTTTTGCTCCTGGTCCATGGGTCACAAATTCAGAGGAACTGTATTTTTTGGCAGAAAAATCTCTCAATTTGCTACCTCCTGTCTAACGGACTCAGGGGTCACAAATTCAGAGGAACTGTGTTTTTTGGTAGAAAAATCTCTCAATTTGCCACCTCCTGTCTAACGGACTCAGGGGTCACAAATTCAGAGGAACTGTGTTTTTTGGTAGAAAAATCTCTCAATTTGCTACCTCCTGTCTAACGGACTCAGGGGTCACAAATTCAGAGGGACTGTGTTTTTTGGTAGAAAAATCTCTCAATTTGCTACCTCCTAACGGACTCAGGGGTCACAAATTCAGAGGAACTGTGTTTTTTGGTAGAAAAATCTCTCAATTTGCTACCTCCTGTCTAACGGACTCAGGGGTCACAAATTCAGAGGAACTGTATTTTTTGGCAGAAAAATCTCTCAATTTGCTACCTCCTGTCTAACGGACTCAGGGGTCACAAATTCAGAGGGACTGTGTTTTTTGGTAGAAAAATCTCTCAATTTGCTACCTCCTGTCTAACGGACTCAGGGGTCACAAATTCAGAGGAACTGTGTTTTTTGGTAGAAAAATCTCTCAATTTGCTACCTCCTGTCTAACGGACTCAGGGGTCACAAATTCAGAGGAACTGTGTTTTTTGGTAGAAAAATCTCTCAATTTGCTACCTCCTGTCTAACGGACTCAGGGGATGCTGGTGTTTTGCCTTGGGCGGGGGCCTTTTGCTCCTGGTCCATGGGTCACAAATTCAGAGGAACTGGGGTTTTTGGTAGAAAAATCTCTCAATTTGCTACCTCCTAACGGACTCAGGGGTCACAAATTCAGAGGAACTGTGTTTTTTGGTAGAAAAATCTCTCAATTTGCTACCTCCTGTCTAACGGACTCAGGGGTCACAAATTCAGAGGAACTGTGTTTTTTGGTAGAAAAATCTCTCAATTTGCTACCTCCTGTCTAACGGACTCAGGGGTCACAAATTCAGAGGAACTGTGTTTTTTGGTAGAAAAATCTCTCAATTTGCTACCTCCTGTCTAACGGACTCAGGGGTCACAAATTCAGAGGGACTGTGTTTTTTGGTAGAAAAATCTCTCAATTTGCTACCTCCTGTCTAACGGACTCAGGGGTCACAAATTCAGAGGAACTGTGTTTTTTGGTAGAAAAATCTCTCAATTTGCTACCTCCTGTCTAACGGACTTAGGGGTCACAAATTCAGAGGGACTGTGTTTTTTGGTAGAAAAATCTCTCAATTTGCTACCTCCTGTCTAACGGACTCAGGGGTCACAAATTCAGAGGGACTGTGTTTTTTGGTAGAAAAAATCTCTCAATTTGCTACCTCCTGTCTAACGGACTCAGGGGTCACAAATTCAGAGGGACTGTGTTTTGTGGTAGAAAAATCTCTCAATTTGCTACCTCCTAACGGACTCAGGGGTCACAAATTCAGAGGAACTGTGTTTTTTGGTAGAAAAATCTCTCAATTTGCTACCTCCTGTCTAACGGACTCAGGGGTCACAAATTCAGAGGAACTGTGTTTTTTGGAAGAAAAATCTCTCAATTTGCTACCTCCTGTCTAACGGACTCAGGGGTCACAAATTCAGAGGGACTGTGTTTTTTGGTAGAAAAATCTCTCAATTTGCTACCTCCTAACGGACTCAGGGGTCACAAATTCAGAGGAACTGTGTTTTTTGGTAGAAAAATCTCTCAATTTGCTACCTCCTTGCTAACGGACTCAGGGGATGCTGGTGTTTTGCCTTGGGCGGGGGCCTTTTGCTCCTGGTCCATGGGTCACAAATTCAGAGGAACTGTATTTTTTGGCAGAAAAATCTCTCAATTTGCTACCTCCTGTCTAACGGACTCAGGGGTCACAAATTCAGAGGGACTGTGTTTTTTGGTAGATAAATCTCTCAATTTGCTACCTCCTAACGGACTCAGGGGTCACAAATTCAGAGGAACTGGGGTTTTTGGCAGAAAAATCTCTCAATTTGCTACCTCCTGTCTAACGGACTCAGGGGTCACAAATTCAGAGGAACTGTGTTTTTTGGTAGAAAAATCTCTCAATTTGCTACCTCCTGTCTAACGGACTCAGGGGTCACAAATTCAGAGGGACTGTGTTTTTTGGTAGAAAAATCTCTCAATTTGCTACCTCCTGTCTAACGGACTCAGGGGATGCTGGTGTTTTGCCTTGGGCGGGGGCCTTTTGCTCCTGGTCCATGGGTCACAAATTCAGAGGAACTGGGGTTTTTGGTAGAAAAATCTCTCAATTTGCTACCTCCTAACGGACTCAGGGGTCACAAATTCAGAGGAACTGTGTTTTTTGGTAGAAAAATCTCTCAATTTGCTACCTCCTGTCTAACGGACTCAGGGGTCACAAATTCAGAGGAACTGTGTTTTTTGGTAGAAAAATCTCTCAATTTGCTACCTCCTGTCTAACGGACTCAGGGGTCACAAATTCAGAGGGACTGTGTTTTTTGGTAGAAAAATCTCTCAATTTGCTACCTCCTAACGGACTCAGGGGTCACAAATTCAGAGGAACTGTGTTTTTTGGTAGAAAAATCTCTCAATTTGCTACCTCCTTGCTAACGGACTCAGGGGATGCTGGTGTTTTGCCTTGGGCGGGGGCCTTTTGCTCCTGGTCCATGGGTCACAAATTCAGAGGAACTGGGGTTTTTGGTAAAAAAATCTCTCAATTTGCTACCTCCTGTCTAACGGACTCAGGGGTCACAAATTCAGAGGAACTGTGTTTTTTGGTAGATAAATCTCTCAATTTGCTACCTCCTAACGGACTCAGGGGTCACAAATTCAGAGGAACTGGGGTTTTTGGTAGAAAAATCTCTCAATTTGCTACCTCCTGTCTAACGGACTCAGGGGTCACAAATTCAGAGGAACTGTGTTTTTTGGTAGAAAAATCTCTCAATTTGCTACCTCCTGTCTAACGGACTCAGGGGTCACAAATTCAGAGGAACTGTGTTTTTTGGTAGAAAAATCTCTCAATTTGCTACCTCCTGTCTAACGGACTCAGGGGATGCTGGTGTTTTGCCTTGGGCGGGGGCCTTTTGCTCCTGGTCCATGGGTCACAAATTCAGAGGAACTGGGGTTTTTGGTAAAAAAATCTCTCAATTTGCTACCTCCTGTCTAACGGACTCAGGGGTCACAAATTCAGAGGGACTGTGTTTTTTGGTAGAAAAATCTCTCAATTTGCTACCTCCTGTCTAACGGACTCAGGGGTCACAAATTCAGAGGAACTGTGTTTTTTGGTAGAAAAATCTCTCAATTTGCTACCTCCTGTCTAACGGACTCAGGGGTCACAAATTCAGAGGAACTGTGTTTTTTGGTAGAAAAATCTCTCAATTTGCTACCTCCTAACGGACTCAGGGGTCACAAATTCAGAGGAACTGTGTTTTTTGGTAGAAAAATCTCTCAATTTGCTACCTCCTGTCTAACGGACTCAGGGGTCACAAATTCAGAGGAACTGTGTTTTTTGGTAGAAAAATCTCTCAATTTGCTACCTCCTGTCTAACGGACTCAGGGGTCACAAATTCAGAGGGACTGTGTTTTTTGGTAGAAAAATCTCTCAATTTGCTACCTCCTAACGGACTCAGGGGTCACAAATTCAGAGGAACTGTGTTTTTTGGTAGAAAAATCTCTCAATTTGCTACCTCCTTGCTAACGGACTCAGGGGATGCTGGTGTTTTGCCTTGGGCGGGGGCCTTTTGCTCCTGGTCCATGGGTCACAAATTCAGAGGAACTGTATTTTTTGGCAGAAAAATCTCTCAATTTGCTACCTCCTGTCTAACGGACTCAGGGGTCACAAATTCAGAGGGACTGTGTTTTTTGGTAGAAAAATCTCTCAATTTGCTACCTCCTAACGGACTCAGGGGTCACAAATTCAGAGGAACTGGGGTTTTTGGCAGAAAAATCTCTCAATTTGCTACCTCCTGTCTAACGGACTCAGGGGTCACAAATTCAGAGGAACTGTGTTTTTTGGTAGAAAAATCTCTCAATTTGCTACCTCCTGTCTAACGGACTCAGGGGTCACAAATTCAGAAGGACTGTGTTTTTTGGTAGAAAAATCTCTCAATTTGCTACCTCCTAACGGACTCAGGGGTCACAAATTCAGAGGAACTGTGTTTTTTGGTAGAAAAATCTCTCAATTTGCTACCTCCTGTCTAACGGACTCAGGGGTCACAAATTCAGAGGAACTGTGTTTTTTGGTAGAAAAATCTCTCAATTTGCTACCTCCTGTCTAACGGACTCAGGGGTCACAAATTCAGAGGGACTGTGTTTTTTGGTAGAAAAATCTCTCAATTTGCTACCTCCTAACGGACTCAGGGGTCACAAATTCAGAGGAACTGTGTTTTTTGGTAGAAAAATCTCTCAATTTGCTACCTCCTTGCTAACGGACTCAGGGGATGCTGGTGTTTTGCCTTGGGCGGGGGCCTTTTGCTCCTGGTCCATGGGTCACAAATTCAGAGGAACTGTGTTTTTTGGCAGAAAAATCTCTCAATTTGCTACCTCCTGTCTAACGGACTCAGGGGTCACAAATTCAGAGGAACTGTGTTTTTTGGCAGAAAAATCTCTCAATTTGCTACCTCCTAACGGACTCAGGGGTCACAAATTCAGAGGAACTGTGTTTTTTGGCAGAAAAATCTCTCAATTTGCTACCTCCTAACGGACTCAGGGGTCACAAATTCAGAGGAACTGTGTTTTTTGGTAGAAAAATCTCTCAATTTGCTACCTCCTTGCTAACGGACTCAGGGGATGCTGGTGTTTTGCCTTGGGCGGGGGCCTTTTGCTCCTGGTCCATGGGTCACAAATTCAGAGGAACTGGGGTTTTTGGTCCTCAAAACATTTCCCTCAAAACATTTCCCTGAGAATTGTTCAAAACAGGAAATAGTTAGTGAATTTGAAAATAGGAAAATCAATCCATATAACAGTCAGTTCAATTGGAAAATATGAGATGAATATTGCATACGTATAAGCAAGGTCAAACAATATTAACATGGCCTGATTGTCAAGCCACTGACAATACAGACATACATTAAGTTAAGGACCATGCACAATTCTCCAGAATTGATGTGTGACCAAAAAAGGATGTATCCCATCAATGATGATCTAATGTTTTTTGAGAGTGCTATTACCTAGAACCTTGGTTATAGTCATTGCTTGACAAATAAGAGAAAACATGACTTGACAGACAGAAAAGGGACTGGCCACCACAAGAAAAAAATGTACTTAAAGCTAATAAATTCCAAGTAATAATAAGAACAGTATTTGCAAATACATTAGTAATAAAATATGCTCCCTGTTATCAATGCATGCATTATAATCTTCAACTTTCTGCCCTATTTTTCCATGTCTCCTCCCATTTGCTCCAGAAGCTACCCTATAAAATGCTGCCTCCTAACCCCTAAAACTCATAGTTCATAAAGCAGATGAATGAACAATAAAACAGTTCTGTATGAATATTGGACAAGTAAACGTACCTTCCATAATGATGTGTGTAGTACAGGAAAGTTTTTGCGTGTTGAAAATATATGTGGAACAGATACTGTAGAAAAAGTATTATGGATGTGAATTAAAAGAAATAAGTAGAACACTTGGGGTGTATCTAGACTACAGGGTTTTGTCGACAAAAGTGGACTTTTGTCAACAAAACTATACCTGCGTCCACACTGCCTTTGAGTTATGTCGACATATGTAAACACCATTCTATGAGGAATAATGTCTTTTATCGACAGAGTTCTGTCGATAGAAGGCATTATTACATCTACACTGTCCTTTGCGTCCACACTGTTATGTCGACAAAGCGTCTTGCTTTGTTGACAGAACTGGATGTAGTCTAGACGCTCTTTGTCGACAGAAGCTTTGTCGACAGTATCTGTCGACAAAAATTCTGTTGACAAAACCCTGTAGTCTAGTCATACCCATACATATGACTATGACTTGATACTCAATACTGCATTTAAAGAATCAGTTAACAAAAATGTTAATTGTCAAAAATAATATATTGTAACTAGATTATAGAGAAAATTGTATATCACTGTAATGGATGTGAGGTTCTGCACAAAATTGGTCCCTGTTACAGATATAGTACTGGGGTGAGCTTAGCAATTCTATCAATTCTACACAGCCATTAATTCGAACTAATTAATTCGAACTAGGCGTTAGTCCTTGTAGAATGAGGTTTATCTAGTTCGAATAAGCGCTCCGCTAGTTCTAATTAAGTTCGACCTAGCGGATCGCGTGTGTAGCGCCTCTCTGAGTTAATTCGAATTAACGTCTCTTAGTTAGGGTACGTCTACACTACAAAGTTATTTCTAAGTCCTTCTTCACACTTAATTTTCCCAGAGAGAAGGTCAGTGTTCTTGTGCAAATACTCAAGGCTGGATAAGAAAAGGGGCAAGATTTTCTGAAAGGGGGGATGATTTGGAGCAAAATATTGCCAATCTAGACACTGCTACATTTTTTTATATTTTTATTAGAACCGTGAAAAGCTCAAAGGAAAATAAAAATGCACTAGAAGGCACACGGTGGGATATCACAGTGTATGAGGAATGCAAGGGAAGTTATTTCTGTTCATCACAAGTCACAGGCCCCATCTCAGGACCTGGCTGTAGTGCGGACATGATGTGGCTCAGACACGTGCTCTGTCACTGGAAAAATCCTCTTATGTTGCAGCTGTACTCTTGACTGGGGGAATCTCAATACACTAGGACTACTGCCCAGTGTCCCCCTGAATGAAACTGGCTCCAGATGGTTCCAGCTCCACCCCATGACTCATCTCCAGTTTCACTGTTCCTTAGAAATGATTCTAATCTGCGTCTAGTTCACATGGATGATTGTATGGCCACCCTGGCTCTGGTTGTTGCAGCTTTGAATACAGCACAAGTCTGCTCTGTGGCCTGCTTCTGTGACTCTGCTACGAACACTGACATGCTTCCTGTGCTGATTTTGTGGCACCTGTGTCTCTGGCCCTGCTCAGATCCACAGCTCAGCTCTGAGAAATGCTCTATGTAGGGTTCCCAGGTGTACAGTTTTGAACACACAGGCAGTCAGTCCATTATTTTAACTTTCTATTTTCGAAAAAAATTTATAAAGTATTATTGATTCAATAGCACTGTCTTCAGCATGTGATCAGGACGATGGAATGTCCAGTGTGACATAATGGGAAGTGTGCACAGTATTGGTGAAAACATCTGGCAAGACTAGCTCTATGCTAAGCTGGGGCCAAATGTGTCTGAACAAGGGTAATTAAGCACACACAGAGCACAGGAAACTAAGAGCATCCTTGCTCCCTCATTAGCCTGACCACCCTGTTAATGTGGATAGCCTAGACGATTGGACTCTAACCGTTTTTCAAGGGGACTGTCAGTATCAAGGCAATGATTTCAGATTCAACCCTCTACTTTCTGTTGGTGTTGTGAAATAGCCAAGCCAAACACCACAACGGAGTTTTATTAAGGGAAATACAATGGCACTGTGGCAGCAGGCACAGTAACACAGATGGGTCTGGACCCTCGCCTGTTATCAAGGCTTGGTATTGTGGACAGTGGACTGGTGAGGTGGTGAGAAGTGAAGGGGGGATGTGCAGTGGGGGAGATAGATCTATGGGTGTCAGTGCACTGTGAAGTGTGTGGGGTCTGAGGAGCACTGCAGTTGTGCTGGTGGGAATATGGGGGGAACTGAACAGTTAATGAATATGGGCGGGGGATTATGGGAGGGCACAGGGCATAGCGATCTGTGGGAGGGCAATAGGCATAGTAATTTGTGGGGATCTCTGGGTGCTGTGGCATTGGGTCTAGGGGGTTAGAGGGGTGCTAGGCAGGGTAGCACAGTGCGGCATGGGCCTGCCCACAATAAGAAGAAGCATGATGGCATCAGCTCAGTGCCAGGAGGGCTACTGTATGTCAGTTTGTAAGCAGTGCTCTTGTACGAGGCTGGGTGGAGCAGGGCTGGACCTGCGGTGATATAATAATAAAAATTAGCAGTAGGGGTATATTACCGACCACCTGACCAGGACAGCGATACTGACATAGAAATGCTGAGGGAGATTAGAGAGGCTACCAAAATAAAGAACTCTATAATAATGGGTGATTCTAATTACCCCCATATTGACTGGATACATGTCACCTCAGGAAGAGAAGTGGAGATCAAATTTCTCAATGGCTTAAATGACTGCTTCTTGGAGCAGGTGGTGCAGGAACCCACAAGGGGAGAGGCAATTCTCGATTTAGTCCTGCGTGGAGTGCAGGATCAGGTCCAGGATATAACCGTTACAGGACTGCTTGGGAATAGTGACCATAATATAATAACATTCAACATTCCTGTGGTGGGAAGAACACCTCAGCAGTCCAGCACCCTGGCATTTAATTTCAAAAAGGGGAATTATGCAAAAATGAGGCGCTTAGTTAAACAGAAATTAAAAGGCACAGTGACTAGAGCCAAATCCCTGAAAGCTGCATGGAAACTTTTTAAAGACACCATAATAGAGGCTCAACTTAAATGTCTACCCCAAATTAAAAAACATAGTAAGAGACCTAAAAAAGAGTCACCGTGGCTTAACCACCATGTAAAAGAAGCAGTGAGGGACAAAAAGGTATCTTTTAAAAAGTGGCAGTCCAATCCCAGTGAGATGAATAGAAAGGAACAGAAACACTGTCAAATCAAGTGTAAACATGTAATAAGAAAAGCAAAAAAAGATTTTGAGGAACAGCTAGCCAAAAACTCAAAAAGAAATAACAAAATGTTTTTTAAGTACATTAGAAGCAGGAAGCCTGCTAAAAAGCCTGTGGGTCCCCTAGATGATCAAGCTATAAAAGGAGCAATCAAGGATGATAAAGCCATTGCGGAGAAACTAAATGATTTCTTTGCTTCAGTCTTCACGGCTGAGGACATTGGGGATATTCCTGAATCTGCACCGTCCTTTGTGGGTGATGAATCTAAGGAACTGTCCCGGATTGAAGTGTTATTAGAGGAGGTTTTGGAACAAATAGAAAAACTTAATGTTAACAAATCTCCGGGACCAGATGGCATTCATCCAAGGGTTCTAAAAGAACTTAAATGGGAAATTGCTGAGCTATGATCTGTGGTTTGTAACCTATCCTTTAAATCGGCTTCCATACCTAATGACTGGAAGGTAGCCAACGTGACACCAATATTTAAAAAGGGCTCTAGAGGCAATCCTGGTAATTACAGACAAGTAAGTCTAACTTCAGTACCAGGCAAACTAGTCCAAACAATAGTAAAGAATAAAATTGTGAAGCATGTAGAAGAACATAATTTGTTGGACAAAAGTCAACATGGTTTCTGTAAAGGGAAATCCTGTCTTACTAATCTATCAGAGTTCTTTGAAGGGGTTAACAAACATGCGGACAAGGGGATCCAGTAGATATAGTATACTTGGATTATAGTATACTTGTGTAAATTACATGGCCATGGGATAAGAGGGAAGGTCCTTTCTTGGATTGAGAACTGGTTAAAAGACAGGAAACAAAGACAGGTAGGAATAAATGGTAAATTTTCAGATTGGAGAGGGGTAACTAATGGTGTATCCCAAGGGTCAGTCCTGGGACCAATCCTTTTCAATTTATTCATAAATGATCTGGAGAAAGGGGTAAGCAGTGAGGTAGTAAAGTTTGCAGATGATACCAAACTGTTTAGGATAGTCAAGTCAGAAGCAGACTGTGAGGGACTCCAAGAAGATCTCACCAAACTGAGTGATTGGGCAACAAAATGGCAAATGAAATTTAATGTGGATAAGTGTAAAGTAATGCACATTGGGAAAAATAACCCCAACTATACGTACAGTATGACGGGGGCTAATTTGGCTACGACAAATCAGGAAAGAGATCTTGGAGTTATCGTGGACAGTTCTCTGACAACTTCCACAGATAGTGCAGCGGCAGTCAAAAAGGCAAATAGGATGCTAGAAATTATTAGGAAAGGGATAGAAAATAAGACCCAGAATATCTTACTGCCCCTGTATAAAACTATGGTACGCCCACATCTTGAATACTGTGTACAGATGTGGTCTCCTCACCTAAAAAAAGATATTTTGGCCTTGGAAAGGGTTCAGAAAAGGGCAACTAAAATGATTAGGGGTTTGGAACAAGTCCCATATGAGGGGAGGCTAAAGAGACTGGGACTTTTCAGTTTAGAAAAAGAGGAGACTGAGGGGGGATATGATAGAGGTCTATAAAATCATGAGTGGTGTGGAGAGGGCCGATAAAGAAAAGTTATTTATTAGTTCCCATAATAGAAGAACTAGAGGACACCAAATGAAATTAATGGGTAGCAGGTTTAAAACTAATAAAAGGAAGTTCTTCTTCACACAGCGTGTTGTCAACCTGTGGAACTCCTTGCCAGAGGAGGCTGTGAAGGCTAGGACTATAATAGAGTTTAAAGAGAAGCTGGATAAATTCATGGAGGTTAGGTCCATAAAAGGCTATTAGCCAGGGGATAAAATGGTGTCCTTGGCCTCTGGTTGTCAGAGGCTGGAGAGGGATGGCAGGAGACAAATCGCTTGATCATTGTCTTCGGTCCACCCTCTCTGGGGCACCTGGTGCTGGCCAGTCGGTAGACAGGATACTGGGCTAGATGGACCTTTGGTCTGACCCAGTACGTCCGTTCTTATGTTCTTATATGACATGACACATTGACCCTGGACAGACAGTCGCTATGAGGCAGTGGTCACCAACCAGTAGATAGGGATATACTGGTAGATCTTGTATCCTCTGTCAGGTGATCATGACTGGTGTGGGCAAGAGGATATCAAGTGCCAGCACTTAAATGCCCCTCCCCCCACTGCTGTGGATGTCCTGCACTTTGCCTTGCAGCTGATACCACGCCTGGGAGTCTGCTGCTTTGTGTGCACGGCAGGGGAGGAAAAAGAGGGGTGCTGATGTCAGGGTTCAACATATACCATTCTGTATCCTTTCAACACAGGACCAGGGATGGAGTTTTCTTGCTGCTTTAGGTAGTGTTACAGGGCAAGGCCATGGGTGAGCCTGCCTTAGGCACACTCCACCACCATCTAGGAGTCACCAGCAGTGACAAAATGGAGCATACATCACTAACTCCTACCCCTGGCATGAACCCAGTCCTGTATCCAAGCCCTTATCATTGCTCTGAGCACCCATGCATCCAAATACCCTGCCAAAGCCTGCACCTAGAACACCACAGTAAATGCATGCTCCAAGAGCTGATCAGAGCCCTTCTCACACTCCAGATCCCTTAAGCAAAGACCAGAGCATGTGCACCCAACCGTCTGTCCCAGGCTGATGAAAGAGACTGAGGATGGGCAAGAGAGGGAGGATAGAGGGTGCAGGATCTGGGACTTGGAGAAGGGGTAAGAAGGAAGCGGGAAAAGGGTATTTATATATAAGGTACATATTGGATTGCACTTTCAAAATGTTGGAGCCCCCTGCTCTGAGTTCTCTGACCCATGTCCCCATTGACTACGGGAGGAATCACTAAAATTTCACTTGGCCATGTTGGCGAGGAGTCCTGTGGCACCTTATAGACGAACTGAAGATAGTGCCACAGGACTCAACGATTCTTCATATTCAGACTAACACAGCTACCCCTCCGATACTTGCCCATGTTTGGTGATGAGGATCTGGGACGGAGTTTGGGTGCATGAGGGGTGCTTGCTAGGGGGAGTTTGGGGGACAGGTGTGGGATCTGCCATGGGTCAGGGGATTGCAGTACAGGAGAGGGTGTGGATGGGAGGGACTTTAGCATATCAGCATAGTACACAAGAGAAAGGAGATGCAGTGACTTCTGATAGAGAAACAAAGAGAAAACTATTAAATACTAAAAAAGTGAGAGGCAGAGTTTGAGACAGGAACTGTATGTAGAATATTTCACACTTGTACACATACAGAGGAACGGTGGTGTCTAAGCATTGACCGTCTAGGAATTGGGAGGCCTGTGCCTTTAAGAACTCAAGCCCAGGAGCCCGCCCCCTGCTCGGGGGCTGACAGGCAGAGTCCAGGGAAAATAAAGAAAAAAAAAGACTTTGCCCCTGGAAAACTGATATTTTCAAGGACATCAGGTGGCTTGTCCTGCTGGGTGACTGTTCCCACCTCTCCCCCTCCCTAAAAGGGGGTTTTGTTCGTGCACAGGGTCTGGCAGTGTCCCCCAGCCCGGGGTTAACCAAGGCTACCACCCCCCACCCCTCCGATTTTTCAAATTTCGCCCCTCTTCTGCAGCTAAAAAAAGAAGATTGATGCCTCCAGCCGGTAAATTTCTGCCCCATGCTCAGAACCAGACACACACACCCCTGCAATTTGCCCCCCTTCATCATTTTAAACACCTCCGAAGAGGAGGAAGCAAATCTGAGGAGGCAGTGAGGGCAGAGAGAGGGCAGCGGCTACAGCGAGGGAAACTGAGTTTGCTCAGTTCGGGTGCGCATGCTCAGTGCACCCAAAGTAGCAAATTCGGAGAAGTTAGTGTTTTGCTCACTACACCGGCCTGGCCGGTCAGCGGCCCCCCCCCCCCCCGAGCAGAGGGGACCCGGCCGGTCAGCGCCCCCCCCCCCCCGAGCAGAGGGGACCCGGCCGGTCAGCGGCGGCCCCCCCCCCCCGAGCAGAGGGGACCCGGCCGGTCAGCGGCGGCCCCCCCCCCCCGAGCAGAGGGGATCCGGCCGGTCAGCGGCAGCCCCCCCCCCCCCGAGCAGAGGGGACCCGGCCAGTCAGCGGCGGCCCCCCCCCCCCCGAGCAGAGGGGACCCGGCCGGTCAGCGGCGGCCCCCCCCCCCGAGCAGAGGGGACCCGGCCGGTCAGCGGCCCCCCCCCCACGAGCAGAGGGGACCCGGCCGGTCAGCGGCGGCCCCCCCCACGAGCAGAGGGGACCCGGCCGGTCAGCGGCCCCCCCCCCCCCGAGCAGAGGGGACCCGGCCGGTCAGCGCCCCCCCCCCCACGAGCAGAGGGGACCCGGCCCTGCCAGTCAGCACGCGCCGCTGCTTCGATTTCAGCCAGGGCAGCAGTAATGCGTCCCCGAGAGGATCGGGCCCGTCCCTGTAAAGGGGCGGGTGGTGCTGGACCTGTAGCACCACGCAGAGCTCAGAGCCCATATCCCCACTGCACACTAAGGACTAGAGCCCTCAGCCCAGCAACATGACCCAGCTCACCTAGCCCACTTTTTCTTCCCTAGGACCCTGCCCCCTCCTTACATTGTCCAGGGAATCGGTTACTCAGATTCATTTGAGCTGTTCTATTTGTACTAAGACAGAGTGACTTAATTGGAGGATTGGGCCACAAGAAATCTGATGAGTTTCAACAAGGACAAGTGCAGAGTCCTGCCCTTGGGCCGGAAGAATCCCAAGCATTGTTACAGGCTGGGGACCAACCAGTTAAGTAGCAGTTCTGCAGAAAAGGACCTGGGGGTTACAGCGGAGGAGAAGCTGGAGATGAGTCAACAGTGTGCCCTTGTAGCCAAGAAGGCTAATGGCATATTAGGCTGCATTAAGAGGAGCATTGCCAGTAGATCCAGAGATGTCATTATTCCCCTTTATTCGGCTCTGGTGAGGCCGCATCTGGAGTATTGTGTCCAGTTCTGGGTCCCCCACTACAGAAAGGATGCGGACGCATTGGAGAGGGTCCAGCAGAGGGCAACCAAAATGATTAGGGGGCTGGAGCATATGACTTATGAGGAGAGGCTGAGGGACTTGGGTCTGTTTAGTCTGCAGAAGCGAAGAGTGAGGGGGGATTTGAGAGCAGCCTTCAACTTCCTGAAGGGAGGTTCCAAAGAGGATGGAGAGAGGCTGTTCTCAGTAGTGACAGATGGCAGAACAAGGAGCAATGGGCTCCAGTTTTGGTAGGAGAGGTCCAGGTTGGATATTAGGAAAAACTATTTCCCTAGGAGGGTGGTGAAGCACTGGAATGGGTTACCTAGGGAAGTAGTGGAGTCTCCATCCCTAGAGGTGTTTTAAGTCTCGGCTTGACAAAGCCCTGGCCGGGTTGATTTAGTTGGAATTGGTCCTGCCTAGAGCAGGGGGCTAGACTTGATGACCTCCTGAGGTCTCTTCCAGTTCTATGATAAGACCAGAGAGAAAGGGAGATCTGAGGTTCTGAACCTGTTGTCTTCCAAGAGCACCAAGAGGAGAGGCTGACATGCCCCTCGGTGTCTCAGCCACATTGCACCTATGGAAAGCAGCAGAGCAGAAAGGATCACCAGGAAGTTCAGGAAGGCTGTTCACCAATGGTTTAATCAAAAGCGACAGCTGAAACCTCACCCATGTGACAGGAGTGCCAAGCCCTGGCCTTTTAGGCATCTCAAGAAAGATCTTAAAGAGACACTCCAGGTAAAAAGAAAACAACATGGCAGCAAATCCAAGGCAGAGCTAAACCACAGATTCAATTGGGGGGCGGGGGGGGCCGGAAGCGGGGAGGCGCGCGGGAGTGGGAGGTTCGTTTTAATTTGCTAGCCATGGTCTGAGCCCAATACATAGGATTTTAACAATCCTCCTGCAGGACTATAACAAAGCCCAAGGACAGACCCTCTCTCAAGTGGTATTCTACATAGAGAGGAGTTCCACAGTGTTGTCATGAATCTAGCAACTACAGAGGGAGCAATTTTTACATCTGGGGGCAACAAGCTTGCATCTACAAGGCCATGACCAGGTGTGTGCAACTGCAGTTTGGTGAGGTGTGCTGCACTCTGTTTGAATGGGCCATGATTAAGTCGATTTTAAGCTCTGTTCTTATGCCACAGAAAGGACAGTAACTGAATCACTGATCTGAAGGCTACCATGTTAGAGCGTAGAACAAAATCTCACCAGGCAAGAGAAGGGGTTTTCTAATCATTTTTAATTAGACTTTAATGATTTATTGCTCATCTGCAAGGATTAATATTGCATTCATTAAAAATCATTCATATACAAAATAAACCTTTCCCACCCGGATTGGTGCTAACATGCTCCCTCTGACAGAACCAAGGCTTCTCTAGGCATAAGACCAATTGTTCCGTTGTGTCCTTTAGTTACATGGCTTATACCGAGATGGAGCCCTTAAGCTAAGATTTCTCGTGACACTAACACTCAGACAAACGGAACAGAGGGCCATCATGACGGAGAACATTTAGGAGAACATGTACTCTGTTTGGCTGAGTGGGAGACCCCAGCCTGCTCTGGGATACTAGAACTTCTGTGCGCGCAGGAAGTGCAAAGGGAGTCATGGCATGGAGCAAACCCCCTGGACTGGAGCAATGATGGAGAGGGAGCAACTCTATGCTCCTGGCCATGTCCTCTTCCCTGAGCAAGAGGAAAGGGGAGCAGGGCCCCCAAAGGATCCTGGCTCACCACTCCAAACCCAGCTGCATCTGGCTGGAAATTCAGGTGATGGGGGGGGGGCGAGGGGAGAAGAGGAGTGGGATGCACTGGTGGACTTGGTAATGTCATTGGGAACCAGACCTGGTAGCCCAATGCAGCAGCGAGTCAATCAGAAACTAAGAGTTTACCCAGGAGAGGAGGGCAAGAAAGATTAATCAGCTGGGCAAGGCTGTCAAGAAGAGTCTGGAGGATGAAATCTTAACCCTATCAGCAAGGAGCTGTTCACTTCCAGAGAGGGAAGCAGCCAGGATCACCAAGAAACAAATACAGGTGGGTTCCTCAGGGGCGGTGCTGGGAATGAATCTTTGTACTTGGGTGAGGGTGGCACGAGAGCATAGGCTTGGTCAAGAGGGTTTGCTATGCCTGGCTGCAGCAGCTCAATTGTCGTTGTACCTGCACATTCATGCAGGGCTTTGAAATGCTTGACTGACGCCGTCCACTCAGCAGAAATACCCTCAGGGACTGGAGCTGGGCTGTTCGGCCACTGCAGCTCGAACTCCTTCCCTTTACCTGCCGTCGAGCAATGAACTGGAATCTGGATTTTTGTGCTGTGACCCTTGTTGAATTAAGCCTGGAAGAGGCTGAAAGCCATGGGGCATTCGCACCTTCCATAGTGGGACCATAACAAGGTGAACCAGATGAAATAAGACAACCTGCCAACTTCTGGGCTGGGGGACAAAGAGGTGATTGATCAAAGCAGCTTCATGCTTTAGAGGAGAGCTGTCAGCTGGCCAGGCATTCCCCCTCCCAGTGGAGTTCAGTGGTTTACAGAGCCGTCCCGACTGGAGAATTTTGATTTCAACATGAGCACTTGCTGGTGGAGCTCATGGAAGAGCAGTTACATCATCACTCTGCATGTTAAGGGCCAGGTGTGTTCCACACACTTGTGCTCAATGCCTGGGGGAGTTCACGGGACTCAGCTCACATTGGTGGCTCATGGCCGGACAGGCTGCGGCGTACTCTCAGCTGCCTGACTAGTCCTCGGTGTGCCCACTCGGAAACGCTTGCTCCCTTAAAATAACGGGCTGGAACGGAAAAGAAGAGAGAATGGTCTGAAGTGAAATAAGGTGTGGCCAAAGCCTGGCAAAGAGGAGGCGTCCGATGGGTAGGCGATCCCTTTTCAAACTCAGATCAGCACCTTAAAATAGACTAGTTAAACCCGACCGGGGCTTATCCTTACCAGGCACCAAACCACCTTCACATAGGCAACCTGGGCTGGGGTTACACACCTGTACCCCAGCTGGCCACTAGGTGCCACTCTGCTCCAATGCAGGGACAGGAGCATTGATCTAGCAGCTAAAAACTGGGCTCGTTAAGGCAATTTAGAAGTTGCAGATAGTTCGGGGGGGGGGGGGGGGGGGGGGGGGAGAGAACAACACACAGAGTACCTCTCTCAGTGTTTGCAGCGATCCCAACTAAAACTAAGGTGCACTGGAAAGGTAAAAACCATTGTGGGAATGAATTGCCCTTCCAACTCAGGAAAGGAAACTCCTCCCATTACTGAAAGCCTGACACCACACAGGCAGGCGTCAGCCATCAAGCAGGAAGCAAATCCCACCGTGTCTGCCAAGATCAGACCTACAGAGAGACGCGATCACTTGAAAGTGTAAGACAAAGAAGTGACATTAAAATCAGACTGCTAAAAGAAAAACAAAAACGGTTTTTTTTCCAAAAGAAAAGAGTAAAACAAAATAAAATGATCTTTAAAAATAATTTCTCTAAAGTTGTCTTGTGTGGTCCCGTCCTTCATGGCTGTGGTCCATCAGTATCTGAAACACAAGGAGAAGAGACCCGAGTCAGGCTACAGGTACGACACTAGAATCCACGCTGTCAGTGGGACAACTGGCACCTTCGGAGAGCAGCCAGCGGCCAGCGCAATTCTTTCCCAAGCCTGACAAACACCAGCTCTACCACCAGCCTGGGTGCCTCTCATCCCACCCAGAGCTGGCTAAGCAAACAGCTGGTCTGCGTCCAGCCACGTTGACAGTATTACCCTGCCCCAGCAAGCAGCAAGGTATCTACACCCCCACAGGGCACTGCGATCAGAGGCACAACCCATGCTGCTCCCCCGGGAAGAGACAGCCCTCTCACACGGCTATTACCTGTAATAGTTGGGTTTGAAAGGCCCGTTCTTGTTGAGTCCCAGGTATTTTGCTTGATCATCTGTTAGCTCTGTCAGATGGGCATCAAAGGAAGGCAGGTGCAAGCTGGCAACATATTCATCTGGGAAGAGCAAAGATGAAGTCAGGGGGATTGAGTGTCATGGCCCTGCCCACGGTGGCACATTTAACAGAACCAACGCACAGGTGGCAGCTATTAAGTGACATCAGAATGTGGTACTGGATGCCCCAGCTACTACAGAGATGGGCAAGGGCTAAGTCCTAGAGGGAACAGCTGATCCCTGCAGAGTCAATGTGTCCTGCACTGCCTGAAAAGGCCTCTGGCGTCGACGGCTCTTCCTCGGCTACTTGGCACTGCTGGAGCAAGATGGGAAGGGCTCGGCCACTCCCCCAGAATCCTGACGGGTGGCATGAGTCTGGGCTCTACCCCGACCCCCGCGGGCTGTTGGGGAGCATCTCCCTCGCCGGTGGCTTTGCCTCCTGTGCTGGGGATTGCGAGGGGGAACGATGCTGGCCAGACAAGGGCACCAGAGTGCTCGGTGCAGCGCTTGGGCCAGAGTCTGACCTGGTCGCCAGGGCAGGAGCAGACTCCATTAGCAGGGCCTTGAGGCCAGTGTCTTTTTCTTTATAGTGCAAGGCTTAACGACGTGCAATACAGCACTTGTGGCTAACATGCACCTCGCCCAACCCCCTCAGGTACCTGCTATGCGGGGCGCTTGCATTCTGAACATGGTTTAAAACCTGGGGATTGGGCCATGCCCTGACCTTAGGCTAAGCCCCACCCTCACATGAATTAACACTACTGAGAACTAGCTACACCAGGACACCGCCTGCTCAACAAAAAAAGCAGCTGCCTGGAGCACAGCAGTTCGGAGACACTGGTGCACTGGTAGAGAACTGAGGGTGGGGGGGAGCACACAGAACCCCTTACACTGTGCCAGGGAGCTCCCCACTCCAGGGGCGGCTTCCCTGGGGTACTGCTGAGGGGAACCTTCTGGCACCGTTGCATGTGGTAAGCACACCCCTCCTCGCCACTGTGGAACGGACTTGCGCAAGCTTGAACTGCACGTTCAGGAGGTGACTCGTTCATTCTGTGCTGCCCAGAGCAGCTGGCTCACTCCCACCACTGGCGTGAATGGACACCAAAGGCAGCCTGACCCTGGCTTCTCCTACATTTTACTGTTACGAGTCTCAGCCTCAATAGTAAAAGCATCTTGCTGATCCTCCAAGTCAGAAGAGCAAAGCTGTGCTTCTGCTTCATTAGCATCAGCCAGGGACTCTCGCTCCAAGCCCTGCTAGGCAAGACACATGGTCACTGGCACTTGGGTGTCAGGATAAGGTTTGAGAGCTAAAGGCAGCACATCAGTTACACGACCCAGCCAACAGTGCATACACATCACCCCAAACTTCCTGCCTGCTACAATCCCCTCTGAATAATCACACCGCAGGTTGGCTTCAGTTTCTCCTAGGAGCAAGAAAAGGAGGGCCAGAGAGCTCCGCTGAGTCTGGGGAGATTGTCGCTTCTCTAACAGCTTTGCTGGGCCCTGGCTGGATCCCACACAGCCCTGTTGGTTGGAGACCCCTTCAACTAGGGGCTCCAGAGCTTCCTTTACTCACCCATCTTTTTAGGCAGCAGGTACACATCTTGCTTGTATCGTCCCTCGGGAGCATTGTAGAGCTCAATCAGGGCTAGAGCCTGTGGAGACCAGGAAGGGTAAATCAGGCACCAGAGCAGAACTCAGCAGTGTGGGGGGCAGGGAGAAGCCTGCCAGAGGCCAGACCATGGTATGCATGTGGAGATTGACACTGATGGCAATTAACACACCAGAACAGCCCACCTGCAATGCAAGACAATGGGTCCTGGGTCTCCTCACTGATAAAACCCATTACAAGAAATGTTTCCATTCTGAAGATAACCTTGCCTCCTGGTCATGCGACTCAAATACCATAGGACCCTGGCACTAGAGAGCCACAGAGAATCTGACCAGCATCTTTTCAGTGCTCCAGCTGGATGTGAGGGCAAAACATAACCCTTGGACACACAGAAAAGCCAATCAAAGATAAAATCATCTTCTGTGAAAATCTACAGTGGTCCTCAGTCACAGGCAAGGGAATTTGTGTTTAACAGACATTCATTTTAACCTGGCAGTGTCCTCTCTCAAGAGAAATGGCCAGCTCTCCCTTGATGTAACTTGGTGGAGCAGCAGCTGGTCCAAAGTGCTGATACTGTAACACGTTCCAATTGGCATGAAAATAACTCCCTGTCAAGGGAAACAATCCCCAGAAACTCCCTTCCGCAATGCCCAGAGCTAGAGAGTTCAGTTTAGAACAAGTTTAAGGGCCTTCCAGCTCCAGATTTCCCAGTGTATCATACTTCCTGCATCTCTCTCAGATTATAGCAAGGACAGCCTTGACTTTGCATGGCACAGAGCAGAACTCGTAGCCAGTGCTGAACACAATTTGCAGCGCAGCGCTGTATTTCTTTACAATGCTGTTTCCAGAGACAGCCACCGGCCAAGAAATGTGAAGGGCGGTGAGGACAGCTCTCCATGTGAGGTAACATTGTTACCGAGGAGGGTTTAAATCATTTTGATCTTCGAGCCAAAACAGAGTAGAGAATTTTTTTATCCCAAGAGAAGTTGCTCCAAAGCTGTACACTGCAAACTCACGCGGCTGAAATCCTGAGCTACAGAAAGCATCTCCTGCTGCTCAATGGTGACGTCCAACCTCCCCTCAAAGTACAGTGCGAGGCAAGACAGGCGAGCCTTGAGCCGAGGACTGAACGGCTCCAGTCACATACCTGAGTGGTGGCTGTGATGGACAGAACAAAGGTGGGAACTGTTGAGCAGCTCAGATTGAGAAGACGACCCTACAATGGCAACAGAAAGACACTGAACTCATGACACCGGTGGCAGCTTACGTGTTCGGAAAACGGGGTGAATTTTGTCCCTCCCAATGCTTCAGATTCACCCATTTAGTCAGGTTACTAGTTGGAGCCAAACCAGCCTCAATACTTCCCACCCTCAGGGGTCCACACACCATCTCCAGTCTCACTGCCTGGGCCGGGCCAGGCCCGGCTATTTGAGAAGGCGCAGTGCCCCGCTTCCCACGAGTTCCTGTCCTCAGCTAAAGGACAGACATGCAGTGTGGCCCTGACAAAGGGAGAGACCCTCCCCCACTGCAGGGCCGGTGGTGTGCCCAGGGAGGCGGGCGTGAGAAGCTGGAAAGGAAGGAGACATGCAGTGTTTTGTAGACACTGGGTCCTTCCCAGCCAAGACAGCAATTGGTCTGGCTAGCATGCAGGGCAGGGGAAAGGCAGCTGGTAACTGGTGCTGAGAGCAGGGGTTAGAATTGGTTCCTTAGCCCCCCTGAGACAGTCCAACCAAGAAACCAGACTCCAGGAACTTCATGGTACAGGGTCCCCCCGGCTTCCCAGCCCAACAGGGTGCTCTGTAGTTATGCTCTGGAGCTATCTCCCAACTCACACCAATGCCCACAGTATCTCCTGGGATAGCAACAGCCCCAGGAGCCCCTGCAGCAAGGAGGTGCTTAGCACAGATGCTCTTCTGCAGCCTGACTTCAAACCGTACCTCAGCCAGCAGGACCACCCGCTTGCCATCTGGCCAGATAACATGGTCCACCTGTGAGCGGACGCGCTCCCAGGTCAGCTCTGGGGTGCGGAGACTGGTCTGTGGGAGACACACATGCAGGAGTCATTTACCTGTGACCCAAGGGGCCCAGTGGAAAGCAACTGGTAGCAGCCTGAGGCTACAGGACCCAGGGCCTCACTGCTGCAAAGGCTGATGGGACATGTAAGCAGCAGAATCTCACCACATCGATTTCCGTGTTGGAATGGCCCATGTTACACACAATGCAGCTGTTCTTCATTCGGTCCAAGTGCTCCCTGGTCACCACGTTCTTGTTTCCTACCGAGAGAGGGGACGTGACTAGAAACCCAAACAACTAACTCGTGCCTACCGATCCCTCTCTTCACCCTGGCGGGCACTGAAGATTTCTGCCCAAAGCCTGGCACAAGGTTCAGTCTCCGCCAGACCGCCGCTGGCTGGTGCACTCAGCCCACATTCACTAGGGCACAGCTGGCTGGAGGGCTTGGCAACAGAGGAGCTATGCTTCTTGTTGATCAGAAGGCCACGGCTGTGGCACTCCAAAGTGAGCTCCCATAAGTGGCTGTGAGGTCACCCAGTAGCAAAAAGAACCCAAAAGGGCAAGAAAAATGTGCACTCCTGAGTCACAATCTCCCCCTTCCCGTGGAGACCGACTCCCCTTGACCCACCGAGGCCGGCAGGTGGAGCTCACATTTTGACACCGACACAGCAGTGGATTTGATTTTCCCTCAGCTGCCTTCCAGCTTGGCTCCCCTCGCAGGCTAGGAACTGCTCTAGCTCCCCACAGAGAGCAGGGACTTGAGGGAGCCCAAGGTCACAAGTTGTATGGCTCAGGTTGCCTGGGTAACATGGCGACTGAGGGGTCCAAGCACAGGAATCAGTACCTGCTCCATGCACAGGCACAGGCCCAGGCCCATCACCTGCTCTCTGACGAACGTGGAGCAGGGAAACCCTAGAGTCCTGCCCCAAGTACAGGAGCCCAGGATCAGTTCCAGGGAGCCTGAAGCAAGCCTCAGCCACAGTCCCCTCCCACACCATCACTGTACCTGTGCAAGTTATGACCACATCCACCTGGCGGACCACTTCGTTGAGTTTCACCACTCGGAAGCCGTCCATGCTGGCAAAGGGAAAAGGGGGCATGAGAAGATGAACCGGAGCAGCCCCGCCTGCCTACCACAGCATGGCCTGGAGAGGGGAAGCCAGGCAGGATGCAGCCGGCTATTCTGACCAAACAATGGCTGAGTAGCAGGCTCCCCACCCGCAGCCCGAGTGCAGCACGTACACGATAGGCAGTGTGGGTAGGAGCCTGTAGGAAAGCACCTGGCTATGGATCCCAGCAACAGAAAGCAACCTAGAGGCCGGCACCCAATGGAGCATGGAGCCCTGCACCATTCTTTTAAGGCTCCTAGGGTCTCCAAATCCTGCTGGCTCTCTTGGGCCACAGATCCAGGAGCCCAGTGGCAGCACAAGTGAGGGAAAGTCGCTGAGAGACGTGTGTATGAGACTCGGCGTGGGCCCGGGCAGGGCTGAGGGCTGAGACGTGAAGCTCAACGGGCAGGAGCCCTCGCGAGGAGCAGGGGCTCCCTCAGCAGTGTTGAACACTTCAGCTCTTACCAGGCTTGGAGAGCACAGATGGGGTCAATCTCAGTGATGTTGACTATGGCTCCGAGGGCTTTCAGAGCTGCACAGCACCCCTTTCCAACCTGCAACACAGAGACGAGCCTCCAGACATGGCTCCAGCGGGACCCCACAGACAAGCCGTGCCAAAGGACCCGCACCCGTCTGCTTACACAGGGAGCGAGGTCACTGCACACGTCTGCAACGCCAAGGCTCAGGTCCAACTAACTCCAGGGCAGAAGCATCCGTATCAGCTCTACAACATACATGGCAACAGGCACTTGGCCCCTCCCAGCCCAGCTCTTCCTCCCAGAAGGGTCATTCCAAGATCAGCAGCTGGCCTTCGTGGCCTGCGCCTAACATCCAGCAGGTCCAAGGCTCTGAAGTGACTGCATTCAGCCATGGAAGCCAGCGAGCAGAGATCACAGCTAACTGCTTTTAAACCAAGGAAATGGAGACCTGGGCCTGGACTAACTTCCACATGCACTTTAAGGAGAACAAGGGTGTGCAACAGCTTTGTCACAGACCCCATATCTTTATTTAGCACAGATGGGGTAGTCAGTGTGGCTCTACAGTTCAGCCTCAGGCATCTCATATTTAGTATGGCAAAGCAGCCCAGTTGGGACTACGGATCCCAGCATGCAATGCTGTAGCTTGCTCGGAGCAGACAGGCGAACCCTTGGAGCCCTTGGCAGATTGCCAACACAGCCTTTTGGTTGGGCAAAGTTTTGGTTCCTTCAGTGTATAAACAAATTAGTACGCATGTTCCTGGGGAGAAGAGCATTTACTGCTACCGCCAGGGTCTCAACTGTACTGGACACAGCTGGTAAGGTAAACACACACAGACAGCCTGCAAACGGGGGAAGGGGTCAGGTCCCTGATTTGTGCTGTCTCTTTTAGGTTTTACAATCAAGATAAATGTAAGTCCAGGAGTTTTACAGGCACCAGGGAGTTTCAAAGCATGCAGCAAGAGAACTGCCTCATTCTATCTGCCTGCTTTATAAAGCCAAGAGTATAGCAGAGCTCCATTCACCAAGGCTCCAGCTGTGATCACCCTGAGGGCTCTGACACTGCAGTACACATGGCATGGCCATTCAGAGCGGTACCAGCAACAACTGTGTTGAAACAGAACAATTCAGACAAATTTCGAAGCAAGCTGGGAAACAGATCAGCAGTATGTAGCCAGGTTTTCCTGCATGAGCACTTGACAAGGTGGGCTTCTATCTTCCAATGCCGGAAAACAATTCCCTCCAGGATCAGCAGCCAGCCAGGCACAGACATAGGGCAAACAGTCTAGAGAGGCACTCTTCCCTTCTACTACATATGAGCTCTTCTATCCTTAGCAAGGGTAAGAGGCTGTTGCTAGTCAGATGGATAATGAACCTGGGGAAAGGATGGTCCTGACCATGCTTCAGGGAAGAGACGCAGAATCAAAGCAACACAACTTGGTGTTCATACTGGGAACTCACCTCCCCATAGCCACACACCACCACTTGCTTCCCTCCAAACATCACATCTGTGGTCCTCTTTAGGCTGCAGGATAGAAACAGACCTGTGTTGGGATTAGTCAGTCTCAGAGCTTTCCAGACAGAGGCAATGCTCCATGCCGGCTGCTCTAAGTGACAGCCGATCACGTGGCTGGACGCTGCAACATTCGGCTAGGGCACACCGGAGTTGGATTTAAATGCCATGGCAGCCAGAGAAAGACATGAATTAAAGGAAGGCCTCCGCACCCTCAGATCTCCTCAATGGCCAGACATCCTGAAGGATCAGACTCACCCGTCCAAGATGGACTCCCTGCAACAGTATAGGTTATCGAATTTCTGTTTGGTCACAGAGTCATTGACATTCATGGCCGGGACACACAGTTTCCCAGCCTTGGACAACTGGTACAGTCTGCAGGGAGAAAGGACACTTCAGAACCTGTTCCATTAAACACTCTAGAGATCTGTCACAGCAAAGCCAAGGCGAGCCAAATTAATACCATGCCCCACAGAAAGACGGCACCCCTGTAGCCTCCTAGCCTAGCACTAGGGAGTGGAAAGCTGGCTACCCAGAAGGGCAAACTGCCACAGAACATGTAGCTCCACAAGCCGCTCAAGAGAGGTGCAAGACAGAGCCAGACACACAGCAGAGGAAGTGATTGACAAATTAAATCATGTAATTAGATACTCAGCCCTTCACAAGCTTCTGTCACTTCCTGGAAGCAATCGGAGCACATGTGTAAACAGTAAGGGTCAGGGAACCCTGAAGGCCTTCCCTCGCATGGCCAGAAAAAGTACACCGACTCACTGACTGCTAGTCCCATCCAGCTGCCATGGAGAACAGCAGCCGCCTGTAGCAAGCAAAAGAGCAGTGACAGAGGTTCGATTCATGGCTGTCCCTGGGTCCGTTACCTGTGCACACCAGTCACACTCTCCTCCACAATGCCGCGGATCTTCTTAAACACGTTGGGATATTTCTTATAAACCCAGTGAGTCAGGTCTCCCCCATCATCCAGGATCTAGGGAACATGAAGAGAAAAGCAAAGGATATTGTGTCCTGCTGCTGCCAGCAAGCCAGGTCACACTCAGCTACACACAAGCCCCTGTAAAACAGGAGATGACTGGAGGATTTCTGCTCCTGGGTTCTATTCCTAGGTGTGAGACTTGTCTGGTTCAGGGCATGTACCAGGACTCAGTTTCCCCTCCATGAAATAGGGATAACTACTGACCCACCTCACAGGCGGACCAGAAGGCTGCTTGCATACCACTTCCAATCTTTGACCTGAGCGTCTCTAAATATCGCACATGCTCACTCAGGAGCCAAGAAGTCTGTGCCCAACCCAAAAGGGAACAGTCCTCAGGGCCAGGTTTAGACACTGCTTTGCTAAAGGGCTTGTTTCCTAGGTGAGGGAGGAAGATAAATACCAGTTAGGGAGCAGACTCCAAAAAACAGAGCACCCCATGGACTTCATGCAAATTTCATAGGAACCTCCACATGGCTCTGTGGAGCTGAGCAGCACAGGGACTGGTTTGTTCTCCAGTGTGAGTTAAGTCAGGCTCTTATGGGAGTGGCATATACCCCACTACCTACAATGGGTATCGGCCTCTTGAGAATTCTGCCTACTCACAGACCCTACAAGTCTCCCCTCCTCCAGCGACCCTGGGCTGTCTAGTCACAGGCTCTAAAACACTCGATCTCTGGGAACTCCCCTTCTTGAGTAGCACTCAACCCCGCCCGGCATAGAGGAGAAAAATGCTCCACGGATACACTTACAAGCCAATTCCCCCCAGCACCATCTCTGGGGGGGGCAGGGCTGCAGAGGGGAAGAGCATTTCAAAAGCAGAAGTGCCGCAGGGAGCACGGGGCGAGCAGGGGGACTCAGCATTCCCCCACTGGCCCTATGTTCCCTGCTTAGGGGATCTTGTGCATTTCCAAAGCAGGGAGCATGGGGCCAGTGGGGGACTGCTTGAGACCCCCGCTAGCTCCGTGCTCCCTGTGGCGCTTCCACCTTTGAAATGTAGCGAGAGCCAGCAGGGCTTCCGCTACATTTCAAAGACAGAGGCGCCCTTAGCGACTATTCGGATAGTCAATGCAAATTTCCTCCATTATTTGATTAGTCGATTCATCTAAATTGGATATCCCTCTTGATACACCGAGGGACTGGTGGCACAAGAGAGCGGCCGGATATTCAGCAAAAATCACAAGGTAATCTAATCTATTTGCCATTAGCAACAGCTCTTGGAAACCTAAGCTGTGTTCTGGGAGGGAGGACAGGCAGTGGAACATTGTGCGTGGGCGGAGCACAGGAAAGGCTGGGAAATGCTCCCATTACCATGTTGGCCTGCCAACCATCCATGTTAACACAACGGTCAATACACCACCAGAAATCATCCTCTGACTCCCCCTTCCAGGCAAACACAGCAACACCTAGGGAGGAGAAAAATCCAGTCATTTGCTGCTGCTGTGCGGGAGGGCGCTGAACAAGGCCCGCCGACACCGAGGCCTGGGCTAACACATGTGAGATGGCTCCTACGCTCTTAGACTCCCCCAGCTCTTTAAGCCTACGCTAACAGAAATAGCCAGTGCTGAAAACAGGCGCCTCTGCGCAGAGCTGAACAGCAAGCCTGGTCAAGAGCAAGCCCGTGTTATAACCCACCCCTCCGGCTCTGGGACGACCTTGTCCAGGGGGAATCTAGTTGTGCCCAAGTAGCCCTGGAATGTTCCAGAGGGGGCCGTGAAGTAGCAGTCACAGGCCTCTGGGCGTGCACGGTAGTTACAGGAATACTGGCAGTGCAATTTAAAACCAGCACAAGCTGCATTTCCATCAATCCCCTCCCGCTGCTCACACTGCACTCACCAGCCTCCGCCAAGGCAGCAGCCACCTCGTTCTGCGTGGAATAGATGTTGCAAGCAGACCAGCGGCACTGAGCCCCCAGCGCGCACAGAGTCTCAATTAACACCTGGACACAGACGCAAACCAACAGTCAGCCCAAGAGGCAGCGGTAATGACAGTGCCGATTAAGGGAACTGCAGCCCAGAGCAGAGGGGGACAGTGACTCAACCACAGAGCATCTCCACTGGAGAGTGGAAACATCTGCTGACTGGCCCCCGGAGCAGCCATATTAGAAAATGCAGCTGCGAAGCAGTTACGCACACCCTCCTTGGGGCAGGGGGAAAGTGGGGACAATTTGCTCATGTGTGTCAATGCAGTATTGAAGCACTTCCTTGTATGCTCCCAGGGCTGAGAAAGTTCCCAAGATTATCGGCACAGATGAGAGAGAGAAGAGGAAAAGCCAGGCTCTGTTCTTCCGCCTCCCCTGCACCCACAAAGCCCCAAGCCCAAGGAGTACTCACTGCAGTCTGTGCTGTAATATGTGTACAGCCCACTATTTTAGCTCCTGCCAAAGGTTTCTCTCCCTGGGCCCGTTTCCTGAGTGAAATCAGAGCAGACATGTCTGTGAAAGGAACAGAGGGTTTTTAACAAGGTCTGTGTCCATCAGTGATTACTCTCCACACAGACCTCTGTGGCAGGACACCAGGTCAAGTCCTGCACCTCTCCCTCTCCATGCTGCCAGACTAGCACATGGCTAGGAACAGAGGGGGGCATTTCAAAGCGAGCATTTAAAGCTTAGCACATATTCTAATGCATTTCCTTCCTCCCAAGATGGTCACTCTGCAAACCCCTTTACAATGGGGTATTTTCCATCTTCCATGGTGCGGTCAATGTGTGGGTAGATGGAGTTTGAAGGCACGGTCCTTCACCCATCCCTGAACCTGCCACACACCATCAAATTCCACTTGAAGATACAAGTCGCGGTTTTTTACAACAGATGGACTGGCTGGTGCTATAAGTTTTATTGTCTGGAAAGCATTTGGAGATCTTCACTGGTCAAGCTTCCCAATCCATATCCATCAGAACCTTAAATGCTTCTGAGTTCCTGCAGCTGACAAGAATGGAACACAGGAATACAGTCCAGTTAGCTCAGAAGATACCTTGCTCAGCAATCTCAATCTCCCGGCGCCCGAACTCTGCCTGCTTGATGTTCTTCACACAGAAGTTGCTGCTGCCCTTGGAGTTGGTTTGCTGTTTCTCTCGTGGGGAGACCTCATCATCAGAACTGTCTGTGTAGGATGCAGCTAAAACAGGAAAGAAACACAACAGGTGAATCTCAGAGGCTCCAAAAGCCATTCGTCTTTTACCCAGATACATTTCTGATTAGTTTCACTTCCTGTGATGTGCTAGCACAAGGCTGCAATTCTATGGTGCCAAGGATGCAAGGGAAAGAGATCTAATGAGAACATTGCATTTAAATTCTCTAATTTCTTAAAGGCTTCTCTGTTGACAAATTAATCATTCATGGGTGTAAATACCAACATAGACCAGATGGTTTGACAAGTTAGCAGAACATGAAACGTTCTATAAGTGGAGCTGCTTTGATAACTCTTTCAAAACTGCTTGAAAATGCTGCAAGCAACTTCAAAGGGGGTGTTTTGTGGGTTGGGTGAAGGAAGCCCAGTAAGTCTCTTACCCAGCAACACACTGGGTTTACCTGCACGTTAGACAAGAGCAAGAGTCTAGTTTTCAGGACCTTCCGTGTCATTGCAAAGCCTAGGGACAGCGGAGGTCCAGGCCACTTGGTGCAAAGGGCAAGCTGGGTGCTTCCAGTTCCAGCAGGGAGGCGTTCGTATGGAAACCAGAGCAGGGCTTGGTGACAGGGAGGAAGCGGGCCCTCACTTACCAGAGCTGTAGCTGTCAGTGGAAGACTGAGAGATGGAGCGAGACAAGGACCTGCGACCAGTCTTCGTTGGGAACCTGCTGAACTCCTGCATGTCGTCCGCAAACTGGATTTGCTGAGGATTGCAAAGGAGCAAGTTACAGCTGAACTTCACAGGAACTGCTCTAATGACTCAGACTGTTCTGTCCATGGGCTCCCTTCACCGCCCCAGCTCCTTCAGTAACAAAACAGCACTACTCAATGGTCCCTTTCCAGAGTTAACAGCTCTGCCTCCCAAGGACCCAAAGTTACACTTTGCTCAATGGCTATTCTCTCTCCAGCCTGGTTAATGCAGACAGGTTAAGCAAAGATCCAGCATATTTCCCTGCAAGCTTTGAAACATCTCCTTGAAACATTTCTAGGCGCCCCGAGAGATGAGCCAAAACCCCACAAAAAACGCAGGACACTGGGCGGTCATCCCTTCTAGGCAAACCCAGTGGCATCCAGCCCAAGCCAGTGGGGACAAAAGCAGTGTCACTCTTACAGTAGATTAGGCATTCACACTAGACACGGATTTGGTTAGACTGGGTAGCACGTGAAGATGCAATGGCAAAAGAGTCAGGCAAGTGGGGAGACACAGAGCACTGCAAATCTGAGGATATCCACTGTATCTCTCTAGGTATCCACCTATGTGGTGGCAGATATCCACAGCTCATTTTTGCTGATATGGACGTGGATATCAATTTTGTACCCAGGCAGGGCTCAAGAGATACAAGCTGGAGCAGTGGGAATGGCTACCTCCAAAGACATTTACCCCAGGAAACAAGCATCCTGTGGACTAAAAACACTACAGACCCCAAAATTACATGCCAGGAGGACCTGACACACCAGGGTGAAAGTTGAAAAGAAAGAACATTTCAACAAAAAGTAGTTGACACTGCATTAATGTTCAGCTTCCTCTGCTATTTTTACAGATGTTTCGATTGTAATCAGAGCTCTTAGCTGGCCTCTCCTTCCACTTCAGCCTGCAGTGAGACTCAGTTCAGGACTTTATCTTTCTCTGCTATCTCCTAAAATCCTAGTCTGCAGGGGCCGAGCAGAGAGCAGACCTGCTAGTTAGTGCCAAACTGCTTCAGAATTCAGCTTGTGGAACACGCAGTATGGTCAGAGCGAGAGAAATGTGGAAGGGAAACAAGTACAAGTTCTGGGCATGGTATTTCAAAACATTTTCCACAGAAACTCTTTAAATGGGAAGCAAATCTGGTTTTAAAAAGCCTACAAATTCTGGTTTATACTTCATTTCTACAGGCTGCAAAAGCAGAGTCTGATAGATGACAAACCTCGCAAAATGATCTGTGGCCCTGTCTGACCTTTTCATCGATTGGGAAGGCATGTGATTTAATCGCACCTCTGAGGAGGGATAAAATATCACCCTGAGGAGTGCAGATTAACAAAGCGCCCCACGGAGCCAGGATGCACCACAGTTAGAATAGAGGCCTGAAGAGAATATTAAAAAGTCCAGACAGGTGATATTAGGGGGGGTTCTACTCAGCAAACCAGACACGCAAAACCATTAAAACCAACTGCTTTCTGGGATGCTCTCAGAAGTGGGGAGGCGCAGATTGAGATGGCCCTCAAGGTGAGGAATAAATACTTCATCCAAGACGACCCACCCCAAGGAGAACCTGTCCACCCACTGAGCCCAAATACACAATGGATGGAACACTCCCAGCGGTTCAGGCCAGTGAGCAGCTGTGCTGCTGTAACCAGAGAAACCCTGCAGGGAGCACTGATAACATCTGAGTGCTCAACAATCTTGCTCTGTCATCAGCAAGCTTTCAAGGGGATAGCCATCTTAAGTGCTCCGATAACCCAGTGATGGGGACGGTATAAGTATATGAACAGAACAGAAATCTCTCAGGTAGACTGTAGCAAGGGTGCCTGTGGTTGCAAGACTGTGTGGGTAAGACTTGTAGCTGAAGTGTCCCTACCAGGACTGACATGAAGGGACTTTCACAGGGGAGGGCCTGGTTGAAAAGGGCTTTATCTCACTCAGTAGATCCAACCATTCCTACTTACTGAGCATGGGATCTGGGAAGCGCATAACAAGGACAAACACCTGACAGGCTTGTTTTCCCAGCTTGAGAGAAGTGATCAAAATGATCGAATGACCTTACAGATCATTTGAAACACACGCAGACTAGTGAAACAGTAATATTGACATAAAAAAACAGAGCACAACCCCTCACACTAGGGACGTTAAATATCAAGTCAATGAATAGTCAATTAACCTCATGAATTCTTATTGGTTACTCAACTATTCTATAGTTCCTGGGGGTGGAGCAGCAGCCAGTGCACCCCAGCCTCACTCCGGAGGAGCCCCCTGCCACTTCACGCTCTTGCCTCTGTATCAGAGGTTGTCCGCGAAGGGAGCCAGTTTAAAAACCAGCTCCCCTCACAGATCAGCTGCCTGTCACCCTGTGCTGCTGCCTCTGATACAGAGGCAGCAGCATGAAGTGGCAGCAGTCCCTGTCCAGGTGGGTGGAGGGCGGAGCTGAGCTCCTGGATCCAGCGTGAGCAAGGGCTGAGCCAGGAGCCTGCTAAAAAATTTACTGGCTTTTGCTAATCAGTTAATAGACTACACTATTACATCCCTAACTCGCACTTCAAGCAGATTAAGACAATCTTAGACTCAACCAAGAAGGTTGTTAATGTTTCAAAGCTGTAATCGCAGAGAGTAATTTTAAGACTGCTCCTCCTCATCAGGATTTTTGCATTTGGTATGTCCTCAAGTCTGGATTTCCCTGCAGACATCATGTGACATGCAGTAGGATGAATGTGGTTAAATATAGTTTACACAGTTTGCTTTTGCAGGTCTTACACGGATTTACTTTAGTTGGAAAATAATAAAGAGGCCATCACAACAACATCCTAGAATATTTGGTGACTGAAAGATAAGGAACAATCAGGTGTACTCTGTGCATTTCAAGAGCTGGCAAGCTGACAATCAGATGTTAAAAATGCACTAAATTTTCAGTCCAGGAACAGTTTGCTGGACTGTGTTCATGGCCTGTTGCCTGTAACAATCTTCCTCAAAGGCGGTGTGGGGTTTTTCAAGCTGATTGGAGGGAGAACTCATACACAGCATTACTGACATATCTTTACAGAGAAAGATTAGCAGCTTTAAAAATGCAAGCTCCCACGTCCTCCAAGAATTTCAAACCAACATGGGAGAGGGTGACCCCAAAGCGGCTGCAGACATTAAACAGCTTAAAATGTTGGGTTGAGAATGTTCTTAGAGTTAAAAGCGGGATATGCTGTCAGGACTGGGAGAAGTCAGAGTGCCAGGCAGTGCCTGGCGTATGCTTGGGCCACCACTTCCAGAATGGGAAGCTCTCGTCCCAAAAATCATCCAAGTTCACTGTAACCGTGGCATGATCAGAGTCATAGGAAAGTCTCTTTCTAGTCCAATGGTGATTTCAAATGAAACCCTCCTCTCCATGAATATCCTCTTGATTCAAAGGGTGTCCCAGGTTTGCCCAGAAGCAGGAGTGGTGGCGTGATGGTCTATCGCTCACCCACACAGCCCCTCTGCAGTGGCCGATGCTGCTTGGACACTCACTGCTAGCACAGCCAGCTGCTTTCCCCATTCCGAACACTGCCCCTGCTGGCAGGTCCTTTACATCAGGTTTGGGCAAATGCCCTTTTCATTCTCAAAAGGGTTCCTGTCTTGGCACTGGCACCGACATTTTTCAGTTCGAAAAAGATGAGTTTGGATCCAGGGAAATTGGTTGCTAAAGAAACCAAGTGCTGAATTAACCACAGTAATCCCTGTGCCAGCTTTAATGGCACTCATCCGAACTCTACAGCTTAGCAACATCTGCCCTGTCTAAAAATATGATCAAACATTGCAAGCAGCTTACTAATCAAATGCACTATTCCAGCATCCAACCCTCTTCAAACCTGGTGTTCCGCAAACTAACAGGCTGCTTCCTGGCTGGCAAAGGAGGGGGCTGGGCAGGAGAGTTTAGCTAAGCCAGAGTAAGAACAGGTCTAACTGCTGCACGCTCAGTGATGTCCTCCACTTAGTTCCAGCCACCCTACTCATTCATGGGCTGGAATCTCTAGCTGGCATGAAGGGGAAAATCCTCGCTGTAATCTCTCACACTCCAATTACATACTGACTGCACATCTCTCCAGCCCTGCACTGCTGTGGAACACAGCCACAAAGTCAATCTTTCGGATGGGTTAGGTTTGCTAATAAGATTCACAAGCCAACTAGTCCGGTTCTTCCCAGAGAAGGTTGGAAAGCAGGGCTGTCCACCTTCTCTTTGGGGACACAGGCAGCTGTGGGCTTCCAAGGCCAACAGCAATCTCTAGAATTGGAACCCAAACTTCTCACTCTGCGGGAAGTGCCTTTTCCAACTAGGTGGAGCACAGCATTTAAGAGCAAGGCAAATATTTTTAATCCCAGCATGTCAGGAGTAAGTAGGCAGAACACCACAATACTTAGTTGTACACACAGCTTTCTATGAATATAGCTCAAAGCACTTTACAAAGGAAGGTCCATGTGACCTTCATTTTACAAATGGAGAAACTGAGGCACGGAGAGGGGAAGCAACTTGCTCAGGGTTGCTGGGCAAGACGGGGCAGAGCCAGGCTACAACCCAGGTCCATTCTAGTTACCTAACCACTGGACCACACCACCCTTAGTTATTTCAAGAAGATGCTTTTAAAAAAAGATTCTCATCTGTCAACCTTTAAATCTGCCACAATATATGCAGAAGTCTAGTCTCAAGCATTAAGCAACGTTCATAGCCCCCAACCAGCATAGGCACACCACAAGCATAGATCTAGGACCTTCGTTAAAACAAGACTTGTCAGTCACCGAAAGCCACAATCCCTGACAATCAGTAAACTCTGGTGCAATTCTACTGTATGTCAGGCTGTTCCAATACTTCCCAGGTAACAATCACTTATTTCTACATGTGACAGTGCAAGTGGTATTTAGTTTTGCTTGGTCTATGGCAGATGGACAGAAGAGAAAGACATCTGGACCTTTCCAGACACAGTGCTGTGTCCTATGAAAGGCTGATAAGGCTCAAATGACCCCTATTCTCACCTAGCCATTTGAAACTAATGCTGGAAACACAGGTCAGGGATGCTATTAGAAACCTTCCTTCTCGGTAACTGTGTAGCTGTGTTACAGAGCAACCCCATGACACTACAATCTTACTGCCACATTAACCGCTTCTGTGCTGATGGGCAGTAATCCAGTGCTGTAGTCACTCCTGGCAAATCTGCATTAGAGAGAGAGGAGTAACAAGTCCTTAGGTTTTCATTAGCATGGCAAAAGGCAGGCAAGTTGGTTCTGTATCTGGGCTGGTAAGTTCCTTTACCTGGCTGCTCTAATCAACCTCCTACGCATCAGTCCTACACCTCCAACTCTTCCAGCAACACAGTCACTCTTCATGGGATGAAAAGCCGTCTGGCTTTGCCACTGACATAGTGGGGGCTTTCCAGTTCTCTGAGATTATGAGCATGTTTGGACAACTTAAATCACCTTTCCTGGAACAGGGGACTATGCATGACCTGCTGCGTGTAATTTCTGTACAAATCTAATGTTTTATTATATGGTTTTTATAAAGGCACCCTGAAACCTGCCCCAGTGCCAGTTCTCCCAGAATGAACTGGAGCTTAAGTACAAACTGATCCCAAAGCACCAACTGGGGAGAGGAGCGGAATGTACCCTCAATTAGTAGTATATAGCAACTCTACAGCAATTTCAATGACTGGAAGGGGGGAAATATCAGGCAAGGGTCCAACGACAATTTAGCAAGAGGGGAAGTCAGTGTTTGGATAAGGGTTTTTAACTTTCACATCCGTTATCTGGTTGAGGTAAACTCTAGAGAGGACCTACGGCAAACCTTGACCTGGCTAACACAGGAAGCCAAGCTAAACCTTGCTTTGTCTACCCTGCGATAAAAGCCAACATCTAAGGGGGAAATTTGGCTGACAACAGGGGGTTATTACTGGTGATAACATGCAAAGCAAAAAGTATCCTGCTTGCCTGACACTTCCCAGGCTACTTTAGAGAAAGTACACTATAACCTCTGTACCCCAGGTGTCCCTAATTTGGGAACACCCGTGCTATGGACCCTGGCAGGTGGAGGTAGAAGTGGCTCTGCTGGAGGCTTTTCCCTGCCACTCCCACAGCATTGGGGAGCAGCAGAGGACACAGAGCGCCCGGTAAGTGTCCTATCCCCATCCTCCTTGCTCCTTTCCTGGCCCGGCAAAATCTTTAAGCCAGCAAACCAGGGATGACGGATTCAAGAGGTTCAAAGCGTAACCTCAAGGCACAAACATGGAATCTTAAACACGTCCTCTATTGCCACCAGTTAGGCTACTCACGCCGCCTTGCCCCAGAGACCAGACCGACACTACACCCAAGAGAAAACAGGTGCATATCTCCTTTCAGGACAGCAAATCAGACACCTTCTCTGCTTGCTCAGGAACAATGCGGCAAGCGTATGGCCCACTTTCCTCTGGAGTCTGCAGAACCCCGGCAACAAAGAGATCAGGGGACAGTTGTGAGCACTGCGTTCCCTTGATTGAATCTGCTCGCCCTAACAATAGCTGGTGGCTCTGGGGACTAGTGGCCACACACTTTGCACAGCCATAATGCCCTGATGTTACCTGCTCTTTTATGTGTTACTTTCTCGTACAGAGACGACAACTGCGAACTCTGTCCAAATGAAGCGTTCAGCCGGCACCCATTCGCTTTGCCGAGACAAAGCCCAGCAGCAAGGAGAGGAAACTGCAGCTTTGTTTCCGCGTCTTACACATTCACAGCTACAGATTTTAACAGGCCTGGAAAACTGTCGCTACCATCATCAGTGATTAATTACTCCACAGAAAGACCATTTTCCTAACACAATTTCCTCCTGGGAGGTTGGAACTGTTTTCTCATAAGCAGCAGACTTTCCTTGGGCTTGCACTTCAGAAGCTTTTCAACGGTGATTGAATTCACATATTTTGAGAAGAAAGCTGTCATGTTAGTAACTCTAGCCACAAGGAGAGAGGGAGGGAAGAACGTTCCCCTCCAGCCTGCTCATTTTGGATATGCAAGCACCATTAAATCCTCAGACAGGCATAAATTTGCCTGCCATGCAGCTTCTTACTAGGTCTAGAACAGGAGCAGACCAGCAGGTTAATCCGTGGCCATCTCCCATCCTCCAAGGACACAGTTATGCATACCTGAGTAACCAATGCTCAGAATGCAGAGCCGAAATCATCTTAACTCCACTTCAGAGGAGAGTCCGTTTAAAATACAATGGGTCAGGCACACTGTGCATAATCACCGAAGGAATGGTCACAGCCCACAGCCACCACTGACCTATCCTGCCCGGGCGTGTCTAGTCCTCCAGGTAATTCCTGTCCTATGCCCTAATGGGGACTGTCTCCCCCTGAACGCAGTGCATTAAAGACCTTCCAAGTAGGGTCAGCTGTGAGGTAGCTACTGCTAGGTTAGACTGATGGAAATTCAGCAACTGTTTCTTCCCCAGTCCTGAGAGCAGGGAGCTGTAACTTGTCCCAGAGGCCTCAGCTTTGCTGTTCTCTGAATGGCTGGTTGCTTCCCGAGGCTGTAACATCGAGCCTCCACAGCAACCAGCTATGGCACAGACAGTTAGTACGCTTCTGACTTGAGGCTGCTGGCGCTGGGAACAGGAACTGCTGCTGACCCTCCTTTGTCAGTCCCAGTGGGTGCCCTGAATGGAAGACACCTCCCTCCAACCACCACAAAGCTGGTTAGCGAAGCAACAAGTACATCAAAGATCGCCGTGCTGTGCCAGGGCAGCATTCCTGACCGTTAGCACTTAGCCGTTCCCTCTCTCCAAGCTCCTGGCCAGAGTCCTTGGGCCCACCCTGCCCTAGCTGGGGTTATGCAATTCTCTTTTCCCACAACCTCCCGAAGGGATCATATGGATCATCCTTAAAAGTATCCGAGAAGGATTCGTCTGAGCAGGGCACAGGCAAAGCTAGGAAAATCTAGGGCCTCCACTGCTCCACTCAAGGGCCAGTAGCTTTACTTTCAAAGCACACTTGCCATTTCAGACTCCCTGTGGGTCTAAGTGTTTAACAGCAAGGCCTCCACGCTCTGTGTGTCACTGCAGCTAAAAGCTGCTCAGAGACCTTCACTACGGTCTGAAGCACAAATGGTAGCTTATGGAGCAGGACTCATGACTTTAGTTTGGGAATCCTGTGTCACACCCAACCAGGAACTAAACAGAAGTCTCCTCTTCCTTCAAGGCTTTCATGAGAATCTGAAGTCCAATGAGAATTAAATGCTCTATAAAAGAAACGGGCAAGTTACAAAGGTTAATGGGATGAAAAATGGCTTTTGGTTTTTAATCGTCACATAATGATACATGTGAAGAGGTGATTAAGGTAAAAAAATGAACAGAACACAACATTAAATAAAATAAATGTGATCATAAGGGTCTGATAGTTAACTAGTAACTGAGAACAACAATTGTTGCTTTAAAAAAAGCCACAGGGTCAAAGTAACTCATTCCACAAGAAGAACAGGCAAAGTTTTGCCACCAAAGGGAGAGATAAAGTCTATAGCCCTTGGACTCTGGGAAGGATTTTAGAGCAGGAGATTGTACCGATAATAGGCACAGGGATCAATTTTTCAAAGTGTGCCTGTTGTTAAATGCCCAGGCAGGGAATGTTCAAAGAGACTTGACACTTTGCCTACATTCAAGTGCTACATTGTCCTGCATTTTGCTTCAGCTACCCCAGACTAACACGGCTACATTTCTATCACTATGTAACTTCAGGTGAGAGTTTAAAGCAACTCATTAAATTAGTGCAACAATGCAGGCCAACTCCTCCTCTGACTCAAACTTGGCTTTCAGAACACCCACGTTTAACCAAACCCATTTTTAAACTCATGAAAAGTTAAACCAGTGCAATTTTGAATGTCCACAAGGCCCAAGAGAGTGAAGGGGGCGTTTTACAAGTTAGTCATTTACCTTCCTCTGGGTCTTTGGAACAGTCCAACCCTAAGGCTATATATGTCTACACTACAAGGCTTTTTGAGCAAAAAAGGCCGGTTTTGCGCAAAAACCCACAGAGGATCCATACCTCAAGCGCATTTTTGCACAAGAAAATTTACAGAAGAACAGCAAAACAGGGGACTTTTTGCGGTATAGGTATACCTCTTTCTATGAGGAATAACTCCTTTTTCCACAGGAGTTCTTGAGCATTCACTCACACCTTTTAGCGCAACAGGGGTTTCTTGTGCAAAAAGAGCCAATAAGAAAAAGTACAGGTGCTCTGATGGCCATCAGAGCTTTCTTGTACAAGAGCATCCATGAGGTGTGGATGTCCTCCTGCGCAAAAGCACATCACTTTTGCAATGTGCTTTTGAGATGTGGACACGCTTTTGCACAAGAAGTTTATGCGGAAAATTTCTTCCACAAAAAGCTTCTTGAACAAAAACCCTGCAGCGTAGACAAAGCCTAAATGCCTTTTGAACTGAGGATTTCACATGTGCTCTCCAACCACAAGACCCTCCCCACCCAGCAGTTACACTACACAATGTTCCCTCTAATTTTTTCCATCCATGTGTGGAATACATTTTATGTGTACTAAGGCATGTGCAAATGTGCACCACAAGTGGAAACTCAAAACATGCTGCCCAAAGCCACCCTGTCAGCGAGCAACTCCTGACTTCAGCCTCTGGAGTTCAATACAGAGCTTTGCAGTCACCCCAGAGGGTTGGGCTGAGCTTGCTGCAGCAATAGTAGCTGAATCTTTGCCTTTAGGCAGTAAAGTCTTATCGGTGTCTCATTAATGTCTCATTTACTTCGAGCTGCCAAACCTGCTGCACAGCAAGGTTGCTGTATTTCTTGTTCAG
Source organism: Pelodiscus sinensis (assembly GCF_049634645.1). NCBI lineage: Eukaryota > Metazoa > Chordata > Testudines > Trionychidae > Pelodiscus > Pelodiscus sinensis. The sequence goes on from NW_027465886.1 coordinate 168,093, forward strand.
GCTGATTGCAAAGGGACCTACAATATAATGCTAATCAGCCTCCAAGCAGGGAGTACGTTTAAAGGCAAACGAAAGCACACGAAGATTCACCAAGCGCTGCTCGGGCCCTTAACTCAAGTTTTGGTTTTTGGAAAATGAAAGAAAAACGTTCAGGTTTCATTGGAACCATGGCTCTAGGGTGGGGCGGGGGCTGAAGGCTGCTCTGGGAAGAGAGGACAACTCCAGCCCAGTCTCACCGCAGCAGGTTGGGGCCAGGTGAGAAGGGCCTCTCCATGGCCGCTGCAGCTCCAGTGGGCACAACTGGCGGAGGGGTGCATGTCTTCCGGCTGGAGGAAGGTCCACGTTTGGCCGCCTCCACTCCCCAGCCAGAATAAGGAATTCAGCAACATGTGCACCTTCCCCTTGCTCCCTGATGAAGGTGAACAGTCAGCAGCATTCCTGTATGAATGGGGGGTGTGCTTTAACCCACAACAGAAGAGAGAGGGATGGGAGGTTCCGGCCTGAAGCAATCCTAGGAGGGAGGAGCCCCGGTCAGACCCTTTCACTCACCTGCCTGGTGATTCTGTCTCTTTTCTGTTTGGTTTTCTGAGAAGCAATCCCATTCCAGGCACATCCCATTATCCTGGCACAAGCAAACCCTTATGTTGCTTTAAGTAATTCTGATAGGAAGCTGTATACTGAATCTGGTGGTCCGAGCTCTTACCATTTAGGAGTTGTTCTTGGGACAAATGGACAGACAGACTCTCTCAAATATATAGACGACGCAAGATGCGAATCTGGGCACTTCTTGGTTTGAGACTGAAAAGCCACCTGAAATGTGTACAGACCTTTTCCACTTTTCTCTTTTTCTAATCACACGTAAGAGATTTTAAGTATATCATGTCCAGCTTTCCCCAGTGACACTGGAGCCTCTCTTTTAGAAGATGGACTCTAAGATTAGACAAGGGAGAAGAGACTGCTGAATCTTTAACAATGTAACTTTCCTCCCAGCTGGGGAGGATTGCCGCACAGCTGATCCCCGGCTCAGCTGTGCTGCAGCTGCTCCTTTGAAATGACGCCTCTGCACATTTCAAAGGGGCAGCTCAACATGGAGCCCGGGGTCAGCTGGGGAGTCCCCCAGCTGATCCTGGGCTCTATGTTGAGCTGCCACCTTTGAAGCACCGCAGCAGCACTTCAAAGGGGCAGCACAGCATTAATGCCTGCGATTAATGCGTTAATCCTGGACTGCATTAATTGCAGGCATTAACACATGTCAATTGACAGCCCTAGTAGAAACAAAAACTTGTATACAGTATGATTAAAAGTCTCTTCCCTTCCCAAGTACTAGGACTTCCCTTCCCTTGGTATCCATGATGTTCTAAGCTTATTAGTTCTCCAGTCACAGAGTTAGACACCAGTACAAGTTATTTACTGCTGTACATGTATCCCGATAATGTATCTGTTGTGCCAGAGATGCCAAAACAGAACAATAACCTTGTCCCAGTGAGCTCTCTCCTTACATTACCTTCAGCAGTGCATTCCAGTGCACAAGCTTCAATACCAAGCAGACTTTGAGGGTCCTCAAATGAATATTTATCCCATTGGATATAAAGGACACTGAGCATTGTGACATTCTTGTACTTTTGTCCTCTCTCAGTGTGTCCAAACTGAGAACAAAGCTCAGCAATATTGACAGCCTGAAATGGGACCAAGATGAGGAACATGCCACTGACATGATTTTGGCCAATCCACTGTGATTAGTACCAGTAGAAAGACAAAGTTCGTTGACATGCAAAGTGACAGGCTAGATGCAAGTGGCTCTTCTGCAGCAGCCTGTCAGCATCAGATGAGCTGCATACCCTCAGAGGATGTGTTACACAAAGATAAGAATCCAGCCAGGCTGAAGCATTTGAGTCCTGTTCCAGGGAGAGAGTTAAAGCTGCATGTTGGCTGGCAGACCATCAATGCAGAGTTCAGGCAAAGGTGAGGGTATGTCCCAGGGCTAAGGTCTCACTCCCATTCAATGCAATCTATGTACAGCTCAATGCAATCTTATCGAGATTGGAAAGTTTCATTTCACTCCACAAGCCAGGTGCACAAATCTGGCTGACCCGGACATGCTAACCCAGACTTGACCCCTTGGCTGCCCCATAGCAGACATCAGCTCACCCTTCATTCAGTACCAGAACAGAACACTCACCCTTCATTCAGTACCACCCAGGCAGTTAAGCCCCTGCCCTCCCCGCTGTCTAGGGGATGAAGTCTAGGTCTCCCGTCTCCTAGGGCAGCAACCACACTCCACAGGAACAAACCAGCATCTTTACCAACTCATTGTAAGAGACCAAATCACCTCCAATTTATACTCACTCTCCAGATGCAGCTCTTGTATCCCACTCACCTAAACAGTTACAACAACACAGTTTCAGCAGCTGCAGCTGACTGCAGTGATCTGAATAAACCACTTACATGGTCCATGCACTGTTCTATTGGGGTCTGCCTCAGGCAGGCAACTGAGAAGGATCTGAGACACACTGCGGCCATGCTTCCTTATGTGTGTTCATTTGGGAGCACATGGGGCTGCTTACAGAGGCCCATGGTCACTGCTTTGGAGTCTCCAGGCACAGAGGAGCACCCATAGAGACATCTATTCGAAGCACTCGCCATGAACAGCAATGCCTCCTCCAGCGGGGGAAAGAATCAGCCCAGCCTCCTCTCAGTTTAGCCCCTTCTGTAAGAGAAGTCAACAGGAATCAATTTGTATCTTGGCCCATGGACCTGCAGCGCGGAGATCATTGGCCAATAGGCTGTTGAACACAGGAAGATTGAGGCTCCACTATATGTAAGCAGCCTCTGGATCCAAGTTCAATAGGAATTGCCAAAATGCTCTCATTCCAAACATGCCCAGCTTGGAATTAACCTTCTCCCTGTGATACCAGAAAAGAATGTGCAATATTCTGAGCCTGGCTCCTGAGGAAGGGAGGTGGGGGGCTCGGGAGAAGGCCTGAAAACATCAGGCTCCAGGGGAAGTTTCCACAGCACCAAGGTCCAAGCCAAAGGAAAGCAAAGCGAATCTTTGCAAGACTGAGCAGAGCAAACTGCCTCCAGGCTGTTCTAAGGCAGACTCCAGCCACCTCCCTCAGCTTGAGGATCGGTTCAGACCCCTGCTTCCTTACTCTGGTATTGATGAACTCCACCACTACATTGGGAGAGCCAGGATGGAACTGGAATCGGGTCATTCTCTCAAGACGAACAGTAGAGGCAATATCCACTTCCCCTGCAGCAGCAGGAGTCTCAGCCTGCATTACAATGCTGCCTGTTTGAATAATTGGAACATCGTGTCCCTGGCCAGCAAAGTCCTTGCTCTGCTACAAACCTGAAGTAAACAGATTCTACAGCAGCAATGGGTCCGTTACCAAGGTCACGGTATTGATTAGACAGTGTAATTAAAATTCACAGTTCAACTGGCCCGATGTGCCAGGGCAGCTGGGTAGCCCCAGGAGCGGCATGAATAGCTGCAACATCCGTGTCGTCCCTTCTCAAAGGCACAATTCCCACAAGACTCTGGGCACAGCAGAAGCTAGTTTTGCTAGTGCAGAGGCAGCCTCGATTTCAAGAACAAATGGGCCACGACTGCTGTTCAGAATTCACTCCATATGCTCTGCAAGGGCGAAAACCAGCTCTCTGCTTGGAGCCTCCCCGTTCTGCCTTATCCATTTGCCCCATGTCTGCTCCCCCCCAGAGTCCAGGTCAACAATGGTTGTTGGCTCAGGTGGAGAATGTTGAGCTCCATTTAGCCTTTGGAAAAAGGGGGCATATTTCAAAACATTTTTACTGACGGTTAAATAAATATGGCCTGAGCATGAGTAAACTTTCATAAAGGGCTGCTTAGAGCTCAACGAAGATATGATTTATGGATTGATAAAGCCATTAAAAGTCTGTTCAACCCTGAGAAGTTCCAATCCTGTGCTGGTCTCAAATGAGGTGAATATCTTTTCAGGCTCCTAATGACATATCCCTGCCCCCTCCCTTTGAGCACATTTTGTCTTAGGGTTTGATTCTCTGTTACAAAACATCTGTGAATCAACTGATCAGAGCGCTTACCAGGAAATCCAAGAACCTTGTCACAAACTGTAACATCTCACGCATTGCATATAAATAAATCATCGTCACTGAAACCTGTGCAAGAAAGGGGCTTCCTTTGTTAGACAATATCTTGTTTTTAAACTAGGCAAGCTATACTAAGCATAGATTATTTGCACAGCTCTTTGGTAAGTCCCTTCATTAAGCAACTGATTTGCCACTCCACCAGATAACCATTGAAAACAGAACTGTCTGTGTGTAAAACCGATGAACAGACAATGCACTTCTACAGATACCAAATGTTTATCTCCAACAGTCAGCTCAATCCTGCCTCTGGAGAGCAGATTCCCATAGCAAGATTGAGAAGCCTTTAGCAATTGGGAACAAATGGTTTCAAACACAGTCCAAGCTGGAATCCAACTGTGGGGAGAACTGTCAGGATCCCAAAGAAAGTATTGTTATAGCCTGTTCCACACTGCAAAACAACCTTCCATTTCAGGAAGGGTTTTAACCCTTCCCCCCCGCCGCCCTTTAGCACTAGATCACCCATACTCAACTGGCACTGCTCATAGGAAGAGCCTCAGAGCCTCTTGACAGGACTCGATACCGGTAATTATGATGGAGCAGACAGGGAAACGTCAGAAAGGGTTGTAGCTTCATGATCTGTGATCCCTAATCTTCTAGAACTGGCATTTTATGAGGAGGCTCTGAGAAGCCTGCCAGAGCAGCTCCAAAGGAAGATTACGCATCGTAAGGTTGGAAACTCAGCCTATTTCCAGGGGCCACAATAATAAATATATGGGGAATGAATGGACCTGATCCCTGGAATATCAGTCCAAGGAACACCCTGGAAAGGATAAATGTGTCATTTAACTGTGCCTGAGGGGGGCAAGAATGGGTTCCCCTCAGATTCCCCACATCAGTTATGGTCCTTCTCACCTAAACTTATGTAGAACTGTTTCAAACTCTCTCTTGGTGAATCCAAAGTGCCAGACCACTTCCTCCTATCCCTGGTGGGACACAAGGAGAACTCCCCTTGGAAAGAATCACAGGCTGTTACTATGTACACACGCCTCACTGCAAGCACAGCAAAGATGCACAGAAGGTTCTGCTTGGCTCCTGGGGGAACTTAGAGTAGGTTACTATAGGAACCAAAACAATGTCCAGTCCAATTTAAATTCTTGATTGCAGATTGGAAAGGAGGTAAATGGTATGCTAATGAAATGTATGGAACACACTATCCCAGCGGGAGCAGGGAATGTCAATGCTGGCAGAAATATAAAGGGCTCTAGCACGCTCAGAAATATGTAAGGTAACAGAATGAGATTCAATTTGGAAAAGTGCTGTTAATACTTACAGAGAAATAATACAGAAAACGCAGCTGTGCAGTAATGGGAGAAACCCAGAAAGCAGAATGCTGAGCACACCTTACAATAGACAGCAATTAGAAGAAAAGCCACTAACTCCTGGCTGTGCATATGGAAGCAGGGAGCGCCAATCCCTCATCTATGGAAAAGCACTTGGAATACTACATGCAGGCTTGGGCACCTTGTCGCCAAACAAGCAAACTCCAGGAAGAACAGAAAGAAAGTTAGAAAGCAGCAGAGAATGACTTATGGAAGAATGACAAGGTGAGTGAAAGAAATGTAGCCGTGTTAGTCTGGGGTAGTTGAAGCAAAATGCAGGACAATGTAGCTCTTTAAAGACTAACAAGATGGTTTATTAGATGATGAGCTTTCGTGGGCCAGACCCACTTCCTCAGATCAAATAGTGGAAGAAAGTAGTCACAACCATATATACCAAAGGATACAATTAAAAAAATGAACAAATATAAAAAGGACAAATCACATTGCAGAACAGGAGGGGGATGCGGGGGGGAGGGGGGGGAGGAAGGAAGGTAAGTGTCTGTGAATTGATGATATTAGAGGTAGGGAGAGTGGGATGTTTGTGAGTTAATGGTATTAGAGGTGATAATTGGGGAAACTGTCTTGGTAATGGGTGAGATAGTTCAAATGTTTGTTAAGTCCTTGTTGGCAAGTGTCGAATTTTAACATGAATGACAGTTCAGAGGATTCCCTTTCAAGTGCAGATGTAAAAGGTCTTTGTAGCAGAATGCAGGTGGTCAAGTCATTGAGAGAAAAGGTTAAAATGGCAAGAAAGGACACTCTCTCAATGACTTGACCACCTGCATTCTGCTACAAAGACCTTTTACATCTGCACTTGAAAGGGAATCCTCTGAACTGTCATTCATGTTAAAATTCGACACTTGCCAACAAGGACTTAACAAACATTTGAACTATCTCACCCATTACCAAGACAGTTTCCCCAATTATCACCTCTAATACCATTAACTCACAAACATCCCACTCTCCCTACCTCTAATATCATCAATTCACAGACACTTACCTTCCTTCCTTCTCCCCCCCCCCCCCCCGCATCCCCCTCCTGTTCTGCAATGTGATTTGTCCTTTTTATATTTGTTCATTTTTTTAATTGTATCCTTTGGTATATATGGTTGTGACTACTTTCTTCCACTATTTGATCTGAGGAAGTGGGTCTGGCCCACGAAAGCTCATCATCTAATAAACCATCTTGTTAGTCTTTAAAGTGCTACATTGTCCTGCATTTTGCTTCAAGGTGAGTGAAGTAATCGTTCCTTGGACCAAAAGCAGTTGGTCTGGTAAAAGATATTACCTCACCAAACCTGCATGTCTCATAACCTGGGGCCAACAGGTACAACAAAGCCACAAACAATTAAGGAAGGGTGACACTAAAATGCGGTAGGTCTGGCTAGGCAGTGACTAAGGGTAAGTCTCCATTGCAGAGTTAATTCTGGGTTCTTACTGGGCTTTAGCCTTAACCCTCCTATCATCCAAAGAAAAATCTCTGACCCAGATTTGGAGGGGATTTAAACCCAGGCTTGCTTACAGAGCCAGGAATGTGAGGTAGAAGGCAAGCTCTGCTTTGCACTGAGAACAGGATCAATCACTCAAGTGCTGACAGTCCTCCAATGGCTTCCCACAATTCCCCCCACCCCAAAGGACAGACAAGTTCTTATGCAACTGACATTACTGACCAGGAAAACACACTAGAGCACAAAGAACTGTAGGATATATGCTTCCGTCACACAGGAAAGTATACAGGTCGGGCTTTGCGGTGAGGATCTCATTAACCCAGCTCCTCAGACTGGAGGCCAAGCAACCGGGGTTAACTGTTCACTGTAGACCGCCTATGGGAAATGCCAAGGTGGAGAGATAGCCATCTCCAAGTATCTGAAGAATGGGGAAGGATTTATGGGCAATAATTTAACCCCAGAAAACCTACATCCAAGAAATTCGGAATGACTCAAGAAAAGCTTGGACAAAGACTCTATTGGCTAGATTGTGACAGCCTCCAGGGATTAATGGAGGAAGTCACCATTCATGTATTGATCCTAGAGAGAAAAATCTTACAGTTGGCAGGGGGCAGGAGAGCTAGGTGGTCTTTTCCATCTCTAATTTCTATCGGCCTTGAGAGAAGCTGAGAATGCGTCCCACAACTCATTTCCATCCCAGCTTGCCAGAGTATCTTGATTCACTGGCATCTTGCAGGTAGCCAGCAATCCAGCAGGGGCTTAGTGGAGTAAATCAGACCCCGTGGGGGTAAGCTTGTATTGGGAAAAGGAGCTGTGTGGAAATTCTGCCCTGGGAAGGATACAAATAAACTCATCCACACAGAAGAGCTGATGTGCCAGGAGCAAACAGGACCTATGTATCAAGGCTATCCAGCACCAGGGAAAGCACCAGAGCCGTTTGTGCAATTGACCCCAAAAATTAGCCACCAACCCAAAAACTCTGGGAAATGCACAGTGCAGCACAGGGGGATTTAATTCTGGATCCTACATTCACCTATTCAGTCTTACTTATGCCTCATTTGCCCTGTCCTGCCACATCCACCTTTTCCTGGCTTCCCCCTTCCCCCACCCCGATGCACAGAGTAGCTCTGAGTCTGTACCACTGCAAAGCTGCAGCAGCATATTAGCATTCTCCTTGGCACTCTAGTACACAGCCTGAGTGGGAATCCACTGATGCCACTATGCGCAGGTTCAGAAGCAAAAAAACCTAGTGAGCCAGTGAAGCTGGGGAGGGAGGGGGAAACACCACAATTACCTGCTTCTCAGGCCAAGGAAGACAGAGCCTTGGGCTGGTGCAGCGGGCTTCAGTCTGCCTGACAGAGCAGGGAGCCTGAGACAACTTTTAGCCCTTGCGAAATGTAAAAACATTTCAGTTCTGCTGCATGAATAAGCATAATTGACTGCAGCTGATGAAAAGCAGCTTTCCTGATGAAAAGCAGCTCCCATCTGGCAAGATAGCTCAAGGTGTTAGCTTGGCTGTAAAGCATCCTAGGAGGTGTGACAGGATACCGCAGACAGTTCATGACAGATAGATACTATGCTTTGTAGTCAGCCCTGGTTAGGGTCAGGGAAGTTCAATCCCTCAATCCTGTCTGGGGGCATTTTCCTTATGGAGAATTCATCCCACCTTAGATCAAACAGCAGGTATCACTCCCACCTGAAAATCAAATCATCTGTCACTGAAATATCCTGCAAGCCAAAGTCACAGAAAGCCCTGCTCATTGAAGAGGAGGGAGCTGAGAAAACTGGCATCCCCATGAAAACCACTAGTAATACTGAACAGCTCCTGATTTGGGGAAGAGATTATGTTGGTTCTTTATTCATCGGATAAGATTCCAGAGCCATTATGAGACTACTGTTCTGGATGCATCTATTAAGACTCTCAACATAATTCACCACTGGAGGGAATGCTGCTGGTGGCTAATCCATCTGTGTCTAAATTCCCACGAACATCTAGAACAATGGTGGCCCATGAGACATTTTGTTTGCCGTTGCCCACGCACAGGGCTGTAGATTCCACTGGTTTCTGCCGGTGTGGTTTTTTCCTATTGGCACTACTAAAGGGAGACACACATAAAACAAGGACATGTGAAGTGAGGTGGGTGCTGATTGCACACAACAGTGACTGTAAGAGACATGCATTCCCTCTGCCTCCAATCGAAGCACAGCTCCAGTTCAGTTGGCACTCCCCACAAATTCTAGGTATAGAAGCAGTTAGAAAAAATACCCTAGTCCAGGAGACTGCCTTGGTTCCAACAATCTTGCAGCCCCCTGAGATGAAGGAGGCTGCCTGAGGCCCACTCACTAGCCTGGGCTGCCCATCGCTAATCTAGGCACTACAGCACAGCACACACTGGCTAACATCTGCCTTTCTTCAAATGCCCACTGCACTGTGGTAGAATCACTGGAGATCAAAGCTGGAGTTATTTTGATAACAGAAAAGACAAAGCACGATGAGTCCAAATAAGCAGACTGCAGTCAAAAGGGAGCCTCAGGTAAACTAGTTTCCCTAATCGATAAGAGGGGGAAGACCACATTTCAGTTCCAGGTCGAATTCCAATTCACCTCGCCTTCTTTGGCCTTGGATTTAAAGCCAGAGTTGATCACATATAATCTCTTAATCACTCACCTCCTGCTGCTTCACTTTTTAATCTTTACCAATTCAATGACAAGTGAAGAAACAGGAGATCCTCAAGGTTAGGGTATGTAACCAACAAGGATTTCCCCATCTGGCTCTTTCAGGCTGCCACAGAGGGCTCATCAAACATGAGGAGCACATCTACTTCTGCAGGAGCCCACCTTTGATCAGGGTCACTTCTTCCTAACTTTCCCTCCTGCTTCTCAAATTAGGCACTTACCCTGGGAAACTGAACATGCGCTTCTTGGCAAGCATAAACACGACTGCCCTTTGAAAAGCTAGTCTAGAATGGTCAGCACAAAGGACTAGCCAGAACCAGCACTCAAATCCTGGAGATGTTCCCATCCTCTCCCTAGGTCTGATCTTCATGCCCACCGGCCTTCAGAGAAGCTTTTGTTCAAAGCAAACTGCTGTTGGCCTCTCAGTCTCCTGGCAAATACAGGGACTCTCTCAGATTCTGCCTGAGGTGCTGAGGAAAGGTTGGGATGCCTGTGTGAAAGGAGGGCGTTTCAGAGCTGTAAAAAGGCACACAGAAATCACACCAACTTTGCACTCACGGAAATCAATACAAGCCTCGAGAAGGAAAGAGGCTTGTTAATGGTTATGATTTTGTGGAAAGTGAGATAAGCTGGAGGCACTTAGCATTGTATACTTTGGCGTTTTTGCCAACGCCTCTGCTATCAGTGCTAGTCTCAATCTCTGGTTGGGTAGTGGCCTGGAGCACTGATTCCTATTGATGGCAATGCACCTGCACCCAAGATTTCACTGGCTACTGATGTCATCAGTCTCAGAGGACATTCGCTGCATGTCCTGAAGTGCTCCCAGCAGGCCCCTGGCAGCACTGTAACCAGACAGCTGCACATCAAGCTATGAAACTGCAGCGGATTCAAGGGGCTATCATTACGGCCCACACACATAGAATCATAGAATACTAGGACTGGAAGGGACCTCGAGAGGTCATCGAGTCCAGCCCTCTGCCCTCATGATAGGATCAAGTACTGACTAGACCATCCCTGATAGACATTTATCTAACCTACTCTTAAATATCTCCACAGATGGAGATTCCACAACCTCCCTGGCAATTTATTCCAGTGTTTGACCACCCTGACAGTTAGGAACTTTTTCCTAATGTCCAACCTAAACCTCCCTTGCTGCAGTTTAAGCCCATTGCTTCTTGTTCTATCCTCAGAGGCCAAGATGAGGAAGTTTTCTCCCTCCTCCTTGTGACACCCTTTTAGATACCTGAAAACTGCTCTCATGTCCCCCCTCAATCTTTTCTTTTCTAAACTAAACAAACCCAATTCTTTCAGCCTTCCTTCATAGGTCATATTCTCTAGACCTTTAATCATTCTTGTTGCTCTTCTCTGGACCCTCTCCAATTTCTCCACATCTTTCTTGAAATGCAGTTCCCAGAACTGGACACAATACTCCAACTGAGGCCTAACCAGCGCAGAGTAGAGCGGAAGAATGTCTTCTCGCGTCTTGCTCACAGCACACCTGTTAATGCATCCTAGAATCATGTTTGCTTTTTTTCCCAACAGCATCACACTGTCGACTCCTATTTAGCTTGTGGTCCACTATAACCCCTAGATCCCTTTCTGCCGTACTCCTTCCTAGACAGTCGCTTCCCATTCTGTATATGTGAAACTGATTGTTCCTTCCTAAGTGGAGCACTTTGCATTTGTCTTAATTAAACTTCACCCTGTTTACCTCAGACCATTTCTCCAATTTGTCCAGTTACGAGCATAAGAACGGTCTGACCAAAGATCCATCTCGCCCAGCGTCCTGTCTGCCGGCAGTGGCCAGTGCCAGGTGCCCCAGAGGGAGGGAATAGAACAGGGAATCACCATGTGATCCCTCCCCTGTCTTAGAATGAGTCCTTTTAGAGCTCCTCTCACAAGAACAAGATTGAGCTAAACCCTATGCATCCTCACATTAAAGGGAGGGCTGTCCCACACTGCTCACCACCCCTGCTGTAACTGCCACCCCCACACCCCACCCCCACCATGGGATGCTTATGTGTTACAGCGTATTCATCTGTCATATCACTGCCACACTACAGCTTATGTGGGCACAAGCCTCAGGCTATACTTCCATCTCTATTGTGCAAGATTGCAAGGAGATAACACTCAAAAGAAGTGTTTGCTTTACTTCTCTCAGAAGCATGGTTACAGCTGCAGAATCACCTCTGGGGAAAAGCAGCTCTTAGCCTCTGCATTCTTCTGCTCCTTGCTCCAGGCTATATCCACTGTCTGCATAGATACCATGCACAGAAAGATCCATGGAGGGCTTGTCACTGGCAGCTGAATGCTAGTTATTCAAGATTAGGCAGAAGGGGATGTCTCAAATGCAAATGATTTAAAAGGCCTGTAGTACCTCCGCCCTCTAAAATTCCAGCACCTATGCAAACAATCAAAACTTTCTCACAGGAAGGCTTTGCATTTCCAGTGGCTGAGCACGCTAGTGTTTTTCCCATTTACTCTGTTCAAGTCCTAACACTGAGGCATGTGGCATAACCCTAGGGGAAAACATGATATTCAATACAGCCGGGATCTCCCACAGCCAGTCTAGATCCCAGAGTCCCCACTCTCTTGACACATGCAAAGTTAAGACCTGAAATTCACCATAAGTGCAACTCTACCAGTGGTGGCTACAGCAAAGAGTTTTTACCATCTTCTTGTATAATCCAACTCAGACAAAATTGAGATGATGGAGAGGTAAAAGCCTCAGTAACCAAGTCTGAGGACTCTCACCTTTGCTAGCACTGAGCAGCTGATGGGAGAATTTCAGTCATGTTCTAGGTGAAGAGACAAGAGGGGAATGCTGAGCACAGAGAGCACTCCAGGAAGCTTTAGAGCTGCATCCCCTTCAAACTTGCCATCAGATGGGCCCTTCTCTCAAAGCTGCCCTCAAATCCCTCCTCACACTGGTTGCCCACACTTGTCCACTGCACCCACAAACATACTGCTCCCGAAAATGCCTGGCTTGCTGTATTCTTGAAATATTCAGGGGATATTTAATCACATCTCCTGGGCTTCCCTACACCTTGCTGTCATGACCCAGTTCATAAGCTACTGGTACCTTCCTCCCAGCCTCAAAGCCATCCTCCAACCCACTCCCAGGTTGCCTTCCTGCTGACCCTGAGATCATAGAAGATAACTTGCCCAGTTCAAATCAAACCTACCCACCTGACTCATGACAGACACCTGTACAGGGCCATCACAATTCCCCCTCACACCCACCCTACAAAGCTTTGTGAATTGTCCTCCCTACAACTCCAGGACACTCCATCCTGCAAACAGCTTCCCCACCCACATCCTATGGGCAGCCGCTCCCCCTGCTCCCCTTCCAGTGCAACCCATGGGAGTCACAGCAGGTGGCCAGCTCCCCTATGACCTGTAATCCCCACTGCCAGGTACATGCTGCCAGTTCACAGGCCTTTACCCTCACCCACCCCTACTTGGCAGCCGGCTTGGATATGCTGCCAACAGGATCTCAAGAGCAGAAGCCCATCACCACTACCCTCTGTACCCCACCCCCGAACTGGATAGCCCTACCTGGAACCAGCCTCCCCCCACTCGCCACCCTCCCACACAGATCCTGAGCCTCCTTCCCCTTCGCCCCCACCTCCCCGAGTCCCCTTCGGCCCCTGCGGCCCCCTTCCCCACCGCCCCCCCACACTTCCCCAAACCCCCTTCCCCACCGCCCCCCCACACTTCCCCAAACCCCCTTCCCCACCGCCCCCCCCACACTTCCCCAAACCCCCTTCCCCACCGCCCCCCCCACACTTCCCCAAACCCCCTTCCCCACCGCCCCCCCCACACTTCCCCAAACCCCCTTCCCCACCGCCCCCCCCACACTTCCCCAAACCCCCTTCGGCCCCCGCGGCCCCCTTCCCCCCCGCCCCCCCACACTTCCCCAAACCCCCTTCCCCACCGCCCCCCCACACTTCCCCAAACCCCCTTCGGCCCCCGCGGCCCCCTTCCCCCCCGCCCCCCCACACTTCCCCAAACCCCCTTCCCCACCGCCCCCCCACACTTCCCCAAACCCCCTTCCCCACCGCCCCCCCACACTTCCCCAAACCCCCTTCCCCACCGCCCCCCCACACTTCCCCAAACCCCCTTCGCCCCCGCCCCCCCACACTTCCCCAAACCCCCTTCGCCCCCGCCCCCCCGCATCCCCCTTCGCCCCCCCGCCCCGGTACCTTCTTGGGCGCCTTGGTGACCGTGGCCAGGAACGAGAACTTCTCGGCGGCCTCGCTCTCCTTGGCCTGCTTCAGCTCGTCCCCGCCGGCCGGGTCGGGCAGCGACATGGTGGCGCGGGGGGGGGGGGGGGGGGGGGGGGGGGGCGCGGGGCTCAGGCAGGAGGCTCCGGCTCCGAGCGCTCTGCGGCAACGGGACTGCGGACGCCGCGCGCTCCGGCAGGGGGTGGGGCTTGCAGCGGCGCACGCCACACGTCACACGCCGAACGGATGGGGCGGGGCCTGACGTCACGCGGCACGCACGGGCCGGGAGGGGAGGCCGCACGCACAGAGGGTAGAGCTCGCGGCGGCGCCCCCTAGCGGAGGAGAGTGGGAGCGTCCCACCGCCTCCACGTGGCGTTGCAGCGGCCAGACCTAACGGGGGCGGGGGAGCACGTGGGGCTGAGCCTAGCACTGGATTTCCTGTCCCAGTGGGCACCACTTCCTCTGAGCGTTGGGGGGCTATGTGGGTTGGGGGGCTGACCAACCATGAAGAGGGGTCTCACCAAACAAAATGGCAGGTGAAATTGAGCGCTGATAAATGCAAAATAATGCACCTTGGAAAACATCTCCTTAAATGTAGGTATGAAATGGTGGGATCTGAATGACCTGGTCCCGCCCAGGAAGGGGGTCTTGGAGTCATTGTGCATGGTTCCCTGGAAACACCCCACACACTGTGCAGTGGCCGTGGGCATAGCGAAGGCTGTGTCTACATTGGCAAGATTTTGTGCAAAAGTGGTTGCTTTTGCACAAAAACTTGCCACCTGTCTACACTGGCCGCAAGTTCTTGCACAAGAACACTGACGTTCTAATGTGTGAAATCAGGGCTTCTTGCACAAGAACTCTGGCGCTCCCGCTCAGGAATAAGCCCTCTTGCGCAAGAGGGTCAGTGTAGACAAGCAACATGAATTTCTTGCACAAGAAAGCCCGATGGCTAAAATGGCTACCGGAGCTTTCTTGCGCAAAAGAGTGTCTACGCTGGCACAGATGCTTCTGTGCAAAAGCACATCTCTTGCGCAAAAGCACATGCCAGTGTAGACGCTCTCTTTCGCAAATACTTCAACGCAAAAACTCTTGCGTTAAAAGTATTTGCGCAAAATCTTGCCAATGTAGACATAGCCTAAGAGAACATTGAATCATTAAGAAAGATTAGATAACCAGACAGGAACTAGCTTGCCATGGTAAGTTGTGGTGGGCCAAAAAGAGTTAAATCCAGCCCTGGGAGAGGCTGTGGAGCAAGCAGATGTGGCAGAGAGCAGCCAATTAGGGTCCAGCATGGGCTGTATAAATAAGGGCTCCCCAAGGGAGGAAAGACTCACTCTTGAGTCAGCAGCAGGGGAGCAGGAGGGGCCTGGCTGCCAGGGAAGCTGGAGGCTTCCTGTGACAGAGCAGGCTGGGGAAAGGCAGGCAGAGCTGGGGAGCTCGGGCCTGACCTCACTCCCAGATTGCAGGGCCTTAGGCAAGGCAAGGCCTGAGGGCATTAGAGCTGCAAGGAGACAGCTAGGATAGAAGACCACAACCAAGGGCACCATTTAGGGAAGTTAGGGAAGCAGTAGCCCCCTTCCCCCCCGGCTACATCCACAGTGCAGGCGTCTTGTACAAGAACTCTTTTGCACAAGAGGTCTTGCACAAGAGTGCATCCACACTGCCATGTGCTTTTGCACAAGAGCGCCCATGGCAGTGTGGACGCTCTCTTGCGCAAGAAAGCTCTGATGGCCATTTTAGCCATAGGGGAATCTTGTGCAAGAAACCCCTGTTGCTCGTCCACACTGCCTTCTTGCACAAGAGCTCTTGCACAAGAGGGCTTATTCCTCGTGGGGAGAGGAATAACTCCTGCGCAAGAAGCCCGATGTTCTACTGTAAATTTACTTGCACAAAAATGCGCATGCAGTGTAGATGCTCCGCAAGTTTTTGCGCAAGAACAGATGTTCTTGCACAAGAAGCCTGCAGTGTAGATGTAGCCCTAATGTTTGAATCCCTGGTTTTCATTCTTGAGGCCTGCTTAAAGCTGCAGCCCCTGGTTCCAGACACAGTTCTTAAACACAACAGAGTTTGAGCCGCTTGCAGCTTTGCTTTTGGGCAAGGAGCTTGTAAAAAGAGGGAGGCTGGTGATTAAGATTAATGAAAGACTGGCCATTCAAATAATTGAAGGATCATTTAGATCATAGGTTTCCAAACTGGGGGGCGTGAAGAAATTCCAGGGGGGTGCAAGGTGACCCAGCCCCCCCGAACCTCCCCAAGAAAGACCCCGTGCTGGCATTACCTCACCCAAAGTTCATCTTTAACTGTTTGTTTTGCGCCGCAGCTTCCCGAAGTCTCCCTCCCTCCCTCCTCCCGGGGCTACAGACTCGCCCCAGAGCCACTTGGAAAAGGTGCTAATTTCCCCTGGACAATAGGGGCCACGGAGCTTGGCTTTTTGAATGATCATTGATTTAAAAGGCTCAAACGGGGGCAGACTTGCAAACAGCTACCAATTCAAACTCAGGAAGCAGCCCAGGGAATAAGTAGCACACGTGCTTCCTGAGACCCCGGACCTGGTTGCAGGACCCCCAGGTACCAGCTTAGCTGTCCTCTCTCCTCACCCAGACCCCTACAAGTACCCTGTCCCCCATCCAAACCCCCACGAGTAACCTGCCCCCCCTCCCCAAACCCCCACAAGTACCATGCCCCCCACCCAACCCCCCTGAGTACCATGCCCTACCTTCTACCTTTTCTCTCGGCTGCCATGTCTCCTCCCCTTGCTCCATCAGCTCCCCCGGTGCCTGCTGCCCCCAACCCCTCACCCTCCTCTGCTGTCCTGACTCCTGCCCTTCTCACTGCCCTCAGCCCTCCTGTGACCTGCCCCCCTCCACCAGCCCTTCTCTCCCCCTGTGCCCACTCCTCCAGTAGCCCCACTCTGTTCATGTGAGCTACCCCTCCTCATCCCCTCTCCTAACACCTCCCTCTACACACCTGCCCTGCCTCTCTCCTCTGGTGCTGGTCCCTCCCCTGCAGGTGTCTGCCCTCCTGCTCCACCCCCAGAATCTCTTGGCCCCTGCACCCTCCCTCACTGCCCCTGCCCCCTTTGCCCTCTTTTTCCCTGATACCCACCCCCTCACCACCCTCTGCCCCATTCCCCTCATGCCCCTATGCCCTCACAGATGCCTTGCTCCATCCCCGCCTTCCTCATGCCCACCCCTTCTTTTAAGCCTTCTCCCAGCACCTCCCCCTCCCCCCTCTAGCCCCCAATGCCCTTCCCCTCTCCTCTCCCAGCATCACCCTGTCCCCCCTCCCACTGACACCTCCCCTCCTGCCCTTTCCCTCGTTGTCTGCACTTGGCCCCCTGGCGTTTGTCTCTCCTGCACCCCCATCCCTTGGTGCCTTCCCCTTTCTTCTTCTTCTTCTCCTGACCTCCCCCTTCCCCTCCCTTCCTCTCAGCACAAGCCCCTTCCCCATATTTTTCCCCTCCCCACAGCCCAGCCCAGCCCAGCCCCTTCCCCTGCCCCAGGGCCAGCTCTAGGTTTTTTGCTACCCCAAGCAAAACATTTTTGGCCGCCCCCCCTTTGTTGTTGTCTTTTATACATGTTTGCATTTTGCGATGGGGTTTTCTTTGTTTGTTTTTGTTTTTGTCCCGCATTTTAGCCCTAGAAATAGCAAATAGCATTTTCATTCGGTTTTTTCCATAAAGGCAAAGGCGCTTCAAGTGAACTCCCCCTTCCACTCTCTGCTGGGTCACAGCAGCCTTTTCCCTGCCCTGTCCAGCCCCTCCCTATGGGCAAGCACCCTTCACTCCGACCCACAGGGGGAGCAGGGTGCAGGGGCAGCACAGAGCCAGAGGAGTGCAGGGAACAGTGGGGGAGTACGGGGGTGGCGCGGGGAACGGGAGGGGCAGAGGGATCGGGGTCTGGGGCAGTGCAGGGAATGGGCAGCACAGAGCTGGGGGGGCAGGGATCAGGGGGAGCAGGGTGTGGGGTGCAAGGGCGGCGCAGAGCCAAGGGGTTGCAGGGAAGAGGGAGAGCAGGGGGCCCGGGGAGTAGTGGTGGCGTGGGGAACGGGTGGCACGGAGACAAAGGGGGAATGGGGCCATAGCAGGACTGGGGCTGGCAGGGCGGGCCCTGGCTGCGCTGTGTGCCGTGCGCCGCAGCCAGCTCCCAGGGACACGCGGCCAGAGCCAAGCTACCGTGGCTCTTTAAAATCAGCGGGGCCACGTCACACCAGCGTCCTGGCGTCCCGCCCCGCCCCCTCGCGCTGGAGCTACACGCAGGCAGCCCGGTGGCAAGAATCGCTGCACTTCCCCCTTCCCAGCAGCGCTGTGCTCCTCCACCGGCCAGTGCAGGCTTCGGCCAGCCCATCACAACAGCCCACCAGGCCAGTCCACCCCTGCACTCGCCAGCTGGTAAAATCTACTCATTGCAGGCAAGCAGATTGCATTATTTGTCAAGCCCTCTCTCTCTCTCTATATATACACCCTTTCGAAGTATAGGGGAACCAGTTTGGTTGGTGGGGAGGCCAAAGGACAATGTAGAAGGAAATGAAACTTTTTCAAACTTTCTAGCATGCTTGCGGGACTGTTCTATCGTGGGAGTAAATTAATGGAGATGCCTATCTCCTAGAGCTGGAAGAGGCCTTGAAAGGTCATTGAGTCCAGTCCCTTGCCTTCACAGCAGGATCATGTACCATCCCTGACAAACTTTTGCCCCAAATGGCCTCCACAAGGATTGAACTCACAGCCCTGGGTTTAGCAGGCCAATGCTCAAACCACTGAGCTATCCCTCTTGCTTGGTTACTGGTGGTGGGGTATATATAAGATAGTACGCGTCCGTACGTAATAGTAGTAGTAAATAAATGTTTGCAATAACTTATCAAAGTAACTTGTGTCCATTAAATTTATTCTAATTGGGAACATTATTTTTATAGTTTGTTTTAAATTAATATATTATGGCTGCGATTAAGAAAAGGAAGTATGATGAAGTCTACATGAAATATGTCTTCACTGTCATGGGGGAAAAAAAGATCCATCATTCTCCATGTGTAGAATGCCACACAGTTCTTAGCAATGACGCCTTGAGACCTAGTTGTCTTGAGCAACACTTGGCGAAGAACCACAGCACTTTGACAGACAAACCAAAAGAGTTTTTTGCTGCTAAACTTCAAAATTTGAAATGCAAAGCTGGACACTATTGGAGCTTTTCATCAACCATCGGCCAAAGAAGTAGAAGCTTCTTATGAACTGTCATTGCTCATCGCTAAAGCCAAGAAAGCGCACGTAATCGGAGAAACGCTTGTGAAGCCTTGCTTGTTGAAAGCTGCTGATATTGTGCTTGGTGTCAAAAGCAAGAAAAAACTATTGGAAATTTCACTTTCTAACAATTCCTTGAAACGTCTCATCGATGAGCTGGCGAAAGTTCTTTAAACTTCAAGTTGTGGAGGCAGTGTTGGCTTCTTCTTTTGCAATTCAGTGCAACGATACCACTGATGTAGCACAATGTTGTCAGTTGCTTGTCTACGTTCAATTCATTAATAATGGAACTGTGAAAGAAGAACCGCTTTTTTCGAAGGAATTGATGACCACATCAAAGGCTTCTGATATTATGAAAACGATTTCCGACTTTTTTGAAGAAAATAGACTTTCATGGGGAAAACTGGTTGATGTATGCCCAGACAGTGCTCCAGCAATGCTTGGCTCTCACTCTGGATTTGTAACGCTGGTGAAAGAAAAAAATTCAGCCGTAACCTCAACTCACTGTGTCATAAACAGACAAGCGTTGGTTACTAGAACCCTTCCAGATGACGTATGTGACTCATTGAATTTGGCCATCAAATTTGTCAATTTTGTGAAGAACAGCTCTTTAAATACAATACTTTTTTATGTCCTTTGCACGGATTTGGGAGCGGATCATAAAACTCTTTTGTTTCACATGGAGGTACGATGGCTTTCCAAGGGTAACATGTTTTCGAGATTATTCTAACTGAAAGACGAAGTGGAAGGCAACAGAAGAAAGAAGAGTTATATCATACATTTATGGACCAAACATTTCAACTTTCACTGGCATACCTCGTGGACATTTTTGAATCTTTGAACAACCTCAATTTGAAGCTGCAAGGAAACAACGCTGCAAACATTATAGCACACCACGATGCCATCGATGCATTTATGGAAAAAAATCCAGCTTTGGAAACGTCAAACACAAGCTCAGATGCCTAACTTTTCATCTTTTCTGACATTTCATCGCTCACTGAAAATGAAGGTTTCCAAGAAGTTTGTAAAGAGTACATGAAGAACAAAATTGTGTTTCATCTGGACTTCCTTGCTGACGAATTCATCCGCTATTTTCCAGACAACTTTTCTGGCAACCCCATTCATAAATTAGTATACAAATCCATTCAATGTTGATGTTGATTCGTTGCCAGAAGTATTGCCAGAACAAGCACTCAAAATAAAATATGATTCAAGTGAGAAAGATAATTTCAAAACACAAGCTTGAAGGAATTTTGG
Organism: Pelodiscus sinensis; assembly: GCF_049634645.1. Classification (NCBI taxonomy): domain Eukaryota; kingdom Metazoa; phylum Chordata; order Testudines; family Trionychidae; genus Pelodiscus; species Pelodiscus sinensis. The sequence continues at coordinate 188,398 of NW_027465886.1, forward strand.
ATAATGTACTCAAAAGTTGGAGAAGAAGCACCATGTATTATTCTTCCATTTTCATCAACGTCCCTCAGTGAAAAAAGCATTTCAAGTTTACTCACATTAAAAACAAAACAAAGAAAACGACTGGATGTCAAAAACGATTTGCATTGTGCACTTTCATCTTTCAAATCTAGGATTTCCCAACTCATAAAGAAAATGCAGCAGCATCCTTCACATTAAATTCAATTTGTTTCTGCTATTTCTTATGTTAAATTATATTTTTATTCAATTTTTGTGCCAAGAAAAACTATTTGTGCATATTGTTAATTTTAAATAATTTTTATACCAAGTTTTTGTGTTTTTTTAATTTTAAATTACAAATTGAATTTTTTGTTAAAAGGGGGGTTGGATGATGGTAAAGGAGGCGGGGGGAGCATGAGGGTTTCTCAAAAATCAAAAGGGGAGTGTGATGTCGAAAAATTTGGGAACTACTGATTTAGATCATCATGAAAACATTGCCAGGTGCTTAAAATATAGGAGGGGAAGAGTAGCAATGATCATTGTGCTGCTGGGATTTGCTGTTAAATTTACACGTGTTCTTGAAAAGGGGGTAAACAGAGAGGTGGCAAAACTTGCAGATACGGCAAAATCACTCAAAATAGTTACATCCAAAGCTAACTGCAAAAAGTTACAAATCTGGGTGACTGGGTGTGACGGCGCGTTGGGGGTCCCCCGTCTCCTGCACCCCGAAATGGCACAAACAGACTGCACCAGCCGGTGAAATAGAGAAAGTTTATTGCCTCTCCAGGATACAGCACAGCACAGATGTAATCTGGTCACAGAGCTGGGCTAGGATGCCTCAGGCCCCCTTGAGATGGGGGAGACTGGGCCCCTAAACTCCAGCCCCTTTCCCTAGCCTCTCCTCCATGCTCCCAGACAGCCACCAACTCACTCTCCTCCAGCCCTGCCCCCCAGCCAGGGCAGCATTGCACCTTCCTTTGTTCCTCTCCATGGGGGGTGTCTGGCCATACTGGTTGCATAGTGACTCATCCTGTTTTGCTGGGTCGTGGTACCCACGGCAGCCAGTGGGGGTTACCCCAGAGCCAGCAGCATAGAAACCAGCCAGGTACCCCCACTACGTCACACTGGGCAACACAAGGGCAGATGGAATTCAGTGCTGATGAGGGCAAAGTAATGTACGTGAAAATAGAATCCCATCTATATGTACAAAAATGGTGGGGCTGTGACCACTCAAGAGAGAGATCTTGAAATCATTGTGGATAGTTGCCTGAAAACATCTGCCCAGTGTGCAGTGGCAGTCTAAAAACTAACAGAATATTGGGACTCATCAGGAAAGGAACAGATAAGAAGATAGAAAGTATCATATTGCCTCTATATACAGTTGCCAATGCTGAATGGCTGTCAGGTGGCAGTGTCCCTGGGGCAGGGGCTAGATGGTGCCTGGCAGTGGGTCACTGAGGAAAGGGGGGGCGTACGGGAATTGGGGGTTCCCTGGGAAGGGAGGGTTGCAGAGCACTGACAAAGGGCAGCGTAGGCAGGAAGGGACGCGGGGCTGGACAGGCAGAAGACCCGTAACAGAGGCTGGGACATGGGCAACAGAGGGCGCTGATTCCCCACTGCTCTGTGGCAGTGAGTGTTTGACCTGTGACATGCGTCCACACCTCGAATAGTGTATGCTCGCCCTCCCCCGCTACAAAAAAAAGATGACTTGGAAAAGGTACAGCAAAGAGCAACAAAAATGATGAGGGGTAGAGAACATCTTCCACACGGGGAGAGATTAGTAAGACAGGACGTTCAGCTTGGAAAGGAGACGACTAAGGGGGTATGAGAGAGGTCTATAAAATCATGGCTGGGGTGGAGAAAGTAAATCAAGAAGTGTTACTTACCCCTCATAACACAAGAACTAGGGGCCACCAAATGAAATGCATATGCAGCAGATTTAAAACCAAAGGCAGTATTTCTTCACACAACACACAGTCAACCTGTGGAACTCCTTGCCAGAGGATGTTGTGATGGCCAAGACCATAACAGGGTTCAAAAAGAGCTAGATACATTCATGGAGGCTATCAGGATGGGCAGGGATGGCGCTCCCAGACGTTGTTGCCAGAAGCTGGCAGTGGGCAGTGCTTTGGGTGACTTGATGATTGCCTGTTCTCTTCATTCCATAGGCGCTGACTTCCCCTTTAGCTGGAGGGTGGATGCTTGACCCCCTCTCCAAGCCCTGTCCCCACTCCACCCCATCCCTCAAGCCCTGCCAGCACACCCTGCTCCGCCCTACCCCTCCCCTTCTGCCAAGCTATCCTGCCAATTTCCACTCCTCCGAGCATACCCACCCCATCCCTTCCCCTCCCTCCCAGGGCCTCCTTGGGTGCGTCTAGACTACATGGCTCCTTTGACGGAGCCATGTATATTAGTTTACTCAACAAAGGGAAATGAAGTGGCAATTTAAATGATTGCCGCTTTATTTAAATCAAATGCTGTGTGGATCAGCTGTTTGTCTTCACAGCAGGGCAGTCTAGAAGGGAGCTGCTGACCCCAGAGCCCTCTGTCGGTAGATCCTTTATGCCTCGTGAAATTATTATTTAAATCGCCGCTTCATTTCCCTTTGTCAGCCTGCCTCATCTCCATGGCTCCATGGACGGAGCAGTGTAATCTAGACACACCCCTGGTGTGCAGTGGCTGGGAGTCGCAGGGACGGAGGGAGAGCAAGTGATCAGTGGGGCCACCAGCCTGCAAGAGGTGCTGGAAGGGGGGGGAGGGGAAGAGAAGCTCTTTGAGCACCTGCTAATTTTTCTCCATGGGTGCCCAGCCCCCGAGCCCCCATGGCACTGGTGCCCATGGTTCATTCCGTCGGGGGTCGCTGGCCAAGCCAGGATACTGGGCTACATGGGCTGTTGGTCTGGCCCAGGTGGCCACTCTAAGGGCAAGGGAGAGATTTTCCCAGGCGGCCCAGCGCTGAAAGGGCCGAGAAGAGGAGATCGCTGCCCGGACACTTCCCTGCAGCATAAATACCCCTCTGCAGGGACACACCAAGGCCGGTGCCTGGACCCCCACGGCTCCCAGCGGCTGGGCCGGGCCGGCAGCCACGAGGGGACACCGGGCGCGGCCTTAGGGCTCGCTTGCAGGGCAAGGCCCCCAGGGGGCGCAATTGCGCTTCTGTGCAAGGCTGCTGGGTGCCTCGCGCAGGCCCGCAGGCTCCGTGATTCCACCCGCTGCCCGGGAATTAGAGCCGCGCGCGGGACCGCAACGCAGTGCGCCCGGCAGGGGGCGGGCTCCGCGAGCTGCCAGCACCGCGCTCCGGCCGGTCCGGGCACCCCGCAGCGGGGCAGCACGTGGCCACGCCCCCAGCCCGGACTCCCAGCGCGCGTACTCAGCCCCCTGCCCGGAGCCCCCTGCCCGCCCCTCAGCCCCCTGCCTGGAGCCCCCTGCCCTGAGCCCCCTGCCCGCCCCACAGCCCCCTGCCTGGAGCCCCCTGCCCGCCCCACAGCCCCCTGCCTGGAGCCCCCTGCCTGGAGCCCCCTGCCCGCCCCACAGCCCCCTGCCTGGAGCCCCCTGCCCTGAGCCCCCTGCCCGCCCCTCAGCCCCCTGCCTGGAGCCCCCTGCCCGCCCCACAGCCCCCTGCCCTGAGCCCCCTGCCCGCCCCACAGCCCCCTGCCCTGAGCCCCCTGCCCTGAGCTCCCTGCCCGCCCCTCAGCCCCCTGCCCGGAGCCCCCTGCCCGCCCCACAGCCCCCTGCCCTGAGCCCCCTGCCCTGAGCTCCCTGCCCGCCCCACAGCCCCCTGCCTGGAGCCCCCTGCCCGCCCCACAGCCCCCTGCCTGGTGCCCCCTGCCCTGAGCCCCCTGCCCGCCCCACAGCCCCCTGCCTGGTGCCCCCTGCCCTGAGCCCCCTGCCCGCCCCACAGCCCCCTGCCTGGTGCCCCCTGCCTGGAGCCCCCTGCCCTGAGCCCCCTGCCCGCCCCTCAGCCCCCTGCCTGGAGCCCCCTGCCCTGAGCCCCCTGCCCGCCCCACAGCCCCCTGCCTGGAGCCCCCTGCCCTGAGCCCCCTGCCTGGAGCCCCCTGCCTGCCCCTCAGCCCCCTGCCCGCCCCACAGCCCCCTGCCTGGAGCCCCCTGCCCTGAGCCCCCTGCCTGGAGCCCCCTGCCCGCCCCTCAGCCCCCTGCCTGGAGCCCCCTGCCCTGAGCCCCCTGCCTGGAGCCCCCTGCCTGCCCCTCAGCCCCCTGCCTGGAGCCCCCTGCCCTGAGCCCCCTGCCTGGAGCCCCCTGCCCGCCCCTCAGCCCCCTGCCCTCAGCCCCCTGCCCGCCCCACAGCCCCCTGCCTGGAGCCCCCTGCCCTGAGCCCCCTGCCCGCCCCACAGCCCCCTGCCTGGAGCCCCCTGCCCTGAGCCCCCTGCCCTCAGCCCCCTGCCCGCCCCACAGCCCCCTGCCTGGAGCCCCCTGCCCTGAGCCCCCTGCCTGGAGCCCCCTGCCCGCCCCTCAGCCCCCTGCCTGGAGCCCCCTGCCCGCCCCACAGCCCCCTGCCCTGAGCCCCCTGCCCGCCCCTCAGCCCCCTGCCTGGAGCCCCCTGCCTGCCCCACAGCCCCCTGCCTGGAGCCCCCGGCCCGCCCCACAGCCCCCTGCCCTGAGCCCCCTGCCCGCCCCACAGCCCCCTGCCCTGAGCCCCCTGCCCACCCCACAGCCCCCTGCCTGGAGCCCCCTGCCCGCCCCACAGCCCCCTGCCTGGAGCCCCCTGCCCGCCCCACAGCCCCCTGCCCGGAGCCCCCTGTCCTGAGCCCCCTGCCCGCCCCACAGCCCCCTGCCCTGAGCCCCCTGCCCTGAGCCCCCTGCCCGCCCCTCAGCCCCCTGCCTGGAGCCCCCTGCCCACCCCACAGCCCCCTGGCCTGAATCCCCTGCCTGCCCCACAGCCCCCTGCCCTGAGCCCCCTGCACGCCCCACAGCCCCCTGCCCTGAGCCCCCTGCATGCCCCACAGCCCCCTGCCCGCCCCACAGCCCCCTGCCCTGAGCCCTCTGCACGCCCCACAGCCCCCTGGCCGCCCCACAGCCCCGTGCCTGGAGCCCCCTGCCCGCCCCACAGCCCCCTGCCTGAGCCCCCTGCACACCCCACAGCCCCCTGTCCTGAGCCCCCTGCACACTCCACAGCCCCCTGCACGCTCCACAGCCCCCTGCCCTGAGCCCCCTGCCCTGAGCCCCCTGCCCACCCCACAGCCCCCTGCCCTGAGCCCCCTGCCCACCCCACAGCCCCCTGGCCTGAATCCCCTGCCTGCCCCACAGCCCCCTGCCCTGAGCCCCCTGCCCATCCCACAGCCCCCTGCCCTGAATCCCCTGCCTGCCCCACAGCCCCGTGCCCTGAGCCCCCTGCACGCCCCACATCTCTGCCCCCTGCACCCCCCACATCTCCACCCCCTGCCTTGCATCACCCACACTCACCCCAGCCCCCAGGCCTGAGCCCTCTGCTCCCCATCTCACATCTCCATTTTTGTACAGGCAGTGTTATATTGCAACCCCCCACCTTCCTACATTTACCCCCTCCAAGGGATGGGGGTGCAATACGACAGCATCTGTAGGAAATGCAAGTGACTTTCACTCCTGCACATGTTCTACCCCAGGGCTTCTCCACACACGCCCATGGGCCACACATGGCCTTTGTCCTCTTTGCAGCCTGCGGGGCAGTTTGGGTTTACACGGGGTTCAACACGCAGCCTGCAGGTGGGATCCTTTGAACGTGGCCTCTGCTGGGAACACGCTCCACAGCGGCGTGGCATCTCCCAGGCAGGGTGAGCACTGAAAGACACAAGCGCACGGGCTGGCTGGAGCAGATGGGTACAGGGTGTCGGCATTTCTAGCCTCCAGGGAGGAGGTGCCCAGAGTGCAGGGCATTGTGGGAAGTGCTTTGTATTCATGCTCATCAGTGCGAAAGAAGTTATTTGCATATATTGTACATGCAACCACGCTTAAGTTGCTGCCCTTGGCATGTGCTGTGAGTATCATTGTGGCCCCCAGGGCTTCCAAACTTGAGTAACCCTGGTCTGCACGCTGCTACCATTCTTCCTGTCCAGAGTAACGTTTCTGGTTGGCTGGCAGGCACCGTGCCCATGGACGGGCAGGCGCTCCTAGCACATGTGCTAGCTTTGTAGCTATCTGGGCGTGCTATGGTCTGCTCCTGGAAAAGCTATCAGCCAAAAAGTGAGTTTGCATAGCTCAGTATTTCTCTTTACTCCCCCATGCCTTCCTGCCCTTGGATGTCACACTCCCCTCTAATGTACCCCGCAGAGCACACAGAGAGCCGAAGGACAGGGCTTCGGACTGCAGCCGTTGCGCTAAGGAGAGCAAAGATGAATGGAGATGAGATGGCACATCTTCCCATGGAACAGACTCAAATCCAGAGGCAGACACATCCAGCTTCATTTAAAGGCTTCCAGTTAGAGAATCCCCCAATTACTGTAGTTCAGACTAGCCAGGGACCCAGCATGCAAGCCTGTCCAGCTAGGGAGAGAAGAGCCCCCCACAGACATTGGAGGGCGTGTACTTATCTGTGTCTAAATCCAATGCCAGGACTGGTGAGCGAACGCTGGGGTTACCCTCCGGTGTCATCGGTCGTGCCAAATAGCTACTGCTGCACCGTCGTCTGAGACCCCCCGCACCCACTGCCTTAGAGTGACCTGTCTCCTCCAGGCCTCATGGTCCTTTTGCACGATACGAATCTCGTTAGGAATTGAAATTGTTCAGCCTGGCCATGCGGTGGCCCAGCAGAGCTGCACTTGCCCTGCCTGGCATGGGGAGCGGCTGGAGTTTCCACCCTCGAGGCCGGAACTGGTCCCAAGCTGAGGCCACGGCTGGGCTGTCTGAGGTGTGAGCACAAGCCTGGGGAAGGCGCTGCCAAGAGAGGCGCACGCAGCGCTAAAGGGAGCCCCGCCGTTGTGTCTATTGGCGTCTTTCCCATTACGAGGTGGCGCGCCACCGAGAAGGTCCAAGGGACCCTCGTGGGAAGGGGACCTCACAGAGCCGGTGCTGTTGTGTACCCAGACTGAGCTGAGGGGGCTTGTGGCAGCTTTGCTGGGAGGAGCGGGGCTGGGCATTCACTGTACTGAAATCCCAGCTGGACAACCACCCAGGCCTGGGGATGTCACACGGCTGAGGCTCAGGAGCTGAAATGCCCCTCTAGGGGACCGGCTCAGTCTTCCTTGCAGTCCTGGAGGCATCAGATTAGCCCCTGGAGAGGGAAATGTAGATCCAGGTGGCAGGCTGGGCCCCCAGACAGCGAGGCCCAGAGCTGGACTTGGGAGAGCCCTTTGAAACAGCCCCCAGGGACCCTTCCATCTCCCCAGGGGCTATCTGCCCGCCCTGCAGCACATCCCCTCTCGCTGCCCACGGCCCATTCAGTCCTCAGTTCCTCTCTGGCCCTGGCAGTGTGGCTGCGGTCAGCTCTGGGCGAGAGCTTGGCTTTGGTGTTGCAAAACATCCCCCACCGCTGGGCGGCTGGGGCAAAGCCAGACCTGGGCTCCATGTTGGGCAAGCCCCGTACCCAGGGCGGGGGCAGGATCGCGCTCAAGCAGCCGTCGTGTGTCTAGCCGATTCCATTCCAAGCCGCCTGCACTTTCTCCTCCGTGCAGCGAGGTCAGCGGCAGGAAGCTGCTGAGCAGGTTCTCACAGGAACTCTCAAAGGACACTTTCTCCACTGGCGTTGGTGTCTGTGGGTCTCTCCACCTTCCCTGATCTGGTCCCCTGGAGATGGGATCTCTGGGCCGCTGACTCTCCAAGAGCTGCCCTGGGGCCCCAGCTCTGCGGGTGTGATCAAGAGTTGCATGTGCTCCAGCGTTCTCCTCCCAGCTCCTGAAGTCAGGTGGTGAGATGAGACTCTGCCCCCCCGTTCCCCCTTGTGATTGCAGGAAAGTCCTAGAACATCCAACCCCAAAAAGCCAGAAACCAGGAGCGCCCCAATTCTGCTCTTTAAAAAAAAAGCTCAGAGTTTTCCCTCAGCGAGGCCTGACTCATCCCCTGTGAATTTTCGGGGCTGGCAGCGCTACATGCTGGAAAGTCCCTTTGCAGCTGAAGCAAAAGCCTTTGGGGAGACAGCGTGTGCACCCAAGCACAAGGGGCGCTCTCGCCTGGAGAAGGAGCCGTGCCGAGGACTCAAAGCACAATGCAAGATCCCACCCCGAGGACATTCCCCCCACCCCGGCTAGTCGTTGGCTTATGCCCTGGACTGGGAGGATTTCTGTCCCCTTCCCGTTTTTATCGGATCCTTTTATGTCGTGGAGGTTTGGGTCACCGATCTCGGACGCTGCGCTGCTTACCCCCATGCTCCTGTTGACAATCTCTCCCCCAAATGAATGGAACTCTGCCAAGCCCTGGGCCCTCAGCCGGCACGCCTCATTTTGCTGGGGGGGAAGTGAGTGGAGCTACCGCAGTTTACGCCAGCTGAGGATCTAGTAGCAGGGAGTTCTACAGGCTAATTGTTTGCAGCCTAAGAACAAAGTGTGCCCTCGTTTCAAGCTTCCTGCCTTCTCTCGACCCCCTGCTGTCCCACAGTGGCCTCTTTGCCAGGGGAAGCAAGAGCCTGTGCAGCTGGGGCAGGGAGCTGGGAAGCCGAGAGGGAAGGGGACAGATTGAGGGTGGCACAGAGCGTGGAAGCTGGGGGGTGAGGGAGGACACTATAGCAGGCACAGGACACACGGGTGCCAATCTTGCTGGGATAAGCGAGGGTTAAACGTAGCCCTGCTGGGCCACACCCTGCTGGGGTGTCAGAAGAAAACTGGAGCAGATGAAGCTGTTTGAATCCCTCCCCTTGGAAGGGAACCAGGCGGAGAGCGGGGGGAGGCGGCTGCGATTCTTCCTGGCACCCACATGCATGGCAGAGGATTCGGAGAGTGGAATCCTGCCTGTGGCACCAGAAATACAGCCCCTGGGCCAGGTCCCCAGTGGGGTACATTGGTGCAAGCACCACTGAGCTTCTGCTGATTTGCACCACCAGCGGGCTTGGCCCAGGCAGCTGGCTGCCTCTAGGGTTTCGTTTCGCTCTCTTGCAGCTGGGGCCGGGGGGGAGCGAATGGGAGGAGGAGGGGGAAGAGGCGGGGGGGCCGAATGGGGTGTCAGCCCCTCCCCTCTTAGCCAATGAGATACTCTGAGGGGATGGTGCGTCCCGCCCTCTCTCCAAACACCAGCTAAGCACCTCAGTGCGGCAATGGGCCTTCCGTCCCCCCGGCTAGAGCCTCCCCCCCGCGCTGCGAAACAGGAAAGGAAGGCCGGGGGCTGGCTGGCAGGAGGCCCTGGGGACTGATGGGCTTCAAAGGGAGATGCCAGTGTCCTTTCCCAGGTCAGGATGGGTCTCTGGCAAGCCCTCCTCCCCCAGCTCCAGCTCTGGATCACAACCTGGGCCTAGCCTCATGCCTGGGTCCAGGTGGGCTGCGGCCGCTCTCCTTGCAGGGCAGTTCCCGGAGTGGAGTTTTGTAACTCCAGATCCTGGCTGGAGCGCAAACCACAAGTGCTTTGCACTCTGCCCAGAGCGGCTGCACGATTCCTTAGATATTTCCGGCCTTCATTGAACGTTAACAGGCCCCACACCTCAAAGGCAGCTGCCTTGGATGCTGGAGAGATTCTCAGGAGCCCACACCTGCTTCCCCCCACACCAGGTGCTAGAGGGAGTGGGGGACAAGAGCTGGCACTTGGGGGATTTGCAGACGCTCCAAGTCCTGGCCTCTCGTAGCAGGGGTAGCAATGCAGGAGCACGGCCCTCTGTCAGCAACAGGGTGAGATGGGCTCAGTCCTCAGGAGCAATGAGCCCTCTAAGTTTTCCCATCCGTGGGTGGAATACATTGTTATGGATGTGCACCACCAGGCGACACACGCTGCCGGCTGTGGGCGCGCTACTAATCAGCTGGGCAGCACTGGAACCTTGCCGCCCGAGCGCACAGCTGCCAGGGAACGCAGGGCGACGTTTGGGAAGAGGAACCTTTGCCTTTCAGGCCAGGGCAGCACGTCTGTGGCCCTGCTTACGCAGGAGGAGACCAGCAGTCCTCGGCTAAAGGCAGGCACGCGGGCGCCACTTTCCCTCCATTCCAGCCTTGTGGGCATCGGCCTCCCCGCCTGCATGATGGCCCAGCCAGCCCAGGACCAGGCTAGGACTCCGCACCCCCGCTGGAGCTGGATTTTCACCAGCCCGGCTCCCCTTTAGGCCCTGCCCACTCTAGGAAGTTGCACTGTATTAACCATACAGGTCCGCCCCCACCCCCACCTCCCATTGTGTTGATACAGTTATAACCGTATAAGAGGCAGTGGGGCGTAGTGCTGAGATCGCTGGACTGGTCTTAGGAGACCTGCTTTGCCACTAGCTGCAGCTTGGCCTTGGCCAAGTCATATTGCCCTGTGCCTCAGTTTCCCCATGTGTAAAACATGGATACTGATTACACAAAGGAGGTCACTAAGTGCTTTGAGGCCCACTGAGGAGAAGCGCTAGAGAAGAGCACCGTTTAGACCAGTGTTTCCCAATTTTATTTGGCCATAGAACCCTTTTCAGCTTTTCAGAATTTCAAGGAACCCCAAGGTTTGTCAACCAAAAAAAAGGGGGGGGGTGAGAGGGAAAATCCCCACCAATTCATGAAAATCACATTTCTTCCCTGAGGCCCCCACCCCCCTTCCTTGAGGCCTCATTCGCTCTGTTCCCCTCCTCTCCATCACTTGCCATCCCCAGCCCTTATACACTCTCACTAGGTTGAGACAGGAGGTGTGGGGTGGGAATGAGGGATTTGGGTGTGGGAAGGGGTGAGAAGTACAAGCTCTGGGAGGGAATTTGGATGCAGGAGAAGGGGATGTTGGTTCGGGGTGGGGGCTCCAGGCTTGGGAGTGTTGGGCTCAGGTGGAAGGTTGGGGTGCTGAGCAAGCCAGGGCTTGTGGCTGTGAGGGTGCAGGAGTTTGGGCTGGAGATGTGAGGGACTCAGGACAAGAAGGTTGTGAGTATGATGGGCTCAGATTTGGGGTCAGGTGGTGCAGGAGTGTTATGATGCTGCAGTGAGATGGGGGGTTGAACCCAATTGGGGGCTTGTTGGCCTGGCTTCATTTTTAAATAAAATATTATGTCAAACTCAAAAGGTTTTAACATTGTCTTTATTTATGAGAGGGGTGAGGAACCTGTTTTGAGTCAGTTGGGGCCACACAAGTGAGATGCAAAAAAACCCTACAACCCTCCAAAACCCCCCAAGCCTCACTAATGTGGTCCCAAATGTGCTGGTGGGGGCAGGGGACAGAGTGCTAGTGGGTGCTGGGGCTGGGGAGAGGGTGCTGCTGCGTGGAAGGATGCTGGCTCAGGTGGCAGGGTGCTGGGGCAAGGTTCTGGGGCAGGTAGGTGGCAGGGTGCTGGGGTCAGGGACATGGTCCTGCTGGGCACTAGGGTGACTGGCAGGGTGCAGGAGCCAGGGCCAGGGTGGTGCTGAGTACTGGGGTGTGAGGCAGGGTGCTGGGGCCAGGACAGGGAGGGGACTTGGATAGGAGTTGAATCTCCCTGGTCTGACACCCTCTGGACCTGACTGGTCCCAGATGAGGGATTTTTGGACCAGGGGAGGTCATTTCAGGGCTCCCCCCCCCCCCCGCTTCCCCACTAGGCTTCTTTGCACCTCTATCCCCTGCAACCCAACTGAGCTGCCCACCCCTGCTGGTTCCCTGCACCTCCCCCAAAACCATCCCCCAAAATCCAAGGGAGTGCAGCACCAGTTCCCTGCAGCCCCTCACAGCCCAGCTGAGCTGCCCGTCTGTTCTGTGTGTCCTCCCCCATCCACCTCAGCCCAGCTGAGCCCTGCACTGGTTCCCTGCATGCCTCCCCCACAGCACAGCTGAGCCCAGTTTCCCTGCACCTCTCCCAAGCCCCGATTCCCTGCCCCTCCCTCCCCTTGAGTCTAGCCCCGGTTCCCAGCACTTTCCTCCTCCTGCAGCTGCTCTGAGCTCCCCACACACACACTCCCACCCCGCAGCCCAGCCCAGCTCCCCGGACCTCCCCACTCTGCAACCCAGCTGAGCTCAATTTCCCTGCACCTTCCCCCAAACCATGCAGACATGCTGAGCCAGCGCTGATTCCCTGCCCCTGCCTCCCTCCCGCCCTCCCCTTGGCTGTGTCTACACTGGTGCAATCTTGCGCCAAAGCAGCTGCTCTTGCGCAAAAACTTGCTTCCTGTCTACACTGGCCGCGTGTTCTTGCACAAGTAAACTGACGTTCTCATTATGAAATCAGGGCTTCTACGATGCTCCCGCTCAGGAATAAGCCCTTTTGCGCAACTGTTCTTGTGCAAGGGGCCAGTGTAGACTGTCAATGTGAATTTCTTGCAAGGAAGCCCTATGGCTAAAATGGCCATCGACATTTTCTTGGGCAAGAGAGCGTCCACACGGCCATAGATGCCCTTGTGCAAAAGCTCAGCTCGCAAGTACTGAGTTCATGTGGCTTGTCTGGATGTGCCACTGTGGCACCCAAGTTATTAATAAATATTTTTAAAACTTTTTACCTTTTCTCTCTGCTGCCATGTCTCCTCCCCTTGTTCCATCAGCTCCCCTGGTGCCTGCTGCCCCCCCCCCCCAACCCCTCATCCTCCTCTGCTGTCCTGACTCCTGCCCTTCTCACTGCCCTCAGCCCTCCTGCGATCTGCCCCCCTCCGCCAGCCCTTCTCTCCCCCCCTCTGATCATGTGAGCTACCCCTCCTCATCCCCTCTTCTAACACTTCCCTGTACAAACCTGCCCTGCCTCTCTCCTCTGGTGCTGGTCCCTCCCCTGCAGGTGTCTGCTCTTCTGCTTCACCCCCAGAATCCCCTGGCACCTGCACCTTCTCTTACTCCTGCACCCTCCTGGTGCCTCCCCCTTCCCTCACTGCCCCTACCTCCTTTGCCCTCTTTTTCCTTGATGCCCACCCCCTCACCACCCTCTGCCCCCGTTCCCCTCATGCCCCTCTGTGCCCTCACACATGACTTGCTCCATCCCGGCCTTCCTCATGCCCACCCCACCCTGGCATTTGTCTCTCCTCTACCCTGTCCCTTTGGTGCCTTCCCCTCTCTTCGCTCCCCCTCTGCACAAGCCCCTTCCTCTCCCAGCCCTTCCCCTTCCCCTACCTTCTGCCTTCCACTTTGCGGGGCTGGAGTCTGTGCTCCATCCCCAGACTCCGAACCCACAACTCAGCTGCGTGGCGCAACACAGCGCCCAGCAGTTTTAAAATCCTGGGCCATGACGTTACATCACGCCCAGGCGTCTCCCCGCCCACCGGTTTGAGCACGCCGTGCAAGGCAGCAGCAGCCGTCAAGGGGGAGCTCAGTGAAGGTTGCACACGGCAGGGACGGGGCTGGGGGAGAGATGCTCTGGGCTGGGGTGGGATGACGCGCGCGGGCATTGCAACTTGTAGCACGAGGGCCCTGTGCTGTGTTGCGGTGTGGCACCACCACACTGGGATATGCCTCTGGTGTGACACGAGGACACTCTCTTGTGAGCCAGCGATGCCGTGCCCTGCATCGTAGCGAGGCCACGCCAGGCCGTACAGTGGTGCTTCATTGTGAAAATAACATCCTTCCCCACTGCTCCACATGGTGCCAGGCTGACGCTGTGGCTGGGCCTGTCGCCTCCAGCTGCATGGGGGGAGCCGGCCTTTGGGGCAGCCTGAGCGCGGCTGAGCAGACCCGTCGCTCGGCGCCTGCACAGGCACCGGAGGCACGGGACTGGGGGGACGCAAGGGGGCATCACGCAGGCAGTGGGGCTGTTGCTGCTGCTGCCCGGGAGCGGGGGAGCTCGTGCTGCTGTGGCAGGGAGTGGTGTTTGTACAGAGGGAGGCAGGCAAGGCAGTGCCCACTGGGCCTGCGAATGGCTTTGCTGGGACGACTGTCTGGCAAGGCGGCCGAGCGGAAGGGACATCAAAGCTCCCCGGCCTGCTGCTGGAGCCGGCGACACTTCCTCTGGGTCTGTGGGAGACCCAGCGAGATCCCACTGGCCTCCTGCGGGAGACAGCACGTGGGGCGAGCCCCCCCCCCCGCCTCCGCACACCTGGGCAGCGCCGCTGCAGCCTCTCTCCTGAGCCCATCCCCCCACCCGTGCAAACCCAGGACACATGCCCCCTCAGCGGCCCTGCCCCTGCTCCACCTAGGGTTGCCAGATAGTTGAAACAAAAATACCGAACACCCCTCCCCCCAAACCGGGAAACAATTCTGCTGAAGGGGAAGGAGACCAAAGCTGTTGAGCGAAAAGAAAAGGACTCCAAGTAAGCCAAACCAAATTCAATCCACCCGTGTGGAGTGAGTGCAGGGCTCCCCTAGCTCCACCCCGTCAGGCATCGGAAAGAGACGCTGTGACGTAGTGGGGGGGCCTTACTTGGGCTGTGGCGACCTCTGCTGTCTGGTCATTACGCAAAGGGGGCTCCAAACCTGTCTGACCAGCCACCCCCCATGGGGAGAAACAAAGGAAGGTGGAAGGCTGGCTGGGGGGCAGGGCTGGAGGAGAGTGAGTTAGTTTCTGTCTGGGAGCATGGACAAGCAGCCTCAGCAACAGGCTTGGGGGTTTAGAAGCCGAGACCACCCCCCATCTCAAGGGGGGCTGAGGCATCATAGGCCTGCCCTGTAACCTGATGACATCTGTGCTGTGCTGTATCCTGGAGAAGCAATAAACCACCTCTATTCTACCGGCTGGTGGAGTCTGTTTGTGCCACTACGGGGGTGCAGGAGGCGGGGGACCCCAACGCGCCGTCACAGACACCCAGGGAGTCCAGCTGCTGTGGGAGCCAGACCAAAAGCGGCTCCCAGCCAGCGTCCAGCACTCGCTGCACAGGCCAGGCAGAGGGGCTGGGACTCCGGGCTCCCAGCAGCAGCACAAGGCCCTAGGCGGCTCCTACTACTGCCCTGCTCTAGTTTTTGGTCTGGCCGAGCGTGGGGTCTGGGGGGAAGAGGCGGCACAAGGGAGGGGTCTAATGGAGGGGGCGGGGCTAAGGCCCACCGCAGCCCCCTGTATTCCCACTAGGAAGAGGATGGCGCCACCTCTGACCTTGGGGCAATGCTGTCCCCAAGTCAGGCCACCCAGGCCAGGACTTGAGTTGTGCGGTTTGGGAGGGTGCCAGAGCTCTCAGCCCATGGGCTCAGGGGGAGGACGCAGGGCCGTGTCCCCCCACTGCCTGCTCCCCAGCCCTGTGGCCTGGCTGCTGGGGCACGGTGCACCACAAGGACCGATGTGCTGGGTGAATCGGTCGTCTGGCTGCACGGCGAATCCCGCTCTGGCAGCTCCACCTTGGCTCCGCACTGCAAGCATCTCACCAGCTGCGGAGATGGCACTTCAGCATCCGGGCACCGTCCAAGTATTCAGAGCGAGCCAGCCATGCTAATCCCCCGCCCCTGCTTCATCCCTTCCCAGCCTGGGCGCAGCTGAGGGGTTATTTGCACGTGTGCGTGAACGCACATGGGTGGGACGGAGTGTGTGTCGATACATGTGTGTGTGTGAACGTTGTGCGCAGGGAAAGCCAAACACCCAGCTCTGCATTTACTTCTGAAGGGAATGACACTTGTGGGCTCCGAGCTCTTGTGGTGGTGAGTTCCACAGTCTCTAGATTCAGCTCAAGGAGGATCCTGTCACCCACAGCTGTCCCCGTCCGGTCAGCATCAGCCCATGGTTGATGACGCCAGTGGAATGTCGCTGCCCTGGCACAGCAGAGAGAAGTATTGCTTGAGTAGCTGGGGTTGCTCTCATAGGGATAATTGATGGTTGGACAGAGACCTTGCACCATCCCTGGGCTGCTAAGCAGAATTCCTGCTGCATTTTGCTTCATTGCAAGGCATTCTGAGTGGTGATAACCAGGAGCTCATCTAGCCAATGCCTGGATCTTTATGGCTGCTCAAAGGCACGTTCTCCTGGAGCCAGTGGGGGAAGTGGCCGGTTTTCACAGCCAGGAGCTGTACAAAACAAGGCCGGGTTTGAAACCAGCACATTCCCCCTCCCCTCCCAAATTGTGGTGTCCTTTTTGAAAAAAAAAGATTGCCCCAAATTAAATTGTCCAGATTTCTCAAAAAGCCCCCCACCCCCACCCCCCGTGGTCCTCCCTGTCCCCAACCCAGCTTGTAACATTTCAACTTGCTCTGCTCACTCAGGGCTGGCGCATTTGCTGGGCTAAAGCAGTGTGGCCTCCTTGGCTTATTGCGCCAGTTTGCACCAGCTAAGGGCCTGGCCCCCAGCAACCAAAGCAGCTCGCAGGGTGTCCCAAAAAATCCCCTGCGGAGGCTGGCCAGCGCCGGACCAGCCATGCTGGCACAGCTGCGAGAAGGGAACGCGGCGGGGGAGGGGAAGTCCTCGCTCCAGCCGCTTTCCGGGAGGGTTCTGCCCTGTCAGCCCTCTCGCCGGCTTTGTGGTGGGTCTGTGGGAGCGTGTGGCCGGAGGCGTCCCAGGATGGGCTGTGTCTGACCAAGGCTCTGTTTTTCCCATGCTCAAGATGCTGACTCCCTCTGCCCGAGGCCGGCTGGAGCAGGGCCTTTCTGGGAGCCGGGTTTCGAACAGCGCTCCCGGCGCCCTCAGCAGGCTGGTGCTTTCACTGTGGGTGGCCTGGGCCCACGGGATGGGAAGACTTGGCACCCGACACGAGTGCGGGGCGGGGGGGAGAAGGGAGCACCCCGTCTTCACCCAGGAAGATTGGGGAGAGCCAGTGCTCCCTGTTAGATGCCTCCGCAAGCCCTGCCCTCTGCAGCGCCTCGCACAACATGCCCGACTGCAATGGGGCAACATCCAGCGGCCCCGTTTCTAAGCCCCTCCCCTTCATTGCATATTCAAAGACCGTGCCAGCTGCTTCTCTGCCTGTGCCATCTGCAGTACTTCCACACCCTGGCTGCTGGAGTGCCCGGCAGGTCCCCGGGGCTGCCCCTCCTCTAGCTTCCACTGGAGGAAACCCACCTGCTAGAGCGCCCCGTACTGGCCCAAAGAAGCAGCCAGGGGTGAGCAAGCTGGGGTGAGGTCGACACTTCCCCTGGGCGTTAAACTACTAAGGCATCAACTCATTACCCGGAAGGCACAAGAGTCAACAGCTTCCAGGCACTACGGCGCTGGGCATGAGCCCACCACAGACCCCACCTCTCCTTGCACACTGGCCGGGGGGGGCTTGTTTGCACTGGCTGGGCCCCCATCCCAGCAGCTTTAGGTTCCATGCCCCAGCAGAGCTAAGGCCCAGCTGCCCTGCGGTTTGCACAGGGGTGGGTGCCTACGTGCACCCAGAGCCAGTCTTCCGGAGGAGGCCTCCCAGCATGGCCCCAGTGCACCACGCAAGGGAGGGATCCGCTGGCTGGCCCAGATGGCTGCTGAGAACGGCCCCGCCAGTGACTCACGGCCAGGGCAGCATAAACAAAGGCAGATGTGGCTGCTCGCCGAGTGCCCGGGGAGGGACGGAGTGAGGAGAACCCTCCTCAGGCGGGGGATTAGGGCCACCTGCAGCTGAATTGCACCCGTCTCAGGGCCTCTCCTCTCCCTACAGCCCCTCACCCTCCTACTCCAGCCCCCTTCCATGGCTAGGCCTCTTCTGTCCCCTCCTCTACATTCCCTTCTCCTCCTCCGCCTCCATTCCCTCTTCCCGTTCCTGCCTCCTCGCCGCAGCTCTCTCCTCCTCCTCTGCCCCCTCCATTCCTGCCTCCCCCTTCAGCCTTCTCCATTCCCCCGACGCCCCCGAAGCTCCTTCTGTAACTCAGCAGGCCCAGCCAGGATGGGGACAGGACTCAAATCCTCGGGGGAAGAAACCTCCTGCCCTGACCTGACGGTGAATTAGACTCAGGCCCGGTTCTGCTAACCCTGCACATTGCACAGCCTTAGCGTAAACCCCTGGGCTTCAATGGCCTCACTCCTGATTCACACCAGGAAGCGCTCTGCCTGCCCCAGGGCCGCCGGTCCCTCAATTTCACAACTGTCCCGCTGCAGTCGCAGTCCCCCACATGTTCCCAGTCCTGAGGCAGGCTCACCAAAACCCACAGGGCGGCTTTGGGCCCTTGTGTAACACTAGTGGCTGTGGGGGGCTTTGAATTTGCCTTCTGCTTTTCCAGCCCTCGGGGCGCAGCTGGGATCACACTGGGAGCACTCTCCGCTGCCGCGGGCTGGACACAGACTGCTTCTGTGAGAAGGGAGGGCGGAAGCCTCACACATCCGCCAAGCCAGTGAGAGCCAGGACACAGCTATGGCCACATTGAGCAAGGGGGGGAGTGACACTCCCGTTTCATGGGGCACTAGCCGCATCCCTCCGTGCTCAGGGCTGAGGGCCAGCAGGGCCAGGAAGACGGAAGCCCTTCGCCGTGTCCCCTGGGGAATTCCAGCGGGTCAGTTTCAGACGTAAGCCTTCTCCAGACTCTACCGGCCTCGACAATCCGCCCCGTCTGGCCCTGCTGCCTCTGCCCCCCTGCAGAGCCCCCTTCGCGCTCCTGTAGGTGCACTGCCCTCAGCGCCACGCGGACTCTGCCATTCAATGCCCCGGGCCAGACTGCACCAAGCGAGACGCCTCCTTTCCAGGGGCCTCTTCTTTTCGCCTCTCCAGGTCACGCCCGCTCTGGGGCCACAGAAGAACCTGGAGGGGTCAGTCGCTTTCCTCCAGGTCAGGAGCCTGACCCTCCTCCTGGCACCGGAGTGACAGGCGGGCGATACAGCCAGCTCCTCTTACTCCAGTGGTGAATTTGGCCCAGGCTGTGCCCTCGTGTTAACATGCCACAGATGTGTGTGCTGCATAGTGAGTGGTGTGACAGCACTGGCCAGGGCGGGAGGAGGCTGTAGGTGTGGGCACTCGCACAAGGTGCAGCTGGATCTTTTGCAACCGAGAAACGTGTGAGATGAGTTCGGTAGGTGGGGGGCGGTGGAGGGTTCTGGAGGAGGAGACATCGCTGGTTCCAATGCCGAGGATGGGTGTCCGGGGTGACACTGAATTTGCAAGTGGGTCAAAAGTTTGTATTCCTCCCCTCTTCCCCCAAGCTGGCTGGCCCAGAGCACCCCATCCATTATCTATCACTGCCCCTCCACCACAGTCACCTGATATTTGTGCTAAAAAGGCCATGAGTGAAATGGAGGGGTGGTCATTAGGCTTCAGAGTTAACATCAATTGAGGTGGCCAGGAGCAAGCCACACTCCTGTCCCAGAGAGCTATCATCTCAGGCTGCCCGCAGACCTGGGGAGACACTGCTGCCCCTGTTGTGCAAGGGTCCCATTCGGAAGAAGACCATCAC
Source organism: Pelodiscus sinensis (assembly GCF_049634645.1). Lineage (NCBI taxonomy): Eukaryota > Metazoa > Chordata > Testudines > Trionychidae > Pelodiscus > Pelodiscus sinensis. Next base: position 207,565 of record NW_027465886.1, read on the forward strand.
CACTCTACTGGTGAGTGAGTGAAGTGTAGATTCTGGGTCACAGCAGAGCTGGAATTTGTTTCCAGAAAGCCCGGCTCCGGAGGCACAAGAGAGCCTCACTCTGCGTTAAACCCGGGAATGGCTCAGTAACAAAACCACCATCAGTGTAGGAGGGGGCATCCGCAAGCATGGCCACTGGTGGCACAGCAGGGCCCTGCAAGCCCCCCACCACCAGGATTCAGGGAGAATCACTCACACCCGGAGACTTTCAACACCGCTTCCCTTCTCCTGGGGCCCCTTTCGGGAAGGGCCTTCCTGTCAGGCTTCTTCATCCTGGGCATTCTGCATCCTTGCTGGAGGTGGGTTATAATTTGCAGCCCCACTCTCCTGACCCAGGGCTCCTCATCCCTCCTCCTGGAGCTAGGCCATCTGCTAATCCCAGGATGCTCCAGACAGGGAGACCCCACTCCCCTGCAGGGGCCAGATTAATCAGCCTGGCTGGAGCCACCCACTCCGAGCTTTGGCCTGTCTGCCTGTAGAGGTTACAACAGCACCCGCCTTCCCTTCGGGGTCCCAGGCCACCGTTTGCCAAGCGCTGGGTGCACGTGGAAGCAGAGCTAAGTGTCATGGGGCCCTGCTCTGTCCCACAGGCTCCCAACCAGACGCCCAGAGCTAAACATCCCTGAGGGCTGGGAACATTGGGGTCTGTGTGCAAACGAGGTGGGAGGAGCAGGAGAAACCATCCCTCTTCCCAGCCCCGTGGGCAACAGGGAATGCTTGGTCCTAAGCATGAAAAGCATGCGGCTGGCTCCATCTTTTCTTTTGTTTTGTACCCTAGCAACCGGCCCAGAGCTGAGCTGGTGGAATTCAGTCCCAGCAGACTTGGCAGTGGCCAGCGGAAATACCTAGCTCCTCGTGCGACAGAGCGAAACTGACCTCGCTGGCGCAGGAAGTCCTTGAGTCACTTGCTGAGGAGTGGACTTCCTTGGCTTTGAAGCAGCTGGCTCGTGTTTGACATGTCCTCCAGAACACAGCCCCGAAGGCTCCATGCTAGCTAAGAAAGGGAAAGCAAACGGCAGGCTGCAGGAGCAAGCTGATCTCTGATGCAGGTCACGGAGCATTTTATCCTCCCTCCTCCCAGTGCCCATTGTTGGTTTACAGGCCGAGCCAGCTCCCTTGGAGTTCAGTGGGAACAGGGTTGGGCCCTAAATGCCGGCTGGGGGCTGGCAGAGTTCACGTCCATGGCAGGGTACAGAGGTCATAGCCCAGTGGCCCAGCGTGGGAAGGCTGATCCTATGCTCCTGCTCTGTGCTTACTGGGCTCCTGAGGCCTGTCAATAGAGAGAGGTCAAAGGCAGCAGTGAACCTCGGCCACCTCTCTTCATGGGCCACCAGAGTGCTGGAGCAGGGACATAACTCGGAGGCCACATAAAACAGCCAGGAAGAAATACAACCAGCCCCAGCGTCTGCTTTGGCTCTCCCTCTGCTCCAGACGCCCACTCTGCATTTCTCCACCCTCGCCTCCCTCTCTGGGGCTCCCCGGCACTCGGGACACAGCTGATGAGTTGTGGCTGAAGGCAAGGCTGCTCAGCCTCCCAGCAGGATGGGACCCGAGGCTCAGGGGTGTAACTGCTATTGTCTCATGCCAGACACCACCTCTTCCTGTCAGCTCCTTTTTTTTTTTTTTTTTGCCTTGTACCCTAGCAACAGGCCCTGATCTCTGGATAGATCCAGCTGGCCTCCTAGAGCTTCATACACTGTCTGTGGCCAGCTGTCTCAAGGCATCCGTCACGGGAGCATCTACATGCCCATAGGAAGATGATCAGCCCCAAGATCCAGCCAGCCCAGTCGCTGGGTGGGTAGTGCGAGTCGCAGCTGGGGAAGGTGTCAGAACCCTGACGTAGCAGGTCTGGGGTCATCTGCCCAACATTGCTTCCCCCCACCCTACCAGAGAGATTGGCTCAAACCCTGACTCAGGAATGCTCTTTCGTCTTGGCCATTTTCTAGATAATTAGGGAGATGCTGTAAGACACTTCCCCTCCCCCTGCGTAGGTGCTGCACAGAGAAGCCAGAGAGCAGGAGGAAGGTCTTTCGTAAGTCTAGTCATCTGCCAGTGATGGGAATCCAATGCCTCCCCCCTTCTTAGAGGATGGTGACTCCACCATTCCCCCCTCCCCGAGCCCCCAACGGCTAGCAACTGCTGCAGATCTAAGTGTGGGACTGAGCTGAGCTAACGACTTTGCCCCTGAGCCCAAGGAACTCACACAGGCTGGAGGCAGCGGAGGCACTGTGCAAGCACCAGCGAGCACACGACCAGCGTCACGCACCCGGGGCTACTATTAAATACACACGCTGCTTTCTATTTGTTTAAATAGACAATATTTATTAAATGACTTTGTATAAAATAATTCACAATTTCAAAGTATAAAAAACAACCACAACATGGTTTGGACCAAGACAATGGCTCCCTTTATCGGGAGCGACTCTCCCAGCGGCTGCTAGATGTGGCACAACATGCCAAGGTGAGTGCACAGCTGTAGTAAGACAGAGTCAGAGCCTGGATTGATGGCCCTTCGTCAGCGGAAATCGAGGTGGTGCCACCGACTGCCACAGAGACACATCAGCTGACACCACACAAAGATCTGGGCTGCTGACAGGAAGAGGCCTGTATAGGCGTGACTCTGACCCTACTTACACCTGTCTCACTGCACACTGATTTGCACAGGTGTGCGTGAGACCCAGAGCAGACAGGCTGTGCCATAGGCCCCTGAGCTGTGTGTATATCTGACCCTAATCGCACACTGTACTGCAATTTGGAAGTGGAATGTGCCATTGGAGTTAATAAATAGAAAAATATTAATACTGCTAATAATTTAAAACCATCTGATTTAAATAGGTATTTTCCCATCATTTAAAAAAATAAAATGTATAGCTGAAAGCAGAGCCATCCCTGTCTGCGCAGATGGGGCCCAGGCGGTGTAACTCAGCAGTGTTCCATAGCTCTACGGATTGACGCCCGCTGAGCTTCCAGCCCCACACTCACACCAGTGTCAGCGTGAGGGTGACGGGAACGCTGATGAATTACTCCCGCCGCGCGCCACCTCCGAGATCATGCCGCAGAGCAGGCCAGTAGCAGGCTAAAGACAGCGGTGAAGTTGGGAGGTTCATGGAATGAGGGGCGGGCACAGCTCAGCTGGAAGAGTAAGGCCTTCTCCCAGGTGGCAGAGGGCCCTGGAGGAGAGAGCAGCGGTCAGAGAGGGGCTGGAGGCAATGAGTGGTCACATGGGGTTAATTTCTGAGTGGGACGGGACACCACTGCAGATGAAGGCAGAAGTATCTCAGGCCAGGTCTAGACGACACTGATCTGCACAATTTGCGAACCTTTTTCCAAGAGATTTTTCGGAAGAGGCTTTTCTGACATTTGGCCTGTCTATACTGGGCCACATTTCGGTAACACCTCCTCTTTTGGAAGAGCCCTTCTTCCTCATGGGAGGAGGACGACAGGGCTTCCAAAAGGGCGCGTCTGCTCTTCCGCAAATAAAAGCGGAAGAGCAGACGCATTCCCTGGACACAGTGGAGTTTTTCCAGGATACCCGGAAACCCCTGTAGTGGTCTGTAGTGGCCTCAGAGGCCCATTGGAACAGACTGAGCCGTTGGGAGATGTGGGATCCACAGGGGTCCTGACGCTGACACACTATGTGCTCTCCAAGTGCCTGAACCCTGCGGTGCCAGGGGGATCGCATAGGAAGCTGGCAAAGCTTCCCGGCATTTTAACAGCTGCGCCAGGAGAAGACAGACAAGTGCCAGCATGAAATCAGCACACCTCCCTCTTCCTGAGCAGAGCCACATCGAGGGGCGCCAAAGGACTGTCACTGGTTCCCTCCCGCATACCCCTGCTGAGATATACACACAGGGCAAAGGCCAGCAGGCGGAACCGTCTCTTGCACCCATGTGATGGCATAAAAAGTCCTGGAGAGAACGAGACATACCCAGTCTGCTTAATCACAGTCACAACCATCCCGTCCACCATGCAAGGCCAGCTCGCATTAGAACGCCACCCGCCGGACACGGCCCACTGCCTGCAGCAGTCACAGCCGCTCTTGGCCGCGCCCCTCAATAAAATACTTTACAGGCGATTTCTCCAATACATTAACGCAGAAAGGCAGCTCTCCACGCCTGAGGCCAGCTCAGGGTCACTTCAAGCAGAGCCTGGACTGGGCTGGTTTGTACAGGGGATGGGGAGGGTGGCTGGGTAGGCAGAAGGTGCAGGTGGGATGGACGATGGCTGAGAGTATAGGGCGAGGACTGGTGGGGACTTCCTCAAACAACAGCCAGCCCCTTTTGCTCAGCAGGAAAGTTACAATTCACAGTGTAGAGGTTCATTTCCCTTCCGGGGCTGTGACCCGTGACCCTGATTCTATTACCCACTCCCCAGCATGCCCGGGGTACGGGAGGGAGCAGGATCCCCTGGGATTCAGGGGGAGGGAGAGGCGGATGAGATAGGAGATAGGGACGTACCTTGCGGGGGGGGACCCCAAAAGTCAGAGACTGATCCTGAAGCCCAATGTGCTGCACTGCCCCCTTCGGCCTCTAGGGCAGCACATGGGGGAGGGGGGAGAGGGGAGAGAGCAAGTGCTGGCTGTGATCCTCATGGCTCCAGGGCCAAGCACAGCAGCTTCCAGACCTGGAGGGAGCTGGCACTAGCCTGTGCATGTAATTAAAGGGTTCCTGGAAAGGTTGATCTGGCCTGGAGCCGCTGCTGCTCATCGTTCCAAACGCCTCTGTGCTGGGGTGGACAGAGTGAGCGGCGGGAGAGCCACCGGGGCAGCCCTCTGGACCAGCAGCTGCTCCTCTCTCCCTTGTGGCCAGATGGAGCTGGTGGGTGAAGCAGGAAGAAAGAGGCCCCAGACTGCAGTCCCCATCACTCCTGCATCCCGGAGCCACCAGCAGAGAGCAACGCCAGCCTGGCAGGCTCAGCAAAGTCCTCTCATTCCTGCCCAGGCATGCCCCTCTCGCCGAGCCCTCCACGGCAGGCACAGCCAGCCCCTCGGGCAGCAGCAGCAAGCCCCTGCTGCCGAGTCCGCCTGACACTTTCCACGCGGTTTCTCTCTCGTCATCAGTCCCTCTGGTGCCAGGTCTGCTGGTTGGTCCTGCAGGCTGCGCTGAGAGGCTGAGGTCCTGCAGGCTGGCTGGGGCGTGAGGCAGCCCAGAACCAGGGCTCCCGTGCAAAGAACCAACAGCTTCCATTTCCGGCCAGTCTCCCGGAGCTTGCAGAGAGGCGCAGAGTGAGAGCAAGCGGCAAGCAGCACGAGACGCCGAGAGTTCTCCATCCGGGGCCGAGATCCCACGCAAGAGGGAGGGCCCGGAATCCAGGCTCCCACCGCTACTCTTCCTGGGACAGGACAGGCTCCGCTGGAGAGGAGAGCGAAGTCAGCACAGGCAGGGAGTCGGGCAAGAGATGGCAGCCGGGAAAGCAGCCTGCCCAGCCTGGCTGAAATGTTTACCCAGGAGGGAGCGGGTGGTTCACTGACAGTCCTGTTTATGCCCGAGGCATCCAGCTTCCTGGAGCTGCAGGAGTGGAGCCTTGTGGCAGGGGAGGTTGTTTACCTGGCTCAAAGTGAAAGCAGAGCAGTAAGGCACAGAGCTGGCCTGGAAAAACCAGCCTGCAGATCAAGGAGCACGGGGATTGGCCCTCGGGGTCCGGGCTGCTGGACTGTCTTGGGGGGAGAGTCACGCACAGCTGGTTCTGCAAGCTGCATGGCTCTGCTTGGACTCAGCAACGCCAAAACAAACATGCCCCCTGCACATGTAACAAGGTGATTCCCCTGCCCAGAGAGCCGAGTCCCACTCGCCCTGCCCTGCTAGCATGTCCCCCGCCACAAAGGGCCTGCAGGCAAGTTAGCTGCCTCTTGCGCTGATGGCCAGTCATAACCACTGCTGCCCAGGCACAGCAAGGGACAGAGCTAGACCCTCCTGCAGCTGGGCTGGCCCTGCAGGGCTAACAGAAGGGACCAGAGCAGGGCCACGGCGCAGGCTCGGATGCCCCCAGGGACTGCGTTTGCAGAGCAGGGAGAGCCCAGCTTCAGAGCTGCACTTGACAGCAAGATTGATCCCTGATCGACCACTGCCAGGCTCATGGCCCTATGCTGAGGCAGCCACATTCCCTTTCGCTACGGGCTCAGCGAGCAGACTGGGATCAGCTCCCAAGCGCTAACGCTGCCAAGCAAGCAGCTGGCACCTGGCTCAGGGCCTGGCTGGATTTTAACCCTGGCTTCTGGATAAGCCATTCTGAACCTCCCGCTGTGCCGGGCTGCAGCAGAGGGGCCTTGATTATAGGGGGGCTGCCGTCCGGACAAAGGGGGGCACCTTACCTCATAGGGCACCCTGCCCCTGCAGCTCCAGATGCTCCTCCACTCCATTCAGCGGCCTGCAAAGTGACACAACATCAGGGGGTCAAGCCAGTGGTAAGGAAGAGGTCTCAGCTGGGGATGCCCAGGAAGACCCTAGAATCCCAGGGCGGGAGGAGACCTCGGGGGCCATCGAGTCCAGCCCTTCCCCAACAATGCCTGGTGAGGGTGCCCCTCTGCCAAGCAGCCCCTCCTGGCCCAGGGCTGCCGCGGGTTCTTGGGCCTCTCCAAGGTGGGACTGGGCCCTGCGTGCCAGTTGTACACAGGCCCAGAGGAGGAGAAGCCCCGGGTTGCAGTCTCAGCCTCTTACCTTCCCTCCTGCTCCTCTCCTGCATTCCCTCTGCACTGCAGCCGTCTCTCCAGGACCTGGGGGGAGAAGGACAGTCTGGGACTGGGCAGGAGCCGAGCTAGGGGGCTGTGCTGCCAAGGAACTCCCTCCATGAGGGGGAAGCTCCTGGGGCCTTTCCCTTCCCTTCCCCCTGCCGAGCCGAAGGGCAGAGTCCCCCTGAGGGGCAGGGGAATGGAACTGCCCCGCCCTGGCTGCCCCCGAGGAGTGTTCCCTGCCAGGTGTGTCACAGCTGGGGAACCTGAGGCATGGGGAGGTTTTGTGGGGGGGGGAGTGACTTGCCCAAGGCCACCCTGCAGAGCTGGAAACAAAGCCCAGGCCTCCTGCAAAGCTTTGGTGTTTGGGGTCCCCATTTCCACCACCACTTGCTGGCCAGGCAGGGGCTGGGAGGTGGCAAGACACCCCTGCCCGCCCCAGGGTGGGCGCTTACCCTGACTCTGTGCCTGTAGAAGAGGAGGCCTCCGACGGCCAGCAGGATCACCACGGTCGCCAGGGACGCCACCAGCACGTAGGTCATGACCACCCACCGGCTCTCGCGGGGCAGGGCCTCCCTCCTGCGCTGGTCTGCGTTCGGAGGGAGGATGTTAAAACCGGGGACAGGCCCTGCCAGTCTGTCCTCAGGCTCTCGGAAGCTGGCCTGCCCCCCTGTTCTCTTTCCTCGGGGCTCCGTGGGGTGCTGCAGGTCCGGGGCTCTGCCCTGCCCGGCTGGGAGCCGAGGGCTCACCCTGGGGTGTCTCTCTGGGGCAGGAGGGCTCCCCACAGTAGGAGCCATCCTGGAGAACCGGTGCTGCATGATGGAGAAGGGCTCCTTGGAGCCCGGAGAGGGGATCAGCCACAGCTTCCTGGCCAGAGGAGTCCCCAATGGGTCCCCGGGGCCTGCTCCCAGGGCATCCAGGGCGGCAGACATCAGGGCTGGGCTAGAGATGGCATTGGCGCTGCTGACATCCATCAGCTCCTCTGTGGAGGATGTCCAGGTGGCTTGGGAGGCCTCTTGTCCTGTCCAAGGCTGGGTCGGCTTGGCATTGAGTGATGGGACTGGAGAACCAGGCGCGTGCAGGAACTGCCTGAGCCCAGTCGGCCGGGTCTGGGGTCTCTCCACCTCAGTCCCTGTGTCCATCTCTGCCCCAGAGGCCGGGAGGCTGGCAGGGGAGCTGGAGACGTACTCGGTGCTGGGAGGATCAGATAGGCCCAGGAGCGGTTCGGCCCCACTGCCAGGCCCCAGTTCTGCTGGTGGCGAGGACACAATGGCAGAGATGCCAGCCCAGGCTCCCTGCATCTCCATAGCCAGCAGGCCTCGGTGTGTGCTCCTGTGTCCCCTGGGCCTGGTGCTGCTGAGTAACTTGGCTGGGGCTGGTGTGGTGCCGGGCTGGCTGAGTGGCAGGTGGGTGCTGCCCAGAGTGGAAGGGGAGGGCTTGGTGACCAAGGTGGGGTGGGGAGCGCCTGGGGGGCTGGGGGATGGACAGTTGCAGTCATGGTCAGTCACCACACCTGAAAGAAGCAGAGAGAAAGGGCATAGAGCAACCAGACTCCAGGGAGAGCAGGGAGCAGCCTTTAGGCTCGACTCTGTCCTTTTCCTACCCCCAGACCCAGCCTTCGCTTGGGTGCCAGTCACTCCAACAAGCCATAGTGACATGGGGGTAGCGGGAGAGCCCAGCGTGAGGCAGGCAGAGCCAGAGGAGGGGAGCTGCCCAGACAGGCCAGGAGACGCAGCCCTGCGAGGCGCGCACAGATGGCAGCATGTGAGCTGGGCAGAGGAAGTGATTAGTGAGACAGGCACCAGAAGGCACGCAGACGGTGGCCCGGGGCAGAGGGAGAGGTGGTGGTGCAAAGCGGGTGTGTGGAGATCAGGGCCATGACTGTTAGTGAGTCCAAGCAAGGGCGTGAACCGGCAGCCTCCACACTGCAGCCGGCCCTCGTGCACAGGCTGTGGAGTGTCTGGGGCTCATGCCATCACCAGCAGCCACCGCACAAGCAGCAGGCTCAGAGGGAGGGAAGGGTTAGTTGCAGCCTGTCCCTTCGCCTCAGGCACGAGGCACACGACAGGTCCTACTTGCAGGCAGGACGGAGGAGAGTTTCTTCGTGGCGCACATGCAAACACATCACATGGAACATGGACCAGACATGGACTGCCCCCAGCGATGACAACAGCACTGCGTCTTCCACTCTGCCTTTGCAAAGTGCCGCCGGATTGGAGTCAGTGGTCTCACAGCCTGCCAGGGAGGCTGGAATAACTTCCTCCACTGTACAGAGGGGGAAACTGAGGCACAGGGTAGGCCCTTGACTTGGCCAGTGAGTTGGTGGCAGCAAGCATCCAGGAGTCCTGTGTCCCAGAGATGTGCCTGAGCCCCAAGTCCATCCTAACGCCCAGACAAGTGGCTGCAAGTGAACGACTAGTCCCCACACCTGCAGTCCAGCCTGAGTCAGGCTGGAAGTTTGCTTGGAACATTTTTCAAGTTCTTAATTTGTGCTCCTGCCTCTTAACTTCCTGGTTTCAGCTAAAGGCAGAAATACCACAAATGAGGTTGCCGTCTTTGCAGTACTAGGGTCAAACCACAGCCCGAGAGAGTCAGTTCCCAGGGCACATCCAGCTCTCTTCTCAGAGCGAAGAGCAGGGCAGCCACTTCCCAATTTGGGGGCCTTTCTCCGACCCGAAGCTTTGGAGCTTTCTCCCTATTAGTCACACAAACGAATACACATGCACACACCTGTCCAGTATGCACACACTCACAAATATAAGCATGCACAGAGAAACAAAAATACACACATGTAAGCATCTCTAGACATACAGACATGCCCGGGAGGGCAATCCAGTGCACACACACGAGCCTGCAAACACACATGCACACACATTCCCGGGATGGATGCTCGCCTGCACACAAATATGCTCCCGTGCTGAAGCTGCATAAATCTTTGCCATGCTAAGCCAGGGCCTGGTTTCTCACCTGGAGAAGGCGGTTCCTTTTGCGGGGAGTTGGAGCACTTCTGGTAGGTGGTGCTGCAGTCGCGTGCAAAATCCTCACCCTTCTTCAGGTGGACCATCACCTTGCCAAAGAAATCCTTCACCAGCTGAAGCATCTCCTCAGGGGGCACGGAGAACTCCTTGAAGCAGGCCTGGGATACCTATGCAGAGAGCAGGTCTCAGTGACCAGCAGACAGCCCGGAAAGCAGAAACCACATCCCACTGCCCCTCGGCTTCAACTGCCAAACCTCCCCGCGCAGCTCTCCCCAAGTCGGTGAAATCACCCTGTGGAAAAACAGGCTGGGGGCAAGATCGGAAGCACGGGCTCTGATTCCCCCCCTCACTGAAATCAACAGGAGTCTTCCCACATCCCCCAGAGAGACCAGGCTCGGGCCCATTGAGTGGGATCCTACTCTCCTTGAAATGGGTGGGGATCTGTCACTTCCAGCAGCGAGAGCTGGATCAGGCCCATTTACACCCAGGCTGGGATTCCAGGTAGGTGCAAACACAGGTAGAAAGGCATGAGGGAAAAGACAGAGCTTAGAGGGTGGCCCTGGGTACAGTTCAGGACCCGCTCCCCAGTGTGGCTCAGGGCCACTGGATGCTTCCCTCCCACCCTATTTTCTCAGCTGACAGCCAGGGAGCTGGAAATATTCCCAGCCCTGCACTTCCTGCTGTGCTCTTTCATCTGCCAGGCTGGGACCCGCTGACCCCAGCTCCAGCCTTAATTAGTGCAGTGTGTAGTTAATGATCATTCCCATCCAGCAGTCCCCTTGCCCAGGCAGGCCAGCCTCTGGAGTCCACGTGGTCACCCTCCATGCTCCAGAGATTAGTCTCTTTCCAGTATGGACACCCACCCTGAACCAAACCACTCCATGCCATGGAGACCTGGCAGCAGACAGCTCTGTCTGGCCGTACCTCGTGCTCATGTTCGCTCTGTTCGCTGATGCACGGCTCTTCATTCTCATCGATCTTCTTGTACATGGCCCGCACGTCCCTTGTCTTGTTGAAGTTGTCAGAGTTCTCCTTGAACTGCATTTTTTCCAGGATATCCGCCAGCCCAGGGAAGGCCGCTTTGATAAAGCAGATGGAGTCCTCCTGGGAGGCCAAAAGGGACAGATTATTGTCTGCCACACAAATGTTGCCCTGCCCCCTGCATCGCACAACATGGGGTGCGGGTACCCAGAGTAACAGCTCCGCCCCACTTCCCCCCAGTCCCTGCCACATTCAAAGATGATGGAACAGTCGGAGACTCTTGAAAATCTGGCCCTTTGGGTTTAAGTTAGAGTGGCCCAAATTCAGAGGGATGCTGTGTCAGGGGTCTCAGCGGGCGTGTCTCTCAGAGGGCCGAAAGCCCTAGCGCTTCCAGGCTAAAAGGTATAAATACCCAGGAAATGGCTCTTCTGTGAATTACAATGCAACCCACTGGGCCAAAGGGGACCGGCCCTATCATGTTACATACTAACCATGTCAATACTAAGAGACCTAAAGAGGAAAAATTGCCACCCCCACTTTGCAGAGGGGAAACGGAGGCAGGGAGCGATTAAAGGAGTTTCCAAAAATCACATAGGTAGTCTGTGGCCGGATGAGAGTCAAGTCCAGCTCTCTGAGGGCACAAGCTACAGGCATTTCCTTTCTCTCCAGGCTGCAGAGACTCGGCTCTGATTTTAGCTCCACTTGTCCCCAGCCCTGATGCCCAGGCCGAGGGATTTCTTGGCTCAGGTGAGCAGCTGGTCTGACCAGGGCCACTCACCAGTTGCTTCTCATCAATGAACTCAAAGGAGATGCGGCAGGGCATCAGCATCTGGGAGTCGATCTGCAAAACAGAAGCATAAAGTCACCCTGCAGCCCTTCTCCAGGGACCCAGCCAGGCTGCTGCGCCCCCCCAAGCAGGCACCTGATAATCGCACCAGCCTCCAGGGCCCGCAGAGCAGAGAATCGGCAGAGCAGGGGGTGCAGCCAGGGGCCTGGCCGGCCCACAGGAAGTCTCTGCACTGTGCACTAGGAGTCGCCAGCATCACAGGCTCATTGCCCTGAGACGTGAGATTCATCCCAGCCTCTATCACCTACTAAATCAGTTCTTCCATCCACTCTCTCGTTTTCCCACCCAGATCTTAAAACCAGCCCTCCACCCCCGCTCTGTGCACATGCTCGCGATCCCAGAATGCCTCTCTGCACAGACGGATTTGCCTTAATGTCCTGGCCAAAATGTTTCTCCTCTGTGCCCCTCGGTTGCTGCTCCTCACCCCATGCACAGCTGCTTTTAAGGAGTGGCTACGGGGGGCTGTAACGTTCTTTGGCTCCCTGTTGGTGGGAGGCCTAGTGTGTCCAAGAGCTGTTGGAATTCCTCGCAGTTCACTGGAGATCCAGAGGAGACACATAGAATGAAGGGAGAGGCAGTGCTGGGGACAGGCGTAGCCCTAGTGAGGATGCTGGGCTCCGCGCATTCCCAATTCTCGCCCAAACAAACAAGAGAGTCATCTTTCTCCCTCCGGAGCCAGCTCTGCCTTGTCAGAGGAAAGCACAAGGCCGCCGAATGGACCCCGCTGCCCCGTCTCTTTCTGCGCTGACTCAGCATTCCACTTGGCAGCGACAGTGTCTGGAAAGGCCCCGAGTGGCCGAGGGCTTCGATTTCAGCAGGAAACGCTCGCCTCTGCGGCGTAGGGCAGTGTCTGGTAACCTGCCTTCCAGTCTTATTGGGAACAATTGCTTCATTATCTGCCGGGTTTGCAGGGAAGCGGTTGCTAGCGACAGTGTAGAGCAGGCAGGGGGGCTGGGTAGGGGCGTGCACCTGCGATGGCTGCAGCAGACCGGGAAATCCTGTGCCCATTCCTGCAATCTCTGAGCTGGTTTCACACTCCAGGCTCTGACCTTTGTGCCCGAAGGAGCAAGGACTCTGGCAGTCATGGAGCCCGGGGAGCGTTGGACTTTGCACCCTGCCCAAGCCGGGCCACAGCATGTGTGCCGCCAGCGCGGCAGCAGCAGGGTTAGTGCAGAAGCCTCGCCTGGGGCCCCACATCTGGCTTCACAGCCTGGCCCGGGACCTACGGGCTGCGAGTGGGCGTGTCATAACGGGACCACTAGTGGGGTGTTTACACTGTCACTCACCCCCACATAAATCTGAGTAACTCCTCAGGGCCCGAATCTCCTCTCACTCCCCCTGTGTAACCGAGGGGGAACCCCAAAAGTTCATCAATGAGGACAGTGCAAGTGAGAACTGAACAGGGCCCTGGCTAATTAATATCCGCTGCCCCAAGCGCAGGAATTTCCTTTGGACTCTGACCCCAAATCAGCTGGGTTCAATCATAAATCATTTGTGATGTAGGGAGAACAAGCCTGTCTAACCATACATGGCACCATACACCCATCTCCTTCATGCCTTCAGCAGCTGCCCTCGCAGCACCTACCAGTATGTTCAGCAGCTGAACAATTCCCCCCCAATGCTGGAAACCTAGGGGGGTGCCTGAGCCAGTTCCCTCACAGCTAATCCTGCCTGAGGATGGCCAGATCCCCAGGTTAACCCTTCGGCAGCTGCAGATTTAGTGCTCCAGCCTCCTAAGCACTCACGAGGGTCAGTGCAGAGCGAGCCAGGGTTCACTCCAAGAAAGTGCCTTACATGCAAGTTGCTGATGCAGCAGAGAGGAGCTTGGGCTGGGGCTACAGAAGGATCCCAGATGTAAAGGACCAGCCTGTGATCAGCCCAGCCTGAAATGCATCTGCACAAGGCCCAGAACCTGCAATGCATGTCCCAGAGTCTGGGCATTCCTACCCTCTCCAACTTCCAGACTAGCAGCCTTCCCCTTGCTTTCTGTAAGCCTCTCCCCCAGAACGTTTGCTCCATGAGGGTGCTCTGCGTCAGCATTGCCTAGCATTGGCCCCATGCACATGGAGCACAAAGACCCATCTCAGCTGGGGCCGGGGCTTCACACCGGGCCAGGCTGGCCCAGCAGAGTCACTCTCCTCTGGCTTGGCCACCCAGCTCAGCCAGGCATGGGGCTTGTCCATTGTGAACACTGGTCTCCCCTGGACGGTCCATGCACTCACCTAGCATGGGCACCTGGCTAGCAGCAGGCCCCAGCCTCACACCCTGATGTTCCACATCCCATCCCAGCAGCAGGCTGGGTGTGACACTTACCAACTCCTGCAGCTTATCCAGGTGCTTTTGGGTGATGATATTCTCACAGTAGCCTTTCTGCTCAGTTTCATGGATGCTGCAGGTGGCGAGGAGGAGGAAAGTCAGCAGGGTGCAGGAGACTGGGCATGCCTGAGGAAGGGAGAAGCTGTCAGCCGAGAAGCCATGTCCCTGGGCTCCCCGCTGCCCCAATGGCTAGCAGCCTCCAGGGCGGGCTCCAGGAGTGATCCCCTGCCTTCCTCTGCCAACAGCCTTTGGTGTGGACCTTTGGGCCAGTCCCTGCCCCATAGCAAGGCAGAGATAGCTAGGAGAGGTGGCAGGCAAGCACAGAGTGGCACTCCCCAGGACAGATACAAGCTGCACTGGGTTGCTGAAACAGGAGCTCAGGGCACAAATCCTTTCCAGTGTGCACCCAGGCATTCCCACTGCAGTCTGGGAACACATCTCCCCCTCCCCTGCTGCCCTTTCCCTCTCCCACTGCCTGGCCTGCTATTATTAGAAAGGTAAGTGGTCAGCTGAGCAGACCCTGCTGGGAATTCCCCAGCCTGGCTCTCTGAGGGCCACACAAGCTGCTGATGGACACAAGTGTGCACAAGCTGCTTTGGGCTGCTGCCAACCGAGAGTGCACCAGGCACAGTTTTGTCCTGTCTTCACCACTCCAACACTTCTCCCTTCATTGCCTTCCTGCTCCCTCCATTGCTCCTTGCAGTCTGGGGTCTCTCCCTTCCCACTCCAACTTCTCTTCTGCTCCCTCCTCTTGTCTCCTCCATCACTCCCTTCCCACTGCCCCTTTGACTCTCACCCTGCCCTATGGTCCCCTTCCCCGCCTTGTCTCTGGGGAAGACTCTTCAGTCCCTGACACCCTTGAATTCATCCAGCACAGAGCCAGCTGCAAATGTGTCCTCCCTTTCCAAGACCCCTCCCTGGCCCTCCGTGCAGCTGCACCCCAGCCTTCAGCTTCCTTTTGCACCTCCTTTCACAAAGCCCCATCATGGAGCCATATCCCTCTGTATAAGCTGGGGCTCGGCTTTAACTCCACAAATTCCTTTTCACATAATGCAGTTACCTTGTGGCAATGAGTTCCACAGGCTCTCCATGAGGCCAGAATCCTAGCAGGATTCCAAAAGGGATTGAACATTTATGTGGAAAATGAGAACACTCAGAATCACAAAGGTAAATGCTAAAAAAATAGTCAAGTGGCTGGGAAGGAATATAAACCTGCCTGCTTCATACCCTGCTACCCTCTAGCTGGAGTCCGGGGGGGGGGGGGGGAGTTAACCCACGATTACATGGGAAACTCAGGGCAGCCCCAGGGTGGCTCCTTTGAAATGGGGTAGAAATGGATGGGGAAATTAGATGAGTGGAAAATAGATTAAATGGCTAATTACAAGGTACCAATAAATAATAAAATAATACAAGTATAATAAATAGCTGGTTTATGGAGATAGATTAGATTAGATTAGAATAGATAGATGAATCTTAGTACACAGACCCATCATCTGAACTAAGACCTAGGTAGACAGATCAGTATACTAAGATAACTATCCTCCTGGATCCTGGTATCCCAATTAATCAATCAAACTAGATCAATATCTGAAGATCTAGGAAGAAAGTTAGCTAGCTAGTGTACTGATCAATCTATCTATCTATCTTGCTAACTCTCTTACTAGATCTTATCTATATTTATCCAGCTAACTACTTACCCACCCTCCTAGACCTTAATACACTGATCTAGTCAGTTAGCTTGACCAGAATATTAAGACCTAGGAGAACAGATAGATGTTATCTATAGGGATAGATCAATAGCTAGATGGATAGATAGGGGGACTGACAAACTAACCTCATTAGCTACCGATCTACCCTCCTAGATCTTAGCATATTGGTCTATCTGGATCCTTTGATGAAGCAGTGTCCTGGGACAGCTGATTAGCTGGACTTGGTTCCCTGCTCTGCGCTCTGCTCCAACAGGCGAGGGGATCCCCTGCAAACTTCCGACGGGAAGGGGCCAACCACGGCTCGCCGGGCTCTCTCCAAACCAACCCAAAGCTCCTTGCCATGCCCCCGCCTGGAGCCGCTCTCTTGGCTCAGTCCCTGGCTACGCGGTGCAAAACAAGGCCGAGAGGAACGTCGGTCTCCACCTCTCTTGCAGTCCCTGTGCTGTCAACACTTTTGGCAAGAAAGCGCCTGCCGGCCAGACCTGACACGCAGCCAGTTGCCTCCATCCAAAGGCAGAGCCCAGCCGAGGGGAGCAAGCAAGGGGCAGAAAGAAGGAGTGTCCGGCGCAGGCAGAGAGCTGCTCACTTTGCTCCTTCGCTCTCACTCCAGCCCTAAACAACCACGCTGGGGCCAAGCCTTCCAGCCCGGGAAGCACCCAACGGGCTCAGCCCCGACACACGCCGGGAGCGGACTCCCAAGGGAGTTAGGGGTCCCCATCCCTGGCAGACCGGAGCCAGGCGCCCCACGCTCTTCGCGCATCCCAGCTGCGCTAGGGCGCTCGGCAAAGGGCAGGAGGCGCCGCGGGACAGGCGCGCAGCAGCGAAGGGTGCGGCGCGGTGGGGGGAAGCAGCAGCGCAGGCAACTAGAGAGCGCAGAAAAGCCAGACGCGTCCCCCGCCTCGGGCCATCTGTCCTGCTGCAGCCTGGAGTTCTCAGCGCGCGCCCTGCGCGGTCCTTGCGCGCCCCTACCTTGGGGCCGAGCCGGCGCATGGGGACAGCCGTCCGCGGAGCTGGCACCTCCTGGGAGCGGGGCCGGGGGGCGGCGGCGGCGGCGGCGCGGAGCTGTGCAGTCATCGCGGGCTGCCGGGAGGAAGTTTCGCTGCGGCTCCGCGCACGGAGGAGGAGGTGGCTCTGTCCTGCCTGCTCTCCTGGGCTCGCCCTTATACTGCCTCGGAGCATGTGGTTTATGGGAAATCACCTTGGCCACCCGCCAGCGCCGGCCCTTTGTTTCCGCTGGAGGAGAGGGGGAAGGCGAAAGGAGCATCTGGTGCTGCCTTCACCTTTCTCGGGCATCCCCGGCCCCCGCACCCCGCGCCCAGCCTGGGGCTGTCCCGCATGGGCTAGCAGCAGTGTCCTGCCGGTCCCAGCCTCCGCCAGCAGCGGGCAGGACTCCTTCCCCTGCTGCGTCTGAAGTGCCTGGGCCAGGCTGCTACAGCAGGGGCGGGCAATACGTTTTGAGGGGAGCACTTTTCTAGGGAGAGGGTGGGGAGTCTGGGACGGATGGTGGGTGCAGAAGAGAGCTCGGGCAGGGAACTGGGTGCAGGAGAGGGCCTGGGCTCTGAGAGGGAGTTAGGCAAAGGAGGGGGGTTCACAAGGCACAAAGCTCCCCCCTCCCCCGACACAGAGAGGCAGATGGAGCAGACAGCCGCACTGAGCCCTGGGGCTGCTCCTTGCCTTTGGCACCAGTGGGACGGGCCGCGGTCCAGATCTGACCCCGGGCCGCGTCTTGCCCACCCCTGTGCTAGAAAGTGTCCCAGCAGCGCCAGGCGCAAGGGGTGGCTGCCTAGTGATGCTGTGACCAGGCAGATCAGAAACTGCTCGCTGCTGCAGTGCCCCGATTTCTCAGAGGAAGGGGGTGGTGTGGAGAGGCACAGACACTGCTGGCCCCAATGTTCCTCCATGCCCCCTTCCCCTGCTGTGTTGGGAGACTGTCATCAGAAGCTGCTGCTCTCCTGCCAGGCAGCTCCTAGGCAGGCCCAGCAGAACAGTGGGGTAGTGGTGGGACCTATGTATGCCAGGTGGGTGCTTGTGTTAAGCCTGCTCTGCGCTGAGAAAGGTTTGCCCTTACAGCCAGACAGGTGAAGCCTTTCAGTTCACATGTAGCTTGTACCAGCAAGCAAGTGCTTTCCCAGGAAGGTTTACACTGCTTCCCCGCATGAAATAAGCTCTTCAGTAGAGCCCCAGTTACAGACTCCTCGGGAATGATGGCTGCTTGGAACTGTGAACCATATGGGTTTGCTTTCAAAAGTTTACAAGTGAGTGTTGACTCACTGCAGCTTTCGATCTTTAATGTGCAGAAACAAATGCTGCTTTTCCTTTATTTTTTAAAAGAGTTTGTGTTTAACACAGCACTGTGCTGTATTTGTTTTCTTTTGCGGGTTTGTTTTGGTTTGTTTTTCCAGTCTCTGCTGTTGCCTGATTGCTTACTTCCGCTGCCAAATGAGATGTATCGTGAACTGGTCTGTTTGCAACTCTGGTGTTCATAACTCTGAGGTTCTGTTGGACTGCAGGAAGCACATTTACACTGTTTCAGCTGTGTCTACACTACACTGATGGTCTGTATCAAATATTAAAACATCACCCCAGCAAAAGTTTGAAGTGTAGCCCTCTTCCTAGGGTGCTTTGACACACTGCAAACAATAAAAATGTGCAGCCGAGAACCACAGCACTCAGGTAACTTAATGCAGACTCAGACTACAGGGCTAAAAAACAGCAGGTTCTGAGACCACCTATGCCAGGGCTACTCAACTTTGGAAACCCCGGGAGCCAGGATGATACTCTCAGCACTTGCCGAAGGTCACAACTTAAGTGTGGTTGCATGTACATGCAAATATGTATGCAAATATATGCAAATAGCTTCTTTCACACAGATGGGCATGAATACAAAGAGCACACAACACGCAGGCCCCATTTAAGTCATTCTGCTGATATTCATAAAATGCAACATTTACACTATTTCCACCCATATGACAGCACTTTTAATGAGTAATGACAGTGCAGGAATTGAACAACTAAACACAGCTCAACAAAAGGCCATTATATTGACTTCCCAGCAGAAGCCATGTTCAAAGGATCCCACCTGCTGGCGGCGTGTTGAGTAACCCTGACCTACACCTTGCCATGTTTCAGAGAGTGGGCAGGGATCACCCTGAGCAGGAAAATCTGCACTGTTATCAGTAGCCCCATAGCCTGTGATAGTTGACTCAGGCTCTGAGACTCCTTGCTGGAGTTCGGGTTTTTTTGCCATGTAGATGTATCCTCAGGACAGATCTACACTATGCCAGAAGTTCGACTTGAGATGCACAACTCCAACAATGAGAATTGTGTAGCTGGAGTTGAAATACCTTACATTTCTGGGGCAGCCCTGTTGCAGGTTGATGGGAGAAACTCTCCCATCAACATCCCTTATTCCCCATGACTCCGAGGAGTACTGGGATCAACAGGGGCACCCCCAACATTCAATCTAGTGGGTCCTTATTAGACTTGCTAAGTAGAAGCCTGAAAGTATAGAAAAGGCCTCAGTGAGCATGTGTTCGTTTCAGTCAAAAAATAATGCACTGGCACGAGTGTGAATCGGAATGTGTCTGTGTGAGATGTGTGCATATGAGTACGTGTGTGTGTGTGTGTCTGTGACGGCATGTTGGGGATCCCCCCGATCCTGCACCCTCGTAGCAGCAAGATGAGACTGCCAGCCAGTAGAATAGTGAGCGTTTATTGCTTCTCCAGGATACTGCACAACATAGATGTGATGTGGTTACAAGAGTCAGGGCCAGGCAGCCTCAGACCCCCTGGGGTAGGGGTCCACTGCCCCTCTCAACTCCCAGTACTCAGCTTAGTCCCTTCTCTCCATGTTTTTCCAGACAAGACTGACTAGCTCCCAGGCTCTGCCCCCCAGCCAGGTGGCCGTCTCCGCCTCCCCTCCTTTGTCTCTCCCCCTGGGAAGAGCCTTGTTATCTGCTCAGGCTGGGACTAGGTGTCTGGACCAATCCTCATTTGGGTGAGTCAGTGGGAATCACACATCACAGTGTGGAGGAACCTCTGGTTACAGAGCAGACAGCCCCCCACTATGTCACATCTCTCCCCCCTCCGAGAGCGAACTGAGTATTACTCTGCTTATGACCTGGGGAAGTTCGGGCCTCCTGCCAGGTAAAGCCGCAGCAGTGATATTGGACCTTCCCTTGGCTTGGGCCGGCCACGGCAGTGCCCTGCGGGAGCCGGCTCCCCCCCATTTGGCTGCTGCACAGCTTTGAGGGGGCCGGCGCGGGCCCACTCTTTGTGGTCGGACCAGCCCTTCCACTTCTCTTGGACTCTGCCCATGGTCTCTCTGGCCGGGCCCATGTCCTCAGCGAGCCTTTCCCAGAAAGCCAGGACATCCTCCACACATCACAGCATGGGGGAACCCCGGGTTACAGAGCAGACAGCACCTCCACTATGTCACAGCGTGCGCACACACAGTGGGCATGGAAATGATCATGTCTGCAGTGTGGGGCTGGGAGTGCATGTGTCCCGATTGGCATGTGTGTAGGAAATGTGTGGAACTGTGAGCATGTATCTATGACAAAATGCATAAAGAGCACATAAACCTATGGCTATTGTTCTCAAGCAAAGGACCAGCTGAGCAGCAGAGGAACATTGTCACTTGCCAGAGCCAATCTGGTTTAACACATAGGTGGTTTTAAGAAAAATAGAAACCACCTCCCTTCATTGGTTTTTTAAAAGCTTGTTGGAAACAGCTGTTTGTAAGGAAGCAAATCTTGTCACTGACTTGTAGCACAGTCACAAATATCAGAAGTGAAATGGGCCATAAAAATGAAACTGACTTTATTAGTTAACTTTCTGAAGTGTAGATTGGCAGAGGTCCTGGAGGTTTTTCACCTTCCTCTGTAGCATGGGGCACAGATCACAGCTGGAGGAGTCTCTGTATCTTGGGGTCTTCAAAGTATTTGAAGGCTTCAATATCTGAGATATAGGTGAGAAGATTATTCCAGGAGTGGGTGGGTGGGTGGGTGAGATTCTGTGGCCTTCACTGTGTAGGGGGTCAGACTAGATGATCATACTGGTCCCTTCTGACCTTGAAGTCTATATAGGCTACGTCTACACTGGCATGATTTTCCAGAAATGCTTTTAACGGAAAAGTTTTCCGTTAAAAGCATTTTCGGAAAAGAGCATCTAGATTGGCACAGACGCTTTTCCACAAAAGCACTTTTTGCGGAAAAGCATCCGTGTCAATCTAGATGCGCTTTTGCGCAAAGAAGCCCCGATCGCCATTTTAGCCATCGGGACTTTTTTGCCCAAAACAGTCCTGTGCTGTTTACACTGGCCCTCTTGCGCAAATGATTTGCACAAGAGGGATTTTGCCCGAACAGGAGCAGCACAGTATTTCCGCAAGAACACGGACGATCTTACATGAGATTGTCAGTGTTCTTGCAGAAATTCAAGCGGCCAGTGTAGACAGCTGGCAAGTTTTTCCACAAAAGCAGATGATTTTGCGGAAAAACTTGCCAGTCTAGACACAGCCTTATGAGTCTATGAGTCTATAAGTGGTTGAAACTAACAGTACTGTCCCAGATTTCCCATAAACCATATGCTCTGCGAAAGCTGAGGCCAGAGTCAGGAGAGAGCTCTGAAACTGGATCTTGAACATGACAGCAGACTTTATAAAGATCTGAGGAGTAACTTTAACTTGGGTAAATTAACGTGTCTGTTTATAATATCCTCTGGCATACTGATATGATAGTTCATAAGAACAGCCAGACTAGGTTAGACCAAAGGTCCATCCAGACCAGTGTCTTGTCTGTCAACAGTGGCCACTGCCAGATGCACCAGAGGGAGTGAATAGAACAGGGAATCACCAAGTGATCCCTCCTGTCACCCGCTCCCAGCTTCTGGCAAACTTGTACAAATGTGTTAGTATTTGTTGATGTGTTTGTATATCTGACCACAAGCATGTAGGGATGCAGGTGTGCATGCGGATGCGTTTGCGTATCTACGTGCCTTTTGGTCTGGCAGTGTGATTTATGTAGATGCTTATGTGCTGACATCTGTCTATTAACATCAGGGTGCATAAGGAAAGTCTGTGTGTGATCATGTTTTTGTGTGTACCAGCTGTCTGAATGGGAATGTTCATCTGTGTTTGTTTGCCTCTGTGTGCCATACATTTGGGAGCCTGCTTGTTTGTCCATATGATATGTGCACGCATGGAGAAGGCATGCAAAAGTGTGAGTGTGACTGTGTGACAATCTACATGTGTGTGCTTCTATGTGTACAATGTACATGTCTCTGTATATATGTGTCTTCACCCACGTATCAATCCAGGCAGGTCTTTTTCCAGTCTGGTGCTTAGTTCCAGGGCTAGGACTAGAAGACAGAACTGTGTACAACACTGGGGGGGAATTTGTGTCCATGATCCCAGACACTAGGCATGAGAAGAGGACTGGTTTTCACAACTGCCCCTGGGCTGAGGAAGAGATATTCTGGGTACATTTGTCTTTGGGGCTTAGTGTCATTAGATTAAAAATAGGAACTGGGGTGGGGGGAGGGAGAGGGGAAGCCCAAACCATAAGGTCAAGTTTTTCCATTCAGTAATCTGATAACATCTGTTTTCTTTGATTCACAGGGTAACATCATGGGGACAGAACTCAGCTGACACCAAGGGAGTGGCAGTGAGGTAGTGGGAGGGATGGAGAGAGAGAGGGAACTATTTGTAGAAAGGGAACTATTTCTATAGCCTAGGGACTAGCTCTTCCGCTGAAGTCATGCAGTACAGTGCCACCAAAGTCAATGACTCCTAGAATCATTGAAATATAGGGCAAAGGGTGACAGGGGCTTCGAGAGGTCATCTAATTCAACCCCGGTGCTGAGGTGGGACCAGATACTCTAGACCAGCTCTCAGGGGGGAGCCAGGTTAGACTGTACCTGCAAGAACAACAAGGAGTCTGTTGGCATCTCAGAGACTAAGGGTATGTCTACTCTACCACCCTCGTTCGAACTAGGCTGGTAATGTAGGCAACCAGAGTTGCAAATGAAGCCCAGGATTTGAATTTCCCGGGCTTCATTTGCATAAAGCCGGGCACCGCCATTTTTAAATGTCCGCTAGTGCGGACTCCGTGCCGCGCGGCTACACGTGGCATGGACTAGGTAGTTCGGACTAGGCTTCCTATTCCGAACTACCATTACTCCTCGAGTTCGAGGAAGCCTAGTCCGAACTACCTAGTCCGTGCCGCGTGTAGCCGCGCGGCACGGAGTCCGCACTAGAGGACATTTAAAAATGGCGGTGCCCGGCTTTATGCAAATGAAGCCCGGGAAATTCAAATCCTGGGCTTCATTTGCAACTCCGGTTGCCTACATTACCCCGCTATTCGAACTAGGGTGGTAGTGTAGACATACCCTAACAGATTTATTAGGGCCCTAATAAATCTGTTAGTCTCTAAGATACCACCGGCATCCTCGTTTTTGTAGACCAGCTCTGACAGGCTTTTGTCTCACCTGTTCTTAAAAATCTCAAGAGAGAGGGATTCCACAGCCAGCCTGCTGCAGTACGGAGCTATCCTTAGAGTTAGAACGTTTTCCCTCATATCAGACCTAAATCTCCCTTGCTACAGATTAGGCCCATTCCTCCTTCTACCTTCAGGAGAACAATTGTGTCCTCTTTACGACAGCCCTGAGTCACGCTTCAGACTTCTTCTCTCCACATGGAATGGGCCGATGCTTTTCATCCTTCCTCCTAGGTCAGGTTTTATCTTGTTGCTCTCTTTTGGTCTCTCTCCAGTTTGTCTACATCTTTCTTAAAGTCTGGTGCCCGAAACTGCACACAACACTTCAGCGGAGGCCTCATGCGTGCCAAGTAGAGTGGGTCAATAATCTCCTGTGGTTTACATACAGCACTTCTGTTCTCACACAGTAGGATAGCAGCCTTTCTTGCAACTGCCTCACACTGTTGATTCATACAATTCCTGACCTATAATAACCCTCAGAGCCTCTTCTGCAGTATTCCCCATTTTGTCTTTCATAGAATCATAGAAAGTTCAGGTTGGAAGAGACCTCAGGAGCCATTGGGTGTGTCTAAACTACATGCCTCTGTTGACGGAGGCATGTAGATTAGACAGATTGGCAGAGGGAAATGAAGCCACGATTTAAATAATCGAGGCTTCATTTAAATTTAAATGGCTGCCCCGCTCTGCCGATCAGCTGTTTGTCGGCAGATCGGGGCAGTCTGGACGCGCCACTGTCGACAAGGAAGCCTTTGTCAATCGGCGCAGGTATGCCTCGTGAAACCAGGTTTACTTGCGCCAATCGACAAAGGCTTCCTTGTCAACAGCGGCGTGTCCAGACTGCCCCGATCTGCCGACAAACAGCTGATCGGCAGAGCGGGGCAGCCATTTAAATTTAAATGAAGTCGCGATTATTTAAATCGCGGCTTCATTTCCCTCTGCCGATCTGTCTAATCTACATGCCTCCGTCGACGGAGGCATGTAGTCTAGACACACCCATTGAGACTAACCCCTTGCTCAAAGTAGGACCAACCCCAACTACATTTATGTATTTGATTTTTCTTACCTAACTGTAGTACATTTCTTTTGTTTTTATTCACTTCCGTCTTGTTGATTCCAGATCAATTCTCAAACTTGTCATGGTTGTTTCAAATTCTAGCCCTCTCCTTCAAAGGGCTAGCAAGCTTCCCATCTTGGTATCATTTGCAAATTTTATAACCATGCACTCCACCCTATTGCCGAAATCATGAATAATATATCGAATAATACTAGATCCAGGACAGACTCTCCCCTCAGGATCCATCTGCCCAGTTTGACAGCAACCCCATTGATAGCTACTCTTTGAATACAGTCCTGCAATCAGTTTTGTACCCACACTTTATAGTAATTTAAGCCAGACTACATTTCCCTAGTTTGCTTATGAGAATGTCGTGTGGAACTGTGTCAAAAGCCATACTAAAATCAAGCTACATCGCAGCTACCGCTTATCCCCATCCAGCAGGCCAGGAACCCTGTCAAAGAAGGAAATTAGGATGGTTTGACATGATTTTTTCTTGACAAATCCACGTTAGCTATTCCTTACAATGCTATTATCCTCTAGGTGCTTACAACTTGATTGTTTAACAATTTGTTCCAATATCTTTTCAGGTATCAAATCTAGGCTGATTAATTTCTCTGGTCCACTTTGTTTCTCTTTTTTATAGATAGAGTCTATGTTTGTCCTTCTCCAGTTCTCTGGGACCCCATCTCTAGCTATTCTGAGATTGTTTCAGCTAGTTCCTCAGGTACGTGAGGATAAATTTCTTCAGGCTTGCCGCTTGAATACATCTGACTTATCTAAATATTACATTCCTTCCCCCTTGTTGTTTATATTGAGTTAAGTATCTAGTCACAAATAATTGTTTTAGTGAGGACAAGCAAAATAGACAATAAAAACACTTCAACCCTCTTGATGTAATCTGTTATTAGCTCTCCTTCCTCACTAAATAGAGGATCTACACTTTCCTTCATCTTTCTCTTGCTCCTCTTCTTAGCTGGTTTGGTTGGTTGGTAGGAGACTGGATGCTTAGGAGTAGAGTAGAAAGAAGCAGGCAGGGCTGGAAATAGGAGATTTTCTGACTCCAAGTGAAGTCATTCTGGAAGCTGAACAAGTATCTAGTAGAGAGGGAGAATGAATACATAATAAGGAGAAAAAGAAAGAGTAAACACACACACACACGAAAAATAAACCACAATCTTTACTGTAATATTCCTTGCCAAAGAAATGAGAGTAGGTGATGTTAACCCTGATTAAAAAACCTACGGAGAATATAGTGACAGACAAGAATAATATATTGCTAAAAATAAATAAGCCACCGACTACAAAGTATTTGACTGAAATAAAGGGAGTAGCATAGCTGCATTATTTTTTTAAAGTATCTAAAAGGGTGTCACAAGGAGGAGGGAGAAAAATTGTTCTCCTTAGCCTCTGATGATAGGACAAGAAGCAAGGGGCTTAAACTGCAGCAAGGGAGGTTTAGGTTGGACATTAGGAAAACCTTCCTAACTGTCAGGGTGGTTAAACACTGGAATAAGTTGTGAGGTTGGGGAGGTTGTGAAATCTCCATCTCTGGAGATATTTAAGAGCAGGTTAGATAGACATCCACCAGGGATGGCCTAGACAGTACTGGGTCCTGCCATAAGGGCAGGGGACTGGACCTCTTGAGGTCCCTTCCAGTTCTAGTGTTCTGTGATTCTATGATTCTTCTTGCCCTTTATGCCCCTTGGTAAGTGAAATTTATTTTATGCCTTTGCCTTTCTGATTTTGTCTCTACCTGCGTATGCTTGTCTTGTACACTCATTCTTAGCCATTCACCCATATTTCCACCGAATGAAGCTGAAGGTCTGTCCCTATTTCTTTCATTTCTCCAAGATGTTTCCTCTTATGCAGCAGGAAGACTGTCATGTCCAAAGTCAAACTACCTCTTGTGTGCACACCTGCACAAACGGACTCTTGGCCGTATCAGATGGAAAAATCTCACACATTAGCCTCTTCCGGAAGGGCCATGGCAGGAGCTGGCCCAGCTGAGTTCTGGGAGCCAAATGTTCCTGAGTTATTACTTATGATAAGTATAACATTAACATACATCAGAGGAGCTCACCTTGAGCTGCAGGGCAGACTGGGATTTGAACTTCCCCACATTTTGAGTTGGGGAGAAGGCCCCAGCCACAAAATATATTGACACATCAAGATCTGAGCCCCCACCTGGGGTTAAGGAGGATGCTTCTCTAAATAGCTCTCCCTTTTTATTCACATAATGTTTGTACTTCCTGTCTGATTGGTGCTGGGATACTAGAAAAAGAAAATTAGACTCTGACCAAAGGCAGGCGCCCTGGGGAGAGGAAATGAAACAAATAGCAATAATATGCGGTTTGGATGTATGACATTTCAGTGCTCTGTAATAACTCAAGTTCATGGGCCAAGGGAAGGATCTTACACCCAATAAGGTGGCATCTTTACTGTGTGAATGGCATAGGCCCACTCAAATTCAATCATCTGAAATGCAGAAGGAGCCTCATTCACATTTCTAGGAAGCAGCATTGCCTAATGGTTAGATTGTAGGCCTAGGAGTCAGGAGACCCTGGGTCTTGTCTCACCGCTGACTCACTGAGGAGTGCTTGGGTTCTGCTTTCCTCATCTGTGAAATGGGTCTGATGCTAATACTTACCTCCTGCCCTGGCAGGGTGTGATCTATGGGCCAAGCAGTGGTAGGGCAGCTCACGGTGAGCGTTGTCATCGGCCCCTGCAAGGTGGGGCCGTTGGAACTGAAGGGCCTAGCTCCCATGGCACATTTGTGACCCCTGATGGGGGGAGTGCCAACCACCCACCCTCACCCCTGGGGTGTGTAGGATCGAGGTGCTCATGGTTACGGCACAGAGGCCCCAATCCCAGGTTTACTCTTGGCTCAATTGCGGTTGGAGACAGGCTCGCCCATGCACCTGGACAGGAACAGAGTCACAGCGGCCTACGCCTCCCCGAGCCGATCTCTCTCCCCAGATACCTGTCCACAGAGGGGGTTTAGTCCACACCCACTACAGGCTAGCGCCCCCATCAGTCTCAGGGTCCAATAGGGGTCCGATAGGGGTAGTCCATTCTTCTCCACCCTCGCAAGGCTCAGTCTCAGATTGGGTCTGGGGAACCCGGGCCCGCCCTCACCCCCGGGCTCCAGCCCCAGGACCTTAAGGGTGAAGTCACACTGACCTTACCCAAATGGCAAGTTGCACACGCTTCACTCACCACCCCTCTCAGGGGCTGCCGTCCATCTCAGCTACCCCCTCCTGGGACTGCTTCCTGCACCGCTTAAATGCTCCTCCGTCGGGCGCCTTCCGCCTGCGTCGGATGGGTCGGGGCCAGCCTCGGCAGTTGTCGCTCTGGTCTCGGCGCTCGGGTCTGCTGATGGGCCGCAGTCAATGACTCTCGTGGCTTTCTCCCGTGGTGGCGCCAGACCTTCGGCCCTGGCCTCGGCTGCCCTGTCCGCTCCTGGCTCAGTCCCCGCAGCCCTGGCCATTTCCTCCTCCATCCCGGCCGCCCTGGCCGCTCCTCCCTCTGTCCTGGCCACGTTTGCCTCTGGTCCGGCTGCCCTGGCTGTGTTCGCCCCCCTCAGCTATGCCGGCGCTGCTTTTAAAAGCAGCACACAGCTCAGGGTGCGGGCGCAGCAGTGGTGGGGAACGCTGTGCTGGCCGGCTTCCAGCTTGAGATCCCCCACAGCCTGCTCACCCCATCACAGGGAGCCTAACGCTCAGCACTAATGTGACACTGAGTCACCTGTGCCAATGTGTCACCTGGGATCTGGCTCATTGATTCCACCGAGCTGCAGCAGTTTATACCAGCCACGGGCCCACGAGCAGCCTCTTGCTCTCTAGCATGTTCATTTCTGCCCCTCTGTGGGGTTGTAATGACCCCTACCACTGCTGAGCTGCCATCACCCTGCTGTTTGTGGTGCATCTGGCAGTGCACAGACCAGCTGCCCTGGCCAGGGGCTGGGATTGATGTTTGCTCCTAATGGAAGCGGGAGAAAACAGCTGTGATGACTGGGTATCTAGGGCCTGTTCCCTGTCTCTCTGCAGGCTGTGTTGCCTTTAGCATGGCAGTAGCAGGGTGAATGAGAAATAGTAAATGACTAGGGGGCTGGAGCACATGACTTACGAAGAGAGGCTGTGAGAGTTGGGTTTGTTTAGTCTGCAGAAGCGAAGAGTGAGGGGGGATTTGAGAGCAGCCTTCAACTTCCTGAAGGGAGGTTCCAGAGAGGCTGGCGAGAGGCTGTTCTCAGTGGCAGGTGGCAGAACGAGGAGCAATGGGCTCAAGTTGCAGTGGGGGAGGTCTAGGTTGGGTTCTAGGACAAGCAATTTCCCTAGGCGGGTGGGGAAGCGCTGGGCTGGGTTCCCTAGGGAGGGGCTGGAATCTCCATCCCTAGGGGTGTTTAAGTCCTGGCTGGACAAAGCCCTGGCTGGGCTGATTGAGTTGGGTTGGTCCTGCCTTGGGCAGGGGGCTGGACTCGATGACTCCTGAGGTCTCATCCAGCCCTAGGATAGTAGGATTCTGTGCACTTCAGTTCACAGGCTTCGGCTCTCAGGATTTCACCTCCCTGTGCTTTGTACAGCTTCCTGTGCCGTTTGTTTACATGGTGGCAGGCATCAATACTGGGAGCACGATCTCCCCAGGCCATTGCCTCATCCGCCAACCGTGCCCCTCGCTGGCCTTTGTTTACTCTGACACGCCTGGCGTGCCACAATTGCCCTTCATCGTCTGGACCAGACTCTTTACCAGCCCTGCAGCGCCGTGTCCCGTAACTATCCAAAGCAGCAGTTCTCAAACCTTTTGGGCTCCAGAGTCCTTTACATGCATAAAAATTGATGCCATGCCCCAGCAGTCCATTGACTGTGTGTGTTGTACCTATCGACATTTCCAATTTGTCAGCCTCGCGGAGCCCTGGGGCTCTGTGGAGCACAGTTTGAGAAACACACTGGTCCAAAAGATGTGGGCTTTGTTCTGTCTCCTCAGCTTTCTCACTGCAGCACTGAGGGGGAGCTGACGGCTTCGCAGCTGAGCTCTAGACGTGCCTTTCAAGCCCCTCCCAAAGCATAGCGCCTTCTGAGCATGTAACGCAACATGGCAGCTGGGCCCTTAGTATGATTCAATTTGCCAGTCCAGTTCTCCTCCCCCTTCTGGGAGATGGGAGGCATCACTGAAGCTGGGGGAGAGGCTGAGTTCAATCTTAGTCCAGATGTACAGGATATGGACCTTACCTACATTGTGCTCACACAGGGCCTGATCCAAAGCCCTTTAAAGGCAGTTGTCTCCAGGCACATAGTCCTCCTCATTTTCAAAGGAATCCTTTCCCTTCCCTTTCCAGCCATCACTCCCTTGACGTCCACTGGCAGAAGGCTGCATTAGCGCTCCCATGGAAAGCCGTGTACTGCTGATGCTGGCTTGCCTGGCCTTTCCAAGGATCAAAGGGCCCCAGAGATTAGATTTACCCAGAGCTTAGTCATGGAGCTGGATGTGCAAAATGGTAGATCTCTCTTAGACATGTCATGTGTGCATTACGTTCATTCCCTGGCATTGGCTACAGTAGGAAGACAGGACACTGGGCTAGATGGACCATTGCTCTGACCCAGTGTGGCCCTTCTTATGACTGGCCCAAGGTCACTCAGCAGGTAGAGAGCCAGGTGTAGAACTTATGTCTCTTGTCTCACAAGCTAGTGCCCTAGCCACTAGATCACACAGCCTCCCAAGAGTAGGCCATTTATTTCAAAAGGCTTCCATCCCAGGCCTGAGTGGAGATATGCTCCTGATTTACACCAGTGTGAACACAGATAGAAACTGGTCCCGCTCCAGGGTCAGTTGCACTCTGTCGTTACATTAGAACCGTTCCCATCTTTGAGGGAGCATTATGTGCAGCATTGAAATAACACAACTGGCTGGAAAGCTGCACGCAGATCCACAACTGGGCTGAAGCAAGACAATCAGATGCAAATGAGATGGGGGAGGAGATTCCAGTTTCTCTCCAGGAAAAGCACAATGCCAGAAATTATCTGGCCAGCCAGCCATTGTATTGTCTCAGACTGGGAAAGATCAACATCAAATCTCATCTCAGGAATTCATATCCCCGAAAACCCAACCCCACCCAATGTTACCAGGGGGTGGGGGGTTATTCTGCAGAAAGTGTCTGAGCACTTAGACAGCTTCCTTTCTTGATGATTGATTGCAGCGGGGACAAAAGAGGGCCATTGTCTGTATCGCTCAGATCTGTCAGTCCCGGCATCTCTGCTCTAAATAAAACAGCTGGTGACAAAACGTCACATTCCCAAAAAGGGATGAGTATGCTCAAGGAAGAAGTGTCCCCTGGGGAGAGGGGTTTATGTGTCGCTCTCTCCTGAGCTGGGAGAGAAGATTATGACCTAATGGAAAAACAAGCCGTTGATTAGAGGGTGGGCAGAGGTGACTTCAAAGCCCACTGACTAGTCATGTGTGTCACCAGCAGGAAATCCCCTCCTAGAATATTAGGGGTACGTCTAAACTACATGGCTCCATCGACGGAGCCATGTAGATTAGTTTAAGTGAAAAAGGGAAATGAAGCTGCGATTTAAATAATTGCCGCTTCATTTAAATCAAAATGGCCGCTGCGCTGCACCAACCAGCTGATTGTCGGCACAGCACAGCAGTATAGACAGGGATCTGCCGACCCCAGAACCCTTCGTCGAGCAGCAGCGTGGCGGCCATTTTGATTTAAATGAAGCGGCGATTATTTAAATCACTGCTTTATTTCCCTTTGCCGTCCTGCCTAATCTACATGGCTCCGTCGATGGAGCCATGTAGTCTAGACGCACCCTAGGAGTCTGATCATAGAGGGATGAAGTCATGTCTTAGTGCTGCAGTTCTTGCCTGTCCCACCTGCATGTCCTGAGCACCATGCTGTGCTGTGGCAGAGGGGATGGTGGCTGATGCTGGAAAATACCTTCCTAGAATCCTCCTTCCTTTCTGGCTCAGTGGAATCGTGGCTGTGCTGTCCCAAGGCCTCTCTGCTCCTCAGGGATACTGGTTAATCAGGATTGGGGGTGAACTTATGAATGGCAATGGCTAACAAATCCAGTGATCACAGCTTCTTCCCTCTGGTAGGGTATCTGAGTTCCGGCTGCACTTTCCTCCAGTTCACACATGATTGCAAGTTAAGCCATGGGCCTCCTCAAATCTTTATTCCACGGACAAGCACTGTTGTTTTACAGAAATTGGCCAGCTCGTCACATGATCTTGTTTCTTCTTCCTGATTGGATGAGAACCACTGGCAGGGCTCCCTCTACTGGTGCATTCATGTCAGTCAAAGGTTTCCGCCAGCCAAAGTGGATGGCTCAGCCACACAGAGACTGGTGAAGCAGGTGTGGGCGTAGGATTACCAGATAGTTTAAAAAAAATACTGGACACACACGATCTCAGATCGGGGGGGGACATCAGCCAGGAGGGGAGTGGGGCTGGCTGGGAGGAGGTCGGGGGCGTGGGGCTGGCTGGGAAAACCAGCCACCGGGAAGCAGGGCTGGCCGAGAAGGGGCTAGGGGGAGAGGGGCTGGCTGCGGGGAGGGCAGGGGGACCAGCTAGCGGGGAGCGGAGAGCGGGGCTGGCCCAGGAGCACACAGATTCTGGGGTGCTGCATGTCCTGCACACAGTCCCGGCGGGGCACATGGGCAAGTCTGGTCCCAGGGATTTCTATGTCCTGTATTTTCTCAACTTGTTTCCTGAAAAGAACACTCAAATACCGGACTGTCCGGTTCAAAACTGGACACCTGGCAACCCTGTGTGGGCGTGGAACTGTCTGCAGCTCCAGCTGGCTCCCTGGGGATGCAGACAAATGCCATTAGCCCATATCCTGTGGTTTCCACTCTGCTCACCACACAGACCTGCAAACTATTCCTTGCTCATGCCCACAGTGCCATTCTATGAGCATCTGAGCCATGGGCTTGTGCTGACAGGAACCAGCCTGCTCTGATGTCACCAGCCTGGGCGCTCTACCAGGCAGAACGGCCTGCAGCAGCAGAAGTGCCTCAGGGCTGAGATGATTAACAATGCACAGAGCTGGGCCTCCTTCTGGCATCCTTCCTGCTCTAGGGAGGGGCTCCCAATGCAGACAGTGCCCAGAAAAGTAGGATCCCACTGATCCTTTTGCAACAACCCCCTGTCCCCACTCTAGAGCCACAGGGAATTTCCCTTCAGCTTCCCATTGTGTCCCATGAATCCCTTGCAGCGCCTCCCCCTGCAGGGGTGTGGAGAGTGCCAGCTCTGGAGGCTCCAAACAGGGGCCCGCCTCCCAGCAGAGCTGAGCCACATCCAAACTATCTGGGAGTCTTGGTTCCAGGGGCCTGGTTCTGCCCGTCTGAGACCCCCGAGGGGCAATGCAGCTGTTGGAACTGGGCCCGGATCTGAGCAGTCACTTGGCACAGGGCCCAGGTTTGCCAGAGGAACTCGTGATTTAAAGACTTGTTAAAAGGCCTGTTTTTCGAGGGCAGGCGCACAGCGCTGTCTGAAAAGCCAGGCCCCTGGAAGGTTTTTCAAAGTACCCCCCGCAATGGAAGCACCCACAGTCACTCAAACACCTTGCAGGGCTGCTGAGCCCAGACCAGGACTGAAGGAAGCCCTGGGTGGCGACCCAGGTTGGCAGCGAGAGAGACAGAGAGGGCACAGGGTCTGCCTGAATTCAGCAGCCTTAACCCCTTACAGGCAATGGAGCCTAGTCCTGCCTCTCCCCTCTTTAGGGCTCTCTTGGGACCCATTCCCAGTGTGCTGGGAGAGACTGTTGTGATG
Source organism: Pelodiscus sinensis (assembly GCF_049634645.1). Taxonomy (NCBI): domain Eukaryota; kingdom Metazoa; phylum Chordata; order Testudines; family Trionychidae; genus Pelodiscus; species Pelodiscus sinensis. Next base: position 240,424 of record NW_027465886.1, read on the forward strand.
AGACAGAGCGGAGGGACAACAGGATAAATATTTGGCTTAAATATTTGGCTTATCAGATGCCTCCTGAACAGGCAGAGTCATTCAATCATAGAACTGGCAGAGACCTCAGGAGTCAGTGAGTCCAGCCCCCTGTCCAAAGCAGGACCAACCCAACTCAATCATCCCAGCCAGGGCTTTGTCAAACTGGACTTAAACACTTCTAGGGATGGAGAGTCCAGCCCCTCCCTAGGGAACCCAGCCCAGCGCTTCCCCACCCTTCTCCTGAAATAGTTTTTCCTATCTCCAGTGTAGACCTCCCTTACTGTAACTTGAGCCCATTGCTCCTGGTTCTGCCATCTGTCACTACTGAGAGCAGCCGCTCTCCAGCCTCTTTGGAACCCCTCCTAGTGTTGTCTGCTCCTGGGGTGTTTCTCTCCATGTTCCACCCAGAGGGGATCCCAAGCTTGACAGGGTCTGTGTGCCCTCCCCAACCAACAGTGACTCAGCACTTTCCCTCTGTGCTGCAGTCAGGGAAGGCGTCAGAGGTAGGGTTGCCAGGTAGACCGGCCAAAAAACCTGACACACTTGATCATGGGCGGGGGAGGGGGGGGGAGAGAACCGACCGGGAGGAGGGCAGGGCTGGCCGGGAGATGGGCTGGGCGGGAAGCAGAGCTGGCGGGAGGGGTGTCTGGGGCCTGTGGGGCTGGACGGAATGAGAGGGGGGTCCGGAGGAAGGGGGGTGGGAAGTAGACCTGGCGGTGGGGGAGGGGTAGTGCAGCCACTGGCCACAGCCGGAGTCCTTTGGGCCGTGCCCCCCGCAGGCACTCCCTTTAGTTGTGAGCAGAAGCCGGGTGGGGGAGGGCTAGGAGCTGCTCCCCCCACCCGGCTTCTGCTCACAACCAGAGGCTCGCAGCTGGGAGGCGGGCTGCGATTGGCGCTGGGAGCCTCTGGTCGTGTGCAAAAGCTGGGCCAGGGGAGTGGCTGGGAGTCCCGGCCTCCGCTCCGCCCCACCCGGCTTTTGTACGCGACCAGAGGCCAATCACGGCCCCGCCTCCCAGTTGCTCCCCCGCCCCCGCCAGGCTTCGGTCCTGTGAGCACTCGGGAATTCAGAAAATACCGGACATTGCACATTGCACTGTCTGGTATTTTCTGAATTTTTCTGACACACAGACAGTGCAAATACCGAACTGTCTAGTAGAAAACTGGACATCTGGCAACCCTAGAGGGCTGTGCAGAGAATCTCTGTGGAGCGCTGCTGTTCTGCAAAGGCCTTCCTGCTGAGTCATGCTTGGCTGCAGGGGCTGGAGTCTCTCACCAACTGGCAGCCCTATCAAGGCTGTAGAATGTGCTCCTTCTTCAGGCAGCCTCTAACTGGGCCCAGTGACAGAGATCAGCTGCAGCCACACAGGTTACCTACCGCTGGTTGCAAGGGAGGAGGACGGCCCCCTCACAGCCACAGATCTAGCCCATAGGCAGTGTGCAGCTCCTCGCTCCAGGGCTGGAGCTCTCAGATAATCACAGGACAGAAAGGGACCTTGAGGGGCCTTCTCATCCAGTCCCTGGCATTCATGGCAGGATGTTCTCTATTATCTACACTACCCCAGACACGCGTCAGTCTAACCTGCTCTTAAAAATCTCCAGGGATGGAGATTCCAGTCTCTCCAGGCAATTTATTCCAGTGCTTAACCACCCCAACAGAAGTTTTGTGTAATGTCTTCATCCCAATTGGATGGGTGGTAGCTGCCTGCTGAGAGCTCAGAGTGGATCCTGGAGACCCAAGAGGATGGGGGGCAGCTCCTCTTTCATGGCTCACATGAGATTCCTCAGCCCAAGTGGTGTGGGTCACAGCTCCCCGCTTTCTGCCCAGATCACTCAGAGCCAGATAGACCACTGAGTAACTGATGCTAGCCCTGCAGAAGGGGCCATGCGGGTGTTGCTTGCCCCCCATCTGCTGCCAGGGCTCCATAGGGCTGAATTCTAGACAGACCTCAGTGATACAGATGCATAGCAGCCCACACTGTGCTCTCGGGCAAGTCAATGCTCTGTGGGACCATAACAAGGAGCCAAGGGTTTATATTATCCAGATCCTAACAGACCCAGTCTAGCTGTGGTGAAAGCAGATAGATCTCTTTCAGCCAAAGGAGTTTACACCAGGGTTAGCTTTGGCCCCAAGGTTTTTGGATGCCACAAGATGCAGCTGAGAGGTGCAAACCATCTATCCGTGCATGGCCTCTTTTACAATGAGATATGGGCCTATTAGCCAATGCGTTCACCAGCAGAACTCATTGCCATAAGACATCATTGTAGCCAAGGATTTAACAGGGTTCCAGAAAGGACTAGACATTTATGTTAATAACAAGAACATCCATAGTTAACATAATACATTTTCAGGAAGGGCTAAAAACCCACCTCCTTTAGGGCCCACCCAATCTCTGACTGACAGGGGCCAGTACAGTGCACTTGCATATTTCAGTCTGCTGGTGCAACAGCCAGCTTCCCAGCCACTAACTGGATCAAAGCTGCACTACGCTGTGTTCTGAGGGACAGGTGGCAGCTGTGCCCAATGATGAGGAAGGAGGGGCAGGAGAGTTTGAGGCAGCCTAGGAGCAGTGCAGCACCCCTCGGTCCTGCATGTGCAGTATTGTGAGTGACACTGAGGGGCGGTCAACCAGACGTGAACAGAGAAGCATGATTCTGTGTCAAAGGGAACCCACAGAGGCGTTGGAAACGTAGGCGAGTGCAGCTGGTTGCTCTCCAGGAAACTACCACATCAGCAGAAGGGTCTTGCCTTAGAATCATAGAACCATAGAGCAGGAAGAGACATCAGGAGGACATCAAATCCAGCCCCCTGCTCTAGGCAGGACCAATCCCAACTAAATAACTAAAGAGGTCTTCTAAGGATTCTGCCTGACTCTGCCCTCCAGGGAACATAAGAACATAAGAATGGCCGTACTGGGTCAGACCAAAGGTCCATCTAGCCCCAGAGGGGGTGAAACGTAGACAATGATCAAGCAATTTGTCTCGTGCCATCCATATCCAGTCTCTGACAAACAGAGGCCAGGGACACCATTTCTATCCCCTGGCTAATAGCCTTTTATGGACCTAACCTCCAGGAAATTATCTAGCTTCTCTTTAAACTCTGTTATAGTCCTAGCCTTCACAGCCTCCTCTGGCAAGGAGTTCCACAGGTTGACTACACGCTGTGTGAAGAAGAACTTCCTTTTATTAGTTTTAAACCTGCTACCCATTAATTTCATTTGGTGTCCTCTAGTTCTTCCATTATGGGAACTAATAAATAACTTTTCTTTATGCACCCTCTCCACACCACTCATGATTTTATAGACCTCTATCATATCCCCCCTCAGTCTCCTCTTTTCTAAACTGAAAAGTCCCAGTCGCTTTAGCCTCTCTTCATAACACTCGCTGACCTCACAAGGCAGCAGAAATGCGAGCTGGGGCAGACTTCGCCATGCCAGTTTTCATGACCATTGGCACAGCTGCTTGTGGGTGGCAGGCATTTCACAGTACAGCTCTTATTCATCCACGCTAAGCCCTCGGAGGCCTGAGCAGTCGGGTTCTCTGCTCCCCATTCCTACCTTTTAATGCTGCAGACCTTTTGCCCTCCACAAGCCTCCTTTCCCATCTAGTCCCGCCTGCCTGATTCCAAATAAGGCTGCTGTTTACCCTGAAGTCAGGCCTCCTGGTTAAACACCAGTGCGTCCCACCAATCCTAATCTAAGCCAGCCCCGCCTGAAGTAGGGAACAACAACTATAGGCGGAGGCCCCTCCTGGGGCAAGGATGGAATGAAGCTGGTTCAGAGAACAGCAAAAACAAAGAGGAGCTGTTTCTCTCCCTCCATGGGCTGCTTGTTTATCTACAAAGAAGGCTGTTTACATCAGCCACCTGCAGTCCGCCAGCCGCCAGCCTCCTGCTCCAGCGACTGGGCAGCGTGGTACTGGCCCATTCCCACCCACAGCATCAGGCCATGGGGACCCTGCACTCCCTACAGTCCGGCTGGGATGCTCCCCTTGGAGGGGGTGGGAGTGGGAGGGAGGGGACGGGGCAACTCACTTGACAAGTAGGAATCATGCCCACCTCTAGTGTCTGGCCCACATTGAGGGTTTGTAGATTCTAGAACCATTTTGACCCTCTGGGCTGCCTTCCTCCTACAACACAACCTGGGGAAACCTAACACAGGGATTCCTGCTCTGGACCTTGTAACTGCTGCTGGGGCTCGAGAAAAGCCTCCACCATCTTGCCCTTTTATCATGCTTCCCAGTCAGAGGTCTCCCTGGGCTTTGTGGAAGCAGGTACCTTTATCCCTATGGAACCAATGGGGAAACCAAGGCACAGATAAAGGAAAGGAGCTTGTGCTGGATCACAAAGCAATGCAGTGGCAGAACCAAATTCATGTTGGTAGGATAACAGCCTACTATTGTTACTCATTTAGTAACAAAGTCACTCCTTTAGCTCAGAGAGATATGAGCTGTCATGGGGCGGGTCATGGGTCCCCACACAGCTTATAACTTGTGATGGGAAAGAGGGGGTATTTACATCGAGATACAGACCTTTGGACTGTCTCCTTAGCAAGCAGCGGGAGTAGCATGATTTGGATCTGAGTTTGGATTGGCAACCAAGAGCTGATTGGTTCTGGCCTGTGACTAGTTAGCATTTTGCATCATCCCGGGCAGCCTTCACCTGGCAACAACACACAACGTCCTCTTCTCCATCGAACCCTGCATACTACTCCTTTAGTTCCCCTTCGTCCCCCATACGGAAAGAGAGGGCCGATGCTGCCAGGACTGGGAGCTAGTCCAGACCCTTCTATGTATATAGCACAAGCCATTCCAAAGACAGATCCAGAGACACAGCCACTGATGATCCAGAAGAGAGAACTCTGGGAAACTGGCGAGATTCTAGTTTGGGGCAAGGGAGACAGCTCAGCAGCTGCACTGCAGAGGCGAGGTTCACCCAGTGCAGAGTTAACTGAATCCCTGGGCATTAAACTCTTCCTTTGATGGTCACAACAGACACACCGCCCTGTGCTGTCCTGCTGCACTGCCGTCAGTTTCACTCCCTTACATGCACCTTATTTTTGCCTTTCCTAGAGCTCTGGTCATCTGCTAAGGTGTCCTGTCACTGCTCCTCTCTGCATAGCTCTGGAGCAGGTGGCATGATCTGGTGATTCATGCCTGGAAAGGAGATGGTGAAGAGACCCGGGGTTGATTCCTGACTCAGCTAGTGAATCATTTTGTGACCTTGCACAGTGTGACACAAAGGAGCTGGTTGTGATGTTGGTGACTCCAGCATAGCTCCAGTCCAACTCCAGGGTATGCAGCCAACATACCCCGTAGGAGATATCTGAGATTACCAGCTGTCTGCTAGCCCTCATGGGCCTCAGTTTTCCCATCAGCAAAACAAAGTAAATAATGCCAAGCCTGCATTTTTTAACTGGCTTAGGATCTTTTCATAAAAAAGTGGCTCATGAGGGCTAAGTATTAGTGTTCTCTGTCACAGTGAGGAGCAGCCCAAGCTAGCGAGTGGTCTACATGAGTGTCCCTCCTTCATCCCAGGGGCTGCAAGATTATTGGAACTGAGCCAGTCTCTTGGGTGAGGGTAGTTTTGCAAACTGCACTTGAGTATCTAGAACGTGCGGGCTATGCCGACTGACTCATAGCAATGCTGTGATTGTCTGCAGAGGGAGCTCCCAGCTCTCAGTCAGTGCTGGGTGCAATCAGCACGCACCTCCCTGCATGTGCCGTGGCTTTACAGGTGTGTCACTTTAGTAATAGTGGTAGGGAAAAAACGACGTGGACAAAAAACAGCAGAATCCGGCAACCCTGTATTTACCATCCGGCAATGGTAAATAAAATATCTCGTGGGCCCCACATAGAACCCCAATGGGCCACAGATTGTCCACCTCTGCTCTATCACCTGGGATTTCTCCTCTGGCGCTCCCTCATCCTGTCCTCCTTATGAGCAGGACATTTTACAATCCAAGGACATTCTTGCCTCCTTGGAAGAGCACAGAGCTACCGTCTCTGCCCAAAGTGCTGTGCCCATGCGCCAGCTGCCAGCATTCTCAGCTCGGGTTCATGTCTCTCATCAACTCATCTTCACCACGTGGTGTACTGCGGCACCAGGCCAGACCCATACTTGATCAGTCATGCCTTGAGGGGCATGCATGGCCACAGGTACACAGAACAGTCACTCAACATCAATATCTGTTTGAAACAAGCTCCAAGCAGAGGACAATAGAAATCCATCAACGTGGCAGATGCTGTCGCCCAATGGATCCCTGGAGTTTCTGATTGTTTTAAATCCTCCAGTGTTGAGCCAGAAACAATGTTGTGTGGCTCATTCTGACAGCAAAGAGCCTTGCATAAAGAACTACAGCTACTGTACATTGTCTTGGTTAGTGCATCACCAAAGCACCCGGGAGTCTAAGTCATACAACAGAAACAAAAGGGAAGCAAAGCCCAGAGCTCAGGGTGGCATACCAGGCTGCAAGTTTGTCCCCTGCCCTATCTAGGGTAATCATCTGCCCCCCGTGCCTGGAGCATCCAAGTATTTATCTTAGCCCCATTGTACAGATGGGGAACTGAGGCCCCACATGAAAAAGCACATGGAAGGGCTATAGCAGAGGGGTGATTTGACCTAGAGGCTCCTGAGCTAAGGTCCTGCCCACCAAACCATCCTTGACCCCTGTGAGCTAGAATGCTGGTGGCTGCAGACCAGGAGGATGTAGTGTTTTCCCCCGGAATTGAAATTAGGGGGAGTGTTCAAATTTAAAGGGGAAGGTGTCAGGGCCGATGAGGGGTGAGACCGTGAGGGTGAAAGTGGGCTATATGGCACCATAGTAAAAACTGAAAAATGTTTCATGACCATTTTATTAGATGTAATTCATGTTTTAAAATCACACAAATTAAAGTTGGCTACTCAAGCCTTTTCTGAAGCACTGTATCTACATCCTTCTTGGTTTCTTGTTATAATTTTGCACAAGTCTGTTAATGAACTTCTCGAATGCAATGCGTTCATCTTCAGGGCTTCTCGTGTGTCCGGTATTTCCATTCCTTCAATAGATATGCTCATTAGTTCATTCACATGATCAGGCAGAAGGCGACTTCTTTCAGAACACAAAATTCTATTCAATGATGAAAAAGAACACTCAACTGTAGCTGTTGTGACCGGGAGTAGCAAGAGATGAATTCCTCCTTCTTTCATCCCTGGAAGCATAGCACAAAGATCCGGTAGAGCCACTAGTGATGATAAAAAAGAAGTTCAAGTCAAATCTTCATTCATTTGTCAGATGATATTCCACTCTGTGTTCAAATTCTCTATTCTGTCCTGAGCACATGGCAGCCCCATTGCTAGTAGTGCCTCACTCCACTCAACTGTTGGGCTGTGTCTACATTGTCACCCCTTTCCGGAAAAGGGATGCTAATGAGACACTTCGGAATTGCAAATTCCGTGGGGGATTTAAATATCCCTCGCAGCATTTGCATGAACATGGCTGCCGCTTTTTTCCGGCTTGGGGTTTTGCCGGAGAAAAGCGCCAGTCTAGACGGGATCTTGCGGAAAATAAGCCCTTTTCTGGAAGATCCCTTATTCCTACTTTCAAGCCATGTTCATGAAAATGCCACGGGGGATATTTAAATCCCCCGCGGAATTTGCAATTCCGAAGTGTCTCATTAGCATCCCTTTTCCGGAAAGGGGTGACAATGTAGACACAGCCTTGGTGTTTTATAGGACAGGAATCTGTAAAAGCTACATAGAGGTTGAGTAGAATCTAGAAGTCACTGTTGTAGATTTTTAAGGATCAAGACTGTGTACTTTTTCAGTTGTCTTAACAAACACTTCTTGTCCTCTTCACTTAAGGATTCAATATAAATGCCTTCATTAGTCAACTTCTGGACTGAAATCTTTGCTTCTTCCAGTACTTTTTCAATGGATAGCCTAATGACCCAAGAGGTTTCAACAGTAGATTTACGAGAGAGAGAATGGCAATAGTCTTCTCTGAACATAGTAGCAAAAGTAATCCACCAGCCTCACTACTTAGATCCATCCCATCTTGGTAGATATTTTCCAAAGCCAGTAATAACGGCTGGAGTAATTTTAAGACAACAGCCAAGGATCGCTCATGAGAAAGCCAGCGGGTTTTCTCAGGCTGGACTAATTTGAACTTCAGTCCCAGTGTATCTTCTATATTTTCCAAGATATTCAGTCTTTTTGGACTCTTACTGAAAAAAGAATATAATGAAGACATTAAATTTATAGCTTTTTAAATGTCTTTTGAAGATTCTGTGGCTCATCCTAGTGCTAGTTGGAGTAGATGGCCTCTGCAGTGTGTATAGGAGAGATTAGGGCTACACTTTTCTCTGAGCAAAGCTTGTACTCCACCATGTCTTCCAGAGGAGTTTGCAGCTCCATCAAATGCACAAGCAACCATCTGTTTGGGGTCCAATTGACAACCATTTAACTCTTCTAAGATGTGGGTTGTCACAGATGCAGCCGATGTGTTTTCTATAACTTGAACATCTAGAAATGCATCTACTGGCCTACCATTGACATGAAGATAACATACACAATGACTTAATACTTGATGCCCATTTGCATCAATGCATTCATCAACCATGTATGCAAATTTTTTGAATGTGGTGAGAGAGTTCTTCACTTTTTCAACTGTTGAGTCTTCCACTGTTGCACCGCATGCTTCTAGCCAGTAACTTGAGTTTCTTGCAGAAAGACAGTGAGCATTTGCTGGTCTTGTTTGGAACCAGTGTCTAACTTGAGGATGAACAAGTGACAATGCACTTAACATTGGCCTCCAGTTTGTAGTGTGTGGTATCTCTTGTTTAAATAGAAAGTATGGGTATGTCTACACTACCCCCTTAGTTCAAACTAGGGGGGGTAATGTAGTCATACGGAGTTGCAAATGAAGCCCGGGATTTGAATTTCCCAGGCTTCATTTGCATAAAGCCGGCCGGCGCCATTTTTAAATGCCGGCTAGGTCGGACCCCGTGCCGCGCGGCTACACGCAGAACGGACTAGCTAGTTTGGATTAGGCTTCCTAATCTGAACTAGCTGTACACCTCGTTCCACGAGGTGGAAGCCTAATCCGAACTAGCTAGTCTGTGCCGCATGTAGCCATGCGGCACGGGGTCTGACATAGCCGGCATTTAAAAATGGCGCTGGCCGGCTTTATGCAAATGAAGCCTGGGAAATTCAAATCCCGGGCTTCATTTGCAACTCCGTATGACTACATTACCCCCCCTAGTTCAAACTAGGGGGGTAGTGTAGACATACCCTATGATGCCACAGCCATGTTTGTTCGCATGAACTGTGTTGTGTCTCCAGCATTCTTAACAGCCTCATTAAATACTCCTAAAACTGGCTTTGAAAGTGGGCTTATAAGGCTTTCTGCATGTTGATGCAGTCCAGAGGCCTGATGTTTTGCTGCCTTTTCATATAGTTTGTCAGCATTGGCTTTGCTGATCGTTCTGACAAACCAAGCTCCTCCACTGTTACTAGTTATAGCATTGGAAAGCTTTCCTTCTTTGTAAGTTTTTTTGCAAGAGGTGCACAAGTAGCCATTTTTTGTAACTTCAATAAATGGGAATACTTTGATCGACAAACATCGTGAACTGCCTTTAGGTTTTGGAGACACTGTTTCTTCAGTAGGTAACTGTATTTGTGCTTCGGGCTGGTCGGATGTAGATACACCACTTGACCCTTCAGATGACATGTTGATATATTCTTGGTTCTTGATGTGTTCTTCACCTTGGTTAGTTTTTGAGGCCTTTGAGTGGAAAAATTGATGTATTGTTTTTTGTCTTTTCATTTTCACTTTGACCTGCAATGTATAAAAGAGATATGAATAAATTAAATGTTTTGTTAGGAAAATGCAAATTTGACATAAGGATAATGCAAAATACACCAAAACACATAACAGAAAATATCATATTGCCTCTATATAAATCCATGGTACATGCACACCTTGAATACTGTGTGCAGATCTGGTCACACCATCCCAAAAAAGATATATTGGAATTGGAAAAGGTACATAGATGGGCAACTAAAATGATTAGGGGTATGAAACAAGAGGAGAGATTAAAATGACTGGGAATTTTCAGCTTAGAAAAGAGACAACTAAAAGAGGATTATGATACGGGGTCTATAAAATCTTGACTGGTGTGAAGAAAGTGAAAAAGGAAATGTTATTTAATCCTTCACATAACACAAGAACTAGGTTTTAAAAAAACAAAAAGAAGTACTTCTTCACACAACATAAATACAACCCATGGAACTCTTTGCCAGGGGATGCTGTGAAGACTAAAGACTATAACTATAACAGGATTAAAAAAAGAACTAGATAAATTCCTGGAGAATAGGTCCATCAGTGGCTATTAGTCAGGATGAGGAGGGATTACCATGCTCTGAGTGTCCCTAGCCTGTTGCCAGAAGCTGGGAATGGGCAACAGGGGATGGATCACTTGATTACCTGTTCTGTTCATTCCCTCTGAAGCACCTGGCCTTGAGCACTGTTGGAAGACAGAATACAGGGCTATACGTACCACTGGTCTGACCCAGTGTGATCATTCTTATGTAAAAAAATTAATTATAATAATAAAAATGTTTAGTACAGAAACTCCCCAACATAATGACCTCTCAAGATAACAACAATGTGAGATAACAACCTTGGCAAATAATGCATTTTAAATATCTTGGCCTACTAGGAAACACATTTCCATTCCGAGTCACAAATCTAGCATTCTGGAGCAAAGTCACTAAAATATAGTCCAACAAACAAATGTTTATTTAACACGCCCCTCATTTTTCCCTCTACCTCACCCCACTCACTAGTGTTGTCCTGGTCAGTGGAGACTCAAGAGTTCACAGGTGCTTTCACGTGAGTACACCTCCCAGGTCGGGGGCAAGAAGGCACCTTGCTTGTTCTTCCAGCTGCTCACTGTTCACTCTGGCCACGGTTGTTCGTTGTGTCACCATTCACTCCATCGCTCTATTGCCAATGGCTCCACACCGTCACCTTCTGCTGCCATCTGCCACTGTGACTTCTGCGAGTTGGTCTCTTGAGGTTCCACCCAGCTCTCAGTGATTTCAGCTGAGCTCTCAGTGGGGGAACCTTGTTGCTAGTGCAGTCTGGGTTGTCTCTTAGGGTATGTCTACACTCAAAGTTAATTCGAGCTAACAGCCGTTACTTCGAATTAACTTTCATAGGCGCTACACACTAGCGGAGTGCTTAATTTGAACTAGGTAAACCTCATTCTACAAGGACTAACGCCTAGTTTGAATTAAGTAGTTCAAATTAAGGGCTGTGTAGCCCCTTAATTCGAACTAGTGGGAGGCTAGCCCTCCCCATCTTGCCCTGGTGGCCACTCTGGGCACCACCAGGGAAACTCTTCTGCCCCCATCCCGGCCCTGGAGCCCTTAAAGGGGCACGGTCTGGCTACGGTGCCCGTGCCAGGTGCAAGCCTGCCAGCACCCAGCCAGCAGACCCTGCACCTGGCACGGCACGAGCCAGCCACCCGCTGCCACCCAGCCCTCCGCCTCTCCCCGGGACCAGGCTGGCGGCTCCCAGGAGCCTGCCCGGGGCCACAAGAGGTGGGCGCCTGCCTGGTCTAGTGCGGACATCGTGGACCTCATCGAGGTTTGGGGGGAAGCCTCCAATGTCCATGACCTCTGCACTAGGCACAGGAAAGTGGCTGGCTAGGGCAGGAGAGCTGCCAGCCTGGCCACCCAGGAGCAGGTTTGCATGAAAATCAAGGTGGTCCAGTGAGACCCCGACCCTGAGCTCTGAGCTTAGAACATAAAAACATAAGAATGTTTGGTCAGACCAAAGGTCCATCTAGCCCAGTAGCTAGATGATACCATTTCTATCCCCTGGCTAATACCACTCCATGGACCCAACCTCCATGACTTTATCTAACTTCTCTTTAAACTCTGTTATAGTTCTAGCCTTCACAGCCTCCTTCAGCAAGGAGTTCCACAGGTTGACTATTTGCTTTGTGAAGAACAACTTTCTGTTGTTAGTTTGAAGCCTGCTACCCATTCCTTTCGTTTGGTGTCTTCTAGTCCTTCTATTATGGGAACTAATGAAGAACTTTTCTTTATGCACCCTCTCCACACCACTCCTGCTTTTATAGACCTCTATCATATCCCCCCTCAGTTTCCTCTTTTCTAAGCTGAAAAGTCCCAGTCTCTTTAGCCTCTCTTCATATGGGACCTGTTCCAAACCCCTGATCATTTTAGTTGCCCTTTTCTGAACCTTTTCTAAGGCCAAAATATCTTTTCTGGGGTGAGGAGATCACATCTGTACACAGTACTGACAATATGGTGTACCATAGTTTGATACTTCCTCTCCTCCTTCTTCCCCTGGCTTCCCCCTTCCAGCTCCCTCCTCCCAGGTTTCCTCCTCCCCTCTCCCACCCTCTCTCTTCCCCTCTCCCACCTCCTTTTCCCAGTCTTCCTGAGTTTTGTTCAGTAAAGAGAGTTTCTATTTTTGAACACACGTGTCCTTTATTTTGTACATCAGGAAGGGGGGCTAGGGAGAGGTAAGTGGAAGGAGGTGAGGGAGGAATGGGGAGGACTGGGATGGCTCTGCGGGCTCCTCAGGGTGGAAGCTCTCCTGCAGCCCCCCGATTGACCCCCCCCCCCCCGGATGGCAGCCTGCAGCAAGTGCAGCCGGGCTGATGGCCAAGTGCTGTGATGTGCCGAGTGTGGGCATTCAGGGCACTCCAAGCCAGGACTGCTTGCTGTCCCTCATCGAGTTAGACAAGCGAGCGGGGAACCCCTGAGAACTGTCTGTCCGGGGTGGGGGTTAGGTCCCTTTAAGCACAGCCCTCGGCTAGCCTGAGACAGCAGCTCCACGCTCTAAGTCCTAATCTGATGCCTTGCCGGCACTGCTTCCGGCCATCCTTAACCTCGGTTCAGGGTCCACTCAATGTGGACATGCTAGTTCGAATTAGCAAAATGCTAATTCGAACTAGTTTTTAGGTCTATATGCACTAGTTCGAATTAGCTTAGTTCGAATTAACTAATTCGAATTAAGTTAGTTCGAATTAGTGCTGTAGTGTAGATATACCCTTACACAAAAACACTGTACCCACAGGAACACTGTCCCCACAGCAGGACTAAGCACTTATCAGTGATTATCAGTGATTTCAGCTGTAGTGGTTACTTAACAAAATAAAAGACTATATATGGAGCCTAATCAGCTCTGTCTTTAAACAATGGAGAGGGGCAGGTCAAATAGTACCTGTAACTCAGTCAGACCATCAAGCAAAACACCTGTCCCCACCTTCTCTCTTGATGTCCTCAATCAGTACAGGTTAAGTACAGTTTTACTGCCCTTTACTCATACAATAAGAACAACAACAATTTCATTTCCCCCCTCCCTCCCGCCCCCAAGTGATTTGTAACCCAACCCTAGCCAAAATCTATCACTTGGGCAACACAGTTTGCTGGATACCTAGGTAGATTAGGTATGAATGTTAATACAATCTGGCCTGAAGCTTTCCCCCCAGTCCCCAGCTCATCACTAGCTGTCAGAGAGCTCATTTTGACTTTGCTTACAAATCATTATTTGAAATGATTAGGTTGGCCAACATCACCAAAATGAATGCACTGACAGTGTCATAAAAACAACAGCTGTATAAGGAAGCTAGTCCATGTTCATACTTTTCAAATCTATTATACTTCTTCCGTTACACAGATCTGTATATGCTTTTAAAGTGTGTATGAATGTTTCAATTTCAATTCAAAATTCCAAACAATCACTAAATTGGCATGTAACTAGTTCACAAAACTAGGGGAAGAGGGGTTTTGAGGAAATTCAGGGGGGAAATTCAGCCATTCCTCCCGCAGCCCATTTGGCCAGCTCCACAGCAAGACCAGGAGAGCCTTGTGTAGCTCCACTGGGCAGGGAGGAAAGTGGGGGCAGAGCTTCCTGGTGCTCAGATCTTGGGAAAAACCACACAAGCCCTATTTAGGGTGAAGCTGAATGAACAAAGTTCCCCCAGCGAGCCAGCCAGTCCCACTATTTCCGGTGAAAACCCCCTCCCAGAAGCAAGGGGGTGCACGGGGGAAACCCAAAGCAAAAACCAACCCACTCTGAAAAGACTGCAGAAGGAAAATCCCTGACTCCTCCCCCCCAGCAGCCTGTGCTGTGTGCTTGGCTGGCACTGAAATGAAATGGATTCTGTCCTGGAATTCCAAGCATTGCTCAAGCAGCTGCTGAGCCGGAGCCGCCTGTTCCATAGCGGGGAGCCTGGTGTTCCTCAGAAGCAGCAGTTATCATCAAGCCTATCCTGTCCCTCAGCAAGCAGGGCCTCCGGAGAGAGCCCTCGCCTCTTCCAAGCAGCGAGCACACTCTGCAGTGGGGTTATTGTGGAGGAAGCTGGGGTTAGCCTACTGCCGGGTTATTGCTACAAGTTCTGCTCTGGAACAGACTCAGGGGGCAGAGGAGGATTGAGAGGACTCCCATCCAGAGCTTGCTAGGAGCTCTCACCGTGGCCATGCCCCTCAAAATGTGTTAGGCAGCTGAGATCTAGGCCCAAGAGCCTGCCTTCACTCAGGCCAGCCTGGGTTTGCTGCAAATGAGTTATCTAACTCAGTGCCTCTCTGCTCTGTGTGCAGAGCCCGCCCCTATGCCCTGCCCCCAGGAGTTAGCAGACATGTTGGTTCTAGCCCTGCTGTGGGGAGGTACTTGAGCAGCAATGCTTTCTGGGTAAGCATCCCAGAGGTCCTGGCATTCTGATCTTAGCATGTGACCTCCTGGGAACCCAGAGCAGTGCTCCTGCTAGTATTTCTGTCCACGTGTAGGATAAATTGTATTATGTGCACCAAGGCATGTGCAGATGTGCCCTACCAATAGAAATATATGGGGCTGGCTGTGGGCACTGTGGGAACTCTGCTAATCAGCGTGGCAGTATTTGAGTCTCACCTGCATGGCTGCCCAAGTGCTCAGCTTACAGGGAACACTGCCCTGGGCCTTATGGAAGGAGAGCTCAAAGAGGATACAAAATAAACACCCCCTGAAATCAATAAATGTTTTTGAAGATCTGGGCCGAAGTGTTGAGTTGTGGGTGTCACCCTTTATCCACCCCTAGCACTGCACTGGGGAAACCCCACAATCCCCAAGAAGGGAAGGGGGCAGGCTCTGCACCACCATTATGTGCCTCCGTCTCTTCGGACCATGGAGCAGGCCTTGCTCCTGGATTCCTTCTAAGGCAGTGCACTCAGATGTGGGCCTGGCCAGTCCAGCGCAGTCACATCCCCTTGGCCCCAGGCTCGTTCTCATGGTAGATTCCCCAGGCTGACACTTTCTCTGCTCCTGACACCACTCCATCCCCCTAGCGCTCCCTCTGCAGGCTGGGTTCTGAGTGAGCCTTGCCAGCCCCAGAACACCTCTCGCTCTGCCTGCCCAGGGCTGCTGTGCAGGGCAGAGGTCCAGAGCAGCCCCCGAGGGAAAGATTCTGCCCAGTGGCCCTGGTGCAGCACAAAGGGCAGGTCTGCTTAGCAAGGCCTTCTGGCGTATCTCCAGTAAAAGGCAGCAACCACAGAGGGTGCCCCTTTGTAGCTTTTGCTGCAGCCACATGCTACCAACGCTCTGATTCTGAGAACTCCATGGGCTTCCTTGCGACCTTCCCTGATTGACACCATGTCACTGAGAGCTGGCTTTGGCCCTTGTGGCCAGGCTCCCCCAATCCAGGACAAATAGAAAAATCTCATCCCAGTTTCACAACTGGTGACACTGAGGCAGGGAACTGATTTTCCCAGGCTCCTGCAGGGAGCCAGCTCGACTCCCAGTATCTGGCTGTAGAAACGAGACAAAAGTCATGCTTAGAAAGCAAGAAAATCTCTTTCCTATTTAGCCATGACCATTAAAGGGAACTCGGACTATTCCCTACAGCTCACCTTTCCAGTGTGTGGGATGATAAACAGCAGACAGAGAGCAGCTAATCTTGCCTGCTCCCTGTTTAACTAGAGCATTGTAATATGGCTGTGATTATAGATTCTGTATCTTTATAACTCAAAGGCTATATCTTGGCTGGCTGGCTGGCTTGTTTGGGGTCCCTGACAGCAGATTCATTAGACCTGAAGACCAGTGAAAAAACCCTTTTTAAAAAATGTTATTTTACATGTCAGTTTGCCTGAGATTCACCTTAATTTCATAACCCAGAAACGGGTGTAAAAATAGCAGAGTACTGACTGCCTCAGTGGATTTCATTACAATCACTCTGGCTATGGGGAGAATTACAAAATGTTGTCCATTCACTATTAATCCATTTGTGATTCCTGCTGTGAAGCTGAGACAACTTGTCATAGCACTAGCTAAGCCCAAAGCCCAGACACATCCATGGAGGGACTCTTGTAGGCTTTGGGCCAGGGCACAGAGCACCATCAGAGGGCAGAGCTGGTGCAGTTTCCCTCCACTCTTGAGGCAATTTGGGTTTCCACCCGCAGCGTCCTTTTCTGCTCTGTTTGTCTTCGGGTATGTCTACACTACAAAGTTAGTTCGAACTAACAGACGTTAGTTCGAACTAACTTTCCTAGACGCTACACTAGCGCTCCGTTAGTTCGAACTTAATTCGAACTAACGGAGCGCTTAGTTCGAACTAGGGAATCCTCATTTTACGAGGATTAAGCCTAGTTCGAACTAGCTAGTTCGAATTAAGGGCTGTGTAGACCCTTAATTCGAACTAGTGGGAGGCTAAGGCTTCCCAGGTTTCCCTGGTGGCCACTCTGGCCAACACCAGGGAAACTCTATTGCCCCCCTCCCGGCCCCGGAGCCCTTAAAGGGCCACGGGCTGGCTACACAGTTTGTGCCAGTTGCAAGGCTGCCAGCACCCGTGCCAGCACAGCCTGCACCTGCCACAGAATGAGCCAGCCATCCGAGGGCTCCCAGCCCTCCACTGCTCCCCAGGACCAGCCTGACGGCTCCCAGGAGCCTGCCCGGGGGCGCAAAAGGCGGGCGCCCGCCTGGTCAAGTGCGGAGATCGTGGACCTCATCGAGGTTTGGGGGGAAGCCTCCAATGTCCACGATCTCCGCACTAGCCACCGGAACGCGGCCGTCTACGGCCGCATGGCTGCCAACCTGGCCGCCAGGGGCCACCAGCGCAGCCGGGAGCCCGTCCACTCCCGGAGCAAAATTAAGGACTTGCGGCAGTCCTACTCCCGGGCCTGCCAGCCAGGGGCCGACCCGGAGGCCTGCCCCCACTTCCACGCCCTGGACCGCCTCCTGGGGGCTCATGCCGTCCCTGCCCCCTGGGACGTGATTGACCCCGGGGCAGAGGGACCACTCCTGGAGACGGAGGAGGAGGAAGAGGGCTCTGAGAGCCAGGAGCCTGCCGCCAGCCTGCCCAGGACCCTGGACCCCCGAGGCACGCCACAGAGCCGCTCGCCTGTGTCGTCTGAGGCCAGGGAGGCGTCCACCTGTGAGTACCCTCATGTTCCCCTTATGTGTACAGGGGGCTGGGGCGAGAGGGAGCCCCGGGACCCTGCGCCTGGGCCTTGCCCACCAAGGAGCAGCAGCTGGGGATCCTGCAGGGTCCCTGGCCTTGCAGAGGGGAGCTGGGTTTCACACACCTGGGCCCCTGGGGAAATTGACCGCTGGTCTTGTTGCACCACAGCTGCAGCACCTGGGACTGCAGGGCACACCACCCTGCCTGCAGCAGCTGCCCCGCCCAGGCAAGCAGGACAGCCAGGAACCAGGAGGAGTACCAGAGGCAGCACCTCTGGTTCCTGGATCAACAGCTCCGTCTCCAGGACCACTGGGTCCAGGAGGACCTGAGGCTGCGCCGGAGGAGTCTGGAGGCCTTGGAGGAGCAGGGCCGTGCCCTGCGAGGCCACCTCCAGAGCCTGCTCGACCGCTTCCCATTTCCTCCTCCCCCTGCTCCCCCTGCTCCCCCTCCTGCTCCCCCTCCTGCTCCCGCTCCTGCTTCCGCTCCTGCTTCCTCCACACTCCCTGTCCCTCCTGCCTCCTCCTCCACAACCATTTCCCACCGACGCCCCCGGACCCGCAGTGTGGCGAGACGGGAGAGGCAGCCGGACTCCCACCCCTGAGCTTTCCTTTCCCTTCCTCCCTTCCCTCCCCTTCCCTTCCAGCTCCCTTGTCCCAGGTTTCCCCCTCCCCTCTCCAACCCTCATTCCTCCCTTCCCGCACCCAGTTATGTTAAATAAACAGACGTTTTTGTTTAAAAAACAGGTGTCTTTGTTTTACAGTAGATAGGGAGGGGAAAAGGGAAGGGGGGTAGGGTGGAAGAAGGCCCCAGTGGGGCATGCAGGGAGAGGTCAGTCCTCCTCCTCCTCCACCAGGAAGCTCTCCTGCAGGGCTTCCTGGATCCGGACGGCCCCCCGCTGGGCTTCCCGGATGGCGGCGGTGTGGGGCTGACCGTAGTGTCCAGCCATGTGGTCAGCCTCAGTCATCCAGGCTGGCAGGAAAGCCTCCCCCTTTCGCTCACACAAATTGTGGAGCACACAATATGCCGCCACCACGGGAGGGATGTTGTGCTCGGCCAGGTCCAGACGGGTGAGGAGGCATCGAAAGCGGGTTTTCAGTCGCCCGAAGGCCCCCTCCACCACGATGCGGGCCCTGGTCAGCCTGGCATTGAAGGCCTGGCGGGAGGGATTGAGGTGCCCCGTGTAGGGCTTCATCAGCCAGGGCTGCAGTGGGTTGGCGGCATCCCCCACCAGGCACACGGGCATGTCCACGTCCCCGACCCTGATGTGGCAGTCGGGGAAGAAGGTCCCGGCCTGCAGCCGCTGGCACACGGAGGAGTTGCGGTACACCCGGGCGTCGTGTGCTTTGCCGGACCAGCCCACATTAATGTCCGTGAACTGGCCCCGGTGGTCACACACGGCCTGCAGGATCACGGAGAAGTACCCCTTTCTGTTGACGTACCGGGACGCCTGGTGTTCCGGGGCACGGATGGGGATGTGCGTCCCTTCGATGGCCCCACCGCAGTTGGGGAAGCCGAGGGCGCCGAATCCCCGGATGACGGCGTCCGGGTCGGCGAGGCGGACCACCCTGCGGAGCAGCACCCGGTTGATGGCCTTGACCACCTGCGGAGAGAAACACAGAAAAGCGCCAATCAGTGGGGCGCCCGGGTGGCTGGGAGCGTGCGTGCCCTGGCAGTGCCCCGCGCCCCACTCCCGGAAGCAACCCCCCTGGCGGCGTGTAGTACGGCCGGGACAGCCCGACCCCTCCGGTGCGGGGCGCTTTCGCCTCCTCCTGCCCCCCCCCTTTGTCCCTGGGGCGGCCCATCCCCTCCTCGCAGCCCCCCTTCCCCCGACTCGGTGGCCGACGAGTGCCGTACCTGCATGAGCACCGCTCTGACGGTGGATCTCCCCACGCCGAACTGGTTCCCGACGGATCGGTAGCTGTCCGGCGTGGAGAGCTTCCAGAGGGCGATGGCCACCCACTTCTGGAGGGGGATGGCGGGCCTCATGCGAGTGTCCCTTCTGCGCAGGGCAGGGGCGAGCCACTCGCAGAGCTCCAGGAAGGTGTCCCTCCTCATCCTGAAGTTCTGGGTCCACTGTCGGTCGTCCCAGCGCTCCAGGACGATGCGGTCCCACCAGTCGGTGCTGGTGTCCAGACGCCAGACGCGGCGGGGCACGCCTGTGCCGGGGCGCCGCCGCGGTTCCTCCACGGCCCCCAGGGCAGCCAGGCGGAGAGGCAGGGGGCTGACGTTCACCAGCTGGTGCCAGGCAGCCTCGAGCCATTGCTGGCAGGCTTGCAGCAGCAAGTCCAGAAAGTGCACCAGAAGGTGCAGGGCGAGCTGTGGCTCCATGTTGCCACCTGCGGCGGCCCCCCCCCCTGAAGGGAAGCACCGACACAGACGGGCACAGAGACCGACGCTTTGCTGTCCCTCGGCGAGGTTGGCAAGCAAGCAGGAAAAGCTGAGAACCGGCTGTCCAGGGGGATCCCTTTAAGCTTGAGCCTCAGATAGCCTCAGACAGCAGCCACACAAAGCAACTACTGACCTGATGCCCTGCCAGAACCGGTTTCAGCTGCCCTTAAATGCCCCCCTGCGTCCAATCAGTGTGGACGTGCTAGTTCGAATTAGCAAAACGCTAATTTGAACTAGTTTTTAGTTCTAGATGCGTTAGTTCGAATTAGCGCTGTAGTGTAGACGTACCCTTCCTTAGGCTGTCCTGGGGAATAAGAGGTGGGCAGTGCCACGTG
Organism: Pelodiscus sinensis; assembly: GCF_049634645.1. Taxonomy (NCBI): domain Eukaryota; kingdom Metazoa; phylum Chordata; order Testudines; family Trionychidae; genus Pelodiscus; species Pelodiscus sinensis. The sequence continues at coordinate 260,610 of NW_027465886.1, forward strand.
GCTGCATGGGAAGTCTCAGGTGGGACATACGGGCTGGTATTGTCTGTAATGGACAGACGAGCATGACGTTTAGCAGAGAGGATGCACCACTGCACAGCATAATCCAAGTGCACTGAACCTGCTGCAGGTCTCTCCACTGGCTTCAAGGGCGGGGGCTCTTCAAAAGATTTAGGTGACTTAAAAGCACAAATCCCATTGGGAAAAAGTCAGTGGAACACATGCACTACATCCACACTGGCTCTTTTGATGATCCCACCCTGCAGATATAACTCCTGGTAAGCAAGCTCTGCATCTGTGCTCAGACCCATGGATCTAACCTCAGTGTATTATATCACATCCCAGGAACAGCCATTCAAACTCCAGACTAAAACACACACCTCCCCAGACTGATCACTTTCTGCGTGAATGTAAAGATCTCCCCCCATCATAAAGCTACCTGGGACAGTTCTCATCGGCATGGCTCTGCTTCGTATTTCCCACCAAACTAATCTTGTAGGGCCAATAAAGACTCTTGGATGTAGTCTGGGCCTTGAGCAAGGGAGACTCAGGAGGCTGACAACAGGATGCAGTGTTTTCATGTCATGCTAGTCGTTACTTGCTGGAAGGGGGGTTCCAAAGAGGATGGAGAGAGGCTGTTCTGAGTGGTGACAGATGACAGAACAAGGAGTAATGGTCTCGAGTTGCAGTGGGGGAAGGTCTAGGTTGGATAGTAGGACAAACTATTTCCCTAGGAGGATGGGGAAGCGCTGGGATGGGTTCCCTAGGAAGGGGTTGGAATCTTCATCCCTAGAGTTTTTTCAGTCCCAGCTTGACAAAGCCCTGGCTGGGATGACTGAGTTGGGGTGGTCTTGTTTCGAGCACGGGATTGAGCTTGATGATCTCCTGGGGTCTCTTTCAACCCTAGGATTCTGTGATCATGGAGTATCACCACATAGGGCCTATGTTAGTTCCATGGCGCTTGGTACTCGATAATCCTCAGTGAGGCAGGGGATATCTCTGGAGATGATCTCTAGATATGGTTAGATTAATGCTGCATCACAGTAACATAATTTCCTTACACATCAGTGCAGTGTCATGGTTCAAAATACCACAGAGCTGCAACACAGTGGCATGGAACTCATTTGTCATATGTGACCCTATCGCCAGCTTCCTTAGATTTCTAAACGGGCACTATGCAATAAACATCCGGTCATGAGGGTTCCTCATTGTGCGTCTCTATGGTAACCCCCAGGGAGGCAGTACACAGAGGGGAAGAAAGCCTCACCCCCACATGACAGCAGAGATGAGAGAGAGGAAAGCTGGCCTTGCACTAGAGCACAATCAGTGGCAGCAGGTAGGAGCTCAAAGGAATCTGATCCATGAGCATTATCACCCTCAAAGGAGATGCCCAAATCTTGGCTACTGTCCCAGTCACACGGCACTGGTCCAACTCCTGGTTGCTGCCTGGAGGGCAGCACAGTAGTTGGGGAGTTGAGTCCTGGCATTTCTCTACAGAATGACTGATTCCCTTCGGGTCCATCTGATGGACACGACTGGAGCTGACTTTGCTGTGTTGTGTCTGACATCATTGCCTTAGCTGGGCACTTTCTAAAGCTGGGTATTGGCATTTTACAAGTTAATGTGCTTGCAGCTGATTCCTACTTTGTAGTAAAGAAGTGATGGACGACCTAGGCCAGTAAGTGGGCTGCATGTGTGTCCTCCCTCTTTGCAGGGGGCCACACGATTGTCATAACCAAGACTGTTTCCTGGGACAGGGTAGTTTTGACACTGTGCTTGCATCCCTAGATGTGGATTTGTGGGCTGTGCAGCCCTTTGATTGGATGCAGAGGGAGCATAAGGTTCTCACAGGGTATGTCTACACTACAGTGCTAATTCGAACTAACGGATCTAGACTAAAAACTAGTTCGAATTAGTGTTTTGCTAATTCGAACTAGCATGTCCACATTAAGTGGACCCTGAACCAGGCTTAAGGATGGCCGGAAGCAGTGCCGGCCGGGCATCAGAGGAGGACTTAGAGCGTGGAGCTGCTGTCTCAGGCGAGCCGAGGGCTGCGCTTAAAGGGTCCCGACCCCCACCCCGGACAGACAGTTCTCAGGGGTGCCCCGCTTGCAAAGCAGTCCTGGCTTGGAGTGCCCGGACTACCCACACTGGGCACATCACAACACTCGGCCATCAGACCGGCTGCACTTGCCGCAGGCTGCCATCTGGGGAGAGGGGGCAATTGGGGGGCTGCAGGAGAGCTTCCACCCCCAGAAGCCCGCAGAGCCAGCCCAGTCCTCCCCATCGGGGGCTCGTACCCCATTCCTCCCTCACCTCCTTCCACTTACCCTTCCCTAGCCCCTTTTCTTGATGTACAAAATAAAGGACAATTGTGTTCAAAAATGGAATCTGTCTTTATTGAACAAAACTGGGGGAGACTGGGAAAAGGAGGTGAGAGAGGGGAAGAGAGAGGCTGGGAGAGGGGAGGGCAACTAAAATGATCAGGGGTTGGGAACAGGTCCCATATGAAGAGAGGCTAAAGAGACTGGGACTTCTCAGCTTAGAAAAGAGGAGACAGAGGGGGGACAGGATAGAGGTCTCTAAAAGCAGGAGTTGGGTGGAGAGGGTGCATACAGAAAAGTTCTTCATTAGTTCCCATAAAGAAGGACTAGAGGACACCAAAGGAAAGGAATGGGTAGCAGGCTTCAAACTAGTAACAGAAAGTTGTTCTTCACAAAGCAAAGAGTCAACCTGTGGAACTCCTTACTGCAGGAGGCTGTGAAGGCTAGAACTGGAACAGAGTTTAAAGGGAAGTGAGATCAAGTCATGGAGGTTGGGTCCATCGAGTGGTATTAGCCAGGGGGTAGGAGTGGTGTCCCTGCCCAAGGTTTGTGGAAGGCTGGAGAGGGATGGCACAAGACAAAGGGCTTGGTCACTGTCTTCGGTCCATCCCCTCCAGGGTCCCTAGGGTTGGCCGCTGTCGGCAGACAGGCTACTGGGCTAGATGGACCTTTGGTCTGACCTAGGACGGCCATTGTAAGCTCAGGGTTCAGGGTCGGGGGGTCTCAGTGGACCCCCTTGATTTTCATGCACACCTGCTCCTGGGTGGCCAGGCTGGCAGCTCTCCTGCCCTAGCCAGCCACTTTCCTGTGCCTAGTGCGGAGATCGTGGACGAGGTCCACGATGTCTGCACTAGCCCAGACGGGTGCCTGCCTCTTGCGGTCCCGGGCAAGCTCCCGGGAGCCGCCAGCCTGGTCCCGGGAAGAGGGGGAGGGCTGGGGGGCATCGGGTGGGTGGCTCAAGCCGTGCCAGGTGCAGGGTCTGCTGGCTGGGTGCTGGCAGGCTTGCACCTGGCACGGGCACCGTAGCCAGCCCGTGCCCCTTTAAGGGGTCCGGGGCCGGGAGGGGGGCAGACGAGTTTCCCAGGTGTTGGCCAGAGTGGCCACCAGGGCAAGTTGGGGAGGGCTAGCCTCCCACTAGTTCGAATTAAGGGTCTACACAGCCCTTAATTCGAACGAGTAAATTCGAACTAGGCTTAATCCTCGTGGAATGAGGATTGGCTAGTTCGAACTAAGCGCTCCGTTAGTTCGAATTAAATTCGAACTAACAGAGCGCTAGTGTAGCGCCTATGAAAGTTAGTTTGAAGTAACGTCCGTTAGTTCGAACTAACTTTGTAGTGTAGACATACCCACAGTCAGTGCTGGGTGCAATCAGTGCACACCTCTCTTTACCTGCCCTGGCTTTTCGTGTGTGTCACTTTAGTAATAGAGGCAGGGAAATAAACCAGTGGAGTCTGGCAACCCCGTGAATAGGCAACAGTAACAAAATGTCTTGTGGGCACTCATAGAACCCCGATGGGCCACCACTGGCTGTAAAGTGTTCAAGACAGAAATTGACCAGGGGGTAACTGAAAAGACAGGCCATGTTACAGGAAGAAGCATAGACTACATATACCAATGCCAAATTCTCTTCTCATTTCCACCCATGCGCCTCCATCACATGCAGTGGAGTTGCACTGGCATGACGCAGAGCAGAATTTGGCCTATCTTTGTCAAATGCAACACACACTAAGGCTGTGTCTACACTGGGTCACTTATTTCGGAAAAGCAGCCTCTTTCCGGAATAAACTGTGAGCTGTCTACACTGGCCCCTTGAATTTCCGGAAAAGCAGTGATGATTTACTGTAAGAAATCAGCTGCTTTTCCGGAAAAACTATGCTGCTCCCGCTCGGGCAAAAGTCCTTTTTCCGGAAAACTGTTCCGGAAAAGGGCCAGTGTAGATAGCAGAGAATTCTTTTCCGCAAAAAAGCCCCGATCGCGAAAATGACGATCGGGGCTTTTTTCCGGAAAAGCGCATCTACATTGGCCACGGACGCTTTTCTGGAAAAAGGGCTGTTCCGTTTTAAGCATTTCCGGAAAAAGTGTAGACACAGCCTAATGGTTTAAGAATGGAACCAAGAACCTAAAAAGTCCTATCACTCCATCCCTCTGCCACCTACTTATACACTTTGGCTGTGTCTAGACTGACAAGTTTTTCCGCAAAATCATCTGCTTTTGCAGAAAAACTTGCCAGCTGTCTACACTGGCTGCTTGAATTTCCGGAAAAGCACTGACGATCTCATGTAAGATCATCAGTGCTTTTCCGGAAATACTATGCTGCTCCCGTTCGGGCAAAAGTCTTTTTCCGAAAGACTTTTGCGCAAAAGGGCCAGTGTAGACAGCCCAGTACTGTTTTCCACAAAAAAGCCCCGATCGCAAAAAAGCGCGTCTAGATTGGCCACGGACGCTTTTGCGGAAAACCATCCTGCCAATCTAGACATGCTTTTCCACAAATGCTTTTAACGGAAAACTTTTCCGTTAAAAGCATTTTCGGAAAATCATGCCAGTGTAGACGTAGCCTTCTTATTTGTGGTTTGTATGGCACCTAGCATGGTCCATGGGGCTCTTCTGGTATACAAATAAATTACATGGCCCATGATGGATCACTTCTAGCCCACTCCAACTGCCATTCAAGTCAATGGAAAGACCCCCCACAGCAGTTGAATCAGGGCCTATGCCTCTGTTTCCTCCTCTGTAAAATGAGGATAATGATATTTTATTGCCTGAGGGATGGTGAAGAAGAATTAATGTTTTTACAAGGCCTGAGGATATAATTGCTAAGTATCATCTATCTGCCCATCACCATAGCATCTAGGCAGCCAGCAGTACCACTTCCACAGGCAATTTTTCTTTTTATGGAAACACTATTTTTCACCATTGTTCTCCATGTACCCTTTTGTTAGCACTTTTCCAGATCTCACACAAATACCCAGTTGCTCCTACCCCAATATCCCTAAATAGATCAGAATGCTATGGCAGCTGATACTGCCTCTTTCTTAATTTATTGCCATGAAAGCCTAGGAAACATGAGTCACAGTTATTTAGAGGAGGCTCTTCCCTGTGACTCTAGGATGGTAGTTAGAAACACGTGTTTTAGAAAATTAAATGTTACTAGAAAGATAGTGTCTTAAATTTAAGGAACAATGCTTTGTGAAATGAATGGCAGGTCACGTGTTATGTTAACATTCCTCTTATAAGTCATTTATTAATCTTTTTTAAATGATGTAATGAATTGTCAGAGTCCCATGGGTTGATTCTTACAACAACATATAGGACTTTCTAATATGCTTAAAGCCATCTTTACATTCAGCTCATATCTATATTTTTCAGAGATTTGTGCATCTGCCTGTGAGTCCGTTTGTTCAAGAATCTTCCTAAATGGTAAGAGCAAGGACCACCAAATTTGGTACACAGCTTTCTCTTCTCCTAACTTAAAGCAAGGTCAGGGTTTGGTTGTGCCAATAAAATAGGAATGGGACTGTTTTCCATAACATGGAAAGGGAGGGGCACAGAGAAGAGGGATGTAATACTGAGAGTGGCCACTGGGGACAGGCAGTGAGCCCACAGGGCAGAGCTATACTGCAAAGTGGCCACTGAGGGCAGCCACATCACCAAAAGAGTAGTCAGTAGGGCTGGGACTCTGTCATCTTGTTTGCTACCAGACCAGATAAGTAGCCCCCCTATCCTAAACTCTCCCTCCCGGCCCTTGGCCACAGTGCTGCAGGGGAGATAGAAGGGAGAGAAGGCCCTGTTGGAAGGGTCTCCCTTCCTTGAGCTCCACCCCCAACATTCACTCTTCCACTCCCCCATGCCTCCAGCCTCCTACCCTGCCTGCCCTCCACATCCCCAAGGCCCTGCCCTGATACCTGCACCCCACCCCACACCACCAGACTCCTTCCCTGAAGGACCCAGGCAATGCAGGGTAAGTCTTCAAGTCTGTTATATATTTATGTGGCATCTGATAAGCATATGTTAATTTATAAACTACTGTTGCCCCTGCCTCAGACACCAGAGTCAACCCACTGCCAAAAGACAAACAAATTCTGGGCCCTTACAGGTCAGCTTCCCAATAGAGGACAAATCAGTGATTCAGAGTCCGGGTATCGTCAGAGTAACTTCTTGTATTTCCATACACACTAGTCCTGGCACAAAGGTGATCAAACACCATGCAGGGCAATTTCTTCTCCCAGGAATTTCAGTGCAACACCAAGTTTCCAGGAAATAACTCTGCATCAAGAAACAACTGTAATGAGAAACCAAGGCACAGAGCAAACACTGTAGCTGCAAAGGGCTAAAAGCATTCCCTCCAAGACAAAACCCTGCTCTCATGCTTAAAAAAAAAAGAATTTGGAAGACGGTGGACAGCAGTGCCATCTGCCATCACACTGTTTATGTGGCATTTTCATGTAATACATGATCCAAAGGGTTTTGTTCAACCAAAAACGTGTTAGAAATCCTGGGCAGGATTCTCAGCTAATCTAAACCAACATCTTTCTATTGTCTTATGTGGAGCTACATTGATTTATACCATCCCAGGATCTGATTCAAGATCTATAGGAGTCACTAAACCATCAGTCACTAATGCTTATCATTTAACTGGTTATCCAGTTAAACGCTTACATCCCTAGCCACAAGGGACCACTGCAGGGTGGTAGGCTTTGAGTTTAAGTGGTTAACTGTTTTAAAATTCCTGATTCTTGTCTGTGAAGAGCCCATTATTATATATTTGTTCTCCATGTAGGTACTTGTAGGCTCTAAACAAGTCTCCCCTTAGCTGTCTCTTTGTTAAGCTAAACGGATTGAGCTCCTTGCATCTGTCACTTTAAGGCAGGTTTTCTAATCTTTTAATCATTCGTGTGGCATTTTCATAGACCTTCTCCAACTTATCTACATCCTTCTTGAAGGTATCCTTTCAGAAGTGGACATGTTATTTCACAGGGTCAAATACAGAGGGAAAAACCTCTCTGCTCCTACCTGAGATTCTACCAATTGTATATCCAGGATCTGCATTAGTTCCTTTGGCCACGGCACCACACTGGAAGCTCATATTCTACTCAAACCCCCAATTTTGCTTCCAGAGTCACTGCTTCCAAGGTATCTATGGCTTCAGGGCCGGCCCACAACATTTTGGCACCTGAGGCGGGGAGCTCAAATGACGCCCCCATGTCCCCTCTCTTGGGCCAAAACTTGAATTTTCTACACTCTGGGTCCTAGTGGTGCTCCCCCACAGTCTGGCACCTGAGGCGGCTGCCTAAGTTCACCTCATGGTAAGGACAGCCCCTTATGACCTACATTCTTTGTTCCTAAATGGCAACATTTACATTTAGTGGCATTAAAGAAAAAATTGTTTGCTTGTGCCTGATTTACCTACAGATTGTAGCAGTGACCTGTCCTTGTCATAATAGACCACTCCCCCCATTTTGGAGTCTTCTGCAAACATTATCAGTGATGATTTTATGTTTTCTTCGAGGTCATGGATAAAAATGTTTGATAGCACAAGGTAAAAAACTGACCCTGTCAGGGCCCCATTGGAAACAGCCTACCACTCAGTGATGATTTCCTGTTTTACCAACAAGAAGTAGCCCTCTGGCACCTTAGAGACTAACAAAAATATATATATCATGAGCTTCCTTTTTTGCCATTACATTTTGAGGAAAGCATACTAGTTAACCAGCCCTTGGTGGTGAACACTAGCGGCGGATTAACCAGTAAGGATACTGGTAACCTCATGCTTACCAGCATGCTTACCAGTTAACTGTTTAACATCCCTAAACTGTAACTTGATTCAGTGGCTAGAAGTTGAAGCTAAACAAGTTCAGTCTGGGAATAAGGTGTACATTTTAAACAGAGAGAGAAATGTGAACTGTTACCCCGAGGGTAGGAAGGTAACTCCTTTTAACCTATATAATGGCAGAGGGAATAGAAATAGGAAAGCCTTTTCTCAGAAGGTGCAGATCCACCTGTTTATCAGGATCTATCACCTGTGGAATAACTAAATTATCATAAATATAAATAAAGAGGAGAACAAGAAATCTGCATTCAGGGAACTAATACAACATTGGGACAAAGGGGAAAAATAAACCCACACACTATGGCTAATACCCAAAGCATGAAGCTCAGTTCCCAACCTCATAAACCCATGGTGTCCTACATGCTAGCCACTAGTCGCATGTGGCTGTTTGGCCAGTTGAGCGTGGCAAGTTGACTTAAACACTGTGGCTGTGTCTACACTGGCATGAATTTCCGGAACTGCTTAAAACGGAATACTATTCCGTTTTCAGTTTTTCCGGAAAAGGAACATCTACATTGGCAAGCTGCTTTTCCGGAAAAGCCCTTTTTCCGGAAAAGCGTCTGTGGCCAAAGTAGACGCGCTTTTCCAGAAAAGAGCCCCAATCGCCATTTTCGCGATCGGGGCTTTTTTCTGGAAAAGACTACTGGGCTGTCTACACTGGCCCTTTTCTGGAACAGTGTTCCGGAATAAGGACTTATGCCCGAGCGGGAGCAGAATAGTTTTTCCGAAATAGCGGCTGATTTTGTACAGTAGAGCATCATTGCTTTTCTGGAAATTCAAGGGCCAGTGTAGCTTATTCCGGAAAAGCGGCTGATTTTCCGGAATAAGTGGCACAGTGTAGACACAGCCTGTTGCTATTTGGCCAGTTGAGTATGGCTAGTTTGCTACAGCAATAGCCACTGAAATTGCTATTGCTTCAGAACTGGTTGGATACCACAGTTATAAACCTTCCCTTTGGCTCCTTAAAATAACAACCAATACCCCAAAGTGGAAACCTATTTCCCACTTAAAATGCAGATGCCAGTGAGAATGCGGCAACGAGGTCCAGGACCTACAACTCCCCGGAAACTCTAGGGAGTCCAGTGAATGCTGGTCATTTTCACCATTGGCGAAGCCCTCGAGGAAGATGGTCACTCGGCTGCAGGATTCATTACAGGTGAGTTGGATTCTTGGTAGGAAGATGGTATTGGTGCTTTACACAGGCTTTCCCTTTCCTCAAACTAGTCTCGGGCATGCTGGGGTCCTTTGAGGAGCTGTCTGGAAGCTCAGAGGCCCATACCACAAACCCTGTTTCTCAGAGGGGCAGCTGCACACAGGCGCTGAGTGACGCCTCCTGTAATCTCTGGCAGAAAACATTCTGAGGTGATAGAATGTTGGGTGCCAGCTTTGGCGGGAAAAACCAGTTCCAGCCAGCCAGAGCCAGTACAGACTCAGCACCCGGGTTGTTTACAAGCGAGACAAAAAGGTGGAGTCCAGGGGTCAGAATTCACAGACTCTTTATTGGCTCCACAATAAACAACGGTTTACCTCAGAACGATTTACATGTGATTAAGCCATAACACCATACTAACCTTTACCCCTAACAGAACAGTCTCCCAAGGGCTGCGGTCAGTTCTCCATCCCTGACAATTGTTAGATAAAGACCACGTCTTCCCAAAAGATCTGCTGTAGAAGTAATGTTGGGGAAGCCCTTTGGTCTTTTCTATTCATAACAGTCCCCTCAGGCATTGGGAGCTGTTAACTACATGCACCAAGCTGAAAAGGAATAAGGAAAATATTATTTACAAATAGTTCTTCAGTAGAGGGCTTACCCCAGGGTCAAATGACACATCAGGGTTAGTCACTTCCTCTAGGGCAGCAGAAACTCCCCTGATGCCTTGCACCAAGATGGCTGTTGCTTAAGCAGGGGGAAGAAGCAGGGCTTGAGTTGAAGTCATTTCCCCTGAATTCAAGTTTCAGTCTTTTCTTCCATCAGGCTTGGAATCCCCTCCACAAGGGAGGAACCAAACCTTTAAGTTCTTAGTTGGGCAAAACCAGGAAGATATAAACATGAGCAACTTCAGCACCACCTTCCATAGCATCAGTGGCACAGAGTCCACCCCACACACTAACAGCTGCTCCCCAACCCCATCTCCTTTCCCTCTACTTTGTCTTTGCATCAAGATCTTTGGTTCATATCCAAGAAGGCCAACTGCCCCAAGAAGGGGCAGTTAAGGAGGGGTATGATAGAGGCCTCTAAAATCATGAATGATATGGAGAAAGTGACTAGGGAAGTGTTATTTACTCTAGCATATAACAAGAACTTAGGGGTCTCTTGATGAGGTTAACAGTCAGCGTTTTTAAAAACAAACAGAAAGAGGTACATCACACAAAGCGCACAGTTAACCCATGGAACTCGTTCCCAGGGGATATTGTGATGGCTGAAAACATAACTGGGATAAAAAGAAAGAATAAGATAAGTTCATGGAGGATAAGTCCATCAATGGCTATTAACAACCCCATTCTTTTGGTCTCCTTAAGCCTCTGACTGCCAGAAGCTGGGACAGGATGATGGAATGGATCACTCAAGAATTGCTCTGTTCACGCCTTCTGAAGTGTCTGGCACAAGTCTCCATCAGAATACAGGTTAGATGGACCATGGGTCTGGCCCAACATGGTCACTCTCACATGGACACCGTCACATCATACACCTATAAGATTAAAAGGACCCCAGGGCCATCCAGGCTAACCCCTGCCAACATGTATCTAACCTACCCACGACAGGTGTCTATCTGGCCTTCTCTAATTTACAGCAGGCAACTTGATGTCCTATCCCCCACACTTTAGTTTTCTCTTTCCGTGGCACCCAGCACTTGGCCCCTAGCTACAGCCTTTAAACACTTGTGCCATGATGCCATCTAGGCCCCTTAGCTTAGCTTCCCCTCCCCCCACAGTTATGGATAACATTAGCCAACAGAAGCAAATTCTGCACCTGACTCTGCTGGCCATCCACACCCTGGCTGCAGCTTCTGACTTAAAAATCCTTTCAGGACCTCCACTCCCCAGCCCAGCAATGATCAACAATATAGCCCCCTTCATGCACAGCAACCTGCAGGAAGCCCCGGTAGCAATTCAACGTACCTTGCCCTGGTAGCTTTTCCCTAGTCCTCTGGATCTCCCTGGGAGTTGCCTCCTACCCATTGACATCCTGTAACTGGCCCCCTCGAGTGAGCGCTTTGTAGCAATCAGATGCTCCACGGGCACTGGCATGATCCCTTCCCAACTGGACCTGCTCATTCTCTCTAGCAGGCCTAATCACCTCTTCTTAAAGGGGCTCTACTTCAAAACATGACTGGCTGGACCCCAAACCCTTGGCCCCAAAGTGGTTAGACTCCCTTGTCACATAGCCCTGGTGCCCTCTTTTACCCCACCCTAAGTCCTCCCATTATCCAGCCCTAAGAACCAACAGCAGGCATGGCAATCACAGAGACTCAGCAGTAGGTCGGGGCAACCAGAAGATAGAAGCCCTGTTCTGTGTGCCAGGTTAATAAAACTCTATAGAAACTGCCTGTGGTTTCTTTGCCAGATGCTACCCTATGATGGTATCAAAGAGAGCACACTTCCCCCTTGGCCATTGCAGCTGGTTTTGTTCGGGTCATGAAATTCCCTCACTGAGTGAAGCAAACATGTATGTGAAATGAGGGCCATACCCACTGTGGATCCCACTGCTTGAAAGAGCAGCATCCACCATGGTTTAGGACTAGGAAACCACACCCCCAATGTCCCTGTTGCAAATGATGTAATGGAACATCCTGCTATTCAGCCAAGCTTATAACAGCAAAGTTGGTAGCAGGAGATGAGGAAGTTCAAAGATGTCCCTCAGCATCCTCACCACTTCCTACCCCATCTTGTCCAGACCTTCCCTAAGCATTCCCCTCACCCCTGTCCTGGCCTCACTGCCCCTGGCCATTCTCCACCCCTTCCCTAGAATTCCACTTGGATTCTTGCTGTGATGGTCTGGGATAAGTAGAGACTGACTGGTATGAGTGTCACTGATTCTGACACTGACCAAATATTCATAATGCACCATGTGTCCCCAGAAACTCAGACCCTGTCCTGCCTCTGAACAGCAGGGCCTAGGGGGAAGTTAACAGATGTGCTGCAAAAGCAGACTGACATATACACTCATGAGTGAGCAATACCACATGCCCGACATGAGACACATGCACACAGGTGCACAGATTGTACATGTGCTCACAGCCATGCTGACACACACACACAGGATGAAAATCACAACCATATACATGCCAGCAGAGCCTATCCCTTGAGCAACACACAGACCTCCACTGACTCAGGGCAAAGTGTGAGCTCTCCCTAAGGTCGGAACTCAGCTTCTTCATTCCCAGCCAAATGAATCACAACACAGATATTCTGTCACATGCTAGATCCACAGGGGAGGCTGAGTCCCACACTTACACTTTTCCCTGGAAGTGAAATTAACAGCTGTGGATGTGCCAAAACCAGGAGTAATTATTAGTTTCCAAGCCACATCCGTATTCACAGCCTAAATGTGTATTTAACAAGGAGCATCGCCAACTATTGTAACAACATCCATAGACATCTGCTGGATTCTCCATCACTTGGAGTCGTTACATGGAGCCTGGATACCTTTCTAAAAAATCTGTTCTAGTTACAGCCTCAGGATAGAAATCTCTGCCTGAAGTTCTCTGGTTGAAAATCTGTCGCTCTATTAATCCAACGTCCAACCCAGTGCTTGGGCTTTGTACACAGCTCTCCTAGTGGTAGGGTGTCCTTGGCATAGGCTTCTGGCTGGCACATTCTAGCCAAAACACAACGAGCTCTGCCACATTTGTGGCACTAGTATGAATGTCATAGTCCCATCAAAACCTCTCCCTCTGAGAGGACTCAGCCAGTGCTATGAGCCAGCACAAGCTACCCATTGAATCTAAGATTAAATGGGATTTCGTTGCACAGAACTTGTGGGGTCACTCAGCACAGACTGAACTTCAATCTCTAAGTAAAATTCAGCTTTGGTGTAAACCCACCGAATTCAGTGAACCCTCTATGTCAATCGCAAGCCAATCAGCTAGACACATTCAAGGAGTTTTGCCTAAGCCTGAGAGTAACATGTGACGAATGGTGATATTCAGGATGGTAACTAACCACAATTTGACTAGTAGGTTCAGTTAACCAGGATTTGCTGGTCACAACATTTCTGACCAAAAAATGCACCTTAGTTGAAAATGAGACATTCTATGGGAACATGTCGATTCTGACAAAATGTGATGGGAGAAAAGTCTAAATGAATCATAGTAACTCTCTTGTTTTGGTCGGATTGAAATTTTTCAGTTCAACCAGGTTAAAATATTTTGTTTGGATGCTGTTTTGATTAATTTCATGTTGACTTGCACATTACATTAAAATAACAAGCTTTAAGGTTGTATTTACAGATACGGTTTTCTGAACTATAAAAGAAAGCATTATTATTTTACAATTACTGTAGTACCCAGGAGAACCGGTCATTATATAACAGCGTTTTGATATTATGCAGATCAAGAATTTTTACCTTATTGAAACAAAATGTTTTGACATGGTCTATACATGACAGTCCCAAATGGAAATTTGTTTGGAATTTTCCTTGCACAAGAAATTGAGGGGTTTTGTTGTTTTGATGAAAATGTTGGCATTTCTTGTAGAACAGAAAATTCTTTTCCCAATGAGCTCCAACAACAGGGTTATGTGCATGCTGTGGAAATGATACCCATATAACCAGCTGCCTTTATCATCCACTGTAAGGTAGCAACCTCGCCTGTACTCTGCCTGCCATTATCACTCTGCTAGGAACACCTCCAACATTCCAAACCTCACAGCAAACCTACTGCCCAATCACCCCTTCTCCAAATTTCACTACAGGCCGAACCACTGTAAACCGGGATTCTCTGGTCTGGCAACATCTGGACCATGGATGTTCCTGGACTAGAGAATCCTGGTGGAGGGCCCGTGGCTGGGAGCCCTGTCACAGGGGTCCAACTGAGCCGGCAGGGTGGCTAGAGCACCCGTGGGCTTTGGTGGGGCCACCGTCTGCTGCGGTGGCAGGGCCATAGCCTGCCATGGTGGGGCTAGCTGTGGGGGAAAAGGAAGCTGGCCAGGAGGCTGGTGTCCAGGGCTCCAGAAATGACCTCCACTGGTCCAGCAAAATCCCTCATTTGGGACTGGTCAGAGACCGGAGGGTGCAGGACCAGGGAGGTCCAACCTGTACTCTGAGGTGTGTGATAGGTAACATTCAGCCCAAAACTACAACCGGATTATGTCTTAACATGGTCAGCGCATGTTGTGCGCATGTCCGATGATTGATTGCCCAAGAAGATGCTCTATGGCAAATTACAACATGGCAAGCGATCTCTTGGAGGTCAAAAGAAGAGATTCAAAGACACCCTTAAGGCCTCCTTTAAGAACTGTAACATAGATCCTGGAAATTGGGAGAGTATTGCTGATGATCGTTCCACCTGGCACAGACGAATACATGATGGTGCAATAGCCCACGAACAAAAGAGACTGCGTTATGCTGCAGATAAACGTCTTCTTCGCAAGTCCAGGGCTGGTATCTTCTCTTCCTCCGGTCGGCAGTCCGATCTTCCATGTCCCCACTGTAACCGTCAATTTCGGGCTCGGATTGGACTAATCAGCCATCTCCGAACCCAACTAAACTGATGACACTGGGTGGTCCTCATCGACCTCGATGGACGAACAACAAACAACATGTCTTAACATTTGGCAAGCCACCAGGGCTAAAGCCCAGAAGCTGAACCTCACCTTACCTGCACTGGCATAGATCCAATGAATTTAACGGAGCTAATTCAAATCTAGGCTAGCTGAGGATGATATTCAGGGAGACTGGTTTGGCAGGTGGAGGAAGATGCAAATTAATGCCAGTCAGAGCTTTTAACCCGTTTCTAAAATAGTTTCACTGTCACGCATGTAATATAATCCCACCACATGACAGTGCAACATCCTGGGATTGTTAGCAGCATAGACGCAAGTTTAGGGCTTTGCAGCTTGCTAGTAAGTTGTGTGGTGATCAGATCCGCATGCTGATAAACGCTTTCTCCTACATTCTCTTTTTGTGGATGCAAATGACTAGGAGACACGTTATCACACAGCTGGGCTATAAATATCACACCGATATTTTTCAAGCTAATTACAGAGTTTATTGCGTGACAGCCCCGTTACCATATGACTTTTGCATAGTTTCCTGTATGTACTGACCATGCATAACTCAGCAAGTGCTCTATAGAGACCCATTGTACTATGCAGGGAGTTTTATACAGAGAGAAACCCTGGTGTGATTCTCAGCTGGTGTACATTGGCCTAGTCCCGTTGACATCAGTCCTGTTATTACATTCGTACAGGGACAGCTGCAAAGGTCTGTTAGACCTGGGTGAAATCATTGTGAATAAAAATTAAACCACAAGGTGATTTAATTCATGGGCTCTGGGTGCCACACTCTACCTTGTGCCTACAGCTGTGGGGTTTGGGGCCTGAAGGGCCCGAGGCCTGACGCTGGGCAGTCCCCTCCAATGGGTCTATGTGCCACCCTGGGATAGGGTGTAGATCCATCCAGGGGGAGTTGATTCCCATATTCAGGCAGCAAGAAGCTGCACAGAGAGCAACCCAGCCAGGGTACAGGTGCGTGCCAAGGCAGGGAACAGCTGCTGGGAACAAGCAGTGTCCAACAGGGAGCCCTAAGTTTCAGGGGAAAATTTTGATGCAGAGAGGACCCCCTGAGTGGGAAAGACGGGGAGCATGGCCGTGATGGTGACTGGATAACTGAGAATGGTTTCGTTATTTTAACAAGTCCAGCCCTGAGGCTGTCCCACAGAAGAGTTCTTTGGGGGCTGCAATTTAAGGAGCCCTGAGTTGAGAAGGGAAACTGAGTCGGAGGATACAGAATGAGCCAGAATGGCAGGGAGTGGCTGGCTCATTCACAGGGCTGAACCTTGCAGCGGGCTCAGACTTTGCAAAGGATTAAACCCCAACCCCAGCTCTGACAGCCCGCAAAGAGTTCTGAGCTCTGCCACGCAGCTGTGCTCATCTCCAGGTTTTAGTAACGCCCAGCTCAAATACAGCATGCTTCATCTCATCAAGCTCCACAGAGGAGGGGTGTTGCCTTGTCCCCATTTTGCAAATGGGGAAATTGAGGCACACAGCAGGGAAATGACTTGTCCATGGTTGCCCAGGACACTTGGATACTATGCTGCAGTCCAGTGCAGAATTCCGCTAGGGCGCACAGTAACAGACAATGAAAATGTCTCTATTGCATGATGGGATGAAATGGAGCCCTCCGGAGGTTATGTTTTTGGTGAACAAAGCAAACCTCTGAACAGCCAATTGCCTGGTGGCTAGGGCAAGGATAGGGAACCTTTTTGGGTCATGGGCCGCTGACCCACAGAAAAATTAGTCCGGGACCACACAAAAAAGACGAAAACAATCCTCACTGACAACATGCTAGAGACTGGGACTCTTACAAGCTCTCCTCTTAAAGATGCTCCACATCACAGGAATAATAAAATATCCATCAGATGAAGAGCTGAATACACATCTCCTGCATGAGCATCCTAACCTATACACAGGTGGGCTCACTGTCTGCCCAGAAATTCCATACTGAAGCCATGACACTTTCCCCATCAAAACTGGGGCATTCCCGTGAAAAGTTTTAGCTCCAAGGAACTGACAATTATCCAGCCATTTTTATTTTTCAAAATCCAGACCAGGTATTGTTCTAACGTGTTGTAGTGACATGAGGGCTCAGTTTCAAGGGCGGTTGTGGTTTCTCATCACCCACAAGGCTCTTAATGCTTTATGGTTTTCAAGAAGTGCAGTGTCAGTCATACTGGGGGTAGGGGGTTGTAGATTTGTTCTGTCTGTGCTTCAAATCCTGAAAGTAGAGCTGGTCAAGACCTGTCCATCCATGCCCCTTGTTAGTATTCTGTGCTCAAAAAGGCAGGCTTTTATTTTTTGGGGAGGTGGGGGTGAAAGCAGGAGTATTCATGGCAAGTATTTTCACAGAAAATTCTTTTGATCAAAAGTTTTCAATTTTTGATGACAAAATTTCAGGATGAAGCAACTATTTCCTTCCATTCCACTTTTCAGAACTGTTTTATGACTAGTGTTTGGCTACGTCTAGACTGGCATGATTTTCTGCAAATGCTTTTAACGGAAAAGTTTTTCTGTTAAAAGCATTTGAGGAAAAGAGCGCCTAGATGGGCACAGACGCTTTTCCGCAAAAGCACTTTTTGCGGAAAAGCGTCCGTGCCAATCTAGACGCAGTTTTGTGCAAGAAAGCCCCGATCGCCATTTTCGCAATTGGGGCTTTTTTGCACAAAACAGTTTTTAGCTGTCTGCACTGGCCCTCTTGGGAAAAAAACATTTCTGGAAAAGGGCTTTTGCAAGAAGCACTGATTTCGGACAGTAGAACATCTGTGCTTTTGCGCAAAATCAAGCGGCCAGTGTAGACAGCTGGCAAGTTTTTGCGCAAAAGCAGCCACTTTTGCGGAAAAACTTGCCAGTCTAGACGCAGCCTTTGTGTTTTCTCCCATTTTTTCACTTTTCTGAGAGAAAAATAAAGCAAACGTCTTAAAAAATGAAAAGCCAGAATGGACATTTTCAATTAAAAAGAATATATATTTTTCATAAAAACAACATATACAAATACATTTGGTTTTTTATAATTAGCTGTGTTAGCATTCCCTGGAAGATGAGCACTTGGGTGGCCACCAAGGAGAGATTCAGGTGCTGTGCAGCTGATTAGCAGAGCTCCCACAGCCAGCAGCATGTGTTTCTACTGGTGGTGCACATCCACACATGCCTCAGTGCACATGACAAAATTTATTCCACCACAGATGGAAATAATTAGAGGGATCATTGGTCATGAATATATACTTTTGCCTAGCTCCACTGTAATCACCTTGGTAGTAACAGTGGCCAAATTTTATGTAAAGGAAGTAATTCCCATCTATTCATTCTAAAATGGACAGAACCAAAGTAACCAGATGGGAATGCTGGATCCACACAGAAATAGCACTGAACACGCAGAGATGAAAGCTCTGGCCCACCTTTCACATCTCTATAATGGATGCAAACTATGCTTCCCAGATCCAAATGATGAGTCTCAGATAGACAGCACCAAGCACATGAGAGCTCAGCCTCCCATCCCCACAGTAGCCAGACCCACAAGCATGTCCATCCATGTCCACACTGTGCCAAATGTCAGGGCATTGCCCCAGGGTGAGCTGTGTATTCAGCACAGGAACACTGGAGTTAACCCCTTCTTTACTGAGGGCTACCTGGCCCCTCCATGCCCTGTGGCAGTAGGTCTCTAGTGAGACCAGGTTTCCCACACAATTTTCAATGTTCCCAGGTGGGCTTTGGGCTGGCAGCAGAACATGCCTCACTCCAGGTATTTCATCTGGCTCCAGGTGGCACACGTGTGGTGAGGTGAGCTTGCTGGAAGGCCTAAATTTGGTTCAGAAGGGCACTGCTGGTTAGCCTGTCCCTTTGTGCCAATCAGAAGGGCAGACCCCCTGGAGGGCCAGAAGTGTTCACCATGGCTGCACTTTCTCTCTGTGGCCAGGGGACATGCTGCACAGAACTCTGGTGCTGGAAGTGTGTAATCCACACACAGCCAGCGCTGGGCCTGATGGGCGTGCATCATCACCCTCTTGAGACAGGGTGGGATGGGATGAGCGAAGACAACACATACAGACATGTAAGCCAAAGGGGAATTTTGTCAGTAGCAAGCATGTGAGAGGCGGGGAGATGTGAGATCAGGCTCTGGATGCAGCAGAAGCCTTTCCAGGGAGAGAGAATTGTGACCTCGACCCATCATTGCCCTTGGCTTTGTGGGGGTTGTACCATTTTGGCAAGATGGATTGTCTTCAGGAGCTAGACTAGGGGTCTGGAAACCAGGACACCTGGGTTCGCTCCCTGGTCAGTTTTGAGTGAGTCAGGTCACCCCTGTCTGCCTCAATTTCCCCATCTTTAAAACAGGGCTCAGCACACCCTGTCCTGCTAGGAGGGGAATTGGGGGTTAAATAATCTTGTTCATGGCATTTTTCCACCCAGGTCCTCAAAGATATTCAGGTGCTTACATGCCGGCCGGGACCTGAGCCTTTGCGGTCCCCCAGCTGTCATTGCACCAAGCGCAAATGGGCCATTTTGGTGAATGAAGGAGCAGGGAAAGAGCCCAGGCAGCAGGCACCAGAGGCAGGGGGAGGCATACCTTCCCAAACTGCCAGGACTGGCACCACCACCCTCAACCCCCTCCACTTCAGCACAGCTCCCTCCTTTCTCTTGGGGCTGCCCAGGCTTCAGCTCCACAGAGGCTGGGGCTGCCCACCCTCCTCATGCTCCCAGGGCTGGGAAGGCTGGGGCCAGGCACTGCCACTTTGGGGGAGTTTGCCCCTACAGTGGGAGGAAGCTTGGATCCCATAGGGGGCCTCAGGCAGCCATGGGGTGGGGCGGCTTCCTCCTCCAACCCCTGGGTTCACCCATGGAAAGAGCAGTGGAGTAGGAAGTGGATGCTCATGTGTGCTTCACAGTAAGGACCCTGCCTCCCCAGTGCTCTGATCCACCAGGCCCTCGTGCATTCCACAAAGGCTTCTCTGCTGAGTCACACTCAGCCTGGCTGGCGAGGGAGAGAGGGGAATGAAGCCTTCTAAATGTGACCCTTCTCCTGGCTTCCCACCCTGTCAAGGTCCAGGAATGTACTGGGGTGGGGAGGCAACTTGGCCAGCTCCTTGCTGGGCTGAAGTAAGAGTGCCACTAATTACAGATTAACAAGAACATTCTCTGCCGCGTGGGCCAGTGCAGCTGAGTAGCATAATTTGAAACAGGAAACCTTGCAACACTTTTTGGCTGTTCTGACTAGAGGAAGACATGCTGTAGGGCCAACTGCGATCTAATTCGCCCTGGTGTAAATCAGGAAAACCCTGCTGGATGAGATGCTCCTCTCACTTGCCATGGTGTAAATCAGGAGTAACCCTATTAGGTCTGAAAAAAAAACAGGACTGTGTAGCACTTTAAAGGCTAACAAGATGGTTTAATAGGTGATGAGCTTTCGTGGGCCAGACCCACTTCCTCAGATCAAATAGTGGAAGAAAATTGTCACAACCATATATACCAAAGGATACAATTAAAAAAATGAACACATATGAAAAGGACAAATCAAATTTCAGAACAGAAGGGGGATGGAGGGGGAGGTAAATGTCTGTGAGCTAATGATATTAGAGGTGATAATTGGGGAAGCTATCTTTGTAATGGGTAAGATAATTAGCGTCTTTATTCAAATTTGCATGTAGAGTGTCGAATTTAAGCATGAATGACAGTTCAGAGGATTCTCTTTGAAGTGCAGTCTTAAAAAGTCTTTGAAGCAGGATGCAGGTAATCACGTCGTTGAGACAATGTCCTTCCTGGTTGAAGTGGCAAGAAACTGTTTTTTCTTTGTGATCCTGTCTGATATCTGTTATGTGGGCATTGATCCTTTGGCGAAGTGTCTGAGACGTTTGTCCAATGTACATAGCAGACGGACACTTTCGGCACATGATAGCATAGATTATATTTCTGGATGCGCAGGAATATGTGTTCTTGATCTTATAACTCACTTGGTTGGGTCCAATAATGGTATCAGCAAAGTGAATATGTGGACAAAGCTGGCAACGGGGTTTGTTGCAAGGGAAGGTACCAGGGTTGGTATTAGTGTGGTATGTCCTGTGGTTGTTGGTAAGAATCATCTTGAGGTTAGGTGGTTGTCTATAGGAGACTATGGGTCTGTCTCCCAGAGCCTCTCGGAGTTTAGTATCCTGTTCCAGTATAGGCTGTAGTTTATTGATAATGTGTTGGACAGGTTTAAGTTGGGGGCTGTAGGTGATGACAAGTGGTGTTCTATTGTTGGTTTTCTTGGGTCTGTCTTGTAGTAGATGGTTTCTAGGTATTCGTCTGGCTCTTTCAATTTGCTTTTTTATTTCTCCGGGTGGGTAGTTGAGGT
This sequence comes from Pelodiscus sinensis, assembly GCF_049634645.1. Classification (NCBI taxonomy): domain Eukaryota; kingdom Metazoa; phylum Chordata; order Testudines; family Trionychidae; genus Pelodiscus; species Pelodiscus sinensis. The sequence continues at coordinate 281,800 of NW_027465886.1, forward strand.
TTATAAATGCTTGGTAGAGATCCTGAAGTTTCTGGTCTCTGTTCCCTTCCCTTATTAGGTCTAATTCCCTTCTCACTCACCCCGGCTTGACTCAGGAGCAGCACCACTGAAACAGAAAGGGTGATAAAATCAGTGTGAGGTCAGAAACAGGCCCATGAAACTGGTGCACCAGCACCTTTCTGCCTGCAGCATGCCATCAGAGAGCAGTGATCTGGGCTGCAGCATGCTCTATGAATCTGACAGACTCAGGAATAATATTACTAATTATCTTAACCATTACAAAGATAGCTTCTCACTTATCACCCGATTAGCCATTCATTGACTCAAATAGCTATTCCCTCCCTCCCCTTCACTGCACCTTCTCTACTAAATCTGATTTGTCAGTTTAATAATGTGTTCCCCTTTTTTCATTGTATTCCTTTGGTATATATGGTCGTGCCAATTCTCTTCCAGAATACGATCTGAGGAAGTGGGTCTGGTCCACGAAAGCTCATCACCTATTAAACCATCTTGTTAGTCTTTAAAGTGCTACATAGTTTTCCCTAATATCATACCCTGCATGGTTTGTTGCTTGGGAAGGGCTCGGCTCTTAGCTCCCAGCTGTGAGGTGACTTCTTGTGAAATTCCTCAGCCTTTGGGATGTGCATAGCAAAGGCTTAGCACTTGCTGAGATCTGAAAAATCCAAAATGTCGTAGACCCGCTGGGGAGATGTGCTTAGCCCGCAGTGAGTGACACTGCTGGCCAGGGCTCAGACAGAAGGGAAGTGCTCACTGGGTAGGAATACCAAGGAGAGCAGGACAGGCCTCACGTAAGCAAATTAGCCACTCGACATCTCTACCTCTGTGATGGAAGCTGTGATAGGATCAAGGTCTGCAGCTTCCCTCAGGCTGTGGATCCCACCTTCAGCACCAGTGGAATGGGCCATTGCTCCTAGGTGAACCTTTCATGCTGTGCCCTATGGAGGTCTGAGCCCTGGTGGGGCAAAGGCAGATTTAAGACACTGTTCCACGTTAGGGTTGTGCTAATGACCAAAGTGCTCCTTGGTGTATGTTAGAGCAACCCCCAGGCAGGCAGCTGAAGCGCTCTGTGGGACTGGTTTGTGGCCTGTTTGGGAAGGTCACCAGTCTGGGGGCTGTAAGGAGCCCTGGATTTGAGCAATTCGCCCTGAGCGGACGCCCTCAGCTGCGCCCAGACATGGCCTGGTCCGTCACAGATGTGCAATTCATTGTCTCCATTTCACCGCCAGACCCAGAACATGCAGCCCAGGGTGGTTACATGATTTGCCTAAGAATTAGTGGCAGAGCAGGGCCTGGACCCAACATCTTCGATATCCTAGTGCGCTGATTTATTCTTGTCCGTTTTGTAGGCACACTTAGAAGGCCCCATTGACCAAGGAGCCCACATCCAAAAGATCATCCCTGCACCAGTTTGCAGTCCAAGTATCAGCCAAGAAGCAGCAGGTGGAGATAGGCAGACAGAGAGACAGACAGGGGAAGTGTCAAAGGAAATAATTTTAACCACTCAAAACCACTTCCTCTCTACTTAGATCAGTTACCTCGCTTCCGTCGTGTGTGTGTGTGACCACGAGTTCTAAGAACACAACCCTCCTGTTCCAAATAAATCGCCTGATCAATACAGGCTGACTGCTTTGTAACCAAGGCTTGGGTGAAAATGTCACTGTCCATGGCAAATGAAAGCCACCAAATGCAAACTAATATGCTCTGGGTGAATGAAGGAAAGAACAATTGGCAGAAAAACTGGATAGAGCACCTGAGTCATAAAGAGACTCCACAGGCAGGTGCAGAAGGAGAGGGGCAGTTGGTATAGAGTGTGACTGGCTGGCATACAGCCTCTCTGCCATGGGTTCAAACCCAACGCTGACCAGTAGGGACCACATCTCAGTTCTGTTTTGGGACAGGGACTGTCTCGTCTGTGTTTCTACAGCACCGAGCACAATAAGGCCTTATTCTCAGCTAGTCTGAGACTCTCCTGTAAAAATAACCCCTGGCCTTTTTCCTCGGTAGAGCTTAAAGTGCTTAACAGCAAAGTTCGGTAGTGTTAGCCTCGTTTGATAAATGGGAAACTGAGGCACCACCCCACATTACCCAGCAGGCCTATGGCACAGCTGGAAACAGAACCAACAGTCCACTGCTCTAGCTATCTGATTGTCTTCATGACATGCAAGGGGGCAGAGGCAACTGGCCCTGCATTTTCTACCTCTGCTCTGGATGGCACTTCCTTTGAGACCTGGGGCTTCTCTCCCTTCTGTCTGGCATTTCCAGGCTGACCAGGTTTTGCTATTTTCACCAGAGATGGGCTCTCCTCGCAGAACTTCTTGCTGGCCTTTTAGAGACAGCTAAGAGTGTGGCCTGCCCAGTCACTACATGGCTTTGAATGCTGGCCTGTTTTAAGGGACAGCTCTACAGAGGAAACATTCAAAAGAGTAAAAGAACCAAAATGCATGGGAATAAAGTTCCCAGCGATCCCCCTGACCCTAATGTGGGCGCTGGCAGGAGCTGTCCTTCAGGACCTCCTCCAAGGGCTTTCTTGTGGTTTCAAGTTTGTCATAGCTTCAGTCCAGTAGGCCAAGTCCTTCCAACCTTCCCCTTAGTAAGAGTCAGAAACTGGAATGGGATAGTCTTGCCTAATGGTCAGCGCCATAGTCTTGCCTAATGGTCAGGCATCCAGAGCAGCTTTGAAACAAGGCTGGGGGGAGAGTAAGGCTGAAGCAGTCTAAGGCTTGAGGAGTCTGTTCCCATGAAAATCTCAAGGCTTGGAGAAATCTTGAACAGATTAAGGCTTTGTCTACACTTGAAAGTTTAAAGCTCTCCTAGCACTACATGGGAGTAGCAACCAGCACTGGGAGTCCTGTTTTTTCACACCCCTGAGCCAGAAAATGGCAGCGCTGTGAAATACCAGCTCACACTTAGCCTGGGTTACTGTTTTTCCTGGATAGCTTATCTACCTGCCCTGACAGTCACCAGCCCAGCTCCTGGCTTGTGGGTTGGCTGGAGCCTAGCACAGGGATGACTCAGCAGAGCAGGTTTTGTAGTCTTAACTTTTTGTTCACAGACCACTTGAAAACTGTGGAGGGTCTAGGCAGGTCACTTACAATCTTTCCAAATGTTGCTGGGACTGTCAGCTCCTTATTGGAAAGCGCTTTGGATAAGAACACTTTTGAAGAAAAAAAAGGTCATAACTTTTCCTTGGTCCCCCTGACTGGAGTTCTCAGACCCCAGGTGGAGATCTTCTGGGCTCCAGGAGTTTGTATTTGCATTATGCTAATATGAACAACATGCATAGATACAATTTTGCAGAAAACCTGGAGCTCTCCTGGCGGCTCCATACCGCGTTCCCCAGGGTGTCCTGGCAGCCCCGTGCTGCGGTCCTGGCTGCCAGCCCCAACTTTGTGGGGGGGAAGGAGGACAGGATTAAGGCCCTGCCCCCAGCTGGGCACTTTCTTACCGGTGTGTTGTATCGGGCTACACCAGCCAGCTTACTTTCACCTTTGCTTGATGGCCTCAGCCACAGATGCCTTCTCGACAATACAAACCGTTGGTCCTTTCACAGGCCTCTTTGGACTAACGGGGGTGGGTGGGAACTATTCACGTAAAGAGACATAAATCTTAACCATGTGACAACGCGTTGGGGGTCCCCCGTCTCCTGCACCCCCGTAATGGCATGAACAGACTCCACCAGCCAGTAGAATAGAGGTGGTTTATTGCTTCTCCAAGATACAACACAGCACAGATGTCATCAGGTTACAGGGCAGGCCTAGGATGCCTCAGCCCCCCTTGATATGGGAGGGTCTCGGCTTCTAACCCCCCAAGCCTGTTGCTGAGGCTGCTTCCTCCATGCTCCCAGACAGAAACTAACTAACTCTCCTCCAGCCCTGCCTCCCAGGCAGGGGCAGCATTCACCTTCCTTTGTTCCTCTCCATGGGGGTAGCTGGTCAGACAGGTTGAAATACCCTCTTTGCATAATGACTTATCGCCTGTCTTGCTCGGTGGTGCTACAGACAGTAGCCAGTGAGTTAGCAAGTTACCCCCCACTACGTCACAGTTCTCCCCCCTTCGAGAGCGAACTGAGCAGGGTCACTCCGCTCGTGACCTAGGGAAGTTCGGGTCCTCTGCGTGGGAACCCACCCTGGGGACATGGGTGCTCCCCTTGACTCGGGCCGGCCGCGGCAAGGCCCCACATGAATTGGCTTCCCTCTGTCCACTTGCTGCACCGCTCCAGGGTGACTGGCACAGGCCTGTCCTCGGGGGTCACACCCACCCTTCCACTGGCCTTGATCTCTGGCCAGGGTCTCTCAGGCCGGGGCCATGAGCCCAGCGAGCCTTCTCTGGGCAGCCAGGGCAGCTTCCACCCCCGATGCTCCATCCAGGGAGGCCTTCCTCTCCCATAACTCTCTCAGTGAGCCCAGAGGCTCCTCTATATGGGGTAGGGGCCCCCAAGCAGTTTTCCTCCTGTCTTGGGCCTTCCCGCCCCTCTGGCAGGAGATGCAGGACCGGCAGTACTGCTGCACGGCTGCAAATATTCCCGGCCAATAGAAGTGTTGGAGCATCCTCAGCCGGGTGCTCCGGATCCCCCGGTGGCCCACGACATCCCTGTTGATACAGCAGCTTGAGGCGATACTTTCGGGGGATGACCAGCTGCTGCTGGACCCCCCATGCCCTCACCTTCCCGTGGGGAAGCCATTCCCGGAACAGGAATCCCCGCTCCCACAGGAATCTCTCCTGGCCTCCTTCCCCCAGGGGCTGAGCTGCACGGAGGCCAGCCTGGTCCCTCAGCCTCTGCAAGGAGGGGTCTGCCTGCACCTCAGCCTGGAATTCAGCCGCTGAGGCAGGGATCGGGACCTGTTCCCCACCTTTGCCTAGGTCCAGAGTCCCAGCTTGGCTGGACCCCGTGTCCGCTGGGATGGGACCCTGAGGACTCTGCCGGGAGTCCTTCCCTGGACCCAGGTTGCCAGCCCCCCGCTGGCTCTGGATACGGGCAGTGACTAGAGCCTGCTGGGATTCATGGGGCCACTCCTCTAGGTCATTCCCCATCAGCACCTCGGTGGGCAAGTGTGGGTGGACCCCCACTTCCTTGAGACCTTCCTTGGCCCCCCATTTCAGATGCACCCTGGCTACAGGCACCTTAAACGGGGACCCGTCTATGCCCTTCAGGGTCAGCTGGGTGTGGGGTAGTATCCGCTCTGGGGCCACTATATCAGATCGGGCCAGCGTCACCTCCGCCCCCGTGTCCCAGAAGCCCATCACCTTCCTACCATCCACCTCCAGGGGTATGAGGCACTCGCTCCACAGGGGCCGTCCTGCCCCCACCCGGTACACGGAGAAATCCGCCTCCCGAGGGTCAGACTTCCCAGGGGAGGTGCATTGAACATCCTTCCCCTCTCTCTGAGCTGAGGTTTGCCTGCCAGCCCCTGCCTCTGGGTTAGCCTGCCCTTCCCCCAGCCCCAGCCAGTTAACCCTGGAAAGTCCCAGGTCATGGGACCTTGTGCACTGAGCCCTCTTGTGGCCTTTTTGCCCACAGCGATGGCAAGTTAGGCTTTGGGCTGTCTCTGTCCAGGCCCTGGCTGGTTCTCTGGGGCACAGACGACCTCGCCTCGTAGTTGACTCCCTCCATTGCTCAGCCGAGATCCGGTCTCTGCGCGATTCCCTTTTTCTCCGGGACTCCCGTTCACACCCGGACTGGCTCTCCGTGAACTCATCTGCCAGCCTCCCGGCCTCCTGGGGGGGTCTCTGGTCTCCGGTCCTTGAGCCACAGCCTCAGTTTGGGTGGGCACGCTTCATAGAACTGCTCCATCATGAACAGCTTGAGCAGCTCCTCTGGGGTCTGGGCTCCGACTCCAGACACCCACTTGCGGCAGTATCGCGCCAGGTGGGAGGCCAGATCCACATAGGTCTCCTGTGGCTCCTTCTGCACCCCCCAGAACGTCTTCCTGTACATCTCGGGGGTCAGCCCGAACTTGTGCAGCAGGGCCTCCTTGACTCGGTTGTAATCCCCTGGCTGTAGGTCCTCCAGCTGACTGAGCACTCCGGCCGCCTCCTGGCTCAGTGCGGGGATGAGCTCCTGCAGCCAGTCAGCTGGGGGGACCCATTGCAGTCCACAGGCCCTCTCAAAGGAGCAGAGGAACCCGTCTATGTCGCCTATGTCCTTCAATTGGGGCACCATGAGCCTCTCCAGGCGTCTGGCAGTCCCGGGACCCTGGGGCCCATCCACTCTTGGCACAGCCGGTGCCCCGCCGGTTCTCCGCTCTGCCATGGCCAACTCATGCTGTCGCTGCCTCTCTTGATCTTGGTGTTCCTTCTCTCGGTCCTGTACTTCCAATTCCTTGATCTGCAGCTGGATCTCCAGCCGCCGCAGCTCCGCTGGGGTGGCCCCTGCCCTAGATGGGCTACAGCTTGCAGGCCTCCCGGGGGAAGCTGTCTCATCTCTCCGGTGGTTCCAGCGCTCCTCCTCCTTTCTGAGCCTGACACACTCTCAGGAGGGGTCTGGCTGCTCCCCCTGGGGACAAGATCCTGGCCCTGTGGCTGGTCATTCTCTTCCAGCCGGGCAATCAGCTGGGCCTTGGTTGCTTTCTGCACAGGCAAGCCCCTCTCTCTGCATAGCTTCACCAGCTCTGCCTTCAAGAGTCAGGCGTGGGCCATCTGCCTGCTGGTCCCCTTGGTGCAGACTCACCAGTCTAGTGCTGCAGCGCCCCACAATTCCCAGGAACCGCTTCGCTCTGTCTCCTTAATGCCTGCTCCAGGGCTCTTGCTTCTACTGCGCTTTGTCGCTCACCGCTGGAAGCTCCATCCATGGGGTGCAGTGCATCCCACCCCTGATACCAGTGTGACGGCGCGTTGGGGTCCTCCGTCTCCTGCACTCCAGTAATGGCACGAACAGACTCCACCAGCCAGTAGAATAGAGGTGGTTTATTGCTTCTCCAGGATACAACACAGCACAGATGTCATCAGGTTACAGGGCAGGCCTATGATGCCTCAGCCCCCCTTGATATGGGGGGGGGTCTCGGCTTCTAAACCCCCAAGCCTGTTGCTGAGGCTGCTTCCTCCATGCTCCCAGACAGAAACTAACTAACTCTCCTCCAACCCTGCCCCCCAGCCAGGGGCAGCCTCCACCTTCCTTTGTTCCTCTCCACGGGGGGGGTAGCTGGTCAGACAGGTTGAGTTACCCTCTTTGCATAGAGAATAGTGATAGAAATGTAGCCGTGTTAGTCTGGGGTAGTTGAAGCAAAATGCAGGACAATGTAGCACTTTAAAGACTAACAAGATGGTTTATTAGATGATGAGCTTTCGTGGGCCAGACCCACTTCCTCAGATCAAAATCTTTGCATAATGACTTATCGCCTGTCTTGCTCGGTGGTGCTACAGACAGTAGCCAGTGAGTTAGCAAGTTACCCCCCACTACGTCACAAACCAATTTCCCCCTTGTGGGGATGAAGGGCTCATTTGGGAACAATCTCAACCTGGCAGCTGAGAGTATTGCTTGCAGGTCCTGTACACCTGGGAGAGACACAAAGGGGGCATATGACCTCCCCCCCATGACCTTCCATGTGACTCCATCACCCAGGCTGGGAGAGATCAGAGATGAACCCCAGAAACCCCTCCCTCTGACCAGTCCCTCCCTGGTTGGCTCTTTTTTGGGGAGATCCTCAAGCATCTCTGCCCCTCTTCCCTTTCAGTGGAAGGAAAAGTCTATGAAGTGTAGACAGGGCAGGCATTTTCCACGGTCTGTTGTGAGCTCTGTGTCCCTCCCCTTCACTATCGGCTTGTCCTTGCTTCCGGGTGCTGGCTAAATATTGGGTGGGCAAATATAAGCACACAGCACAAAGCTGGGAAATGGACCAGTTGTGTGTTGTGCTTTGCTGAGACCATGCGGGGTCCTCATCACGGCGGGTTCCATGCCAAAGCACTGATTGCTTCAGGGTGACTCTGCCGCTAGGCTGAATTCACGCCTCGTCCAGAGAAGCTGGTTTCATTGTAAAGCCCCATTTTCTCTGGGTTCTATTCCCCCCCGGAAGCCACTGGCTGTGGTTAATATCAGCGACGTGCGCCAGTGGATTTCTTAGAACTGCGCTGTTTGGTTGTTTCACTGCGTTCCTAGCTTGAACATCCTCAGTGCTGTTTGATTTGATTAACTCCCTGCCCACATCTCCCTCTCTCGTTGAGAACGCTGCCCTCATTTCTGCCATCAGGGTGGGCCGGAAGTGCCTTGTTCCCCTAGGAGGATCCAGGCCTCAGTGCTACATTTTTCAGTTGTGGGGGCTGAAGCAGGAAGTGGGTATCCAGAGGCCATGGTGGATGCGCAAAGCTGAGCCTGGATGAGGACAGCTGGAGCACTGGGCTCAGAGCCAGGCCTGGGCCTTCCCCATCATTCTTCAGCTCCTCCGCCTCCTACATATCACTCCCTTGCCAAGCCGGCCAGGACAAGAGCTCCATCTCCTTAACTGGTGCGTGGGCAGGGCAAGAAGGGCAGCAACCAGCTGGATCCTCTCTGGGTCCCAGCTCTTCATTGACACTAGCTGAGAGCTAACCCTTTGTCTGATGCAGCCTTGGGGCCTGTTCCTTCCTAGATTCTAACAGAAGGTACCATAGGCAAGAGGGGATCCATCTATCTAGGTTCCCTGGAGGATGTTGTGAGCCTTGTCCCCTCTTATTTTTTTCTATCTGTGTGCGGAATAAATTTGTTTATGTGCACTGAGGCAGCGGGGCAGCACTGGAATCTCTCCTGAGCAGCCACACAAGCGCACAGCTTCCAGGGCTCACTGGTTGTGGGCCATCCCTCCTGGGGCTGTGGTACTGTCGGCTGTTAAATAAGTGTGACTGAGGCCTGACTCAGGACCTGTATTAAAATCTCCCCATATATCTGGAAAACCACAAAGAGGCTCAGAGTGGATGTCCCAAATTTGTCATGAGTTCTGAATGCACTCCCCTACCTCCTGCATTCCTTAATGGGGATGGTTTGGGGAGGTCAGCTGGACCAGGGGAGTTCTTCCTTCCCTGTTCTTGTCCACAGAATGTCCACAGTTCTTCCTTCCCTGTTCTCGTCCCTGTTCTTGTCCCACTAGCAAGGTCACAACCTGGCAGGCATTTGACTCACCTGACCATTTTTTTGTTTTTGTTTTTAATGGATTTGCCAGTTGCTAGGAAAAGAATTTAATCTGCTGGTTTTTAAAAGCGGGTTTCTAGATTAGCATTATTTTCACAAAGCCCTAGGGTAGCTAACATTAAAATTTTCTGTGTCCGGCTAGCAGTGTTCCCACTGCTGTAGTTTAAGCCAAAATAGATCAAACCTCTTGAAAATCAGCTTTTTGCCCCCGAGATGCAAATCCACAGCATGGCTGTGTCTAGACTGGCAAGTTTTTCCGCAAAAGCACCTGCTTTTGCAGAAAAACTTGCCAGCTGTCTACACTGGCTTCTTGAATTTCCACAAGAACACTGACGAATCAGCACAAATCAGTGCTTCTTGCGGACATGTTATGCTGCTCCCGTTCGGGCAAAAGTCCTTTTGCACAAAAGCTTTTGTGCAAAAGGGCCAGTGTAGACAGCTCAGATTTGTTTTCCGCAAAAAAGCCCCGATCGCGAAAATGGCGATCGGGGCTTTTTTGCGCAAAAGCACGTCTAGATTGGCACGGACGCTTTTCCGCAAAAAGTGCTTATGCGGAAAAGCATCCATGCCAAACTAGACGCTCTTTTCCGCAAATGCTTTTAACAGAAAACTTTTCTATGAAAAGCATTTGCGGAAAATCATGCCAGTCTAGACGTAGCCCATGTGTGTGTGAGAGAGGGCTTAAGCTACGTGAGAGCAAGGGGATGTGTGAGGCATTTAATAATAATAAAAGATCAGGGTGTGGTGTGAGTGATCCTACTATATTGGGGTGGGTGGAGCTTGCATCATTGACTATGCAGAGTGACAACTGGCTAAATGAAACCAATGACAGAGCCTTGCTGACAAAATGCATTGATGTAACTAGTCTGGGTTTGTTATCAATAATCTTATCTCTATGGCTGTTGGGAAGCTGTCTTGTGGTTAGGGTTATCCTGGGCTTGCTTTGTGTGAGGAGTGCTGATTTAATTGCATTTCAGAGATAGTAATCCTCAACTGAGAGCAGGAGTTTTCAGCACTGCTCAGCAAAAAGGTTGGCCAGAAACCAAGGGTTCTGTGGCATATAAAATTGGGGGCTTCAAATTTTGGTTTTGTTCTAATGCAGAAGGAAAATGAGACTTTTCAAAAAATGTTCATGGTTTATGGTTGCCTAGAAAAGCCAATATCCTATGGTTAGGGCCCTCATCTAGCGCCTGGAGAACCAGGTCAAGTGACTTGGACCTGGGTCCCGACGTCAGGGTCCTACCCAATGATCGAGTCTGGGGTGGGTCTCTGCTTCTGCTCAGGAATTCCACTATGGCCTTAGAACATTGCAACAGAACTGATAATGCTGCTGTGAAAAGTGTTTTGGTTTCAACAAATGGATATTTTCTATCGCAAACACATTGTGCAGAGCAATTCTTGAGTTGCTGGATCCAGCTGCCAGATTTTCAGAATAGCTCATTGCTTTGCATGCAAGGGGGTGCTGTGCCATTTCGAAAATTTACTCTTTGTTTACATGAAAATCTGGGTTCCTGTGTGGCTGGGGAGGGTGTGAATAGCTGGCTCCACAGGAGAGACATTACTAGCACATCTCAAGTTAGAATGGAAAAGTATCAGCTCACAATTGTTTTTTAATGTGCAGATGGGCAGCATTGTCTAGTGCAGCATGTGGGAGGCAGGAATCTCTGATCCTGACTCTCAGCTCTGTCACACGAGACCTTGGGCAAGTCCCTTGGCCTCTGTGTTTCTGTTTCACCCATCTGTAAAACAGCTGTAAACAGACTGCCTTGTTTCTTTAGGCAATTTTAATTAATTAATGTCTGTAAAGTGTTCTGAGGTGTGCTGACAGGGCAGCTACCTCCTGAGCACACCCCCACCACAGGTTCAGTGGTGGCTCTACAAGCAGCAGCCTCCCTCAGTTTCCCCACTTGGGGTATGTCTACACTACCCCGCTAGTTCGAACTAGCGGGGTAATGTAGGCATACCGCACTTGCAAATGAAGCCCGGGATTTGAATTTCCCGGGCTTCATTTGCATAAGCCGGCCGGCGCCATTTTTAAATGCCGGCTTGTTCGAACCCCGTGCCACGCGGCACGGGCTAGATAGTTCGAACTAGCAAGCCATTCCGAACTATGTGTACACCTTGTTCCACGAGGCGTACAGATAGTTCGGAATGGCTTGCTAGTGTGGGGAAAATCAAATAACTCCAATTGTGTCAAAGGGGGGACTGTGCAGAAATCAAAACACTCTGAAAGAAAACTGCTGTAAGGGTTAAAAAGTTTTCCAGATCTCTCTCCCTGTATCAGAGTGAAATCAAATTAACTCTAATCAAAGACCCTTACGAATGACTATCTCAAATTCATGGATACTCCTAGTCTGTCACAATTTGTCATGTAAACCCTTATCTTTGTCACAGTTTGCCTTGTAGACTCCTCCACTCAAGTTCTCATGTGGCTTTGTTCTGTAAAACTTACTTCTAGTACTCCTGGGGTGAACAGAAGTCTCAGAGTGCTTCTGCTGAGACTTTGATATGTTAAAGAAAAACAATCCACACCTGAGCTGTCTGAACATACTGTATAAAGATTCCCTGAATCTGTCTGTCAGGGCTGCTGCTTCACTCTTGGAAGTGACAGCCTGCATGCATGCATCATAAAGTTTTCTCTTCTAGGTTTCTCTCCTGCCTCACTGATTTGACCTCCGGCCTCGGACCCTTCTGGGGGCTCTGTACCCCAGGGGAGCGAGATTTCCCCCTCACTAGTTCGAACTATCTAGCCCGTGCCGCGTGTAGCCGCGCGGCACAGGGTTCGAACAAGCCGGCATTTAAAAATGGCGCCAGCCGGCTTATGCAAATGAAGCCCGGGAAATTCAAATCCCAGGCTTCATTTGCAAGTGCGGTATGCATACATTACCCCGCTAGTTCGAACTAGGGTGGTAGTGTAGACATACCCTTGGTTCCTCAAATGAACTCCAGAAAGGCACTTTAACAAATCCAATGGCTAGAGCCCTCCTTTGGGGCTGGTCTATGAACTTCAAGTTCAAAATGAAACACAAAAGCTACGTCTACACTGGCACGATTTTCTGCAAATGCTTTTAACGGAAAAGTTTTCCATTAAAAGCATTTTCGGAAAAGAGCATCTAGATTGGCACAGACGCTTTTCCGCAAGGCACTTTTTGTGGAAAAGCGTCCGTGCCAATCTAGACGTGCTTTTGCGCAAAAAAGCCCCGATGGCCATTTTAGCCATCGGGGCTTTTTTGCGCAAAACAGTCCTGTGCTGTCTACACTGACCCTCTTGCGCAAATGATTTGCACAAGAGGGATTTTGCCCGAACAGGAGCAGCACAGTATTTCCGCAAGAACACGGACGATCTTACATGAGATCGTCAGTGTTCTTGCGGAAGTTCAAGCGGCCAGTGTAGACAGCTGGCAAGTTTTTCCGCAAAAGCAGATGATTTTGTGGAAAAACTTGCCAGTCTAGACACAGCCAAAAATCTCCCCTCCTGACTTAAGCTAGGCATAGGCCTCCTCTGGTGTCTCAGGGTCTCCCCAGCCTTAGTAGGCAGGCCATTCCTAGTCCTCCTGATCTGGGGAAATTCCCCTCGGCTCAGCATTTTCCCTACATACACAGCAATTTCCCAAACTTCCCCTTCCCTCCACAGCCTTGTACTGGGGAATCATCTGCCCCAGCTGTTAGGGCTGCCAACTTTCCTGACCAGATGGACTAGATGCCATTACTACAAATGTCTGGTCCATCCACTTGGGAGAGCTGACAACCCTACCAGTGGGTGCTAGTTAAACCCCACTCCGTAGCCCAGGTGCAGCCCTCAGAGCTAACTGAAGTCAGCTCTAGCCTTCCAATACTTAAAATGGGAAGCCAGCCTGCTACAAAGTGCCTGCGTAAAGGCACTATAGAAGGGCAGCATGTTATTACCTTTCCCAGGCTGCAATATTTTCTTTTTCTAGGTAGCACCTCCCACCCTGAATTGCCCAAAGTGTTTTACAGCAACCATTTCACTTACACACCCTCCAGCTGGAATGCAGCCGCCTCTGGGGGAGGGAGAGCACAGGCAGAAAGTGCCTAACATTAAACAGCAATACTGCACTGCTGTCCAGGACCGGAAAGGAAGACCCAAGCCTGCATCAGCCTAAAACTGCCAGAGGAATTCGAGGAAGGCAGAGTGTGCTTCCTTGGAGTGAAATCTAGGCAGAAGCCTGCACTTGTTCCAGTCTGGCCATTGTTCTCACAAGTGCAAGTGATCAAGGACTGCTCGTCCTTTCTAATCTTATTTCTGTTTATGATTGTTTATCCAGTGTCATCATCCTGTGCAGCAAATCAACATTGAAAACAAAGGTGGCGGCTGCTCAGGCATGCTTCTAATCCAGACAACTCAAGGCACCAAATTCTGCTCCCAACTATGCAAGCCCATGAGAGTCCCTCTAGGCCTGGCTGAGATGGGCATATGCCTGGGGTGCAGTATGACAGAAGGAGTTCATAGGACAACAGAAATGAGCTCAGGGTGGAGGGATTGATTCAAAAGAACAGATGTAGCTCATTCTGTCTCACCTGGCTGGCTGGTATCTGGGGTAGATGGTCACTGTCTAGGAATATCAGAAGAATGTAAACATTGAGAAGGGAAAGTAGTCTGGAGTGGAGCAGTGGGGGAATCAGAAGGAGAAATGGGATAAAATTCAGAGCCTGACTCAACTCTGAGACAAAGTCAATTGGGATCTTTCATTGGATTTAATAGGAGTTGGCGCAGACTGACAGAAGAAATTTGATGCGCTTTGGACTGTCTTCTCTAAGGGGCAGGGTCTACACAGCTTGCATCTTCAGAAGAACTTAAAGAGCTAGGCAGACAAAACCCATTCCCTGGGCACATGACTCCCTTCCATTCCTTTGAAAATGCTTCCTTCTGGAGAAAACACTGGACAAACAGTATTGGAAGCAATCTAGCATGGCCTCGGAGGAGGTAGCCAGACTAAATGACCTAACACAGTAATCAGAGAGAAAGAAAAATAAACCAACGAGTAATAATTCCACAGGCAGGCTGATTAATCTAACAGACCAAGAAGCCATCTGAAGATTAAGAATGTTCAAGCCATGACCCACCATTACTCCGAACCATTCCTGGCTCCTAGCTCTTTCAGTCTCAGGCGAGAGACAGTGAACAATTGGAGGGCAAACACAGTTCTAACTGGAAAAGGAGTGATCTCCATTCCATTGTGCAAGCAATGAATTGCATATGGGAAGCAATTGTCCAGGGAATAAGTCCCAGGAGAGCATCAGATCCTTGGAAAATTACTAGCACTCCTTCCTTGCTTTCCCAGCAGGTGTCCTGTGAAGCTTATTTTGGCAGTTTCCAGAAAGGGGCTGATTCACTTCTCTTGTCTCTCATTGCCTTTCCCCAGTTGCATTTCAGAGCACTTCCTTTCCCTTCCCCTGAACTGCAGAGTTGTGGGATTTGGCTGTAAAACTCCAAACCAGTAGCTAAATAAACATCCCGAGTCCTTTTCCCCCAAACAAGGGCTGACATACTAGAAATGCCAGGAGATACCAGCAGTCAAAGGTCTTTCGTTCCATGGAGATCAATGTTCCTTTAACCTGAGGTCATAGAGAGCATAGGTCTGAGCTTTGAAGCAGGATGTTACTGGTTAAAAAAGGCAATTCAGTGGCGGGGGTGGGGTGAGGCAGGCCAGGGTGACTGACTTCTGTGTGATAGTAGGTCCTATCCTTGTTACATCCTGTTACAGGGGGTGGCTGTCATGGCTCCTTCCCCACTCTGGCATGATAAATGCAGAAGAAACCTTATCTACCAGGCTTTGGTATAAAACTTCCCCCCAAAATCTTAACAACCTAGATTTTGGGAATAAAATGCCTCTGCCACCACCCAAAAATTAATAAAGCAACCAGGGAGAGACTACTTGGGAAATCTCACCCCTAAGGTACAAACCAGGACACAAAAATTAACCAATACCAGGTTAATAAAAAGACAAGAGAAAGAACTTTTATTATCATCACAATATTCCTGTTGCAAGCAAAATGACTAGATGGAACAGTAACAAAATAATATACTCACAGAGGAGAAATTTACTATGGGCCAGGAACTTAGTTACAAAGTAATAGAGATGTAGCTGTGTTAGTCTGGTCTTGCTGAAACAAAAGACAGGACTATGCAGCACTTTAAAGACTAACAAGATGGTTTATTAGATGATGAGCTTTCGAGGGCCAGACCCACTTCCTCAGATCAAATTGTGGAAGAAAATTGGCAAGCACAAAACCCATTTTTAAATGCACAGACCAGATCCCGTTTCCCAAACCATAAAACAATAAAACCTAATGGAGTTATCTAAACTTTATCTTACTTACAGACTGTGAAGAGTATTTTCTTAGAGGGAGACATCCTGTCCCCTTCAATAGTTGGAGAGAAACTACTCAGAGACAAAGGAGGGAAAAAACAAACATTCCTTTGTCCCCTTTTGAAATTCCTACCTGCATACCTATTGGCCAACTCTACCTGAGTTAGGTACGGTTAACCCCTTAGTCCCCAGGCTGCTGGCCATTTCTTATGATCATGACAGTGGCCTTTAAGGGCCAGGAGATATGTTTGGCTTCTAGGGCTTGTGAGCTCTGAGGTCACCCTGCCAACTCACTCAGCAACCAGAAATTTACTCTTTGCTTTTAAACACAAGCTCACATTCTCCTTCAATCCCCCGATTCCAGCTGCTGAGGAAAGAAACATGCCCAGTACTTAAATGTCTCAGGCTCATCTGAGGAAGTGGGTTTTGCCCAGGAAAGCTTATGTGTTTTTGTAAGTTGAAAGTGCTACAGGACCACTCATTTTTAAAGCTACAGACTAACATGGCTACCCCCTGAGACTTTTACATATGCCAAATACTGTGAGATTTGTGCTAAGAGCTGGCAATGCTGCTTTTATGTGCTGTGTTCTCCTCCCTCCCTGGCAATGCCAGCCCTTTGGGCTGTTCTTATGGTCAGTTCAACGTGGCATGCCTGCAACTTGCTGGATCCTGAGCTCTGGAAGCCCAATCCTGCATCACTGCAGTCCCCAGAAGCTTTGACACTGATTTACATGGGCAAAGGAGCAAGCCATGAACATTCAGTGGCCTGCCTGAATCAGCTGTAGAAAGCCCAAGAAATATCAGAGTTTTTAAATAGCCATGGGCCCTGTCAGCAAACATCCTTGTGGCTACGCAGTTGTCACACATTTTGGTTTCATTGCTCTGATCTCCAAGGAGACGCAGGAAGTGGCCTGCCAAAAGGGCCTATTGCTCTGACACTTAAAAACTGTTATTTCAAAAGAAAAGGGGGAGGAATTAATTTGGTGCTAATTCCTCTCAAAAAGAGAAAAACTGAAAAATCAAGTCAGAATGGAAGTTTCCTGCTGGTTCAGATCAGAGCTAATGTGTGAGAGCAGATAGATTTATAGCCTGGACTCCCCTAGAGCTCATGTTGTTAGGAATTTGAAATTGACCTTTGGCACAGAATTCAGATCCACCTGCCTGTGTGTACACACATATATGGATGCACACAAAGTCTGGCATATTCAGATTTGGGCTTGGGACCAAAAACATTTGTTGTGAGTACAGATTTGCTGGACTGTGTGGGCAAATAACTTTTAGTCCAGGTGTTGTTTATAAGCAAATTACTTCAGCTGCCTGATGATTGTGTTATGTGAGTGATCACCTAAGTCCAAGTCATATAGAGGTGAGAGTGTTTTTGCCTTTGATAGTTGGAAACTTTCAAAATCTGGAGAGTCGTGAGGAGGGAAGAAGGCACTTTGCGGCATAAATGATCCCTGCTGCTAAATATGGTGAAACTATTAGGTGGACATTTTCTCCAATACCTGATAGCCATCCAAAGCGTTGTGAACAACAACATAGCATGTCCCTATGACTCACAGCCCATGGAACACAGCACTTCTATTTGTAAAACTGAATTGACCTAGTTTTCTATCCAACCAGCTCTACCACTACTTACTCTGGTCTTTCAATGTCATGTTGACCAGGTGCCGATCTCCACTGAGGACATATGGTCACCCCACAGGGACCAAATTGTTGCAGATTCTTATTTGGATAAGAGTTTGGGGTTTGTGGGTAGGAAGAAGCCTGGAGTGCTGCCAGAAAGAGAAGAGCAAGTTTCCAAAAGTCTTCGGAGCGTTTCCCCCGCACTCTTCTGCAAAAGCTTTTAAAACATTGCAAGGGTGTCAGCCCATCAGTGGGCTGGCCAAATGATCTGGGGGACTCACAGCCTGCACAAGCTTCCACCCCAATTTCTACTGCAAACAGCACACTGGAAAGCAAAAATTTGGAACCTAAGCCTGAGGTCCTGACTCAGCTTTCTTCCAGGCAGAGTCCCCATCAAAGTTAATGATCAGGCTAGTCAAAACATTCCCACTGATGCTGGGTTTTGACATTATAAATTTATTCATGAAGAGTAGCTGCCTCCCATAGAAAAATTCAGTATTTTGTTTCAGAAATGCTGTTGTGACATCCCATTGATGCTACAGGCCAGTTGTCTCGTGTCTGTGTTCTTTTCTATGGGCCAGACTCCTCCCAGACAGACTATACTTCCCATGCTGCACCACAGCCGAGGACTCCTGTGTTGGACCACTGCCCCTCTCCAAGAGCAAAAACTGTAGTGCATCACTGGCCAGACAGCTTGGTCTATGGAGGAGAATGGGAACATGAGGCATCTAAACTACATCTCCCATGAGCCACAACCAAAATGGAAATACCTGGGGTTTTAGCCAAACATTGTCAGTATTCAAATTTCTGCCAAGAAATTAACATGTTCTGCATTTTTGAAAGCTGGAGTCAAAGCGCCTGAGGAAGGATTTGAGAAGTTAAGGGATGGACAATAACTCTTACTATAGATTACATCAGACCCATCTCCTCAAAGAGCCAATGCAGTGTTGCCCTAAACAGCATGTTCTCCAGAGCTTTTGCAGTTCAGTTTTAATCAATTCAAACCACATCTGATATGTCTTGAAACATACATTCTTTGACAGTCCCTTTCGCAATCTCCTGCTTTAATACCTAGTCAGGATCTTCCCCAGCATTCTAGGGAGCATGTTACAGACACTTTGTGAAGAAGAAACAAAAAACAGGACCATGCAGCACTTAAAAGACTAACAAGATGGTTTATTGGGTGATGAGCTTCCGTGGGCCAGACCCACTTCCTCAGATCAAATAGTGGAAGAAAATTGTCACAACCATATAATCAAGTCATTGAGACAATGTCCTTTCTGGTTGAAATGGCTTTCTTGTGACATATAATCTTGTGATTATATGGTTGTGACAATTTTCTTCCACTATTTGATCTGAGGAAGTGGGTCTGGCCCACGAAAGCTCATCACCTATTAAACCATCTTGTTAGTCTTTAAAGTGCTACATGATCCTGTTTTTTGTTTCAGCTACACCAGACTAACACGGCTGCCTTTCTATCACTTTGTGAAGAGGCATGTTTCATGCTGGCTCACTAGAGAACATGGGTGCAAAGGCTGTGATGATAATCTTCATGGCTACGTCTAGACTGGCATGATTTTCCGGAAATACTTTTAACAGAAAAGGTTTTCCGTTAAAAGTATTTCCGCAAAAGAGCATCTAGATTGGTCCTGGAATTATCGTTAGAATGATGCGCTTTTGCGCAAAAGTGCGTCTAGATTGGCGGCGCGCTTTTGCGCAAAAGCAGAAGCCCGGAACCATTTTGAAGAGGGCAAAAGGTCACCAGCCCTTTCCAGGGGCGGGGCTGGAGCTCCTTTCAGACACGTGCTTAAAGGGGTCTCGCCGGACAACCGTTTGTCTCCTGCTCTGTGCGTTAGGACCTCTTGCAGGGACTGACAGCCATAGCAGGTTTGGTGGTTGCCCTGTGCCTTTTGGACACCACCCTTTTGCCCCTTACTGCTTTTTCCTGGTTTTGGTTTCTTGTGCCCTGCTCTGTCTGCCATGGAGCCACGGGTGGCCATGTGCCTGCTCTGGCCACTGTCGGCCATTTTCGAGTGCCTGCCGCTGGTGCTCCAGGCGGGTGCCCTCGTGTTCCAGGACCAGGAGGCAGAGATCGCCTTGGACTCCCTCACAAGAGAGGCCATGGATTCCCTGTGACATTCCGACCCCACCGTGGAGAGGCCATTCTGGAGATTGGACACCAGTATGGACTGGTGGGACCGGCTGGTCCTGGGGCAATGGGACGACCAGCAATGGTTCCGGAATTTCCGCATGCAAAAGCGGATGTTCCTGGAGCTGTGTGCCTGGCTCACCCCCGCACTCCAGAGAGCCACCACCCGGCTGCGTGCACCCATCTCCCTGAACAAGAGGGTCTCCATCGCACTATTGAAGCTGGCCACCCCAGACAGCTACTGCTCGGTGGCACAGCAATTCGGGGTGGGAAGATCCACCGTCGGTGTGATCGTCATGGAGGTAAGTCCCAGGGGGAGTGGGCAGTGGGGTGGGAGGAGAATGCTGCACTCCATGCCCAGGGGCAGCCAAGACTCCAGGCTGGGTCACCCAGGGGCCGTCCGTCCCTTGCACAGGCCTGCTGGTGGAGGGGGGGGCGTGGGGCGAGGGGGCCCTGGTGTGTGTGTGTGTGTGCATGTGTGAGGACAGAGGGAATCACGGGGAGGGGGGCCTAAGGGAGCGCACACTCACCCCTGCCTTATGTGATGTGTTCCCTTGTGTTTCTCTGCACCCTTCTGCAGGTCGCCCACGCCATTAATGATGTCCTGCTCCCAAGAGTCATCCGCCTGCACGACGTGGACGCTACACTGGCCGGTTTTGCTGCCCTCAGGTTCCCTAACTGCGGGGGAGCCCTGGATGCAATCCACATCCCCGTCCGGGCTCCGGAGCATCGAGCAGCCCATTTCACGAACAGAAAGGGCTCTATTGTTCTCCAGGCCCTCTGGCCCTTTTGTGCAACAGTTTTTCGCAAAAAGGACTTTTGCCCAAACGGGAGTGTCAAAGCTTTTCCGGAAAAAGCACTGATTTCAGAAAGTAGAACGTCAGTGCTTTTGCGGAAAATCAAGCGGCCAGTGTAGACAGCTGGCAAGTTTTTCCGGAAAAGCGGCTGATTTTCCAGAAAAAGTGGCCAGTCTAGACACAGCCATCTGTAGCATGAAGAAGGAGAAGCTTGACTGCATATTGCTTGAGTGCCTGAGTGATATCCTTGAGCGAGTTGTAGCTCCTAGTCACAAAAAACCCATCTTCCCTCTGGCTGTGTCTAGACTGGCAAGTTTTTCCGCAAAAGCAGCTGCTTTTGCAGAAAAACTTTCCAGCTGTCTACACTGGCCACTTGAATTTCCGGAAAAGCACTGACGATCTCATGTAAGATTGTCAGTGCTTTTCCAGAAAAATCTATGCTGCTCCCGTTCGGGCAAAAGTCTTTTTCCAAAAGACTTTTGTGCAAAAGGGCCAGTGTAGACAGCATAGTACTGTTTTCTGCAAAAAAGCCCCGATCATGAAAAAGGCGATCGGGGCTTTTTTGTGGAAAAGCGTGTCTAGATTGGCCAGGGAGGCTTTTCCGCAAAAAGTGCTTTTGCGGAAAAGCATCCTGCCAATCTAGACGTGCTTTTCCGAAAATGCTTTTAACGGAAAACTTTTCCGTTAAAAGCATTTTCGGAAATTTATGCCAGTGTAGACGTAGCCTCTGGGTATAGAGCTGACACTATGTTCCAGGAGAGTGTCTGTATCCAGGCAAGCTCCTAAGCTTGGTCTTAAATCTCATAGAAGTCATGACAACTTAAATGTGCTTAAAAGTTAAGTATTTTTCTCACTCAAGATCTAAATCACCATCTTGGGCTCATTGATAGATTCCAATTGAATGGCTTGGTTGTCTGTGGCTGTGACATTTTCACCAAAACCTGAGATTTTTTTTTCCCAACCCTCCTCCCCCTTCCCAAAATGACACCAAAGCAAAAAGCAGGGTTGCCAGATATCCAGTATTCTACTGGACAGTCCAGTTTTTGCACCCTCTGTCCGGTAAAAAAATTCAGAAAATACCAGACAGAAGCTGAGCGGGAGGAGTGGCCGGGACTCCCAGCCACTCCCCCCGCTCGGCTTCTGCATGCAACCAGAGGCTCCCAGCGCCGATCACAGCCCTGCCTCCCAGCTGGGAGCCTCTGGTTGCATGCAGAAGCCAGGCAGGGGGCGTGGCTGGGACTCCCAGCCACGCCCCCCGCCCCCCGCCAGACTTCTGCACGCAACAGGAGGGAGTCCCAGGCTGGGAGGCGGGGCCGTGATCGGCACTTGGAGCCTCTGGTTGCATGCAGAAACCAGGTAGGGGCGGGGGGAGTGGCTGAGTGGCGGGGTGCAATCTGCGCTGGGAGCCCTCGACTGGAGGAGGAGTGACGCCTTGGGGAGAAGGAGAAGCCCTGTCCCTGCCCCTGGGCACTGTTCAAGTGCGTTGTGGCGCCATAGTTCCGGAGAGAAGCCTGCAGGTGCTTTGTTGTTGAGCTTTCCATGGGCTCTCAGCCAAAACCGACTGGGGTGGGACACCCAAAGACCTGGCTATGGGGAAGTCACCTTCCTACCCGTGGTCGCCTCCCCCCCTCCCTCCTGCCCTGCCATTGTGTTGCCCTGGGGTCTGCCTCTCTCTGCTTTGGGTAGCAGGCGGCTGCTTTGCAGAGCAGGTTCTGCTGCCTCCCCCTTTGTTCCCAGCTTGGTGGCTTTTGGTAGTACCCACAGGATGTGTGTTCAGTGTGGGTGGGGTTTTTTTGAGTTTTTTTGCTAGACAAATTTTTAGCCCGTGTGTTCAGTATTTTTTG
The DNA here is from genome assembly GCF_049634645.1 of Pelodiscus sinensis. Classification (NCBI taxonomy): domain Eukaryota; kingdom Metazoa; phylum Chordata; order Testudines; family Trionychidae; genus Pelodiscus; species Pelodiscus sinensis. The sequence continues at coordinate 303,666 of NW_027465886.1, forward strand.
GGAGACCATCTGGCAACCCTAGCAAAACGAGCATCAAAGCAACAAGAACGTCTTTGTCTGGTTGCAATGTAGGTGCTGCTTTCCCGCCTGGTTGAGCCTCTCCCTTGTGGCAGAATCTGGAATAGCAGCCAGGAATCCTAATTCTCAGCCCCCTACCCACTGGCTATGTCTAGACTGGCATGATCTTCCAGAAATGCTTTTAACAGAAAACTTTTCCGTTAAAAGCATTTGCAGAAAAGAGCGTCTAGACTGGCACGGATGTTTTTCCGCAAAAGCACTTTTTGCGGAAAAGCGTCCGTGCCAATCTAGACGTGCTTTTCCGCAAAAAAGCCCCGATCGCCATTTTCGCGATCGGGGCTTTTTTGCGGAAAACAAATCTGAGCTGTCTACACTGGCCCTCTTGTGTAAAAGCTTTGCGCAAAAGGGACTTTTGCCTGAATGGGAGCAGAATAGTATTTCCGCAAGAAGCTGATTTCTTACAGTAGGAAGTCAGTGCTTTTGCAGCCATTCAAGCGGCCAGTGTAGACAGCTGGCAAGTTTTTCTGGAAAAGCAGCTGATTTTCCAGAAAAACTGGCCAGTCTAGACATAGCCACTGTGTTTAATTTCTCAAGAGAACACGCACGAGCACTTTCTAATGCCTGCCCTTGTTACTATATGGCAAAATGTTGAGAGCCTGATTGTTGCTGGGCACAGACACCAAGAAAAAAGAGAGATTTATTCTCCTGCTCTCTGCTCCCCTGAAATTGGGGCTCTAAGGGAATGCCCCAGTCACATTATTTTTCATTCTGTGCTGTTCCAGCTGGTGACAATTGATAGGTGACGTTTCTATAGCACGAGGCAGCAGCACTCCTAGACAAATATCTTGCCTAGAAGGGGGGCCGTCCTCCACAACTGGTGCACCACTGCCATTTATGGATGGTGCTTTGGTAATGAGTCCTCTGCTATCATGTGCTGGTCTCCTATCAGAAATACAAAAGGGTATGAGGAATAGTGGGGGATTCCCCCAACAGGACAGGTGGGCTGCTACTGAATAACATTAGGCTACTGCATCAAAACATACTCTTCTTGCAGGGCAGATGGAATCTTAAGGCTCCAAGTATCTTCTACTGAAGAGCTCAACCAGGTCCTATCAAATTCACCATCCATTTTGGTCAATTTCACAGTTACATGATTTTTAAAGGAGTTAATTTCATGACTTCAGCTATTGAAATCTGAAATGCCATAATGCTGTAACTGTGAAAGGGAAAACAGGAGTTGGTGGGGAGGGGGGTCACAAGGTTATTGTCGGGGGAGTTGCGGTTCTGCTACCCTTCCTCTGCACTGCTGCAGGTGGCAGTATTGCGTTCAGAGCTGGGCAGGTGGGGAGCAGCCAGCTTGGCAGCTCCAGCAGCAGGGCAGAAGGAAGGATGGTCAGCAGACCAGGCCATAACTTGTTTGTTCCCAAGATGTGTTCATCATCTCTAGAGCAATAGATCTGTTTCCAATACCCTCCCTCAATCTCTGGTTGTCTGGAAATCCCCTAACCAATGAGCATGGGTTGCTTTGTTGATGCCATCGAGAAAGACCCATGGAAACCACTTGCTCCTCTCTTGCAAGGAGCTGCCAGTAGTTCCAGCTGCCTCCCACAGGTGGGTTTTGAGGGTTAACGCCCTTCAGCTTCAGATAAATTCACAGCCAGTGGCACACATCCTCCCAGCCCAGTGAGGAGGGCTGCCCCGTAACCATGCTGGGACAGACAGTCATAAGGTTAAGGAATGAAAACAAAGTCAGTTGCTAGCCACTCCCTTGGTGAGTCAGGCAATTGCCCACCAGCAATGGAGCCCTCACAATTCATGAGTGCTCCTGGACACAGATCTGGGCAGGAGAGACAGTTGTTCTCACTGGAGAGCAACACGGCTTGCCCTGGCAGGAGATACACCAGGATGCTTTGTGCCAGGGCAAATGGAAGGATCAGCTGCAATGGGGAAAATACAATCAATTCTCAGAATTTTGTTATCCTTCTCTCTCATGCAACCCTGGCCCCCACCTCCCCAGCCTTCTAAATGCTTCTTGGTATCTATGGGTTGGGTTAAATCAGGAACAGGCAGAAAAATTGTTCTCCATGACCTCTGAGGATAGGACAAGAAGCAATGGGCTTAAACTGCAGCAAGGGAGGTTTAGGTTGGACATCAGGAAAAACTTCCTATCTGTGAGGGTGGTGAAACACTGGAATAAGCTGCCTGGGGAGGTTGTGGAGTCTCCATCATTGGAGACAGTTAAGAGCAGGTTGGACAGACACCTGCCAGGGATGGTCTAGATCAGGAATGGGGAACCTGAAGTACAGGGGGCAGATGTGGTCCCCATCTTGCTTGGATCCAACCCCAGGGTTCAGAGCTCCTTCTCTCCAGCACTGGGGAGCCTGTGCTGGCACTCCAGCCCCTGCTGTGACACACCCAAATTATTCCTCTGTGGGTCAGTAATCCCTGGCCCCTAGACTCCTGGTCTAGGTGGCACTTGGTCCTGCCATGAGGGCAGGGGACAGGACTTGGAGACCTCTCAAGGTCCCTGCCAGTTGTAGTGTTCTATGAGGCTAGGACTCTGCTGAAAGCAGCGTGTGAGCTGACTGCCCTCCAGTTGGGTAAGTGTAAGAAACAATTAAGCTTTTTTGTAGAGCCATCTCTCTGAACAGAGAGCAGCAGCAGTCATGGTCCCTGCAGTCTGTCACACAGGCGTGGTGGCCACCTTCCCAAGTCCTATCTTGCCAGCCACTGGCAGCCATGACAGCTGGGGCACAGCAACCCTTTGCACATACCAAGAGGAACTGCCACATGACCTGCATTCTCAGAACGCTCTGCCGGCTCCTGGCCCATCTCAGGGCACAGCTCCAAACTGCCCCCCTTTTTCTCCAGTCTGTGGTATTTCCTGCTTCCTTGCTCATCCTTCCCTGCCTTCATCCGACACTAGCCCTGTTCTAGGTGCCATTCAGTCTCATCATGGCTGGTGCAAGACCAGCCCCTGCCACAGCATCCTTGTCCATCTCCATGCTCCTAGCTTTCCCAGTCACCTCCCAAACAGCCCACCTGCTCCCAACCCCCATCGCTTGTGGCTCTTAAATGGAGGTTTTCAGAGACCTGGGGAAATTAGCACTAAATCCAGTTAATTTAGGCCCCCTTGAAAAATCCTGCCCTTAATTTCTCAGTTCCTCTGCTGTTTAATTGCACTGTTGTCTGTTATTACAGTACTAAACAAGACCAGGAGCTGTGCACACATAGTCAGGCAGTCGCAGCACTGAAGAGCTTTCAGGTTTTGTTATCCTTCCTGTATAGAAGTGAGAGGCTGGCCCAAGGTCATGCAACTTGACTGAGGTAGGATTAGAACCCAGTGCCTTAGCCACAAGACTTCCCTTCCTCTGACCCTGAATAGTCTTTTGGAAAAAATACATGCAGTATAGACATGACTTAAATGTCTGCTTGCATGCTAGATATACACATTCAGTTTAAACTGGAACTGAGGTTCAGTGGCAGTGCAGGGAGGGGCAAAAAATTAAGGCCAAAGGAAGATGGAGATTGAATTCACTTTCCCCTACCCACCTTAACAGAAGGCGAGTTCCTGCTGGGGTGAGCAGATGACCAGACAGCATTGGTGCTGGGAAATCAAGGAGTAAGTGAAGAAGATTGTCTTCCGATAAGAGCCAGATCATTAAATTTCAGAACTTGGTCCGGCCTGTTTCCTGCAGACTGTAAAGAGGGTGAGTCGGGAAGCTGTTAGTCATGGGCTGATGAGTGCAGGCAGGAATTCACATAGTCCGTAAAGATCATCCTACATGCCGAATGCAGTGAGTAGGGGGAACAATCTACGTGGCACACGCCATTGGAAAATGCGTTGGCCATTGCAGTGGAATGCTCCAGCTCTGCCGATCTCTCAGCAGATGTCAGCTGTTCTGCCTTCTCGCTTTCCGGTCTGAATCCTTATATTGGAACTTCCCCCCATTATTTCATCTAAAGCAGTGGGGGATAACCTGAAGCCCATGGGCCAGCTGGGGCCCATTGAGGTTCTACGTGTGGCTCACAAGACGTTTTGTTTACCGTTGCCCACCCACAGACCATGACACACACGTAAAACCAAGCAGGGCACGTGACAGGAGCTGCGCGCTGATTTCACCCAACACTGTGAGAGCCACATGCTCCCTCTGCATCCAGTCAGAGCACTGCTACAGTGCGAGCAGCACCCCCGCAATTCTAGGGATGCAAGTGCCGTTAGCAAAACTTCCCTGTCCCAGGAGACCATCTTGGTTCTAACAATCATGTGGCCCACTCCCTAGCCCGAGATGCCCATCGCTGGTCTAAATCCTGCACCCAGTGTGTATTCATTCCACTCACTAACTCAACCAGCTTGGCTGTGACCAGTCCTTGCTCCTGGGGTGAAACTAAAGCACCGCACCAAGTCTAGGCACCATGTAAGCCCTTCCCAAGACCTGCCCATGAGTCTGAAGGCCACTGGCCCCAGCAACGAAGGGCACCAGTCTCTCCAGGGTAGCTAGAGGTGAGTGTAGCTAAATTGTGCTGGACTGTACGGGTTACGGCATGGAGATGCCACCGACAGGAAGAAATTAAGCCACAAAACGAGCAATGCAGACAAGCCACAGAGACAACCAGGCTACTGGCTGGTTCCCAGCACATAAGCCCATTTACAGCAACTGTTTATTGAAACTCGCCTGGAGGGAAGCAGGAAACGGGGAGTGGAAACGCAAGGCCCACAACTCTGTTGGGTTGTGGCTTTCTCTGTTTTCCTTTCACAGAAACAAATCATTTTATGGAGACCAAGCATGAAGGCTGATCGGAGCCATCTGCTGTCGCCAGCTAAACACCTGCAGCCAAGAGGTCTTGGATGAGATGTGGGACAGGCATCTCTCCCTGGGACCAGAGGAGGAAGACAGAAGGTAGGCCACCTCGGGGGATTTCTGTCTATTCATTGTGGTGCCCAGCTTATTCCTTACAGCAGCAGTGACCATCACAGTGCCCGGCTCATGCCTCTTTTAGGATGGTCTCCCATAAAGGGACAAGAACCTCCCGATTTCCCAGAACCCCGGAACTGAGATCCATCTTTCTAGCCATCTTTCTATCCATCTTACCATCCATTTATCCAATCCACATTCCCTTAACTTGCTGGCAAGAATATTGTGGGAGATCGTATCAAAAGCCTTGCTAAAGTCAAGGTATATAACATCCACTGACTTTCCCACGGCCACAGAGCCAGTTACCTCATCATAGAAGCTAATCAGATTGGTCAGGCAGGACTTGCCCTTTGTGAATCCATGCTGACTATTCCTAATCACTTTTCCAGGGCTGGCAAGGGCACGCGCCGGGGCCAGGGCCAGGGCCAGGGCAGGTGCGGCGCTCCCGGGGGCGGGGGCGGGGGTCAGGGTCGGCACCGGCACGTGCGGCGCAGCCGGGGCCAGGGCCGGCCATGCGCCCGGGGCTGGCACCTGCCGCATGCCCGGGGGCGGGGCCAGCCCAGATTGCTCCGCGGGCGCATGTAAAGGGCCCGGCAGGTGCCATGGCACCCGCGGGCACCAGGTTGGGGACCACAGATCTATACCCTTCCGTGATAGCGCTCCAGTCATGCGAGTCATCCCACCAAGTCTCTGTTATCCCAATTAAATCATATTTCTTGGACTGGGCCAGGGCCTCCAATTCTTCCTGTTTGTTGCCCAGACTTCTTGCATTAGAGTACAAATACCTCTGGTAACCAGTCGATCGCCATATCTTCTCCATTCGAATCAGGGGTTCTCCTTTGTTGCTTGTTCCTCTTTGCATTTCTTCCCAGTATCTGACTGTCCCACTCCCCTCAGGGTATTGGTCACCATCCCCCGACAAAGGTAGTTTAAAGCCCTCCTCACTAGGTTTGCAGCCCTGCCCACGAAGATGCTCCTTCCTCTCTTGGTTAGGTGGATCCCATCTCTTCCTAACAATCCTTGTGCCCGGAACAGAGTCCCATGGTCGAAGAAACCAAAGCCCTCTCTGCGACACCACCTGCGCAACCACGCATTGACGTCCTCAATTTGACGATCCCTGCCCCGTCCTTTCCCTTCAAGAGGGAGGATGGACGAGAACACCACTTGCGCTCCAAATTCTTGGATCCTTTTTCCCAGTGCTACATAATCCGCAGTAACCCGCTCAAGGTCATTCTTGGCTGTATCGTTAGTTCCCACATGGAGAAGCAGGAAGGGGTAGCGATCTGAAGGTTTGATCAGTTTGATAAGCCTCTCAGTCATATCCTGAATGCGAGCTCCTGGTAAGCATCACATCTCTCGAGATTCCAGGTCCGGATGGCAGATGGATGGCTCAGTCCCTCTTAGGAGGGAGTTCCTGACCACCACCACCCGTCGTTTTCTTTTGGGGGTGGTGGCCGTGGAACCCCCATCCCTAGGACTACGCATCCCATGCCTTCCAGTAGATGGTGTTCCCTTCCGGTTTCTTCCTTGTGAGGTCCGTTCCAAAGCATTCAGCACTGCAGAGCCTGTGGAGAGAGCCTGAAAGCAATTGCTTACCTCTATAGCATCGGGGGATTCCCGTGCTGTCCTTTTTCCCCTTCTAGAAGTTACATGCTGCCATTTCTCTTCCTGGTCCCATACTGCCCTCTCTGGCTCTTCCGCCTGCCGTGCTTGAAGGATTAAATGCTGCCTTCTGTTGAGGAAAAATGCAGGACAATGTAGCACTTTAAAGACTAACAAGATGGTTTATTAGATGATGAGCTTTCGTGGGCCAGACCCACTTCCGCGGGCCAGACCCACTTCCGCAGATCAAATAGTGGAAGAAAATAGTCACAACCATATATACCAAAGGATACAATTAAAAAAAATGAACACATATGAAAAGGACAAATCACATTTCAGAACAGGAGGGGGATGCGGGGGGGGGGGGGGGGAGGAAGGAAGGTAAGTGTCTATGAATTGATATTAGAGGTGGGGAGAGTGGGATGTTTGTGAGTTAATGGTATTAGAGGTGATAATTGGGGAAGCTATCTTGGTAATGGGTAAGATAGCTTGAGTGTTTGTTCATTCCTTTTTGGAGAGTGTCGAATTTTAACATGAATGACAGTTCAGAGGATTTCCTTTCAAGTGCAGATGTAAAAGGTCTTTGTAGCAGAATGCAGGTGGTTAATTCATTGAGAGAGTGTCCTTTCTGGTTAAAATGGCAAGAAACTGTTTTTTCTTTGTGATCTTGTCTGATATCAAAACAGACATGTTAAAATTCGACACTCTCCAAAAAGGAATGAACAAACACTCAAGCTATCTTAGCCATTACCAAGATAGCTTCCCCAATTATCACCTCTAATACCATTAACTCACAGACATCCCACTCTCCCCACCTCTAATATCGTCAATTCACAGACACTTACCTTCCTTCCTCCCCCCTCCCGCATCCCCCTTCTGTTCTGAAATGTGATTTGTCCTTTTCATGTGTGTTCATTTTTTTAATTGTATCCTTTGGTATATATGGTTGTGACAATTTTCTTCCACTATTTGATCTGAGGAAGTGGGTCTGGCCCACGAAAGCTCATTACCTAATAAACCATCTTGTTAGTCTTTAAAGTGCTACATTGTCCTGCATTTTGCTTCAGCTACCCCAGACTAACACGGCTACATTTCTATCACTATTCTATTGAGGAAGTCTTCATCCTCTCTGATCGAGCGTAGGGTCGACACTTGGGCCTCCAGACCTCTAATTTTTTCTTCCAAAATGGTGACCAGCTTGCACTTGGTGCAGATGAAATCTGTTCTTTCTTCCGGGAGGAAGACAAACATGGCACACGCTGTGCAGGTAACAACAGCAGACCCATCACCATCCATCACTGCTGTCCTGGAGAAGGGATTTAAAAAGAAAGGCAAGAGAACCTCACGCCCTTCCCTCTCCCCTTCCCAACTCCCTCTCAAAACTCCCTGTTAGCACTCACCTGTTCGCAAGCTCCTTGGTTGCTTGCCCACTGCCTTATAAAGCCCTGGAGTGCTGGAAAGGCTCAGCCAATCTGCAGAGGCTTCTAGAATTCAAACTTTAATTAGAAGCCAACAGTTTCCACCTGCCAATCACAGCACACACTCCATGAAGAGGAGGGGGAGGGCAAAGGGGAAGTGGAGAAAAAAAAAAGCCTCGCTCACAAACATGGGGGAAAAAACAAAAACAAAAACAAAAACAAAAAAAGCATACACACCAAGCCTCACTCACGAACTCAAGCTCAGCACACTGTAAGAAAGCCCCAGTAACACCACACACTTCCCTCAAGAGTCCTGTATCTGCTTCTCCTATACCTGGAAAACTCCCTCTCTAAACTCCCTGTTAGCACTCACCTGTTTGCAAGCTGTTCACTTGCAAGGGAGGGACCAGCACCAGAGGAGAGAGGCAGGACAGGTGTGTAGAGGGAGGTGTTAGGAGAGGGGATGAGGAGGGGTAGCTCACATGAACAGAGTGGGGCTACTGGAGGAGTGGGCACAGGGGGGAGAGAAGGGCTGGCGGAGGGGGGCAGTCTCAGGAAGGCTGAAGGCAGTGAGAAGGGCAGGAGTCAGCACAGCAGAGGAGGGTGAGGGGTTGAGGGTGGGGGGGGCAGCAGGCACCAGGGGAGCTGATGGAGCAAGGGAAGGAGACATGACAGCAGAGGGAAAAGGTAGAGGTTTATGAGATATTTATTAATAACTTGGGTGCCACAGTGGCACATCCAAACAAGCCACATGAACTCAGTACTGGTGCACAACACAAAATTCATTCTGCTCATGGGAGGAAACTCATAGGGTATGTCTACACTAGCCCCCTAGTTCGAACTAGGGAGGCTAATGTAGGCATTCGAAGTTGCAAATGAAGCTCAGGATTTAAATATCCCAGGCTTTATTTGCATCTTCCCATCCGGGCGCCATTTTTAAATCCCCCTAGTCCGAACTAACTGCCTGCGGCTACACGCGGCAATCAAACATTAACTTTCCACCTGCCAATCACAGCACACACTCCATGAAGGGGAGGGGGAGGGCAAAGGGGAAGTGGAGAAAAAAAAAGCCTCACAAACATGGGGGAAAAAAACAAACAAAATGAAAAAAAGAACACACACCAACCCTCACTCACAAACACAAGCTCAGCACACAGCAAATTTGACTTACAAGAGTGTCAAACTTGCATTTCAAGTCCTTAGTTTGAGTTAACATTTGACTGCTGCATGTAGCCGCAGGCAGTTAGTTCGGACTAGGGGGCTTCATTTAAATCCTGGGCTTCATTTGCAACTTTGAATGCCTACATTAGCCTCCCTAGTTCGAACTAGGGGGCTAGTGTAGACATACCCTTAGAGGGAACACTTCCCCCAGCCTCTCCACTCCTGAGTTAATGTCACACACATTGGGGTAATGCAATTGCAGGATAGTTGCATGAGAGGGGTTGGGCGGGGAGGGGGGGGCAAAATAATCCCTATTGGTAAGAGGATGGTGGGAAAAGTTCTTTAGATGGGGGTCTCATGACACCTTTTACTTCTGGTCATGTGTCCATCTTGCCCGGAGAGTGTTACCCATTGGCCACACCTCTGGAGGTATCAGGGGTGTGGCTAATGGGGGTCAAAGTACATTTCAAAAATATTCTTTGGGTGCACACCCTAATGAAATGTGCTGTGTACGCCTAGGACTGAGAGGGGGGAGGGATAGCTTAGTGGTTTGAGCATTAGTCTACTAAACCCAGGCCTGTGAGTTCAGTCCTTGGGGAGGCCATTTGGGGCAAAAATTTGTCAGGGATGGTACTTGGTCCTGCTGTGAAGACAGGGGCCTGGACTCAATGACCTTTCAAGGTCTCTTCCAGCTCTAGGAGATAGGCAATCTCCATTAATTCTTAGTTTTTTTTCTTAAGACATTAGCTCCAAGGGGAATAGAAGAAAGATCTGGGCCAGCACCAGCTCTGGGCCAAGCTGCTCGAACTCCCACTGAAGCCGGGAGCTGGTGCCACTGCTTACGGCAAACCTGAGATCTTTACTGGTGGCAACAAGGCCTGAAATGGGCTCAGGCCTGCTACAGCTCTAGTGTAATTAACAGACCTGCACCAACTTACATTGCCCCAGGTCTGGCCCCACCAGTAGCACCTACAGGATCAAGGAGCCCAAGCTGCAAAACTAGACCTGCTCAGAACAGCTGGCACTGGGGCTCAAACCCAGCGAGAGAGTGGGCCACAGACACCAGCGGGGACCGACAGAATGGCCAGGCCCTTGGGAAACATGGGGGGTGCCAGCTTCATGCTCCCAGAAGGAGCGCTGTGCCGTTCCCTCCGCCAGCCTGTGCCAGGCTCTGGTGAGTATTTAAAGGGACAGAGGCTCCAGGCCCTTTTGAATCACTGGGCCCTGGGGCTGCTGTCTCCTTTGTCTCCCCGCTTGGCAGGCCTGGACACTAGACACCCACCTAAGCCCAAATGTCTGCACTGCTGGGGTGCAAGGCCAGGGAGCCTGAGTGAGCTGAGCCAGCCACAAACTTGCCACCCTGGGTCTTGTTTTGCAGCTCAGATATAGCCTCAGTCCCTTTGGTTTTCACTAGCACTTGGGCTCCTAAAGGACTCAGGTGCTTTTTTTAAACAACTCCAGCCCAGCTGGTAAAGATGCTGTCAGAACCCAGAGGTGGGCAGGTCCCTCCCTTCAGCCATGTCTCGGGGCCTGCAGAGGCTGAGTGTGGAGAGGGAAGGGTTTGCAGTGGGGCTCCCTGGGACAGGATCTTTGCAGCAGACTAGAGACCAGATTTCTCAGTGCCAGGGGGCCAGATAAGGGCCAGAGTTTCAAAAGAGCCCCCTTCCCCATGCTGGGGAAGTTTGCACAAGAGCGTAGCGTCCAGCATGGGCCCAGTGCGGCTGAAATTCTGGCCTAGTTGTGGGGGCTGAGTGTTTGCAAAGGGGCAGCAGCACTGCTTGTAGGGGGAGAGAGGGCAAGTGTGAGGGACTGGGAAGATGGTACAAAGGTGCTGCTAATCGCAGATCAGTCTGCACCAAGATCAGACAAGAGAGAGGCTAATTTGCCACTGTTGCATAAATTGCAAGGTTTCGTCCCCTTGGAGGCTAGTCTGATTTACCCCAAGAAGAGAGTCACACTTTCAGGCTGGGTCCAACTCAAGTTTATTGGTTGCAACCACGGTACGGCTAAGGAACTCAATGTTCAAATCAGAGCCGACCCCCAACATCTCATATGCAGGGGTTTTTATAGGGTTAACATCCTTCCTGGTTTAGGTGCCTTAACATGATAGGTTACTTCATTTTTGACGTTTAGCATTCCTATAGGTCAGGTTAATTTTCCAAACGAGGTTAAATACAGTGCCTACTTGCTGACTTTGCGGTTACAGCTGTATTACATTCATTCACTCTTGCTGAACAATGGGCAAGCCATACTTCCCTTTTCCCTTTCCTGCTTGAGCCGGTCACAAGTTTAAAGGATGTGGAATCTATCCATATCTCTACTTAACAGAAGACTGGTTTCACCTCCCCTCGTCTCCTTATTATAAGTTATTACCTGTGACAGGCCTTGACCTTTGTCATGTCTTACTCCTATACAAATAGCAAATATATCTAAGCATTAGCAATGTATGTATATTGTACGTGCCCCTCATAGGGGAATCAATGGCTCCGGGGGATTTGACTTCCCTTTTACACATCACCACCTCAGGATTTCAGGAGAGAAACTCAGACTATATATGCCCCTAAAATTATCCTGAGAGCAGTTTGCAGGCAGGCTCCGGAGGAGGTGAGGGAAGGAGAGGTTTGGGAGGGGTTGCTTTGTAAAACACACACTGTCTCTTTACATTTCAAGTAGGACAAGCCAAAGTTTCCCTGGCTAACAAGCTAGCTGGGGTGTCCTTGGACCTGGCCTAAACCAACAGCCCATAATGCACAGTGGCTGGCTCCAAGCATCAGCTTCAGGAACTGCACGTGGAACAAGAAAGGCCACTGGTCAATCCCCAGGGAAGCAAAGAGAACACAGAGCTGGATTGGGGATTTGTGGGGGACCACATGTGCGGCTGGGATTGTGGGACAGGCACAGGGACTCTGCAGTCCCAGCAAATGTCAGAGCCACATTGGGGATTCATAGTCACTGCAGAGACCCCTCCACAGCAGTGCATACCTGAGCAGTGATGCATTCTCCTCCCTGCTCTGGAGTCTCTCTGCACGGCTGGACACAGCTGGACTTCTTCCAGGGTCAGGGCACTGCCATGCGGCAGAGAACCCATGGCGCAGAGCACTCTTAATTTTGGGGGGTCCTGCCAACAGAGCTCCCTCCTCCCATCCCTCAGAACATAAGAATGGCCAAAGGTCCATCTAGCCCAGCATCCTGTCTGCCGACAGTGGTCACTGCCAGGTGCCCCAGAGGGAGAGAACAGAACAGGGAATCCTCATGTGATCCCTCCGCATTTCCTGCCTCTGACAAACAGAGGCTAGGGACATGATCCCTGCCCATCCTGGCTAACAGCCATTGATGAACCTAATCTCCATGAATCTATGTAGCTCTTTCTTGAACCCTGTTAAAGTCCTGGTCTTCACAACATCCTCTGGCAAGGAGTTTCACAGGTTGACTGTGCACGGCATGAAGAAAAACTTCCCGCTGTTTGTTTTAAACTTGCTACCTATTAATTTCATTTGGGTATGTTTACACTTGCCCCCTAGTTTGAACTAGGGAGGCAAATGAAGCATACTGAAGTTGCTAATGAAGTGTGGGATTTAAATATCCTGTGCTTGATTAGCATATTGGCGGCCGGTCGCCAGTTAAAAATGCTGGTAACCCGAATTAACTTGATGCGTGTAGACGCGGTAGACTGATCCAAAACCCTTTCCTCGTGCAACGAGGAGTTAATTCATTGTGGTGAGTTAATTTGGGCTACTGGCATTTTAAAATGGCAACCAGCTGCGAATATGCTAATCAAGAGCGGGATATTTAAATCCTGCGCTTCGTTAGCAACTTCGGTACGCTTCATTTGCCTCCCTAGTTCGAACTAGGGGGCAAGTGTAGACTTACCCTTTGGTGGCTCCTAGTTCTTATGTTATGGGCACAACTTTTCTTTATTCACTTTCTCTGTGAACTCGACAGGGGAATAATGGGTGTGAGGGTGCATCTTAACCCCCTGAGCCCCCAGCTCAGCACCCTGCAGCAACCTTAGAGCCAGCTCTCCACTTTTGGGGTGGAGCCGGGACCCTGGTGGGGAAGGGCATCTGGGGGTCCTGTTGGCAGCACTGGGAAAACAGGAAGGGATGGATATTAGCACAAAGAACACTGCAGGTTTAGGGGCAGATTGCAGGGAACTGCCACACCCAGAGAGGCAGGTGCTCTATGCCCACCGCGTCCAGTTCACTGGCTCAAACGCTTACAGATGGTGCCTGGCTATGCAAGGGTTAAATGGCAGCACGAGTCTCAGTCACAGCTGCGAAGCCATGAGGAGTCGTTAGGCTGGCTGGGGACCCTGCAATTAGCTGGCAGGTCCGGGTAACCACTGCTCTGCGGTCAGCCGGCTGCTTCACCTCGCTGACGTGGGGACGGATACGGGCTTTGCTGACAGAGAGTCTGCAGGACCCTGCAGGACATACCAGCGGTTAGGCCCAGCTGGACACTTTCCAGCCACTTCCCCACATGCCCGAAGCCACAGCTGTTTCTAATCGGATGTCTCTTGCCAGGCAGGACTGGAATGGGGGGTGATGTCCCAGGGCAGCCCAGCACCTGGAGGAGGGCGGTGCGCCATTTGCAGTAGTGGCCCCAAGGCTGATCCACGGCTGAGGCGATCGGGGTGCCTAGGGCTATTAATGTAACAGACACAGTGATGTGTGAATAGCGCAGCCCTGGCACAAGGGGCCAGCGACTGTCCCTGTGCGGTGTGCTCCATGGGCATCCGCTGCCGGCCTGGCACCTCCCTTCCCACACCTGGTTCCTGGAGTCCTTCCCCACTCCCCTTGGACACAGCTCTGACAAAATCCCCACTCAACAGGCCTGATCCTGCAGGGCCCTGATCCCGCTTACCTCCTGTGAGTGCAGGGGAGGGAGAGAGCCGGGCACTTCACCAGACTGGGCCAGTATCTAGCCACTAGCAGGAGAAGATCTCGCCATAATGCCCATGCCCTGAGAAAACCCAGGAACCTTACATACATCCATGGCCTCTACTGAGCCAGCCCCGGGCAGTTGGAAACCCTACGATGTAATCCCCGGGCCGTAGACAGCCAGTGAGCTGATCCCCCCCATCCTACCAGCACAGAAGCAGAAAGGAGATGCTACTCTGCCAGCCTATGAGATCGGCTTGAAAGTCACCAGGCTTTGCAGAGAATGGTAAGCGGGGGAAGTTTCCTTTCGGATGGGTGAGCTGTTAGGGTGCACTCCACTCTGGTGCTCTGTGGGAAATGGGTTTCCTGGCCCACGACCATTGAGAGTTTGAATTTTTTTCTCTGCAAATCAGAACAGAAAGTTTAAAAAAAAAAAACCTTGAAAATATTCAAAGCAAAAAAGTTGTTTTGTGTATTAGGACAATCAAGATGTTTTCAGATCCCCCCCTCCCCCACATCTTGTTCAAAACAGAAATTTGACTTACAAGAGTGTCAAACTTGCATTTCAACTATTTCTCATTCTCTCTCCCCCATCAACATGATTTTGAGCTGGAGAATTTGCTGGGTCATGAGCAGCTTTAGAATCAACCAATCGGCATTTTTGAACAGTTGAAGAATTCCTGATCAGCTCCACCTGAATCACATTCGAACCTTCCTCAGCAACTCACCATGAAAGCCATCTTTCTCCATCCATCCCCTGACTCCAGGAGCAGGGACTTTAAGACCAGCCCAAATATTATGCAGGTTGGAAGTGCTGGGTAAAGCAGGTTGCTAGGACTCTGATTTCATTCCCGACCACAATCTGAATCTTGTGCCAGCCCCAGCTAATGCAAATGAGCCCAGAGCTCCCGGACAGCTAACCCAGCCCTGTTCCCAAGAACTCTCCGGTCCCCGCGGGCCATTTGGAAAGGCGAGCCTGTGCCCACATTCATCGGGGGTCATGGGAAATGGCAAGGGAGGAGAGGAAGCTGCAACAGCAGCGGAGCAGTGAGGAGGATGTGAAAGGCAGAAGCACTGTGAGGTCTTTTTCCCCTCTAACAGGGAGCCCCCATCTCAGTGCACAGCCTGGGGCCGGCTGTTCAAAGCTGTCTGACCCACAGACCGAAGGAACTGAACTCTTAGCCACAATAAACAAACGGAGTCCACGGTGCGCACTTCCTCCAGCCGGGGGCAGATGTTCTCCTAGGACAAGTCCACCGTTAGCTCAGCTCTCTGCAGCCTGCTGGAGAAAGATTGCTATGAAAAGCTTCTTGCCATCAGAGAAACCCAGCCCTCTGGATTCCTCACCCTCTACTTGCCTCCTCACCATATCTGAGCCTCACCGACAGGTGCTGGGGAGGTCGGCATCCCCCCTCATAGAAAGGGGAAATTGAGGCAGAGAGCAGGCCCCGTTCGCTGCAGCCTCTCTTGCTGGGTATGTTAGCCAAAGGGGACACAGCGGGGTCCTTTGCTCCAGAGATGGTCTACAAGAAGTCCCCTCGCAAGAAGCATTCAGTGGATGTGGGCAAAGCACTACAAACACTAGGTATTCTTCCAGGTGCTGGGAGGCCCCGAGAGGCCATGTGCGGCCAGACAACTACAGCCAGGAAGGAAATCTGCCCCTTGCTGCCCCGGAAGATGAGCACAAGCTGCTTCCCTTCTGCTCCTGTGCAGAGACAGAGATTCAGCCCAGAGAAATCAAGTGACTTGCCCAAGGTCATCCAGTGAGTCTGTGGCAGAGCCAGGGGGCACAATGAAGAGGGGCCATCTCCCTTTCTCCACTTGGCCAAAGACGTCATTCAAGGGTCAGACTGCAACAGGTCCCCCTATCTCTGCCTGGGGTTCAAACCACCTAGAGCCACATCCCATTAGGATCTGCAGAGAGCCCCACCCCCAGCAGTCCCTGGCTTCCCCCTCCCTGTGGGCAGCTCCATGGCACAGGTGTTGTATGCAAGATCGGGTGCTCCAGACTCACGTGGAGCTGCTGAGTTGGCCAGGCCACAGAGCTTTCGTGGCTGCGAGGCCACCACTCAGCACCAGGGCACCTGGCTGGGGGGGCTGATGTGAGCAAAAGAAGATTCACGCTCCCTTTCCATAACTCTATGCAATGGGATCGACCCCATCACAGACTTGGCCCCTGGGACACCCCAAATCAGCACCCCCCAATGGTGCCTCTGGACAGAGCTGGCATCTGAACCCAGTTCCCTCAAATGACGGTCTAGTGGGTAGCCAGCTGACAAGGCCAGGACTTATGCATGATGCTGCATGTGGCCTCTGCCAGACCCTTATTTCAGAAGCCATCTGAGAGTAGCAAGAGCGGCCCGGGTGTCTAAAGCCCCAGGCATCGCATTCTCGTCCACTGGCTCTGCGGTGGCTGCAGAAAACAAGCAAATCAAACCGATTATATCAGAGAGGCCATAAAATCTGCAATTGCCAAACACAGAATGAATCAGGAATTCCTATCACTGCCAGGAATCTTCCTAGCAGGGCTGCCAGCATTTAACCTCCACGCTGCTGGTCTGTCATTGCGTCCCCAGCTGCTACCCTGCTTCATGTTCCTCCTTGCTCAGAAGCGCTGTCACTGGCCGGTCCTCCAGAATCCCTGCTGGGAGAAGGCCCTTCAGGGCTCAGCTGTGTTCACAGAGAGTGAGTCCTGCTAGGAAGCTGGAGGCATCTCCTGCTGGGCTCGAGGACAGGTGCAAACAGGAGCTGCGGATGGAAGGAGCATGTGCAAACATGGGCTGTGGATCCAGCATCAGCCCTAGCATACAGGTAACCCCAAATACCCATAGAGGCCTGCTTGCTGCTTCCAAGGACACTCCTGCTCTGTGCCTCAGTTTCCCTAGTCTATGAAACAGAGGTCATGGCATTAACCCTGCACTTTGGGCTCTATGGATGTTCTCTGAGTCTAAGGGACCTCTAGTGTGACCTCCTGTGTAACAAGCGCAAGCACTGCCCCCTGATAATCCCTAGTCTAGTGGAAAACACTTGCTAAAGGCTGGGTATTGTTCATACTCTGTTTGCCTGCCTACCAGTCCCCTCTCTCTACGCCATTTGCCTGCTTGAGCTATAGGGCTGCATCTAGACTGGCAGGATTTTCCAGAAATGCTTTTAATGGAAACGTTTTCTGTTAAAAGCATTTTCGGAACAGAGTGTCTAGTTTGGCAGGACACTTTTCCCCAAAAGCACTTTTTGCGGAAAAGCGTCCGTGCCAATCTAGACGCGCTTTTCCGCAAAAAAGCCCCGATGGCCATTTTCGCGATCGGGGCTTTTTTGCGCAAAATAAATCTGAGCTGTCGACACTGGCCCTTTCGCACAAAAGCTTTGCGCAAAAGGGACTTTTGCCTGAACGGGAGCAGAATAGTATTTCCGCAAGAAGCTGATTTCTTACAGTAGGAAGTCAGTGCTTCTGCGGAAATTCAAGTGGCCAGTGTAGACAGCTGGCAAGTTTTTCCGGAAAAGCGTCTGATTTTCCGGAAAAACTGGCCAGTCTAGACACAGCCCATGAGTTTTGGCACATGTACAATTGCAACAGAAAGGTTAAACCATTTGTAATCTTGGTTTGTACAGATTAAAGCCAGTTCTAGCTTGGCTGGAGGAGAGCCATGTGGATAATAAATTAACTGCCGATAACTCACAGCTAGTGGGTGAAATCCTGAAGCCAACGTGAGTTTTGTCACAGATTTCAGCACAAGCAGGATTTCTGCCCATTAAGCTCAGCCAAAGACCTCAAAGCCCTTTGCAAACACTAAACCCTCTGGCTATGTCTACACTGGCAAGATTTTGCGCAAATACTTTTAACGCAAGAGTTTTTGTGTTAAATATTTGCGCAAGAGAGCGTCTGCACTGGCATGTGCCTTTGCGCAAGAGACGAGCTTTTGCGCAAGAGCATCCTTGCCAGTGTAGACACTCTCTTGCGCAAGAAAGCTCCGATGGCCATTTTAAACATCAGGCTTTCTTGTGCAAGAAATTGATGTTGCCTGTCTACACTGGCCTCTTGCACAAGAACAGTTGCACAAGAGGGCTTATCCCTAAGCGGAAGCATCATAGTTCTTGCACAAGAACTCCCCGCCAGTGTAGACAGGTGGCAAGTTTTTGCACAAAAGCGGCTGCTTTTGCACAAAATCTTGCCAGTGTAGATGCAACCTCTGAGGGACTGTGATGGGGAGTCTGCTCAGCACTGGCCCTTTAAGGGTAAAGCACAGCCCTGGGAGAGGACTGAGAGCGCAAAGCCCACAGCTGAGGCAGATACTGCCCATTAGGGCCCAACTGGGGCTGTGTAAATAAGGGCTCCAGGAGGAAAGCAAAGCAAAGCAGAATCACTCCTGTTGTAGCTGAGGAGCGGGAGGGACCTGGCTGCCAGGGAAGCTGGAGACTCCTTGAGCAAGGGTTGGGGAACTCTGGCCTGACCTGGCTCCCAGGCTGCAGGAGACTGAGCATACCAAGGCTGCAGGAGACTGACAGGGAGAGGCAGCAGGTCGCTGGCCTCTGTTTCTCTGGAGGTGGGTGACAGGGGAGGGACCACGTGAGGATTCCCTGTTGTGTTCACTCCCTGGGGGGCACCTAGCGCTGGCTGCTGCTGGCAGACAGGACTGTGGGCGAGATGGACCTCTGGTCTGACCCCGTCTGGCTGCTCTGATGTTCTAGTTCCTTGCCAATGCTGAGTGGCCATGTCAGCTGCAGTTTGTCCCTGAGGCAGGTGCTAGGAGAGGACTGGCCATGGGTCACTGAGGCAAGGGAAGTATAGGGGCATTGGGGGTTCCTAGGGTAGGGAGGACCCCAGACTGCAGAGCCACAGAACTGCTGATAATCCCCCCTGGAAGGGGGATGGGAGACACTGGAATGGGCACTGCCAGAGTAGGGCCGTGTCCTGAAGAAGATGCCAGAGCCTGGGAATGACGTGGGTCTGGAATTGGAGAGTGGAGTGAGGACAGGGGGAGACACCCTGCTGATGAGCTACCGGCAGGAGGTGCCATGCCAGTGAGTCCTGCCCCATGCCAGGACTCCATTAGAGCAGGGTGAGTTTGTTTGCCAAAACACTGAACATTTTCCATAAGAGTTTCTTGTCATTTGGTGAAATAATGGAAGATTTCAACCAAAAAGCGATATTTCCCCCAAAAGAGGTTTGTTTTTTCACTGAAAA
Organism: Pelodiscus sinensis; assembly: GCF_049634645.1. Classification (NCBI taxonomy): domain Eukaryota; kingdom Metazoa; phylum Chordata; order Testudines; family Trionychidae; genus Pelodiscus; species Pelodiscus sinensis. Next base: position 322,843 of record NW_027465886.1, read on the forward strand.
TGTTTGGTATTTGAAAGCTATTCTTGCAGCAACAACAAAATCAGGATTCTCTACCCAAAATGACAATTGCCTTTTTCAGACAGCTTTTCTCACTACCCCCATTTTACAGATGAATAAACTGAGGCCCAGGGAGGGGACGTGACTTGCTCTAGCTCAGTCAGTCAGTCATGCAGACTAAGAACAAGAATCCAGAAATCCTTGCTACCTGCTCTAACCACTATCCCTACGTCCTCTTAGCATTGGGTTCTGTGTAAAGAGACTGGAACACTCTGGCCCCTGCCTTCAGTCTCTGAGGTCTGATGAGGCAGCAGCCTGTTTCAGAAGAGTCCGTACTGGTTAGAACCAGCTCCACTGATGCCTCAAACCAGGAGGTCTAGCTCTTTGTACTAGGCAATGAACTCCCAGATGAGCCCTCTCCCTCTCCCCGGCTGGAGCTCCAACCGGGTAGCTCTGCCTGCTGAGTGCAGAGTGGCTCCAGAGAACAAGGGCCCCTGCAGACCCAAAGGCTGCCAGGACCCAGAAAAGCCATGGGCTGCAAAGATACCAGTCTGCCCTTCACCCGCTTGTCCCTGCCATACCCTGGGCTCAGGCAGGAAGGGACCAGACTGACACTCTGCCAACCCCTGGGCGGAGGGTTTGTCTGCTTAGAATCCTAGAATTGGCAGGGACCGTGAGAGGTCGAGTCCAGTCCCCTGCCCTCACGGCAGGACCAGCCACTGTCTAGACCATCCCTGGCAGGCGTCTGTCCAACCAGCTCTTAAATATCCCCAGGGATGGAGACTCCACAACCCCCCCAGGCAACTTATTCCAGTGTTTCACCACCCAGACAGGTAGGACGTTTTTCCTAATGTCCAACCTAAACCTCCCTTGCTGCAGTTTAAGCCCATTGCTTATTGGCCCAAGGAGAACAATTTTTCTCCCTTCTTGTAACACCTTTTTAGATACCTGAAAACTGCTATCACGTCCCCTCTCAGTCTTCTCTTTTCTGAACAAAACAAGCCCAATGCTTTCAGTCTTCCCTCATAGTTCGTGCTCTTCAATCATTCTTGTTGTTCTTCTCTGGACTTTCTTCAATTTCTCCATCTTTCTTGAAATGTGGCGCTCAGAACTGGACACAAGACTCCAACTGAGGCCTAACCAGCGCAGAGCAGAGCGGAAGAACGGCTCCTCACGTTTTGCTCTCAACACTCCTGTTAACACCGCCCAGAAGGATGTTTGCTATTTTTGCAACTGTCACACTATTGACTCATTTTTAATTTGTGGTCCATTCTGACCCCTAGGTCTCCTTCCTAGACAGTCGCTTCCCATTCTGTGTGTGTGACTGATTGGTCCTTCCTCAGTGGAGCACTTTGCATTTGTCCTTATTCAACTTCATCCTGGTTACCTCAAGTCATCTGAAGAAGTGGGCAGTGCCCACAAAACCTCCTGATCCCATCGACATGTTTTGTTAGTCTCTAAAGTGCTACCAGACTATTTTTTAAGTTTTACCATTTCTCCAGTTTGTCCAGATCATTTTGACCCTCCCCTCCAAAGCACTCACAACCCCTCCCATTCTAGCAGACATCTGGGCCTGGAACAGGTCTCTGGAACACTGGCACAGCTGTGTGAGGGGAGCCTGGGGCAAGGATAGCAGGGTGCTTCAGTGGGGCAGGATCTGGGGCACTGGCACAGCTGGGGGAGGAGCCCATGGCTCAGGAGGGCTGCAGTGGGGCAGGATCTGGGGCACTGGCACAGCTGGGGTGTTTGCAGCACTGGAATGGCAGGGTCAGACCTGGAAATGTCCCAGGGGCTCCAGAGCACAAGGTTCCCTTTAGCCTAATGGTGCTCGGGCTGAGTCCCCTTCGGGCTGCAGCCAAGAGTTAATGACAGCACCAGATGCTTCTGTGAGCTCCACCAAGCTCTGTCTGCATGTTTACTGAGCCTCTTCCGGTGAGGTTGGGCAGCACCGTGGGTCCTGGCTGCCTGCAACCGGGAGCCCTGCAGCTCAGCTGGGATCCCAGGCAACCGCACCAGCCCCTCACTCATGCACAAACCTGTCTCCTCCAGGCAGCACTGCCCTTTGACTCTGCATCAGGCTCTCTGCAGACCCATGCTGGTGCTGAGCTGTCCCAGATGTGGAGGGAGGGGGCATGGAGCCAAAGGGGCGATGAGCCCTGGCTTGTAGCCACAAGTCCATCCTTTGTCCTGCCTATTTCAATGCAAGCTCTCTAGGACTCTGCTTTCCCTCGTTTGTACAGCACCCGGCGCAGCGGGGCCTGGTCACAGCTGGTGCTGCTGAAGTGCTGCTGTAAGACACAATAACAATGCCACTCCTCCACCCAGCAGCCACGGCTGCCAGGCCCTGCGGGTTGGCTTCCTACTGGAGGAGAAACAGGCACTATGGAGTCAGGGTACTGGCTTACTTAGTGACTGGGGCATGGAACCGCTCCCCCTCCCCAAAGGAACCGCAGCACAAAGCTAGACAGGCTGGCATGTCCACCAAGATGTGCCCTGTGCACACCCCAAACCAAAGGATTGTCATCTGTGTGTAACTGTGCCACCTGCCAGCACAACAAGCGGGGGCCCTCTGGGTAGCAGCCTGCCACACTCGCACACTGCCCAGTCAGCTGGGGCATGGCTGATTAAGACTGGCTCAGAGACCTTGCCTGGTTTATCTCCAAGTCTTTTTTTGGGGGGTAGGCAGCGAAGCAGCCAGGCCTGCTGGACAGAGACCCCAGCTGGGCCCACAGCTGTGAGGTGGTGGCTGTCCAGCGGAGGTTGGAGCCACAGCACCAGGTGCAAGAGGCTGCTTTTCCCAGCACACGGCCACTTGCTGTATCTTCAGGGGGTGCAGCCACCAGGCGATGAGGAAGCAAACCCACATGGACCAGCTGCTGAGAGCTTCCCCCTCCCAGCCACAGGCTGGGATTGCAGAGTTCTGGCTCGCTCCCCAAACCAGCCTGGTCACAAGAATTCCCGGCTGCTTCCCTGCTACTGCCCAGCTCCCAGCTCATATCCTGCCCGGACTCCCCCTACCCCTTTCTCCTCCCAGTCTCCCCCTCCGACTCCAGGGCTATGACTACACTCATGGCTTCTTGCATGAGTAAGATGCAAATGAGGCTAAGTGGAATATCGCTGAGCCTCATTTGCATAGCTAATGAGCCACCATTTTTGCAGAAGAGGCTCTTGCGCCAGAAGGAGCTGTCTACACGGCCCCTTCTTGCGCAACAAAAATTGTTACTCTGATTATTTTCAGGAATAAGGGCATTACGCAAGAGGGTTCTTCTGGCACAAGAGCCTCTTCTGCAAAAAACGGCGGCTCATTAGCTATGCAAATGAGGCTCAGCGATATTCCATGCTTAACTTCATTTGCATATTTCTGGCTCAAGAAGCCCTGGAGGAGAGCGCTGCTGGGCCACTGCCCGCCTATCTCCCCGCGCAGCTCAAGCTGAGCCCTGCAGTCTGTGCCCACGCTCCACAACAGTGGTTCTCAACCCCACTACCTGCGGTTTGCAGACACACCGTTTTCTTTCTACCAGTGCAACACAGTTTTTTAAACAACTTAATGGGAGGCGGGCGGGTGATGACATTTTGGGTGTAAAAAGTACAAAGATTATAAAGTGCTGTAACACTTTAAAATTCTGTTTTCTCCAAATGTCAGTGGTGGTGATGCACCCCCCAGGCTCCTCATACTGCCGGGGGAGACGCTGCTCCACAAGGCCCCCTTAGAGCAGACTGGAGCTGAGGGCTCCCCAGCCCATGGTGCGCAGAATAGCTCAGTGAACGGGCCGGGCCGCTGCGGGATTCACCTGCCAGGGTCAAGGAGTCCTGTGGCACCTTATAGACTAAGGGTATGTCTACACTACCCCGCTAGTTCGAACTAGGGGGGTAATGTATGCATACCGAACTTGCTAATGAAGCCCGGGATTTGAATTTCCCGGGCTTCATTAGCATAAAGCCGGCGCCGCCATTTTTAAAAGCCAGTTAGTGTGAACCCCGTGCCGCGCGGCTACACGCGGCACGGGCTAGATAGTTCGGAATAGCTAGCTAGTTCGAACTATCTGTACACCTCATTCCACGAGGAGTACAGATAGTTCGGAATGGCTACGTAGTTCGAACTATCTAGCCCGTGCCGCGTGTAGCCGCGCGGCACGGGGTTCGCACTAGCCGGCTTTTAAAAATGGCGGTGCCGGCTTTATGCTAATGAAGCCCGGGAAATTCAAATCCCGGGCTTCATTAGCAAGTTCGGTATGCATACATTACCCCCCTAGTTCGAACTAGTGGGGTAGTGTAGACATACCCTGACAGATGTGTTGGAGCAGAAGCGTTCCTGGGCAGAGACCCACTTCATCAGATGCATGTACTGGAAATTCCAGAGGCAGGTATAAATATACAGAGACAAATTTGCATTCAGACTAACACGGCTACCCCTCTGATACCTGACACCATGCAAGGCACTGCATTCAACCGTATGGCATGGAAATCCATCAACCTCATGAAGAAACTTGCACATGCACAGACAGATATCACCTGCAGATTTATACCTGCCTCTGGAATTTCCACTATGTGCATCTGACCAAGTGGGTCTCTGCCCACGAAAGCTTTTGCTCCAACAGATCTGTTGGTCTATAAGGTGCCCCAGGACTCCTCGTCACTTTTGCAGATTCAGACTAACACGGCAACCCCTCTGATACCTACCAGGGTCACTCGCCCTAGGCTGGAGCTTCCAGCTACTGGCTGTAGGTCACACCCCAGAGGCCTGGCCAAGGGGCGCTGCCACTGGCACTGTCCAGTGCTGAGTGAGTAGAGCATCCCTGGAGAGCAGCTGGCTGGGAGGCAGGCGGGGGACTGGCCAATCTGGGGGACACCTGGCCCTGGGTTACATCAAAGACAGCCCCCTCCCTGGAACCGGCAGGTGGGACAGGGGAGCTGGGGAGCCTTGCAAATGAAGCCTCCACACCAGCTTGCAAGCTACTGAGACCCACTGCTGAGGTCCCAGGGCAGTTCAGCCCCAGAATCTACAGGACTCCCTGGCCATGATGCCAGCGGGGGGGGGGGAGCAAATTGATGCTAGCAGGAGTGTGTGGCGGGGGAGGAAGCTGCATCCCAGCTACCTGTGCCCTGGCACCCAGGATGAGCCCCTCACAGCCAGCTGGGCACCCCTGGGAAATCACCCCCCCCCCCGATCGCCTCTCCTCATTTCACTTCCCCAGCCCGGCTGAAAGAGACCCCTCCCCCCGCCTTGTCCTCAGCACTGGATCGCTGGCCTCGCCGAACCCCTCTGTCGGCACTGAGCTTTCGCTGCCACTGAGCTTGCCGGGCCAGCATCGTGGCCCCAGGATTCCTGCTTGTACCTTTGCCCCATTCGGCTGAGCCTTTTCCTGCAGGGCGGCTGGCAGCAGCTGGGCTCATGCACCTGGGGGCCGGGCAGCAGGAAGCAGCCGTGCAAGGCACGAGGATGGCTGGCTGTTGGGCGAGGGGGTAGGGGGGGCACTTAAGCAGGCAGCGCATGTGCCGCTCGGATGTTGCCCAACCTCGCCGACAAAGGCTCTTGCACAAAGTGTGGGTTAGACACCACTGGACCCAAGGAAAACATTTCCTAAGAAGCCCAGGCGCCCGTCCAATGGCAACAAAGCACAGAGAACATGCCTCATCATCTCCTGGCTCCACGAGTTCCCGGGCCATTGGCTGCCCAGTGCCCAGCTATTGCACAGGGTCCTCACGCATCCTGCTCCCAGGCCTGGCCTTCCCTGGCATGCAATCGATCCCCGTAGGATGGGCCAAGACCCTGTGGCCTGCCAAGGAAGGTGGGTCGCCCAGACTCGGGCAGGCAGCGAGACACCATCTCACTGCCAGCCAGGGCAGACTGGAGCACGCTCCCGGGACAGGCGGCGTGAGTCACTCATCATGAGGGGTTCGCTTGGTGGAACAGCCCACGTCCTGCCTGGCTTGTCAGAAGTGGAGATGAGACCCCCCAAGGGTGTAACTGTAGCCACGTCACACCTCAGATGCACTCCCCAGGAACCTAGCCCTGCAACACACCCCATGGCCAGCTCTGTCCACAAGCAACACGGTCATAGGACCTAACCACGCCGGCCGCCACGTCAGGGGCTCATACAACTGCACAGCCTCTGATGTGAGCTATGCCAGCTGGTGCCATGTCCACTGGCCAAGTCGGACAGCCTCTGCGCCAAAGGAGAAACAGGCACAAGACCAACATGGGAGCCCGCCGAAACCTGCCTGGGCACGGATCGAACAATCACACTCGTCTCCAAAGGAATGTCCCCAGCCAATGGCCGAGAGCGCAGAACTGACATTCAGCCACACACTGGACACTGTTGCCCTGGGCTTGAACAAAGACACTAACTGGCTGCAAATGATAAATCCCGTCTTCCCTGCATTTAACACCATCCAAAGCTACGTTTGGGACGCTTCCAGCCCACTTAACTAGCCTCCTTAACACCGGTCCTACAATCGACAGGTTCCTTTTTCTTCTTTTACAAAATACTTGGCGTATGTAGTGGAGGGTGCTGTCCTTTCCGGCATTCACTGGGCGCTAGGCTTGGGCTGTGGGTGACCCCTACTGGCCTGCGTCTGTGAGCACTGCCCAGCGGGGGGCACCCTGAGGACCCTCAGGTCACGTAGTCCATGGCCCACCCAGTTCTTACTTGTCCAAGGAAGGGGTCTGAACAAAGGACGGGGGGGCTTGGAGAAGGCAGTCTTGGCTGGGAAAACATGAAGAGAAGGGACTAAGCTGAGTCTGAGGCTCCCCCAGGGGTCTGAGGCTGCCTAGCTCTCTCCTGTAACCGCATCCCGTCTGTGCTGGGCTGTGTCCTGGAGGAGCCATAACCCCCCTGTTCTACTGGCTGGTGGTCTCACCTTGCTGCGCAGGGGGTGCAGGACCGGGGTACCCGCCACACGTGGCTTCTGTTATTCCTCTCCAGTTCATCATCTCAGCTGTTTTGGTGACCGCTCCCAGAAATGATTGTGTAGGACTCAATGCAGCGGCATCCCACTGGGGAGCCGCCTTCCCAAGGGGCCAGGGTCCCAACGGACCTTGGAGATCTGAACTCCCCTTTCAGACCCACCAGCGGGCCCCCAGGGAGGGAAGGGGTGAGGCCAGCCCATGGTCCTACCAGAACAGGGAGCTTTGGCCTCCGGGATTCAGTCCAGTCCCAGAGCCACTTCATGAAAAGCCGCCCCCAGATAATACCCCAGTGCACCAGTCCCAAGTGTGGAGGAGCCTGGCCTGGAGCCTGTGGGGGTGGTGGGTGGGAGGGAGGATGCGGAGGCCGCAGTGCTGACGCCACGAGGAAGCGAGGGAGGGAGAGCAGGGCGCCGAGGCCCTGGCATGGGGTGACGGAAAAAAGAGTTTCCAAGACCCGTCCCGGAAACAGCCTGTCGCTCGGTGGTAGGAGAGGGAGTCCAGAGCCCAGCCTGCCGACAGAGGGGTCGCGCGCCCTTTGGGCTCTCAGTCACAGTGGAGCCATCGGAGGGGGGCCGGCTCCCTGCCTCCTACGCTCCAGAGCCACTGCCCTGGGATGTGTGTGTGGGGGGGGGAAGAGATCCTATGGGGGGGACTTCAAGTCCGCCTTCAAGTAGTGAAGCCCAGCTGTTCCCAGGGAGGTCCAAGCAGCCCCTGCCATACACTGCCCCGGGCTCTGGCTCGTCCCTGGGGAGCTGCCTGGGCCTGGCCCGCTTCGGGGACAGAGATGAGGTGTGTCTGGGGGGCTGGGGCGAGTTGGGGGGAGGGGGAGTCTGCCGTCTGTCCCAGCCAGGCCATGGTAGGACGGGCGCTTCGTGGCCATGCTCTCTTGTCCCGCAGCCTCCAGCTGTCGGATGCTGGGACTGGCTGACTGGGGACAGGCCTGTCGGTCCCCTCTCCCCACACCTGCTCAGAGCTTGCTACCAGGCTAGACGGCCCCTCGGCCTGGCCCAGAGTGGCTGCTCTTCTGTCCAGGGGTCTGCTCAGACGGAGCAGCAACTCCCAGCATGCTGGGGTGAATGCTGCCCAAAGCCTGCCTCTCCGCCTTGCTGCCACCCCTCAAGATCAGCTGCCGGGGGCGGGGGGCAGCCCCATTTACTAGTGCAGGAGAGCACCAGCCACCCATCGCCCTGGCTCATGGCCTACCCACCTGCCCCCCAAAGCGCTCACCGGCCCTGGGCAGGGAGCAGCATCACCGCCCCCCCTGCAGGGTCAGGGCATTGTCCAGGCCAGCCCAGGGACTGCCTTAGGACCCTTGGCCAGTCGCTGGCAGGGCTCAGCAGGGCTCGGCAGGCGCCGAGGGGTGAAGCCGCCTGGCCCAGGTTGGCAGGAGACAGACTCACCTCTTCTCCTTGCTCCCAATGGATTACAAGGGCCTGGCATGGGGCCCCCTCCCTGACTCCTGCCAGCGCAGCCTCGGGGCACCCAGCCAGGGACGGGGTGGGGCAGGGGTCCCTAAACAGCATGTTTCTTGGTGGGGCTGTGTGGGTAATGGGGTCAGCTGCTTGACACACTCCCCGCTCATGGCCATGCCACAACCTGCTCCCAACAAGCCTCACCCCCTTTTGTGGCCAGGTTGCTCCCCCTCCTTGGGGACCCAGGTCTGCACGTACACAGAGCTGCAAAAGGCCCCAAAGCCCAGCCCACGGCTCCCCACCTCTTCGCAGCCCGCACCCAGGCGCTTCCTGCCTAAGGCCTCGGGAGCGAAACCCCCACTCCATGTGCCGGCGAGAGCCTGTTCACACCCAGGAACCTGCAACTCACCCGGCTCCGAGGCCGTCCCTGCCTACAGCTTCCACCTCACGCCAGCCGCCGGCCGGCCGGACTGGGAACGAGCCTGATCCCTGCCAGATGGGCGGTCCCAAGCCCCGCAGCCCAAAAGGGGCTAATCCCCCTTGTAGCCCTCCGTGTGCTCACAAGCCCGTGTGTGCTCTTGCTGTGTGCACACGTGGGGGCGTGTGTGTGCATCCCACCATGACTGGGGGGTGCAAACAGAGCTGGGGCGTTGCTGTGCTAGCAGGCATCATGGAGCCCGCCAGCCAGTTCTTTGCTCCCTAGACAATGGCAGCAGCACTGGAGGTCATGGCTGTGCCACAGAGCTGGTCGCAGCTCCGAGACCCATTTTCAGGCCAGCCTGGATTCCCTGCCATGCAGGAGAGTTGAGCCTGGCGTGTGTGGCGAGCCGAGGGCAGGCAGAGTTGGTGTCACGTGCTGCCTCACCGAGCAACCCCGACCTGGTAGGAAACCAAAGCGTGAGCAGAGTCTGGAGGCGACAGGCAGGGCGTAGCTCGTTCTGCTTCTCTGGCAAGGCTGTTTCTCCGCCTGGCCAAAGCAAAGCCAGGGTGGGGTCAGCAGATGCTCACGCAGTCCCACAAAGGCAGGGCCGGGGGGCTCTCGGGAGGAGGGGGGTCTGGCGGGACCTCCTCCCCTCGGTGGGCTGGAAATGTCTGCTGGGGTCCTGGACTCCCAAGTCCACGCAGCTCGGGCGCCCGTGGGGGCAGGACGCAGGCTGGTGCGGTGCCCTGCGTGGGCGGGGCTCCAAGGTGGCGCCATCTTCTGCCTAATACACAATCATCATAAAAACCAGGCCTGCGCTCTTGGGCAGCTCAGCAGCCTCAGGTCTGGGTCGTGGGCAAATGGGCTTGTTCTGCCCCCTGGCGGTTGTGAGGGGGAGGGAAGGCAGGTAATTGAGGACTTCCCAGAGGCTGAGCGGCAGCGGGGGAAGGACAAGCTGGAGGTCTCAGTCTCTGCCCCGCAGCATGAGGCACCCCACTCCGTGTGGCCCCTGGGGGCCCGCTTGCCGCATCACGCCCTGGCTGAGCATGATGGGCTACTGGGGGACATGCAAGGACCAGATTCTGCCTGTCCAGGCTCTGAGGACCTCAAAGCACATGCCACAAGCCCCGTGTCATGAGACTGGTTCAGGGCCCGGTGCCCCCACCCGCCTTCAGGGGATTTCAAACAAGAAGGGAGGGTGGGCCGGAGAGGGGGAGGGACAGGCCTATGCAGAAGGTCCAGAGGAGGAAGAGGAGCTAGGAGGCCTAAGAAGGTCCTGGCCCAAAAACAGCCAGCCAGGGAATGGGAGGCTATCTGTGGGTGGAACCTAAACCGAGGCCCTGGGCCAGGCCTGCTGGGAGCTAGCCGCGGGGACTTTGTACTCAGTGGCTCCTGTTGTGGGTCCCAGGGGAAGTCAGGAGGGTCCAGGAGGAAGGGGCTGGAGCGTGTGGCTACAGGCGTTCATGGGGCTCAACACCTGGAGAGGGAGAGAACCCCCCTCGTCTGCCTGCAGGAAGGCGCTCCCTGGATGTGCACTGGGGCTTAGTTATGCTTCGGCACTAGGGGCTTTTTAACTGGGGGGGGGGGGGGTTCCAGTGCTGCCACCCTACCACGCATGGGGCCACCACATTCAGTTCCCCTTTGGAGAAACTGAGGCACAGCTGGGGGATTTTAATTTTCCAAAATGGCCACCAGTTCTATTTGCCTCTGTTTTGGGGAACCCCAGATGAGACCCTGGTGGGCTGCTTTGCTGAGCACCCCTGTTAGAGTGTGTACTCCCCACCGTGCCTCAGTGACCCACTGACTGTCTTCATCTAGCCCATCTCAGGGCAAGTTGCAGTCTGTACGGGCTGCTCATCACCGGCACCGGGTGCATCTCTGCTGCTCCGCTTACCTGGGCTGTGTTGCTACCACCCTCCAAGCCCTGGGCCTTGCCCCAGGCCCTTAGCCGGCACTCCGCTAGCCCTGCCTGGCCACCCCAATACTGTTCTCCCTCCTGGGAGCTTCCTGCTCCCTCTGCTGCCAGCTCTTCACTGCTCTCCCCTCCCTGAAGCAAACTGTTTGGCTATGTCTCCATTGGCACGATCTTGTGCCAAAGCTTTTGCTCTAGTCAGTGGCACTAGGCGGGGTGATGGCTGTTCCGTGGCACTAGGCAGGGGTGATGGCTGTTCAGGGGCACTAGGCAGGGGTGATGGCTGTTCAGGGGCACTAGGTGGGGTGATGGCTGTTCCGTGGCACTAGGCAGGGCCGATGGCTGTTCAGGGGCACTAGGTGGGGTGATGGCTGTTCCGTGGCACTAGGCGAGGTGATGGCTGTTCAGGGGCACTAGGCAGGATGATGGCTGTTCAGGGGCACTAGGCAGGGCCGATGGCTGTTCAGGGGCACTAGGTGGGGTGATGGCTGTTCCGTGGCACTAGGCGAGGTGATGGCTGTTCCGTGGCACTAGGCAGGGTGATGGCTGTTCAGGGGCACTAGGCAGGGGCAATGGCTGTTCAGGGGCACTAGGCGGGGTGATGGCTGTTCTGTGGCACTAGGCAGGGGCGATGGCTGTTCAGGGGCACTAGGTGGGGTGATGGCTGTTCCGTGGCACTAGGCGAGGTGATGGCTGTTCAGGGGCACTAGGCAGGGTGATGGCTGTTCAGGGGCACTAGGCAGGGCCGATGGCTGTTCAGGGGCACTAGGCAGGGTGATGGCTGTTCAGGGGCACTAGGCAGGGGCAATGGCTGTTCAGGGGCACTAGGCGAGGTGATGGCTGTTCAGGGGCACTAGGCAGGGTGATGGCTGTTCAGGGGCACTAGGCAGGGGCAATGGCTGTTCAGGGGCACTAGGTGGGGTGATGGCTGTTCCGTGGCACTAGGCAGGGCCGATGGCTGTTCAGGGGCACTAGGTGGGGTGATGGCTGTTCCGTGGCACTAGGCGAGGTGATGGCTGTTCAGGGGCACTAGGCAGGATGATGGCTGTTCAGGGGCACTAGGCAGGGCCGATGGCTGTTCAGGGGCACTAGGTGGGGTGATGGCTGTTCCGTGGCACTAGGCGAGGTGATGGCTGTTCCGTGGCACTAGGCAGGGTGATGGCTGTTCAGGGGCACTAGGCAGGGGCAATGGCTGTTCAGGGGCACTAGGCGGGGTGATGGCTGTTCTGTGGCACTAGGCAGGGGCGATGGCTGTTCAGGGGCACTAGGTGGGGTGATGGCTGTTCCGTGGCACTAGGCGAGGTGATGGCTGTTCAGGGGCACTAGGCAGGGTGATGGCTGTTCAGGGGCACTAGGCAGGGGCAATGGCTGTTCAGGGGCACTAGGTGGGGTGATGGCTGTTCTGTGGCACTAGGCAGGGGCGATGGCTGTTCAGGGGCACTAGGCAGGGGTGATGGCTGTTCAGGGGCACTAGGCAGGGGCGATGGCTGTTCAGGGGCACTAGGCGAGGTGATGGCTGTTCCGTGGCACTAAGCAGGGGTGATGGCTGTTCAGGGGCACTAGGCGAGGTGATGGCTGTTCAGGGGCACTAGGCAGGAGTGATGGCTGTTCCGTGGCACTAGGCGAGGTGATGGCTGTTCAGGGGCACTAGGCAGGGGTGATGGCTGTTCAGTGGCACTAGGTGAGGTGATGGCTGTTCAGGGGCACTAGGCAGGGGTGATGGCTGTTCCGTGGCACTAGGCAGAGGCGATGGCTGTTCAGGGGCACTAGGCGGGGCGATGGCTGTTCCGTGGCACTAGGCGGGGTGATGGCTGTTCCGTGGCACTAGGCAGGGGTGATGGCTGTTCAGTGGCACTAGGCGGGGCGATAACTGTTCCGTGGCACTAGGCAGGGGCAATGGCTGTTCAGGGGCACTAAGCGGGGTGATGGCTAGTCAGTGGCACTAGGCAGGGGCGATGGCTGTTCCGTGGCAGTAGGCAGGGGTGATGGCTGTTCAGTGGCACTAGGCGAGGTGATGGCTAGTCCGTGGCACTAGGCGGGGCGATGGCTGTTCAGGGGCACTAGGCAGGGGCGATGGCTGTTCCGTGGCACTAGGCAGGGGCAATGGCTGTTCAAGGGCACTAGGCGGGGCGGTGGCTGTTCCGTGGCACTAGGCAGGGTTGATGGCTGTTCAGGGGCACTAGGCAGGGGCGATGGCTGTTCCGTGGCACTAGGCAGGGGTGATGGCTGTTCAGGGGCACTAGGCAGGGGCAATGGCTGTTCCGTGGCACTAGGCAGGGGCGATGGCTGTTCAGAAGCACTAGGCGGGGTGATGGCTAGTCAGTGGCACTAGGCAGGGGCAATGGCTGTTCCGTGGCACTAGGCGGGGCGATGGCTGTTCAGGGGCACTAGGCGGGGCGATGGCTGTTCAGTGGCACTAGGCAGGGGTGATGGCTGTTCAGTGGCACTAGGCGGGGCGATGGCTGTTCAGTGGCACTAGGGGGGGCGATGGCTGTTCCATGGCACTAGGCAGGGGCAATGGCTGTTCAAGGGCACTAGGCGGGGCGATGGCTGTTCCGTGGCACTAGGCAGGGGTGATGGCTGTTCAGGGGCACTAGGCAGGGGCGATGGCTGTTCCGTGGCACTAGGCAGGGGTGATGGCTGTTCAGGGGCACTAGGCAGAGGCAATGGCTGTTCCGTGGCACTAGGCAGGGGCGATGGCTGTTCAGGAGCACTAGGCGGGGTGATGGCTAGTCAGTGGCACTAGGCAGGGGCAATGGCTGTTCCGTGGCACTAGGCGGGGCGATGGCTGTTCAGGGGCACTAGGCGGGGCGATAACTGTTCCGTGGCATTAGGCAGGGGCAATGGCTGTTCAGGGGCACTAAGCGGGGTGATGGCTAGTCAGTGGCACTAGGCAGGGGCGATGGCTGTTCAGTGGCACTAGGCGGGGCGATGGCTGTTCCGTGGCACTAGGCAGGGGTGATGGCTGTTCAGTGGCACTAGGCGGGGCGATGGCTGTTCAGTGGCACTAGGTGGGGCGATGGCTGTTCAGTGGCACTAGGCAGGGGCAATGGCTGTTCAGTGGCACTAGGTGGGGCGATGGCTGTTCAGTGGCACTAGGTGGGGCGATGGCTGTTCAGGGGCACTAGGCAGGGGCGATGGCTGTTCAGGGGCACTAGGCAGGGGTGATGGCTGTTCAGTGGCACTAGGCGAGGTGATGGCTAGTCCGTGGCACTAGGCGGGGCGATGGCTGTTCAGGGGCACTAGGCAGGGGCGATGGCTGTTCCGTGGCACTAGGCAGGGGCGATGGCTGTTCCGTGGCACTAGGCAGGGGCGATGGCTGTTCAGGGGCACTAGGCGGGGCGATGGCTGTTCCGTGGCACTAGGCAGGGGTGATGGCTGTTCAGGGGCACTAGGCAGGGGCAATGGCTGTTCCGTGGCACTAGGCAGGGGCAATGGCTGTTCCGTGGCACTAGGCAGGGGCGATGGCTGTTCAGGGGCACTAGGCGGGGTGATGGCTAGTCAGTGGCACTAGGCAGGGGCAATGGCTGTTCCGTGGCACTAGGCGGGGCGATGGCTGTTCAGGGGCACTAGGCAGGGGTGATGGCTGTTCCGTGGCACTAGGCGGGGCGATGGCTGTTCAGGGGCACTAGGCGGGGCGATGGCTGTTCAGTGGCACTAGGCAGGGGCGATGGCTGTTCAGTGGCACTAGGCAGGGCGATGGCTGTTCCGTGGCACTAGGCAGGGGTGATGGCTGTTCAGTGGCACTAGGCGGGGCGATGGCTGTTCAGTGGCACTAGGTGGGGCGATGGCTGTTCATTGGCACTAGGCAGGGGTGATGGGTGTTCCGTGGCACTAGGCAGGGGTGATGGCTGTTCCGTGGCACTAGGCGGGGCGATGGCTGTTCAGTGGCACTAGGCAGGGGTGATGGCTGTTCCGTGGCACTAGGCAGGGGCAATGGCTGTTCAGTGGCACTAGGCGGGGTGATGGCTTTTCAGGGGCACTAGGCGGGGTGATGGCTGTTCAGTGGCACTAGGCGGGGTGATGGCTGTTCCGTGGCACTAGGCAGGGGTGATGGCTGTTCAGGGGCACTAGGCAGGGGTGATGGCTGTTCTGTGGCACTAGGCAGGGGTGATGGCTAGTCAGTGGCACTAGGCGGGGTGATGGCTGTTCAGGGGCACTAGGCAGGGGTGATGGCTGTTCTGTGGCACTAGGCAGGGGTGATGGCTGTTCAGTGGCCACTAGGCGCACAGTCCGGGGCCCGCCCCCAAGGCACACGGCACATGTGCGGGCCGGCCATGGCCGCTGGCGCACAGCCCGGGGCCCGCCCCCGGGGCGCACCGCACATGCGCTGCCCAGCCTGGCCCAGCCAGTGCTACTGGTGCGCGCGCCGGGCCATGCAGGGCCCCACAGCCATGGGGGGAAGGGCGCTGCTGGCCGGCGCCGTGGGGCCTGATGGCAGCTGTAAGGGATCCCGTGAGCCCCGTACAGATGCCATCAGGAGCCCCCATCGGTTGGCGCCCTGGGCAGCTGCCTGGCTCGCCCATGCCTCCGTCCTGTGTGAGGGCTGAGGGCCCAGGCCGACTGGCCTGAGAGACCCGTTGCTGTTCAAAGCTCAATAGACCCTCCTGTTCGGTGCTGGCTGATAGTCGCTCTGCTCTAGGGAACAGGGGGGGGGGCTGGTCCTTCTGGGGCCCCCCGAAGGAGCTCATGGCAGAGGCAGGTGGCTGCAGGTCCTGAGAGGCACCATCTCGAAGGGGGAGGGGCAGACCCCCCGGTGAGAGGGGCCCCCGAAAAGGGGCCGTCTCTCTGCCGCTGGAGTGGAGGGGCTCCCCGAAAAGGGGCCGTCTCACTGGAGGGTGGGGTCCGCCCAGGAGCCGAGTGGCCACGTGTGGCCTCGACCTGTGAGCCGTGACACATTCACTCTCAGCTGTGCCCCAAGCATGGGGCAAAAGTGAAAGGCGGGACCAGAGAAGGGCAGATGGTTCTGAGCCTGGCCCTGGCATGACTGCGCGTCATCTTATCTCACAACGGAGAGACCAGACTGTCTCTCGGCTTGGCGGCACAGCTCAAAGCCATCCTGATTGCATGACTGGCTGGGAGCTCCCTGGCTCGCCCTGCTATGCGTAGTGTTTACAGCCCTTCTGCCAGACAAAGCCAGCAGCAGTCAGAGCCAGGCTCAACATCCTCTCCATCCATCCAACACCGAACCGGCTCAAGCCCCCACCCAGTGACCTAGGAAATCCACAGCCCACCCCCGGGCGCCTCTGGGAGGCCATGCTTGGCATTGATTTTGGGAGAACACACAGAGCTTCTCACCACAGCCATGAATAGAAGTCCTGCCCCATCTTCTCCACCTCTAGAAAGAGCTTTGCCCCATCCCTCCACCCCCATGCATAGGACCCCACTGGCTCTGCCAAGGGCTCTCCCATCTTCACTTCTGGGACTCTGGGGAGAAATGGGACCAGGGCTGTGATGCTGGCTGCAAGGACTGGCTGGTACCTACCGGAGCTCTTCCTAGGGCTGGCCAGGCAAAGCGACATCCCCGTGGACCTGGTGTTCCGCACCAGCCACAGCTGCTCTGTGACTACTGCCCCGACAAAACTTCCTTTGAACTAGTTGTCACATTACTGGATTTTAAGGAGAGCAGCCAGGTCATTGCTGCACCCATGGGGGGAGGGGTGCCCATAAGTCTGTACAAAGGAGGCCATGTGAAGTGTCAAATTAAAGCGTATGTTCTACTGATTCTATATGTGCTACTCATATAATGGCATGATGTCTGTATGTGGAGTTATGAAGATGGGCTCTGTGCTGTTGATGGAACGTTCTCTGCCTGAGATAGAGAGGTGGGCCAGGCCTGCCTGGCCCGAAGAAGGAATGTCCAGTCAATGACTGTGCTAATTAGCACAGCTCCAGGGACAATGGCTCTCAAGGTGGCCAATCCACACCTGAGGAATGTGTCTGGAACCTGCAAACCAGCCAATACCATGGCTGCTGACATGGGACACAGGGATAGGTCACTGGGCCATGTGACCCACTCCAGCTTGGAAGGTACCAGGAATGGATCTAAAGTGCCATGAGGCAAACTCCATCTTGTCTGCAATTCTGCTCCTGATCCCAGATGCAGCCTAGTGAAGGACAGCGAGCCGGGAAGAAGCACGGACCCATCCTGACATAGGATGTACACCAGAGACTTTTAAGCCAGCAGTTTGTAACATCTCTGCTGAGAGCCTGCATTGAGAACTGGGTGATTGGTGCATGTCATGTATTTTCTTTAACAACCTCACTCTCCACCTTTTCTTTCTTTTAGTAATAAACCTGTGGGCTGTGTCTACACTGGGCCACTTATTCCGGAAAAGCAGCTGCTTGCTTTTCCAGAAAAGCAATAACAATCTACTGTAAAATTGTCAGTGTTTTTCTGGAAAAACTGCTGCTCCCATTCGGGCAAAAGTCTTTTTCCAGAAAAACTGTTCCGGAAAAGGGCCAATGTAGACAGCACAGTAGTCTTTTCCGCAAAAAAGCCCCGATCGCGAAAATGACGATTGGGGCTTTTTTCCGGAAAAGCACGTCTACATTGGCCACGGACACTTTTCCGGAAAAAGTGCTTTTCCAGAAAAGCAGCCTGCCAATGTAGACGCGCTTTTTCCGGAAATACTTATAACAGAAAACTGTTCCGTTTTAAGCATTTCCGGAAAAGGGTGCCAGTGTAGAGACAGCCTTAGATTTTAGATTCTAAAGGATTAGCCCAGCGTGCTCTCATGGGTGAGATCCAAAGTGTAAATTGACTGGGAACTGTGGCTGGTCTTTTGGGACCACGAGGATCCATTCAGGATAGATGAGATTGGATTCTATAACCCCTTACCTGCGTGTTGGGCCCAGGGCTTGTTGTGGCACAGGGAGGGCTTAGGTGTCTGAGGGGTTTTGCTCATGTGGCTTGCTGGCTGGATTGTCAGCTGGAGTGTTCGGTGGGACTGGTTTGAGGCCTATTTGGGAAAGGCCTCCAGTCAGGGGCTGTAAGGAGCCCTGAGTTTGAGCAATTCACTCTGAGCGGACGCCCTCAATGGTGCCCAGACTCAGCCCGGTCCATCACACTAGCCAGCCCTCAGACTGATCAGGCCTTTGCTGAAAGGCTTTCCCTCTTCAAACTCAGAGGAAACAAACAGCTCGTAAAAGAGCCATGAACGGGACACCCACGCTTCTGGCAAGGTTTGGAAGAAACTAATTTCCATGAGCACTTCCCTGTCTCCTAGGCAGGCAGGCAGCCAGGAGAGGAGATAAGAATCCTGGAAGTTCAGATGTTACCTGGTTTTAACAGTTCACTTCTGCCCTGTTGCGGGAGGTACAGCCCCATTGTTTACTGCTGCTTTTGGCTGCACGTGTAGCCAACACACGGTTAAATACCAATCCAAGTGTATTCTGTCTGGTTTGAAAACATTCGCCCACTTTAAAACAGGGTTGGAAAAACACAATACTGCACAGAGGCCTATTTAACAAATATTAGACTGAGCAGCTAACCCGTGTTAGCGTTGCCCTCCCCTGGAATACATCAGAACTGCTCACTTGTAATCCGGATGTAGAGCCTTGTGCAGATACAACATTTGTATCCACAAAAATGAGCCGTGACTGTCTGCACCCACCTCCACAGATGCAGGGACCGCTGGCTATCAAGTGGCTACCCGTGGATTTGCTGGTGCTAGGGACAGGTTCTGCATAGCATCCCAATAGTTTCACAGGGCTTCTCTGTTGGCTCAGGTGGTGCGAGGGACCTGTGGTTTTGGAGCACGAGGATCAGGATTTATTCTTGCTGTCCTCCTCAATGCCAAGGGATGGGATGATTCACTTTGACCCTTCCACACAGACTGTCTGGGGACATCACAGCACAGGGCCATGCAGAGAAAGTTTCTAGAATGATTTCCGAGGGGGGTTGAAAAGTGCCTCGCCACACAACAACCACGGGAAAACTAGGCCACATTTTTTTTGTTTTGTTTATCAAAAAATGTAATTTCTGGCAAACAAACCCATATTCAAATGTTTGGTGGTGGGGAGAAGAGGTGAAGGATTTTTTTCCCATAGACAATTGCTACATCAACAATATGTCTTGAACACTTATGCCTTTACTGCGTTATTGGTGATTCTAGCATTTCCATCTAGTAATGGACTAATACCACTGTCAGCAATTTTTTCTTCCTAACTTAAGGACAATAAGGAGTTTTAAAAACAATGCTGCCGGCCGTAGTTTTTTCCTTGTGTCCCTTGGCTTCCCAAATCAATTTTCTACAATTTCTAACTTCTAGTTTATATTTCTTACTGTCGACTCCTCTTTTCTTCCACTTGTTGTGTTTTATTTTAATGTTTACAGCTGCCTCTCTTATCCTCTACACCAGCAGTTTTCTTCCTCAGATGTGGGATTGTGGCTTTTGGGGCATCTAGTAAGGTATCATTAAATTATTTACGATCAGTCACATTTTCTGATTACATTCTTCCTCCCAGCTGATGTAGCTCATAACTTTAAAATACCAGGCATATATATCACTGATCTGACTTTTATTCTGGTGATACATTTTAAATGTTAACAAGTCATGATCACTTGTACCTACACGATTGTTATCTCTTAGTTCTGTGAGCAGTTCCTCTTTATCTGTGAGGACAAGGTCTAATATAGAGCTGACTGCAACAGTCTTTGAGTTAGGAAATTGTCCTCTATAATATTTAGAAATTCAAAGATGGTTTAGTCCAGACACCATGCGACTGCAGCATATGTCATTCAAATTGAAGTCCCTATGGTTTCACAGGTTTTTTTCCTACACATTATAGATAGGGGTGTAAAGAGGCAGTCAACCTATTCCCTAGTAATTTTGAGGCTCTGTGGTAGACACCACTTAGTAACTCATCTTGCACGAGCTTCATACACATTCAGGATAACTCTCTTCCCAGGAATCAGTGACTGGAAACAGGTAATTCCATTTTTGACATCGCGTGCACTTCCCTCTCCATCTTTGCCTGCTCAGCCCTTCCTAAATAGGTGATAACAATTGGCTTCAACATTACAGCCATGTGACTCGTCCCGCCAGGACCTGGAAATGCGAACAAGGTGGAATTTATGCTCATAAATGAGCAATTCCCGTTCCCCATGCTTGTTACCTAGGCTCCTACATGGGCAGTTCAAGAATCTCTTTTCTTTTGCCCTGTGGCTCCTTAATTTTGTTTGCAACATCTTGATGTTTGTGCTGCGCACAGGTGAGGCGACAGACTCACTGGGCCACTGGGTAAGAGACCCAGTTCCATGTTGTTCCTGGAAGGGCTGAGCCCTGGGCAGTGGCAGGAGGGTGAAGGGGAAGGCTAGAGGAGCAGGTAAGCCTAGGAAGGGGAGGGGGAGGGTGGGCAGCAGGAGGAGAAGGGGAGGGCTTGGGAGGTGGTCTGCAGTCTGAGGCTAGCCCTCCCTCTACTCTGAGGCGCTGTGCAGCTCCCGACAGAGAAGCCAAGGCTGCTGCGTGCTCCTGGGACACTCCTCCGTTGCCCAGGTTGGTATTTGCTGGTTGTCAGGACAAGGCAGGTGCCGGCCTCCCCACCAACCCAGGAGCTCGGCCAAGGTCCAAGCCATCAGCAAGGGTGGAGAAGTGGCAGGGATGAGCCCTGGACAGCGCTGGAGGGGTGGAGACCCAGAACCACAGGTAAGCAGCGAGGAGGGGCAGAGCTGGAGACCCCGGGTTGCTGGGGGGCCACCAGGATGAGCGCAGTGAGGGGGGAGCTGTGGGGCTGGGAGAAGTGTGGGTCAAATGCTTGCCAGGAAGAGGGCAAAGTGGGTCCAGAGCCCAGCTCTGCAAGAGGAGGCATGAGGGTCCTGGCGGCAGATGAGGGGATCCCTTTGGGGGGCTGCCAGGGAGGGTGGTGGGGTGGGATAAAACCGGCAGGGGCGCTGCTGCGGGTGGGGGTTGCGGTGCCTCGGCAGAGGCCTGTGGGGTTGATGATTTCCCAGCACAAGAGACCAAAGAGCAGCAGGCGCGGTGCCTGCGTCACATGCCGGGCTGGCCACCCCCATTCTTACGCTTCACTCCGCAGGGCCAGTTACCAAGAGAGAGCCCGGCGCTGAGGAGATCAAAGTCTGCAGCGGGAGCCGGGGCTTGTCCAGGCCACAGCTGCTGGCCCTGGCGTTCCCCGAGGGAGAATGCCCCTGTGATCGCCCGGAGGAGAGTGGGTGAGCGCCGTCGCCCCGCCAGCCAGCCAGGTCACCCCCGTGCGGTGTCCCCTAGCAGGCAGGGCCGGGCTGGCCATGGCGCCCCGGGGAGACGGCTCCACAGGGCGCACTAGGAGAAGGGCCCGGCTGGGGGCCGAGGCTCAGGCACAGAGACTCTCCCTCCCCACCCAGGAGTGCGGCCTCCCCTCCCGCATTTCAAGCCCGGCAAGGAAAACGCCTGCTCTGGGCTTCCTGCAAACAAGATGGCCGACGCGCGCCGTGCGCTTCCGGTCTGTTTGCTGGACGGGGCTGGGAGGCGGCTGGCGGGGGGCTCGGCTGGACCGCGGCGCTTGTCTGATAACGGCCAGGGGCCGGGCCCAGCTACGGGCCGGATCAGGCGCAGGGTCAGCACAAGCCAAACGGTTGTGACACGAGCACGGGGCGGCCGCTGTGGGGCGGAGCAGGGGCCCCTCTGGCCTCGGCTCCCGGCTCCAGCTGCTTCCAAGGGAGGCGCGAGAATCCCTCCCTGCCCCAGCAGGCACTTGTGACATGTCCTGACCTCGGGAGTTGCGCCCTGACCCCCCGGCCGCGCGTTGCCAGCCTTGCCAAGTGCCCTGGGGGTTATTTCTGGGAGGGGAGGGGAGTCAGGCCGCTGGCCCAGTGTTGTCCCGGCCCTGTCGGGCGGACCCGAGGCGCAGGGGCTGGGGAACAAGACTGGGCCCCTCCGTGGGCTCCCCGGCCGTGGTTCCAGCCCCCAGCGCCCCGGGGCCTCCAGCCCTCGAGGGGCAGCCCTGCAGCAGCGCTGTGTCCGGGCAGGGCCAGGGTGTGCTGCGTCCAGAGGGCAGGGCAGGCGGAAGCAATGGCTGTGTGGGCATGGGTGCCGGCGAGGGGTCCCGCTGGGTTCTTCCACTGCTGCTGTGTAGGGCGGAAGGAAAACAGGCCCGAGCCCTCCTCCCCCCACGTGGGGCTGGCCGGGGCCGCTTGTCCGAGCCCCCCTTCCCCACGTGGGGCTGGCGTTTTGCTGACTGGAGCCCTGCCTGCCCCCCATGTGGGGCAGGGGCTGGTGTCTCTGTTTGCCGGAGCCCTGCCTCTCCCCTCTGTGTCCCCCCTGGTGTCCCCCCTCCGCCAGGCAGAGTCTTCTGCACCCCAAACCCTGTCCCCTTTGCTCTCGCCACCGGACCAATCGCAAGAGCTACCGGGACAGAGGCCCCCTCTTGCCAAGAGTCAGGCCGGCCAAGATGGGACTTAGAAGAGGGACTGCCCTGGCAATATTGGGACCTGCTGGTGCGGTGCCTCCGGGTGTGTGCGGTGGTCCGTTGTGCTGTGTGTGTGTGTGTGTGTGTGTGTGTGTGTGTGTGTGTGTGTCCCGTGGGTGTGTGTGTGTGTGTGTGTCCGTCCCGTGTGTGTGTGTGTGTGTGTGTCCGTCCGTCCCGTGTGTGTGTGTGTGTGTGTCCGTCCCGTGTGTGTGTGTGTGTGTGAGTGTCCGTCCAGTGTGTGTGTGTGTGTGTGTGTGTCCCGTGGGTGTGTGTGTGTGTGTGTGTGTCCGTCCCGTGGGTGTGTGTGTGTGTGTGTGTCCGTCCCGTGGGTGTGTGTGTGTGTGTCCATCCAGTGTGTGTGTGTGTGTGTGTGTGTGTGTGTCCGTCCCGTGTGTGTGTGTGTGTGTGTGTCCGTCCAGTGTGTGTGTGTGTGTGTGTGTGTGTCCGTCCCGTGTGTGTGTGTGTGTCCGTCCCGTGTGTGTGTGTGTGTCCGTCCTGTGTGTGTGTGTGTGTGTGTGTCCGTCCGTCCCGTGGGTGTGTGTGTGTGTCCGTCCCGTGGGGGTGTGTGTGTGTGTGTGTGTGTGTGTGTGTGTCCGTCCCATGTGTGTGTGTCCGTCCAGTGTGTGTCTGAGTGTGTGTGTGTGTGTGTATGTGTGTGTATCCCCGTCCCGTGTGTGTGTGTCTGTCCGTCCGTCCCGTGGGTGTGTGTGTGTGTGTGTGTCTGTGTGTGTGTGTCCGTCCCGTGGGTGTGTGTGTGTGTCCGTCCCGTGGGTGTGTGTGTGTGTGTCCGTCCGTCCCGTGGGTGTGTGTGTGTGTGTGTGTGTGTCCGTCCCGTGTGTGTGTGTGTGTGTCCGTCCATCCCGTGGGTGTGTGTGTGTGTGTCTGTATGTGTGTGTGTGTCCGTCCCGTGTGTGTGTGTGTCCGTCCGTCCGTCCCGTGTGTGTGTGTGTGTCTGTATGTGTGTGTGTGTCCATCCCGTGTGTGTGTGTGTGTGTGTCCGTCCCGTGTGTGTGTGTGTCCGTCCCGTGTGTGTGTGTGTCCGTCCGTCCGCCCGTCCCGTGGGTGTGTGTGTGTGTCCGTCCCGTGTGTGTGTCCGTCCGTCCATCCTGTGGGTGTGTGTGTGTGTGTGTCTGTATGTGTGTGTGTGTGTCCGTCCCGTGTGTGTGTGTGTGTGTGTGTCCGTCCCGTGGGTGTGTGTGTCCGTCCCGTGGGTGTGTGTGTGTCCGTCCGTCCGTCCCGTGTGTGTGTGTCCGTCCCGTGGGTGTGTGTGTGTGTGTCCGTCCCGTGTGTGTGTGTGTGTGTGTGTGTCCTTCCCATGTGTGTGTGTGTGTGTCCATCCCATGTGTGTCTGTGGGTGTGTGTTTGTGTCTGTCCCGTGGGTGTGTGGGTGTCCGTCCGTCCCGTGTGTGTGTGTGTCCGCCCCGTCGGTGTGTGTGTGTGTGTGTGTGTGTGTGTGTGTGTCCGTCCCATGGGTATGTGTGTCCGTCCATCCCGTGGGTGTGTGTGTGTGTCTGTGTCCGTCCCATGGGGGTGTGTGTGTGTGTGTGTGTGTGTGTCCGTCCCATGGGTGTGTGTGTGTGTGTCCATCCCGTGGGGGTGTGTCTGTGTGTGTGTGTGTGTCTGTGTGTGTGTGTGTGTGTCCGTCCCGTGTGTGTGTGTGTGTGTCTGTCCCGTGGGTATGTGTCCCCGTCCCGTGTGTGTGTGTGTGTGTGTCCCCGTCCCATGGATGTGTGTGTGTGTGTGTGTCCATCCCGTGGGTGTGTGTGTGTGTGTGTCCGTCCCGTGGGCGTGTGTGTCCGTACCGTGTGTGTGTGTGTGTGTCCGTCCCGTGGGTGTGTGTGTCCGTCCCGTGGGTGTGTGTTTGTGTGTGTGTGTGTGTGTCCTCGTGCCATGGGTGTGTGTGTGTCCCTCCTGTGTGTGTATGTGTGTCCGACCCATGGGTGTGTGTGTCCGTCCTGTGTGTGTGTGTGTGTGTGTCCGTCCCATGTGTGTGTGTGTGTGTGTGTCCCCGTCCCGTGGGTGTGTGTGTCCGTCCCGTGTGTGTGTGTGTGTGTGTCTGTCCCGTGGGTGTGTGTGTCCGTCCCGTGTGTGTGTGTGTGTGTGTGTGTGTCCATCCCGTGGGTGGGTGTGTCCGTCCCGTGTGTGTGTATGTGTGTGTCTGTGTCCGTCCCGTGGGTGTGTGTGTCCGTCCCGTGGGTGTGTGTGTGTGTGTGTCCGTCCCGTGGGTGTGTGTCCGTCCCGTGGGTGTGTGTGTGTGAGTGTGTGTCCATCCCGTGGGTGTGTGTGTCCGTCCCGTGGGTGTGTGTGTCCGTCCCGTGGGTGTGTGTCCGTCCCGTGGGTGTGTGGGTGTGTGTCTGTGAGTCCCGTGGGTGTGTGTGTGTGTGTGTGAGAGTCCCGTGGGTGTGTGTCCGTCCCGTGGGTGTGTGTGTGTGTGTGTGTGAGTCCCGTGGGTGTGTGTCCGTCCCGTGGGTGTGTGTCCGTCCCGTGGGTGGGTGTGTGTGTGTGTCCGTCCCGTGGGTGTGTGTCCGTCCCGTGGGTGTGTGTGTCCGTCCCGTGGGTGTGTGTGTCCATCCCGTGGGTGTGTGTCCGTCCCGTGGGTGTGTGTGTCCATCCCGTGGGTGTGTGTCCGTCCCGTGGGTGTGTGTGTCCGTCCCGTGGGTGTGTGTGTGTGTGTGAGTCCCGTGGGTGTGTGTGTGTGTGTGTCCATCCCGTGGGTGTGTGTCCGTCCCGTGGGTGTGTGTGTCCGTCCCGTGGGTGTGTGTGTGTGTGTGTGTGAGTCCCGTGGGTGTGTGTGTGTGTGTGTGTGTCCGTCCCGTGGGTGTGTGTCCATCCCGTGGGTGTGTGTGTCCGTCCCGTGGGTGTGTGTCCGTCCCGTGGGTGTGTGTGTGTGTGTGAGTCCCGTGGGTGTGTGTGTGTGTGTGTGTGTGAGTCCCGTGGGTGTGTGTCCGTCCCGTGGGTGTGTGTGTCCGTCCCGTGGGTGTGTGTGTGTGTGTGTGTGAGTCCCGTGGGTGTGTGTCCGTCCCGTGGGTGTGTGTGTGTGTGTGTGTGTGAGTCCCGTGGGTGTGTGTGTGTGTGTGTGTGAGTCCCGTGGGTGTGTGTGTGTGTGTGTCCGTCCCGTGGGTGTGTGTCCGTCCCGTGGGTGTGTGTGTCCGTCCCGTGGGTGTGTGTGTGTGTGTGTGTGAGTCCCGTGGGTGTGTGTGTGTGTGTGTGTGAGTCCCGTGGGTGTGTGTGTCCGTCCCGTGGGTGTGTGTGTGTGTGTGTGTGAGTCCCGTGGGTGTGGGCTCGCATGTGCCTGTTTTGCAGGGCCTGCTCGCTGGCATGAGGATGACGGAGCCCTCAGGCTCTGGGATGGACTCTCAGAACAGGTGAGTGTCCGTCCCTCTGTGCTGAGCTCCGGGGAGCAAGGGCCTGAGCTGGCGGGAGGGGGAGGGGGAGGGGGGAGAGGCCTTGACAACCGGGCAGATCTCAGGGCCAGGCCTGTCTGTCCTCTCCGCAGTGAATTCAGCAATGGCAGCCCAGGCCTCCTCGGACCCAACAGCACGTCCAGGCCCAGCAGCAAAGTCATTTACAGTAAGTCCCCCCCCCCGCCCTCCGGCTGAGCAGCCCCCCCCCCCCGCCCTCCGGCTGAGCCGTCCCCCCCCCCGCCCTCCGGCTGAGCCGTCCCCTCCCCGCCCTCCGGCTGAGCCGCCCCCCCCCCGCCCCTCCGGCTGAGCCGCCCCCCCCCCCCCGCCCTCCGGCTGAGCCGCCCCCCCCCGCCCTCCGGCTGAGCCGCCCCCCCCCCCGCCCTCCGGCTGAGCCGTCCCCCCCCCCCCGCCCTCCGGCTGAGCCGTCCCCCCTCCCCCGCCCTCCGGCTGAGCCGTCCCCCTCCCCGCCCTCCGGCTGAGCCGTCCCCCCCCCCGCCCCTCCGGCTGAGCCGCCCCCCCCGCCCTCCGGCTGAGCCGCCCCCCCCCCCCGCCCTCCGGCTGAGCCGTCCCCCCTCCCCGCCCCTCCGGCTGAGCCGTCCCCTCCCCGCCCTCCGGCTGAGCCGTCCCCCCCCTCCGCCCTCCGGCTGAGCCGTCCCCCCCCCCCCCCCGCCCTCCGGCTGAGCCGTCCCCCCCCCCGCCCCTCCGGCTGAGCCGCCCCCCCCCGCCCTCCGGCTGAGCCGCCCCCCCCCCCGCCCTCCGGCTGAGCCGTCCCCCCTCCCCGCCCTCCGGCTGAGCCGTCCCCTCCCCGCCCTCCGGCTGAGCCGTCCCCCTCCGCCCTCCGGCTGAGCCGTCCCCCCTCCCCCCTCCGGCTGAGCCGTCCCCCCCCCCCCCGCCCTCTGGCTGAGCCGTCCCCCCACCTGCCCTCCGGCTGAGCCGTCCCCCCTCCCCGCCCTCCGGCTGAGCCGTCCCCCCACCCGCCCTCCGGCTGAGCCGTCCCCTCCCTGCCCTCCGGCTGAGCCGTCCCCCCCCTCCGCCCTCCGGCTGAGCCGTCCCCCCCTCCCCCCTCCGGCTGAGCCGTCCCCCCCCCCCCCCGCCCTCTGGCTGAGCCGTCCCCCCACCTGCCCTCCGGCTGAGCCGTCCCCCCTCCCCGCCCTCCGGCTGAGCCGTCCCCCCACCTGCCCTCCGGCTGAGTCGTCCCCCCCCCCGCCCTCTGGCTGAGCCGTCCCCTCCCCGCCCTCTGGCTGAGCCGTCCCCCCTCCCCGCCCCTCCGGCTGAGCCGTCCCCTCCCCGCCCTCCGGCTGAGCCGTCCCCCCCTCCCCTCCTCCGGCTGAGCCGTGCCCTCCCCACCCTCCGGCTGAGCCGTCCCCCCTCCCCGCCCTCCGGCTGAGCCGTGCCCTCCCCACCCTCCGGCTGAGCCGTCCCCCCCTCCCCGCCCCTCCGGCTGAGCCGTGCCCTCCCCACCCTCCGGCTGAGCCGTCCCCCTCCCCACCCTCCGGCTGAGCCGTCCCCTCCCCGCCCTCCTGCCTCCCCTCGACTGCCCCCATGTCACGTCTCGCGCCCCTCTCCCCTGCAGGCCAGCGCAAGAACTATGCCGTCACCCTGCTGAAGCAGCAAAGCAACTTCCAGCACCAGGTGGAGGTAGGAGAAGCCCCTGTGGCCAGTCCCCTCACCCCCGAGGAAGTACCCCCGCCCCCGTGGCCAGTCGCCCTACCCCTGAGAAAGTGCCCCCGCCCCCGTGGCCAGTCCCCCCACCCCTGAGGAAGTACCCCCGCCCCCATGGCCAGTCCCCCTGCCCCTGAGAAAGTGCCCCCCGCCCCCGTGGCCAGTCCCCCCTGCCCCTGAGAAAGTACCCCCGCCCCCATGGCCAGTCCCCCCACCCCTGAGGAAGTACCCCCCGCCACCGTGGCCAGTCCCCCACCCCCGAGGAAGTACCCCTGCCCCCATGGCCAGTCCCCCCCGCCCCTGAGAAAGTGCCCCCGCCCCCGTGGCCAGTCCCCCTGCGCCTGAGAAAGTACCCTCGCCCCCCGTGGCCGGTCCCCCCACCCCCGAGGAAGTACTCCTGCCCCCCGTGGCCAGTCCCCCCGCCCCTGAGAAAGTGCCCCCGCCCCCGTGGCCAGTCCCCCTGCGCCTGAGAAAGTACCCTCGCCCCCGTGGCCGGTCCCCCCACCCCGGAGGAAGTACTCCTGCCCCCGTGGCCAGTACCCCCCACCACCAAGAAAGTACCCCCACCCCTCTGACCAGTCTCCCTGCCCCCCGAGGAAGTACCCAGTGCACACGGGCCCACTGGAGCCTGGCTAGCTGCCTCCACACTGTCATTCTGCTCCCGGGGGAGGGTGGCTGGTGTGCCAGGACGGGCAGTGCTGATGCAGGCTGCTCAGGCTGGTCTCACACCCTGCCTGGGCTCCCCTTCTCCCGGCCTCAGCGCTGCTGCGCTGCCACCTCGCCCCTGTCCCGGTCAGGGGGTGCCTGCCCTGGGTTATAGACTCCTGGGGCTGGTAGGGACCTCGAGACCCAGTCCGGCCCCTGCCCTCACCCAGGACCAAGCTCTGTCTAGACCGGGCTGGGCAAGAACTTTTTGCCAGGGACCACTTCAGAAATTTGTGAAGTGGCTCAGAGCTGCTCTGGAAGGGGCGTGGCCTCAAGCAGAAGGGGCGTGGCCTCAAGCAGAAGGGGCGTGGCCAGGATACTTCCTGCTTCTCCACCCACAGACCAAGACTGGTCTAGGGGTGGGGGAGCACGGGAAGTCGTTGCCCCCCAGGGGTTCCCCTCAGGCGCCCATGGCCCTGGCGGTGGGAGGAAACCGCACGCGGGGCCGTCCCTAGGCATGCGCAGCGTGCGCGGCTGTGGGACCCCGCCGGGCCGGGGGAGGGGGAAGGGACAGCGGCACAGCCGCGGGAGGCGCGAGCATGCGCCGTCAACCCGGGCTGCGCCGGGGGCGGGGCCACGGCGGCGTGACGTTGCGGCTCCATGGGAAGGAGCCTCTCTCTCCGCCTTCCTGAGGCCCCACCTGTGCCCGGGCGCGGCTAGTGCAGGCTCCAGCCATGGCTGCGCTGGGGGAGATGCTGAGGAAGAGGAGGGGCCCCCCCAGGCACCCAGCCATGAGGAGGGGGAGCAGGTGCCCCCCCCACTTCCCGCTGCGCCCGGGCGCCTTCTGGCTGAGCAGGATTGTGCTGCTCTACTGAGTCTCTGCGCCCACCGCAAGCGCCGGCCGCGAGCAGCTCCCCCCCCCGAGTGCACGGGGGCGGGGGGTGTCCCGCAGGCCAGGCTGCCTGCTAGGAGGAGCCCTGCTGGCAATG
The DNA here is from genome assembly GCF_049634645.1 of Pelodiscus sinensis. Classification (NCBI taxonomy): domain Eukaryota; kingdom Metazoa; phylum Chordata; order Testudines; family Trionychidae; genus Pelodiscus; species Pelodiscus sinensis. The sequence goes on from NW_027465886.1 coordinate 351,604, forward strand.
CAGGGGCCGCCCCTTCCCAAGCACATGGGGGGAACTTTGCTCACCTGCGCCCTCTTGTTGGGGGGGGAGTCTCTGAACCCTGCTCTGTAGGTGCCCCCCATGTCTAGCCAGAAGTGCGGGGACTTCTGGGGCCCAATTGCAACAGACTCCAGCCCTGAAAACTGGAAGGCAAAAGGGGGGGTGCAGGAAAAATAGGGGGGAAAGGTGTGAGAGGAAGGGGCTTGTGCTGATGGGAGCGGGAGCAGGTCAGGAGAAGAAAGGGGCAGGCACCAAGGGACAGGGTGGAGGAGAGAGACAAATGGGGGGGCAAGTGGAGACAATGAGGAAAAGGGCAGGAGGGGAGGTGTCAGTGGGAGGGAACCAGGGTGATGCTGGGAGAGGAGAGGGGAAGGGCACTGGGGACTGGAGGGGGAGGTGCTGGGAGAAGGCTTGAAAGGGGTGGGCATGAGGAAGGCAGGGATGGAGCAAGGCATGTGTGAGGGCACAGGGGGCAGAGGGTGGGTATCAGGGAAAAAGAGGGCAAAGGAGGCAGGGGCAGTGAGGGAAGGGGGAGGCACCAGGAGGGTGCAGGGGTAAGGAGATTCTGGGGGTGGAGCAGGAGGGCAGACACCTGCAGGGGAGGGACCAGCACCAGAGGAGAGAGGCAGGGCAGGTGTGCAGAGGGAGGTGTTAGGAGAAGGGATGAGGAGGGGTAGCTCGCATGAACAGAGTGGGGCTACTGGTGGAATGGGCACGGGGGGAGAGAAGGGCTGGTGGGGGGCAGGTCGCAGGAGGGCTGAGGGCAGTGAGAAGGGCAGGAGTCAGGACAGCAGAGGAGGGTGAGGGGTTGGGGGGGGGCAGCCTGCCCTCTAGGGTGCGCAGGCTGGCCCCTGGGACACACGGCGCATGCACGGGCCGGTCGTAGGGAGTGGGCCTGCCCTCTAGGGTGCGCAGGCTGGCCCCTGGGACACACGGCGCATGCACGGGCCGGTCGTAGGGAGTGGGCCTGCCCTCTAGGGTGCGCAGGCTGGCCCCTGGGGCACACGGCGCATGCACGGGCCCGCTCGCAGGGAGTGGGCCTGCCCTCTAGGGTGCACAGGCTGGCCCCCGGGGCACACGGCGCATGCACGGGCCGCTCGTAGGGAGTGGGCCTGCCCTCTAGGGTGCGCAGGCTGGCCCCTGGGGCACACGGCGCATGCACGGGCCGGTCGTAGGGACTGGGCCTGCCCTCTAGGGTGCGCAGGCTGGCCCCTGGGACACACGGCGCATGCACGAGCCCGCTCGCAGGGAGTGGGCCTGCCCTCTAGGGTGCACAGGCTGGCCCCTGGGACACACGGCGCATGCACGGGCCGCTCGTAGGGAGTGGGCCTGCCCTCTAGGGTGCGCAGGCTGGCCCCTGGGACACACGGCGCATGCACGGGCCTGCTCGTAGGGAGTGGGCCTGCCCTCTAGGGTGCACAGGCTGGCCCCTGGGGCACACGGCGCATGCACGGGCCGGTCGTAGGGAGTGGGCCTGCCCTCTAGGGTGCACAGGCTGGCCCCTGGGACACACGGCGCATGCACGGGCCGCTCGTAGGGAGTGGGCCTGCCCTCTAGGGTGCACAGGCTGGCCCCTGGGGCACACGGCGCATGCACGGGCCGCTCGTAGGGAGTGGGCCTGCCCTCTAGGGTGCGCAGGCTGGCCCCTGGGACACACGGCGCATGCACGAGCCCGCTCGCAGGGAGTGGGCCTGCCCTCTAGGGTGCACAGGCTGGCCCCTGGGGCACACGGCGCATGCACGGGCCTGCTCGTAGGGAGTGGGCCTGCCCTCTAGGGTGCACAGGCTGGCCCCTGGGGCACACGGCGCATGCACGGGCCTGCTCGTAGGGAGTGGGCCTGCCCTCTAGGGTGCACAGGCTGGCCCCTGGGACACACGGCGCATGCACGGGCCGGTCGTAGGGAGTGGGCCTGCCCTCTAGGGTGCGCAGGCTGGCCCCTGGGACACACGGCGCATGCACGGGCCGGTCGTAGGGAGTGGGCCTGCCCTCTAGGGTGCACAGGCTGGCCCCTGGGGCACACGGCGCATGCACGGGCCTGCTCGTAGGGAGTGGGCCTGCCCTCTAGGGTGCACAGGCTGGCCCCTGGGGCACACGGCGCATGCACGGGCCTGCTCGTAGGGAGTGGGCCTGCCCTCTAGGGTGCGCAGGCTGGCCCCCGGGGCACACGGCGCATGCACGGGCCGGTCGTAGGGAGTGGGCCTGCCCTCTAGGGTGCGCAGGCTGGCCCCCGGGCACACGGCGCATGCACGGGCCGGTCGTAGGGAGTGGGCCTGCCCTCTAGGGTGCGCAGGCTGGCCCCCGGGGCACACGGCGCATGCACGGGCCGGTCGTAGGGAGTGGGCCTGCCCTCTAGGGTGCGCAGGCTGGACCCCGGGGCACACGGCGCATGCACGGGCCGCTCGTAGGGAGTGGGCCTGCCCTCTAGGGTGCGCAGGCTGGCCCCTGGGACACACGGCGCATGCACGGGCCCGGTCGTAGGGAGTGGGCCTGCCCTCTAGGGTGCACAGGCTGGCCCCCGGGGCACACGGCGCATGCACGGGCCTGCTCGTAGGGAGTGGGCCTGCCCTCTAGGGTGCGCAGGCTGGCCCCTGGGGCACACGGCGCATGCACGGGCCGCTCGTAGGGAGTGGGCCTGCCCTCTAGGGTGCGCAGGCTGGCCCCTGGGGCACACGGCGCATGCACGGGCCGGTCGTAGGGAGTGGGCCTGCCCTCTAGGGTGCGCAGGCTGGCCCCTGGGACACACGGCGCATGCACGGGCCGGTCGCAGGGAGTGGGCCTGCCCTCTAGGGTGCGCAGGCTGGCCCCTGGGACACACGGCGCATGCACGGGCCGGTCGCAGGGAGTGGGCCTGCCCTCTAGGGTGCGCAGGCTGGCCCCTGGGACACACGGCGCATGCACGGGCCTGCTCGTAGGGAGTGGGCCTGCCCTCTAGGGTGCGCAGGCTGGCCCCTGGGGCACACGGCGCATGCACGGGCCGGTCGCAGGGAGTGGGCCTGCCCTCTAGGGTGCGCAGGCTGGCCCCTGGGACACACGGCGCATGCACGGGCCTGCTCGTAGGGAGTGGGCCTGCCCTCTAGGGTGCACAGGCTGGCCCCTGGGGCACACGGCGCATGCACGGGCCGGTCGTAGGGAGTGGGCCTGCCCTCTAGGGTGCGCAGGCTGGCCCCTGGGGCACACGGCGCATGCACGGGCCTGCTCGTAGGGAGTGGGCCTGCCCTCTAGGGTGCGCAGGCTGGCCCCTGGGGCACACGGCGCATGCACGGGCCGGTCGTAGGGAGTGGGCCTGCCCTCTAGGGTGCGCAGGCTGGCCCCTGGGGCACACGGCGCATGCACGGGCCCGCTCGTAGGGAGTGGGCCTGCCCTCTAGGGTGCGCAGGCTGGCCCCTGGGGCACACGGCGCATGCACGGGCCGGTCGTAGGGAGTGGGCCTGCCCTCTAGGGTGCGCAGGCTGGCCCCTGGGGCACACGGCGCATGCACGGCCCGGCTAGGGCTGCTGGCGCGCAGCCCGGGGCTCACCACTAGGACGCACGACGCAAGCGCGGCCCAGTCCAGCCCAGTTGTTGCTGCTGGCCCCATGGCCATGGGGGGAAGGGCGTTGCTGGCCGGCGCCGCGGGGATGCGGGCAGGCAGGCACTGTAGGAGCTGCCGTCAGGCACCGCGCGCCCCTTATAGCTGCCATCAGGCGACCCCCATCCGTTGGCTCCCTGGGCAGCTGCCCGGCTCGCCCCTGCCTCCGTCCGGCCCTGACGGCCCTGTTTGCACACACCTCCTTCTGCCCCCAGGCCAATCAGGGCTCGGGGGCAGGTGAGTGTGCAAAGCCTCCTCCCACCCTGCCAGGAGCGTGTGGCACTTCTAAGCACCATGTGCTCCTTGTAGGGCGGGGGCAGGATGAAGGTAACTTTGTGCGCTTCCCCCTGCTCCCAGCCCCTGATTGGGCAGAGGCCCTTTTCCCCACCCCTGGTCTAGACCATCCCTGGTGGATGTCTGTCTAACCTACTCAGAAATATCCCCAGGGATGGAGATTCCACACCCCCCTGGCGATTTATTCCAGTGTTTGACCCCCCTGACAGGCAGGAAACTTCCTGATGTCCAACCTAAACCTCCCTGGCTGCAGTTTAAGCCCCTTGCTCCTTGTTCTGTCCTCAGAGGCCAAGGAGAAAACATTTCCCCCTTCCTCCCTGTGACACCCTTTTAGATTCCTGAAAACGCCTCTCAGTCTTCTCTTTTCCAAACTAAACAAGGCCAGTTCTTTCAGTCTTCTCTCACAGCTCATGTTCTCTAGACCTTTCATCATTCTTGTTGCTCTTCTCTGGACCCTCTCCAATTTCTCCACATCTTTCCTGATACGTGGTGCCCAGAACGAGACACGATACTCCAGTTGAGGCCTGACCAGCGCAGAGCAGAGCGGGAGAATGACTTCTCGGGTCTTTCTCACAGCACACCAGTTCATGCAGCCCAGAATCGTGTTTGCTTTTTTTGCAACAGTGTCACACTGTTGACTTATATTTCACTTGCGGTCCACTCTGACCCCTAGATCCCTTTCTGCAGGTCTCCTTCCTAGACAGTCGCTTCCCATTCTGTGTGTGTGAGACGGATTGTTCCTTCCTCAGTGGAGCACTTTGCATTTGTCCTTATTAAACTGCATCCTATTGACCTCAGGCCATTTCTCCAGTTTGTCCAGATCATTGTGAATTCTGACCCATCCTCCAGAGCAGTTGCAGCCCCTCCTAGCTTGGGATCATCTGCAGACTTAATAAGCGTACTTTCTATGCCAATATCTAAATCATTGATGGCCACGGGGTGCCCCCTGTGTTCCGTGGGAAGGCCTGGACCCTGGGCTTTGTATCCCCAGCACCTGCTCACCATCCAAGTGGACTCCCGGGATGTCCGTGGACTGGAGGACTGTGTGGAGCGGCTGAAGATGATGGAAGCGCAGGGCCGGGTCTGGGGACAGGACATGATCCTGCAAGTGAAGGGCCAGGAGCTGCTCTTGAGTGACATCGAGACCAAGGTGTGTGGGGGTCTCCTGGCTCGTCCCAGCCACCTCCCCACACTGGGGGCTAACCCGCCACGCCCAGCCCATGAGCTCCCCACATGGCTCAGCCCACTGCCCCGCTGACCTGCCCTGCTCGTCTCTCCCTGCGCGGCGGCAGGAGGAGCTGGAGCGCTACCCCCTGGTGAGTGTCCAGGAATGCGCCGCCGTCCTCAACCGCTGCGTCTACAGCTCCATCCTGGCCATCACTCTCAGGGAGCAGAGCCAGCGCGGGAGCAGCATCATCCTCTTCCAGTGCGAGCAGCTCGGGGTGAGCACGGTCCCAGCTCCATGCTGCTGCATGCTAGCGGCCTGGCCTCCGCCTAGCACGGAATGGGGACTACCTAGCACTGCAGCCCTCTGCTGTGTGCCATTGCCCCCAGACTGCTAGGGAGATTCTCCCATAGCACCATGGCAGTTGCTTTCCGAGCTGGATGCTCTGGCGTCTGTCCCTGTGTGGCTGCAGGGTGCATGGGGGGCACTGCTCTCTGCTGCTCGGCTGTGGAGGGGGATTCATGCTCCTCTTCCCTTCCCGCCAGGCAGAGCTGCTGAAGGCCAGCCTGGAGAAAGCCATCAAGGAATGGAAAAGAGAGCAGGAGAGTCAGGACATGCTCAGGTAGTGGGGTGCCGAGGGCCTTTGTCAGCAGCCCCCCTCTGCGCCCATGACCATCCCTTCTGGGCACTTCTTTGTCTCCCAATCCATGATTCCTGGGGTGGGGGGGTCCCTCTGCACCCCTGGATTTCTGATGAGGAAACCCCCCCATAAAGGTACAAAGAAAATCCCCCAGGGGCTGATGGGAAACAGCCCTCACCGCAGTGCTGGACGGGGCCTTGGGCCCTCTGTAGATTGAGGTGCTCCTAGCCTGTCGTGCAGAGCACCCAGGGGTGCAATGGATTCCCAGGGGGCACCAGGTGTTTCTCCTCAGTGTCCCTGGGGGGTGCAGCCCAGCAAGACATGCTCCCCAGCCCCTCTGCTGGGGCTGCCCTCGGTGCTGTGTTACCAGAGGATCCCCTGCTTGTCCCCTTCCTCAGAAGCGACTTGGAGATCATGCTGGCCCAGCAGAGCCGAGGGCCCCTCCATGGCAATCCCCCACCTGCCACCCAGGACAGCAGGGCTGGGCCTCCGGAGCCAGACCCCTTCATCCCCCCACCCCCACAAGGGTGGCATAGCCAAGAGCCCCGGAGCCCCCCCGCCTCCATGGATGATGGTAAATGGCCTTGGGGGGAGGCAGGGCCGGGCTGGTGAGCGGGGGAGGGTGGGTGCGGTGGAGGATTCGGCCCCAGGACTCCTGGTCCCCTTTGCAGCCCTGCCAGTGACTGTAAGACGGGGCTCCCGGTGCTCCGCGGGCACTGGTGGGCGCTGGGTTTGCTGCGGGAGGGCTGGAAGTCTGAGCCCAGGCGGAGAAGGGCATGGAATGGCAGGTCCCCCATGACCCCTCCCCGCTGCGACTGATCCCAGCCCCTGCGCATTGCAGCGCCCGGCCAGCCACAGCCCCCGAAAGCCACAGGCGAGTGGACAGATCCCGGCTTGCGGCCGCTGCAGGACGTGGACAGAGACACTGTAAGTGCCCCAGGGCAGCTCCCATGCTCCAGCACCTCCCTGATCCCAGCCCCCCAGCAAACGCGCAGCGGGGCAGAGCTCGCTGGGCCTCGACTGACGCTGCTGGGCTGTGCACGGAAGCCGCCTCCATGCTCCTGCCAGGCCCAAGCAGAAGAGGGAAGCTGGGGGAGTTTTAGCCTACGCAGGGCGGCCGGCCGGCTTAGGGGACAAGCTGTGAGGTCCCAGCCTCGCCCTGGGGAGCTATGGTCGGCTGCGAGGGAAGGGGACAAGCCAGAGGAGGGGCGGGGAGACCCAGGGCGAGAACTGGGCCCCCTTTGGAGGCCAGGCGGACTGGTCCCTATGCAGCACCTCGAGCCCCGCAGGGCACTAGCATCTGGGCAGAGGCGCTCTGGGCACTGTCTGCTGCTAGGGGGGCGTTCTCCCCAGAGACACGGGGCCCGCCGGGCCGCTGACACGGGGCGGCTACGTCTGGCTCTGCAGGAGATCCTCAACCACGTGCTGAGCGACGTGGAGCTCTTCGTGGGGAAGCTGCAGGAGGTGAGTGGCCCGCTACTTGCCAAGAAGCTGAAGAAAAAGGACAAGGAGAGAGGAGGTGAGAGACGGAGGGACAGGAGAGGTGGCTCTGGCACAGGGGTGGGCCCGGGGGCGAGGTGGCTCTGGGGCAGAGGTGGGTCTGGGGGAGAGGTTGCTCTGGCGCAGGGGTGGGGGCCCGGGGGAGAGGTGGCTCTGGGGCAGGGGTGGGCCCGGGGGTGAGGTGGCTCTGGGGCAGGGGTGGGGGCCAGGGGGCGAGGTGACTCTGGGACAGGGGTGGGCCCGAGGGCGAGGTGGCTCTGGGACAGGGGTGGGCCCGGGGGAGAGGTGGCTCTGGGACAGGGGTGGGCCCGGGGGCGAGGTGGCTCTGGCGCAGGGGTGGGGGCCTGGGGGCGAGGTGGCTCTGGGACAGGGGTGGGCCCGGGGGCGAGGTGGCTCTGGGACAGGGGTGGGCCCGGGGGCGAGGTGGCTCTGGGACAGGGGTGGGCCCAGGGGCGAGGTGGCTCTGGCGCAGGGGTGGGGGCCTGGGGGCGAGGTGGCTCTGGCGCAGGGGTGGGGGCCTGGGGGAGAGGTGGCTCTGGGACAGGGGTGGGCCCGGGGGCGAGGTGGCTCTGGGACAGGGGTGGGGCCCGGGGGCGAGGTGGCTCTGGCGCAGGGGTGGGCCTGGGGGCGAGGTGGCTCTGGGGCAGGGGTGGGGCCCGGGGGCGAGGTGGCTCTGGGGCAGGGGTGGGGGCCTGGGGGCGAGGTGGCTCTGGGGCAGGGGTAGGGGCTCGGGGGCGAGGTGGCTCTGGGGCAGGGGTGGGGGCCTGGGGGCGAGGTGGCTCTGGGGCAGGGGTAGGGGCCCGGGGGCGAGGTGGCTCTGGGGCAGGGGCGGGGGCCCGGGGGCGAGGTGGCTCTGGGGCAGGGGCGGGGGCCCGGGGGAGAGGTGGCTGTGGGGCAGGGGTGGGGCCCGGCGGCGAGGTGGCTCTGGGGCAGGGGCGGGGGCCCGGGGGAGAGGTGGCTCTGGGGCAGGGGTGGAGCCCGGGGGAGAGGTGGCTCTGGGGCAGGGGTGGAGCCCGGGGGCGAGGTGGCTCTGGGACAGGGGTGGGGGCCCGGGGGCGAGGTGGCTCTGGGGCAGGGGTGGGGCCCGGGGGAGAGGTGGCTGTGGGGCAGGGGCGGGGGCCCGGGGGCGAGGTGGCTCTGGGGCAGGGGCGGGGGCCCGGGGGAGAGGTGGCTCTGGGGCAGGGGTGGAGCCCGGGGGCGAGGTGGCTCTGGGACAGGGGTGGGGGCCCGGGGGCGAGGTGGCTCTGGGACAGGGGTGGGGGCCCGGGGGCGAGGTGGCTGTGGGGCAGGGGTGGGGCCCGGGGGAGAGGTGGCTCTGGGGCAGGGGTGGAGCCCGGGGGCGAGGTGGCTCTGGGACAGGGGTGGGGGCCCGGGGGCGAGGTGGCTGTGGGGCAGGGGTGGGGCCCGGGGGAGAGGTGGCTGTGGGGCAAGGGTGGGGCCCGGGGGAGAGGTGGCTGTGGGGCAGGGGTAGGGGCCCGGGGGTGAGGTGGCTCTGGGGCAGGGGTGGGGCCCGGGGGTGAGGTGGCTCTGGGGCAGGGGTGGGGGCCCGGGGGAGAGGTGGCTCTGGGGCAGGGGTGGGGGCCTGGGGTCGAGGTGGCTCTGGGACAGGGGTAGGGGCCCGGGGGAGAGGTGGCTCTGGGGCAGGGGTGGGGGCCTGGGGTCGAGGTGGCTCTGGGACAGGGGTAGGGGCCCGGGGGTGAGGTGGCTCTGGGGCAGGGGTGGGGCCCGGGGGTGAGGTGGCTCTGGGGCAGGGGTGGGGCCCAGGGGCGAGGTGGCTCTGGGGCAGGGGTGGGGCCCGGGGGAGAGGTGGCTCTGGGGCAGGGGCGGGGCCCAGGGGCGAGGTGGCTCTGGGGCAGGGGTGGGGCCCAGGGGCGAGGTGGCTGTGGGGCAGGGGTGGGCCCAGGGGCGAGGTGGCTCTGGGGCAGGGGTGGGGCCCGGGGGCGAGGTGGGGGGACCAAGGGAGAGCAGGGCGACGGGGGGACAGACGGACTGGGCCCCACTCCCAAGCAGAGCTGCGTGGGCCAGTCTGTCTGTCTGCCTGCTGGTGTCTCTGGGGGGCAGGCGTAAGGGCCCCCCGGCTGACGCCTCCCTCCCCTCTCTCCCCTCGGCCCCGCAGTGCTGCCCCCACAGCCCGAGTTTGAGGCCTGCGTCCAGAAGATCAAATACGCCTTAAACCTGCTGGTAGGTCGGGGCGCCGGCGGGGGGCAGAGCAGGCCAGGGAATCCCAGCCCCCGCCCCCGCCCCCCCCGCCCTGCCTGGCTTTTGCACGCGACCACAGGGCTCCCAGCGCCTATCCCAGCCCCCCTCCCAGTTGCTCCCCCGCCCCGCCAGGGTTCCGTCCAGCGCCCAGCCGGGAATACAGAAGATCCCCACATTGCACGTTGCACGTGTCTGGTATTTTCTGAATTTTTTCTACCGGACAGAGGGCGCAAATACTGGACTTGTCCGGTAGAAAACCGGACCCCTGGCAATCCTAGCTGGGGGAGGCTGCTGTCCTGGTGGGGCAGAGCAGAGACCCTCCGGCCCGGGCTGTGCGGAGCGGGGGAGTCCCAGCCGTGGGGCGGGACAGGCCATCCCGTTGCTGAGCGGCTCCTGTCTGGGACAGCTGATCAGCGGTGAGGTGGGCTCCCCTGCAGCTGGGTGCTGATCGTGCTCCTTGCAGCCCTAGACAGGCATGTCTGCTTTGCCCACCCAGCCCCACAGCCTGCCCCACACCTTTCACTTGGGGTCAGCCGCTACAGCAACCCCGCCTATGGCACAGCCCTGCAGTGGGGGTGCTGCTCCAACTCCCCAGCCAGACCCTCTGTGCGCACGCTGCCCCGCGAGCCGGCCCCTCCCTGGGCAGTGGGGCAGCGAGGAGAAAAGCCTCCCCCACGTTTTGTGTCTGCACAGGGGAAGCTAAAACCTCACATGCAGCAGCCCAGTGCCCCGGAACTGGTTGTGCTCATCTTCTCCACCCTCTCGCAGGTGAGTACAGCCGGCCGGGGGCCGCACACCGACTGCTCGGCGGGCCGGCTCCCGCATGCCTGCTGGGCTGGCCAGTACGTCTGCCAGGCACAGTGCCCTGACACTGGCCTTCGTTCTGTCTCCGTGGGGTCTGCGGAGCGGGTGTCAACTGGCTTAGCTCCACCCGCATCGGGAGAACCGCGCCCCACACTGACTTCAGAGGCACAAAGCCAGCCAGCTCCCGGGGAAGAATGACCCCCAACCAGGAGCTGGATTGGGGGCTCCAGGAAAACTGTGTCTAGACTGGCCAGTTTTTCCGGAAAATCAGCCGCTTTTCCGGAAAAACTTGCCAGCTGTCTATACTGGCCGCTTGAATTTCCGCAAAAGCACTGACTTCCTACTGTAAGAAATCAGTGCTTCTCGCGGAAATACTATTCTGCTCCCGTTCGGGCAAAAGGGCCAGTGACGACAGCTCAGTTTGTTTTCTGCAAAAAAGCCCCGATCGCGAAAATGGGGATCGGGGCTTTTTTGCACAAAACTGCGTCTAGATTGGCCACGGATGCTTTTCTGCAAAAAGTGCTTTTGTGGAAAAGCGTCCTGCCAATCTAGACGCGCTTTTCCAAAAATGCTTTTAATGGAAAACTTTTCCGTTAAAAGCATTTCCGGAAAATCCTGCCAGTGTAGACGCAGCCTGCGTGTCCGTAAGTACCTGCAGTGCTTTCCACCGCTGCAAAGCTGCACAAAGGGTGGAATCCCACTCCCCTGGACTCACTGGTGCTTGCGAGGTGCTGGCTCTGGATCTCCCTGTGGAGACCAGCATGTCTCAGCTTGCGTCCCGACCCGAGAGGGGGGTTGCAGGGAGGCCGCAATGTTCTTCAGTGGGATTGCGGGATCGCTGCCCTTACATCTGCGCCCTTCCGAGCTGGGGGGCAGAAAGTGGCAGCTGCTGGCCACAGGCAGCAGCAGCAAAGTAAGAGTGGCAACACCACCCCAGGCCATTGGTCCTGCTGTGCCGCGGCTGGAGGAGGCTCGGCCAGCGCAGGGATCCCAGCTAGCCAGCGACGGTCTCCAGCTGCCCAGCCCTAAACGCAGCAGCGCTGCCAGCAGCACAGAAGGAAGGGGAGCGATTCGGGAGCAGCACAGAAGGAAGGGGAGCGATTCGGGGGCAGCACAGCAGGAAGGGGAGCGATTCGGGGGCAGCACAGCAGGAAGGGGAGCGATTCGGGGGCAGCACAGAAGGAAGGGGAGCGATTCGGGGGCAGCGCAGCAGGAAGGGGAGCGATTCGGGAGCAGCACAGAAGGAAGGGGAGCGATTCGGGGGCAGCACAGAAGGAAGGGGAGCGATTCGGGAGCAGCGCAGCAGGAAGGGGAGCGATTCGGGAGCAGCACAGAAGGAAGGGGAGCGATTCGGGGGCAGCACAGAAGGAAGGGGAGCGATTCGGGGGCAGCACAGCAGGAAGGGGAGCGATTCGGGGGCAGCACAGAAGGAAGGGGAGCGATTCGGGAGCAGCACAGCAGGAAGGGGAGCGATTCGGGGGCAGCACAGAAGGAAGGGGAGCGATTCGGGGGCAGCATAGCAGGAAGGGGAGCGATTCGGGAGCAGCACAGAAGGAAGGGGAGCGATTCGGGGGCAGCACAAAAGGAAGGGGAGCGATTCGGGGGCAGCGCAGCAGGAAGGGGAGCGATTCGGGAGCAGCACAGAAGGAAGGGGAGCGATTCGGGGGCAGCGCAGAAGGAAGGGGAGCGATTCGGGGGCAGCACAGCAGGAAGGGGAGCGATTCGGGGGCAGCACAGCAGGAAGGGGAGCGATTCGGGGGCAGCGCAGCAGGAAGGGGAGCGATTCGGGGGCAGCGCAGCAGGAAGGGGAGCGATTCGGGAGCAGCGCAGAAGGAAGGGGAGCGATGCGGGAGCAGCGCAGCAGGAAGGGGAGCGATTCGGAGGCAGCACAGCAGGAAGGGGAGCGATTCGGAGGCAGCACAGAAGGAAGGGGAGCGATTCGGGAGCAGCGCAGCAGGAAGGGGAGCGATTCGGGGGCAGCACAGAAGGAAGGGGAGCGATTCGGGGAGCAGCACAGAAGGAAGGGGAGCGATTCGGGGGCAGCACAGCAGGAAGGGGAGCGATTCGGGAGCAGCGCAGCAGGAAGGGGAGCGATTCGGGGCAGCACAGCAGGAAGGGGAGCGATTCGGGGGCAGCGCAGAAGGAAGGGGAGCGATTCGGGGGCAGCACAGCAGGAAGGGGAGCGATTCGGGAGCAGCACAGAAGGAAGGGGAGCGATTCGGGGGCAGCATAGCAGGAAGGGGAGCGATTCGGGAGCAGCGCAGCAGGAAGGGGAGCGATTCGGGGGCAGCGCAGCAGGAAGGGGAGCGATTCGGGGGCAGCGCAGAAGGAAGGGGAGCGATTCGGGGGCAGCACAGCAGGAAGGGGAGCGATTCGGGAGCATCACAGAAGGAAGGGGAGCGATTCGGGGGCAGCATAGCAGGAAGGGGAGCGATTCGGGGGCAGCACAGAAGGAAGGGGAGCGATTCGGGAGCAGCACAGAAGGAAGGGGAGCGATTCGGGGGCAGCACAAAAGGAAGGGGAGCGATTCGGGGGCAGCGCAGCAGGAAGGGGAGCGATTCGGGGGCAGCGCAGAAGGAAGGGGAGCGATTCGGGAGCATCACAGAAGGAAGGGGAGCGATTCGGGGGCAGCATAGCAGGAAGGGGAGCGATTCGGGGGCAGCACAGAAGGAAGGGGAGCGATTCGGGAGCAGCACAGAAGGAAGGGGAGCGATTCGGGGGCAGCACAAAAGGAAGGGGAGCGATTCGGGGGCAGCACAGAAGGAAGGGGAGCGATTCGGGAGCAGCGCAGAAGGAAGGGGAGCGATTCGGGGGCAGCACAGAAGGAAGGGGAGCGATTCGGGGGCAGCACAGAAGGAAGGGGAGCGATTCGGGGGCAGCACAGCAGGAAGGGGAGCGATTCGGGGGCAGCACAGAAGGAAGGGGAGCGATTCGGGGGCAGCACAGAAGGAAGGGGAGCGATGCGGGAGCAGCACAGCAGGAAGGGGAGCGATTCGGGGGCAGCGCAGCAGGAAGGGGAGCGATTCGGGAGCAGCGCAGAAGGAAGGGGAGCGATTCGGGAGCAGCACAGAAGGAAGGGGAGCGATGCGGGAGCAGCGCAGCAGGAAGGGGAGCGATTCGGAGGCAGCACAGCAGGAAGGGGAGCGATTCGGAGGCAGCACAGAAGGAAGGGGAGCGATTCGGGAGCAGCGCAGCAGGAAGGGGAGCGATTCGGGGGCAGCACAGAAGGAAGGGGAGCGATTCGGGGGCAGCACAGCAGGAAGGGGAGCGATTCGGGAGCAGCGCAGCAGGAAGGGGAGCGATTCGGGGCAGCACAGCAGGAAGGGGAGCAATTCGGGGGCAGCGCAGAAGGAAGGGGAGCGATTCGGGGGCAGCACAGCAGGAAGGGGAGCGATTCGGGAGCAGCACAGAAGGAAGGGGAGCGATTCGGGGGCAGCATAGCAGGAAGGGGAGCGATTCGGGGGCAGCGCAGCAGGAAGGGGAGCGATTCGGGAGCAGCGCAGCAGGAAGGGGAGCGATTCGGGGGCAGCACAGCAGGAAGGGGAGCGATTCGGGGAGCAGCACAGCAGGAAGGGGAGCGATTCGGGGGCAGCACAGCAGGAAGGGGAGCGATTCGGGAGCAGCACAGAAGGAAGGGGAGCAATTCGGGGGCAGCACAGCAGGAAGGGGAGCAATTCGGGGGCAGCACAGCAGGAAGGGGAGCGATTCGGGGGCAGCATAGCAGGAAGGGGAGCGATGCGGGAGCAGCACAGAAGGAAGGGGAGCGATTCGGGGGCAGCACAGAAGGAAGGGGAGCGATTCGGGGGCAGCACAGAAGGAAGGGGAGCGATTCGGGAGCAGCGCAGCAGGAAGGGGAGCGATTCGGGAGCAGCGCAGCAGGAAGGGGGGGCAGCACAGAAGGAAGGGGAGCGATTCGGGGGCAGTACAGCAGGAAGGGGAGCGATTCGGGGGCAGCACAGAAGGAAAGGGAGCGATTCGGGGGCAGCACAGCAGGAAGGGGAGCGATTCGGGGGCAGCACAGCAGGAAGGGGAGCGATTCGGGAGCAGCGCAGAAGGAAGGGGAGCGATTCGGGAGCAGCGCAGAAGGAAGGGGAGCAATTCGGGGGCAGCACAGCAGGAAGGGGAGCGATTCGGGGGCAGCACAGCAGGAAGGGGAGCGATTCGGGGGCAGCACAGAAGGAAAGGGAGCGATTCGGGGGCAGCACAGAAGGAAGGGGAGCGATTCGGGGGCAGCACAGCAGGAAGGGGAGCGATTCGGGGAGCAGCGCAGCAGGAAGGGGAGCGATTCGGGGGCAGCATAGCAGGAAGGGGAGCGATTCGGGGGCAGCACAGAAGGAAGGGGAGCGATTCGGGGGCAGCACAGAAGGAAGGGGAGCGATGCGGGAGCAGCGCAGCAGGAAGGGGAGCGATTCGGGGGCAGCGCAGCAGGAAGGGGAGCGATTCGGGAGCAGCACAGAAGGAAGGGGAGCGATTCGGGAGCAGTGCAGCAGGAAGGGGAGCGATTCGGGGGCAGCACAGAAGGAAGGGGAGCGATTCGGGGGCAGCACAGCAGGAAGGGGAGCGATTCGGGAGCAGCACAGCAGGAAGGGGAGCGATTCGGGGCAGCACAGAAGGAAGGGGAGCGATTCGGGGGCAGCATAGCAGGAAGGGGAGCGATTCGGGGGCAGCACAGAAGGAAGGGGAGCGATTCGGGGGCAGCACAGAAGGAAAGGGAGCGATTCGGGGGCAGCACAGAAGGAAAGGGAGCGATTCGGGAGCAGCGCAGCAGGAAGGGGAGCGATTCGGGGGCAGCACAGCAGGAAGGGGAGCGTTTCGGGGAGCAGCACAGCAGAAAGGGGAGCGATTCGGGGGCAGCACAGCAGGAAGGGGAGCGATTCGGGAGCAGCACAGAAGGAAGGGGAGCGATTCGGGGGCAGCACAGCAGGAAGGGGAGCGATTCGGGGGCAGCATAGCAGGAAGGGGAGCGATTCGGGAGCAGCACAGAAGGAAGGGGAGCGATTCGGGGGCAGCGCAGAAGGAAGGGGAGCGATTCGGGAGCAGCGCAGCAGGAAGGGGAGCGATTCGGGGAGCAGCACAGCAGGAAGGGGAGCGATTCGGGGGCAGCGCAGAAGGAAGGGGAGCGATTCGGGAGCAGCGCAGCAGGAAGGGGAGCGATTCGGGGGCAGCGCAGAAGGAAGGGGAGCGATTCGGGGGCAGCACAGCAGGAAGGGGAGCGATTCGGGGAGCAGCACAGCAGGAAGGGGAGCGATTCGGGGGCAGCACAGAAGGAAGGGGAGCGATTCGGGGGCAGCGCAGAAGGAAGGGGAGCGATTCGGGAGCAGCACAGCAGGAAGGGGAGCGATTCGGGGAGCAGCACAGCAGGAAGGGGAGCGATTCGGGGGCAGCGCAGAAGGAAGGGGAGCGATTCGGGAGCAGCGCAGCAGGAAGGGGAGCGATTCGGGGGCAGCGCAGAAGGAAGGGGAGCGATTCGGGGGCAGCACAGCAGGAAGGGGAGCGATTCGGGGAGCAGCACAGCAGGAAGGGGAGCGATTCGGGGGCAGCGCAGCAGGAAGGGGAGCGATTCGGGGCAGCACAGAAGGAAGGGGAGCGATTCGGGGGCAGCACAGAAGGAAGGGGAGCAATTCGGGGGCAGCACAGCAGGAAGGGGAGCGATTCGGGGGCAGCGCAGAAGGAAGGGGAGCGATTCGGGAGCAGCACAGCAGGAAGGGGAGCGATTCGGGGAGCAGCACAGCAGGAAGGGGAGCGATTCGGGGGCAGCGCAGAAGGAAGGGGAGCGATTCGGGAGCAGCACAGAAGGAAGGGGAGCGATTCGGGAGCAGCACAGAAGGAAGGGGAGCGATTCGGGGGCAGCGCAGAAGGAAGGGGAGCGATTCGGGGGCAGCACAGCAGGAAGGGGAGCGATTCGGGGGCAGCGCAGAAGGAAGGGGAGCGATTCGGGAGCAGCACAGAAGGAAGGGGAGCGATTCGGGGAGCAGCACAGCAGGAAGGGGAGCGATTCGGGGGCAGCACAGCAGGAAGGGGAGCGATTCGGGGGCAGCGCAGCAGGAAGGGGAGCGATTCGGGGGCAGCACAGAAGGAAGGGGAGCGATTCGGGAGCAGCACAGCAGGAAGGGGAGCGATTCGGGGGCAGCGCAGAAGGAAGGGGAGCGATTCGGGGGCAGCGCAGAAGGAAGGGGAGCGATTCGGGGGCAGCATAGCAGGAAGGGGAGCGATTCGGGAGCAGCACAGAAGGAAGGGGAGCGATTCGGGGGCAGCGCAGAAGGAAGGGGAGCGATTCGGGAGCAGCGCAGCAGGAAGGGGAGCGATTCGGGGGCAGCACAGAAGGAAGGGGAGCGGTCCCCCTACGGTACCTTTACAGCCGCCCTAAGTACACCGGGTTTCAGGCTGTTCTGTTTGCAATCCCGCCTGGGGACATTCGGCTTCTGTAGCCAGTGCCTTGCCGCACTCTGCAGGAGGACCTGCTGCATCATGAGCCTGTCGCTTTGGCCAGGAACTCCACAGCTAGGCCCCTTCGTCTCAGCGGGGCCGGGGCAGCCCACAGTGGGTTCCATGACGACTTTTCCCCATGACACGCAGGTGATCCCTGGCAGTGATATTCTCAGGACGTGGCCTTGTGGCTCCCTGTGATAGTGAGGGCTAGTGGTTAAGGCACAGGCCTGCTTTTAGTCCTGGCTTGCCACTGGTTTGCTCTGTGCCCGAGAGCGAGTCACTCTCCCTCTGTGGGACTCCACACCCCCATCTGTAAAGCAGGAGTCCATCCCCCAGGGCTGTGGGGGCGGCTGCTCACAGGGCACATGGGGGTGATGCTGCACAGGGGGGTTGAACCGTCCCCTGCCCCCAGCGTCGAGGGCTTCCAATTCCAGCTCTCCCTGCAGAGCAGCCCAGAGCTCCGCACCCGCCCTAAGCGCCCCTTTCCCCAATGCAGATCCTTGCCAGCTGCCCCTGGCCCACCCTGGCCTCCAACATTGTGTCCCCCCTGCTGACGGAGGCCACCATCGCCCTGCTGGAGGAGTGTCTGGAGAAGAAGGAGCGTGGCACCTGGAAGAGCCTGGGCAAGGCCTGGCACACGACGAGGTGAGGGAACCCTTGGGTCCGGAGTGGCCAGTAGGAGCCTGAAAGCCCTCGCCCTGGGACCCAAGGGCGCCACCTTCCCCTTCAGTGGCAGCCTGGGTTTTAGTTGCTGGTCTGAAGTGGCCACACGTCCCCGTGCTGCCCAGCCTCGCTAGGCCTGAGAGGGGCGCACCGGAGACCGGCACAGCCAGCTCCTCCCAAACGGGCCTCAGACACCGAACAACATCGGCCCTTACCAGCCTGCGCCAGAGCTCAGCAGCAGTGTTCTAATTGTCCCCCGCCACGTGCGGAATGATTGTATATGCGTCCAGGCGTGTGCAAATGTGCACCACCACGAGCTCCACAAACCCTCGCTGGGGGCACTCTGCTAACCAGCAGGGTGGCAGTGGACTAGCCCACAGAGTGCCCGGCTGACGGGGCGCACTGAGCGGTGGGGTTGTAAGAAACTGGTCCCGCACGCATTCACCGAGCTTTCTGGCACCTCCCCCTCGCCCTGGCCCGTGGACCCTCCTTCCCAGGCCGGACCTTGAGCTGGGCCCCGGGACCTGTTCTTTGCTCGTGCAGCCTGCTTGCTGTCAGGGCTCAGGGCAGCCCCCGCCACGTGTTAATGGTCCACTTTGGAGGCCAGCACAGCCAAGTCCTTTCTCTCTCCCCCACCGGCAGGGCCGAATTCCCAGACGGCCAGTTCATCCCTCCCTATATCCCCGTCTTCTCGGACGGGTGGGTGCCGCCCCTGCCGACCCCGCGGGAGAGCGCCACGCACATGGAGAGGGTGAGTCTCCACAGCGGCTGGGTGGGGGGCACGCTTTCAGCACCATTGCCCCCACTCCCCTTTCAGCACAGCCATTGGAAAGCGGGCACAGCTGAAGGTACAGCTAACGGGCTTATCTCACAGAAGCAAAACTAAGAGGGCAGTTTGGACCCAGACCCCCTTGTAAGAGAGGGGATTGTCTAGTGGTTAGAGCACTAGCCTGGGCCTTGGGAGACCCAGCTGTGAGCTTCTGCTTTGCCACTGACAGCCCATATGACCTTGGGCAAGTCACTTAGGCACAGCTCCTCTCAGGTATTCAGGTGCTTCACTCCCATGGGGGTTAGGTGCCTAAATATGGTTGAGGCGTTCATGCCTCGATTTCCCATCTGCAAAGTGGGAGTAGCCCAGCCTTGTCTCCCCAGGGGGTCTCCGGGCTGATGCATTCGAACCACGGACCACCATTGGCGCATAGGGCATGGCGGGGGCAGGGGCAGATGGGCAGCTCTGCAGGAGCCAGTCTTTCCCTTTGCCCTGGGCTGCAGGTCGTAGCCAGGCTGCTACTTGTGCAGTGTGTCTCTGGGGGAGGGTGACGGCCCCTACTGGGGCGTGCTGAATGTGCACCTTGGCCCCTGCTGATGGCATGTGCTGAGCTGCTGCCCCGGGGCAGGCAGGGGTCAAAGCCCTGCTATTGCTAACGGGCGGGGGAGATTCTCCCAGAGCTTGGCAAGACAGGCTTCAGGGTGCAGCCACCAGGGTGCGACATGCTGCGTAGCCAATCCAGGATGTGCCCATGTGGGCACCACGAGGGGCTCTTGTTCCGCCTTCGGTGTCCCTGCGTCACCCCGAGTATAACCAGGGCCAGATTAAGGGGGAGGTTTGCCAGGCAGCTGCCCGGAGCGCCAACTATGGGGGGGCGCCCGATGGCAGCTGTAAGGGCTCAGTGCGCCGGCGGGCGGGGCCACGCATGGGTCGCGCGCCCGCTGCCCGGGATGCAGGAATGGCTCGAGCCGGCCCTGGGCGTAACTAACACGTGTCTGTCTGTCTGCTCGCCCTGCAGCAGCCCAGCGCAAGGCAGAACCGCTCCTCGCCCAGGTACGTGTCCCCGCACGGGCACGGCGCCCTGCTGAGGCTCTGGGCAGTGCGCCCCGAGCACTTGCCCCTTGACAGCTGTGTGAGCGCTGCAGCACGGGGCACCAGCTGCGAGGGCAGATAATGCCTGCTCAGAATGTGCTGGGCTTGCTGCTTGGGACCACGGGCACGCCACGCCACGCACCCCGCACACCACACGCAGGCCACACGCACGCCACGCACTCCACGCGCACGCCACGCACCCCGCACACCACACGCAGGCCACACGCACGCCACGCACTCCACGCGCACGCCACGCACCCCGCACACCACACGCAGGCCACACGCACGCCACGCACCCCACGCGCACGCCACGCACCCCGCACACCACACGCACGCCACGCACCCCACGCGCACGCCACGCACCCCGCACACAGGCCACACGCACGCCACGCACCCCACGCGCATGCCACGCACCCCGCACACCACACGCACGCCACGCACCCCGCACACCACACGCACCCCGCACACCACACGCACGCCACGCACCCCGCACACCACACGCACGCCACGCACCCCGCACGCCGCGCACTCCACGCGCACGCCACGCACCCCGCACACCACACGCAGGCCACACGCACGCCACGCACCCCACGCGCACGCCACGCACCCCGCACACCACACGCACGCCACGCACCCCGCACACCACACGCACGCCACGCACCCCGCACGCCACGCACCCCGCACACCACACGCACGCCACGCACCCCGCACGCCACGCACCCCGCACGCCACACGCACGCCACGCACCCCGCACGCCACGCACCCCGCACACCACACGCAGGCCACACGCACGCCACGCACCCCACGCGCACGCCACGCATCCCGCACACCACACGCACGCCACGCACCCCGCACACCACACGCACGCCACGCACCCCGCACGCCACGCACCCCGCACACCACACGCACGCCACGCACCCCGCACGCCACGCACCCCGCACACCACACGCACGCCACGCACCCCGCACGCCACGCACCCCGCACACCACACGCAGGCCACACGCACGCCACGCACCCCACGCGCACGCCACGCACCCCGCACACCACACGCAGGCCACACGCACGCCACGCACCCCACGCGCACGCCACGCACCCCGCACACCACACGCACGCCACGCACCCCGCACACCACACGCAGGCCACACGCACGCCACGCACCCCACGCGCACGCCACGCACCCCGCACACCACACGCAGGCCACACGCACGCCACGCACCCCACGCGCACGCCACGCACCCCGCACACCACACGCACGCCACGCACCCCGCACACCACACGCACGCCACGCACCCCGCACGCCACGCACCCCGCACACCACACGCACGCCCCGCACCCCGCACGCCACACACCCCGCACGCCACACACCCCGCACGCCACACGCACGCCACGCACCCCGCACACATGCACCCCGCACACGCCACGCACGCCACGCACACGCCACGCACCCAACGCACACGCCACGCACACGCCACGCACCCCATGCACACGCCACGAACCCCGCATGCCACGCACCCCGCACACATGCACCTCGCACACCACACGCACGCCACACACGCCACGCACCCCGCATGCTATGCACCCCGCACACCACACGCACGCCACGCACCCCACGCACACGCCACACCCCCCGCACGCCACGCACCCCGCAAACATGCACCCTGCACACCACACGCACGCCACGCACCCCACGCGCCACGCACCTCGCACACAACGCACCCCGCCACGCACCCTGCACGCCACGCACCCCGCACACATGCACCCCGCACACACCCCACGCACACGCCACACACCTCGCACGCCACGCACCCCACACACATGCACCCCGCACACCACACGCACGCCACGCACCCCACGCACACATGCACCCCGCACACCACACGCACGCCACACACCCCGCACGCCACGCACCCCGCACGCCACACGCACGCCACGCACCCCGCACACCACACACACGCCACGCACCCCACGCACACGCCACACACCCCGCATGCCACGCACCCCGCACACATGCACACCGCACACACGCCACGCACCCCGCACACATGCACCCTGCACACCACACGCACGCCACACACGCCACGCACCTCGTACGCCACGCACCTCGCACGCCATGCACCCCGCACACATGCACCCCGCACACCACACTCACGTCACTCACCCCACGCACGCCACGCACCCCGCATGCCACGCACCTCGCACGCCACGCACCCCGCACACACACCATGCACCCCGCACACACGCCATGCACCCCGCACCCCGCACGCCACGCACCCCGCACACACCCCACGCACACGCCACGCACCCCGCACGCCATGCACCTCGCACACATCCACCCCGCACACCACACGCACGTCACGCACCCCCCGCACACGCCACGCACCCCGCATGCCACGCACACTGCACGCCACGCACCCCGCACACCACACGCACGTCACGCACCCCCCGCACACGCCACGCACCCCGCATGCCACGCACCTCGCACGCCACGCACCCCGCACGCATGCACCCCGCACACCAC
Source organism: Pelodiscus sinensis (assembly GCF_049634645.1). NCBI lineage: Eukaryota > Metazoa > Chordata > Testudines > Trionychidae > Pelodiscus > Pelodiscus sinensis. The sequence goes on from NW_027465886.1 coordinate 373,263, forward strand.
ACACACGCCACACACTCCACATACATGCCACACACCCCGCATGCCACGCACCCCGCACGCCATGCACCCCGCACACCACACCATGCCACGCACCCCACGCACACGCCACGCCACACCCCGCACACATGCACCCCGCACACCACACGCACGCCACGCACACGCCACTCACCCCGCACGCCACGCACCCCGCACACCACACGCACGTCACGCACCCCGCGCACACTCCACGCACCCCGCATGCCACGCACCTCGTATGCCATGCACCTCGCACACCACACACACGTCACTCACTCCACGCACACGCCATGCACCCCACATGCCACGCACGCCACGCACCCCGCACACATGCACCCCACACACACGCCACGCACACGCCATGCATGCCGCACACATGTACCCCGCACACCACACTCACGCCGCACACGCCACGCACCTCGCACGCCATGCACCCCGCGCACACGCCATGCACCCCGCGCACACGCCATGCACCCCGCGCACCACGCGCACACCACGCACCCCGCACACACTCCACGCACACGCCATGCACCCCGCATGCCAAGCACCTCGCACGCCATGCACCCCGCACACATCCACCCCGCACACCACACGCACGTCACGCACCCCCCGCACACGCCACGCACCCCGCATGCCACGCACCTCGCACGCCACGCACCCCGCACACCACACGCACATCACGCACCCCACGCACACGCCACGCACCCCGCATGCCACGCACCTCGCACGCCACGCACCCCGCACACATGCGCCCCGCACACCACACGCACGCCACGCACTCCACGCGCACGCCACGCACCCCGCAAGCATGCACCCCGCACACCACACACATGCCACGCACTCCTCGTACATGCCACACACCCCGCACCCCACGCACCCCGCATGCCACGCACCCCGCACGCCACGCACCCCGCACGCCACGCACCCCGCACGCCACACCACGCCACGCACCCCACGCCCACGCCACGCCGCACCCCGCACACATGCACCCCGCACACCACACGCACGCCACGCACACGCCACGCACCCCGCGCTCCCCGCACACCACACGCACGTCACGCACCCCGCGCACACTCCACGCACCCCGCACGCCACGCACCTCGCACGCCATGCACCCCGCACACACGCCACGCACCCCACGCACACGCCATGCACCCCGCACACCACACGCATGCCACGCATGCCGCACACGCCACGCACCCTGCACACACCCCATGCGCACGCCACGCACCCCGCATGCCACGCACCTCGCACGCCATGCACCCCGCACACACCCCACGCACACGCCACACACCTCGCACGCCACGCACCCCACACACATGCACCCCGCACACCACACGCACGCCACGCATGCCACGCACTCCACGCACACGCCACGCACCCCGCATGCCACGCACCTCGCACGCCATGCACCCCGCACACCACACGCACGTCACGCACCCCACGCACACGCCACGCACCCCGCATGCCACACACCTCGCACGCCACACACCCCGCACACATGCACCCCGCACGCCACGCACTCCACGTACACACCACGCACCCCGCACGCACGCCTGCACCACATGCACGCCACGCACCCCGCACGCCACGCACCCCGCACGCACGCCTGCACCACACGCACGCCACGCACCCCGCATGCCACGCACCCCGCATGCCACGCACCCCACACGCCACGCACACACCACGCACCCCGCACGCCACGCATACCACGCGCATGCACCCCATATGCCACACCCCCCCCGCGCATGCACCCCACATGCTGCAACACACACCACACACGTGCACACATGCCACTCACACACGCCACTCACACCACACAGTGCGCGCGCACACACCACACGCACACACACACACAGTCTATGTTCCCTGCATCCTGCACACACGGGTGCTTTCTGTCCCACCTGCAGAGGCTGGTCAGCCTGCCAGCCGAGCTGTGCGTTTCAGTGGGTGGGGGCCAGGGCAGCTTGTTGCAAAGAGGCCCCCTTGCCAGGCAGGCTGGGCACAGGCTGCTGTGATGCCGGGGAGGGAGTTGGGGGTGCAGCGGTTCCCGCGGTGTCAGAAATGGGGCCGCATCTCTGGAACAAAAGCGAGTCTGAGAGAGACAGAAGGACAAACCCAGCGAGCCAGCAAGCAAGTCTGGCTTGGCACACGGCGCCAGCATTTTATTGGCTTGCTGCATGACTGCCTCTGAAAATGGGTCACCCGCCCCTGGCCCGAGGGCTGTCTCCGCGCCATCCCGCCTCCCCCGCCCGCTCTGGGGGCAGGCCACAGTCCCTCTGGCACCTTTGGCCCCTGCGGGCTGCTCTTGAGCCTGTCAGAGACTGTTCTCACAATCGTACCCGGCTCCAGGCCTGGCCCTGGAAGGTGCCGAGTGCCCCGGGGGCAGCACCTGCCAGGCCCGGGGACGACGAGCGCGAGGGCCCTCGGCGCCATTCGGGCCCAGGCCCCCAGCTGTGTCTAGAGGGGACCCCGCGGGCTCAGCGCTGCCCTGGGCGTGATACCGGGAGCAGGGTGCGCGCCGCGCTGAGCTGAGCTGCGGGAGGGACCCTCGGGCAGAGACGGCACAGAGCTCCGTTCTCCTGGCTCTAACTCCGTGCCCGGTCTCCTTGCAGCAGTCCGTCGCAGCCCCCCGCGCTCATGCAGGCCATGTTCGATTTCCAGGCCAGGAACCACAAGGAGCTGACCGTCACCAAAGGGGAGCTGCTGGAGGTAAGGCCGGGACTGGGAATTGTCGGCTCAGAGCCAGGGCCTGCCCGCTGCGCGCTGGGCTGTGGAGCGGCTGGCCCGGGGCACCCTGCCCTCGCCTCTCGCGCTGGGCGTGGCTGGGCTCTGTCTGGCCTCCGGGGTAGCACGCGAATGGCCGAGAGAGGCCCTGGGGAGTGCGGCCCTGCCATGGGACTGACGCTCTCCCTGCTCAGATTCTAGACCAGCGGCGGAAGTGGTGGCTGGCTAGGAGCCGGGCCGGCGAGCGGGGCTACATCCCCAACAACATCGTGGGGCCCACGGACCAGGCGCCGCCGGAGAACGGCGCAAACCAAGTAGGTCGGCCGCCCGCTCCGAGGGGCAGTCGTGCACTCAGAGCCGGGGCATCCTGGCCTCCTGCTCCTGCTGCCCAGAGCCCCACTGCTGGGCCTGCTGCTGACCAGGAGCTTCGCTGCCAGCTCCTGGCTCCCGTCCTGCTGCTCCGCCCTCCCTGCACTCGGGCTCAGTCACAGGGTCCTGGCTGCTGGCAGGGGGGGAGGGGCGCACACGAGTAGGGGTGAGCTCAGCACCCCCACCCCAAATGTGTTCCAGCACCACTGAACGTGCAGGGCCTTCCTGCTGCGCTGGGATGGGGGCGCTGGGCCCACCCCCTTAGGCCAGTGGCTACCACAACTAGCTGGCTGCTGGCTCCACCTACTGGCTGGCGAATGGGGCCGTGGCACGTGGGGGGCAGGGGATAAAGTGCTCCCCATGCCCACTGGCTGGCGAGTGGGGCTGTGGCACGTGGGGGGTGGGGGAGCAGGAGCTCTCCCCATGCCTGTGGGGCAGAGGTGCTTTGATTAACCTGCTCGTTGGCCGTGAGACTCCTCAGTCCCCTTCTCTCCTCTGGGTCTAGATGCCGAGAAGCTCCCCGGGGCTCCAGCCGAGCTCCACGCCAGCAGAGGTGACGGCCTGGCTGCAGGACATGGGCTTCTCCAAGATGTGAGTCCCCTCAGTGCTGGAGCCCGGCCCCGGCCCCCACCCTCTGGTCTCCGTGCATCGCAGCAGGCCCCCAGCTGGTCCTTTGCCCACAGAGCCAGTCTCCCGCTGCGGCTCCCCCAGAGATGTGGCTGTTTCCTCAGCCCCTTGTCTGTCTCTGCAATCCCTCCTTGGAGGGGTCGCTGAGCTCAGGGCTGGTAGCCCCCCTCACCGTCCGTCCGTCTCCCCGCAGCACCGTGAAGTGCCTTGGTGTGCTCAGCGGTCACCAGCTGCTGGGAATGGGCGAGGAGGAGATAACAGCCGTCTGCCCGGAAGAGGCGAGACGTCTTCTTCAAGCTCTGCGCCATTAAATCGACCCTGGAGGTGAGTCCGCTACCGACTGGCTGGATGCCCCCGGCCAGCCTCCCAGGGCCTGACTGCATCCTGCCCAACAGGCTCTGCAGGGCTGTCTCCAGCACCCTGGGCCGGGGCAGCTGAGCACGGGGCCCTGGCTCAGGGATTCACACCTGGCTTGCGGCATGGCCAGTCTCCAATACCGGCTGCTTTGGGCGGCCCGGAGCCCCTGAGGCTCAGATCCACGACAGTGCTTATTGCCCAAGGTCCAGCTGTGCTCTCCAAAGCCCAGCTCAGCTGCCACAGCAGCCCACGGACCCCTGAACGTGGTGCCGCAAAAGGTCCCGCGGTCTTTAACTGTCCGCCTCTGGGTGCACACACCGGCCCAGCTCCCGCCTGCCCCTCCAGCTGCACAGCAAGGCAGGGAGAGGAGCCCCAGGCGGGCCAGGGCTGTGGCAGCGCTGAAGCCGCCGGACACCGACCGCATGGAACTGAACCAACACGCTCGCAGCCGGCTCTCGTCCAATGGGGGCTTGCCAGCCTGGGCTTCATTCCAGTCTCACAGTGCAATTGGGGGGAAGGGAGGGAAACCCCCACAAACTGGGGCCCATCCATGAAAAGGTCCCTCTGGAGTGACCCTAATGGACCTTTTCTCCTGGGCTGGCTACACTGGCTCTGAGGACGAGCCTGGCCTGAGCACCGCACGGCCCAGTCCCGGGACCAAGGAGCCTCCAACACCTCCGCTTCTCTTCCTTCTTCCAGCTTGGCCCTCGCAACTAGCGGGCTCCCCCTGCACCGTCTCCCCAGGGCAGCAGCAGCGCCATGAGCGACGCCGGGCCGGAAGAACAGCCGATCCCTTCCAGCATCAGCCCTGCTGCTCTTCTAGGGTTTGCCAGAGTCTCTTCCCCTGCCCCGTGCAGAGACCCCACATCTGTCACTCCCTGGTTTTGTTCAGCGCTAGCCCAGTGGGGCCTTGGCCTGCTAGACACGCCAGCTCCACCGATCCTATTTATTCTCTCCCAGACACCAGTGCTCGGCCCCAGGACAGAGGGGCCAGTCTCCAATAGCTCAGCTGTTCAGCACCAGCCCCAAGGCACGTAACCCAGCAGACACCTCTCCCTGCTCCTCTGCCGTGAGAAGAGACTTGGGCACAGGCCGATCAGAATCAGGCTGCTCCCTACCTAGGTGTAACATCAGCGCCGGTTCTGCCACCCCGGGCCACGTTTCCTCTCCTTGGCTAGCAGCTGGCATGGAAAGGGAGGTCCTGATTCCCCCAATAAAGTGATTGAATCAACAGCTGGTCCCCATCCCCTGATGGGCAGATTTGGGAAGGGGACTGGGAATGGGGGACAACCCCTCACCTCCCTCCTGCAGCAGGCTTGGTGCCCGGCCACTGACCCTGGCCATCAGGTGGGTGAAGTGGCGATCAAGCAGAGGGAAAGTGTGTGTGGCCGGGGGGGAGGGGGAGAAGAGAGGAAGAGAAGAGGAGAAACGTTCCCCACCACACTGAACGTTTTTATTTGGGGAAAATCGAAGCCTAGGAATGTGACTCACTTCACTAGCTCCTACAGAACCCTCCCTAGTGCACACGCACACCTGCACCTCTCCCCCCTGCTCTGGCCTGCATGGCGAGGAAGCCGGAAGGGCCAGTCAGTGAGCAGGGGAAGCTCCTGCAGGCCCAGGGCAAGGCAGGACTCTCCCTCCATTTCATACTGCATCGCTGGCAAGCCCATAGTTTCTTTAAAGAGGGCGTTTGCCTGGGTCACCTAAATCCAGGCAGCTTTGGTGCAGAACAAGGCCGTGCCCAACACACTAGTCCCGGCTGCTTGCTCAGCCAGCGGTGCATTTCTAGGGAACACTGGGAGCCTGGACAGCCCTGCCTTGACCAGTGCAGCTCCCTAAAAAGCAAAACCCAGGCCTGTCTCAAGGCTGGTGCACGTAGGCGAGGCAGGGGAGGCAGGAATGTTTTGCATGACAGTGCCACTTAAGCGCGGTACGTGAGACCATGGCCAGAACACACGGCAGCCACTGGGGACGGGCACGTCTCTGATAAACAGAAGTCATGGATGCAGCCAAACTGAACTCTGCCCATAGTTTTTGCAACATGCTGAATAGCAGGATCGCCCCCCCCCCCCGACAGAGCATTGGCCATACCCTGCACAACATGGAATCATTTGGTAAATATTGTTAGCGCCACCCAGTCTCGCTTTGCTATAAAATGGGCTTAGTACGAAGCACTGACAGAAGGGAGTGAGCAGGACTGACCCACAGAGCCTGCTCTGTTACTAGAAGTAACTAGGCCCTTCACAGCAGTGACCCCAGTGCATGGCCTTCTGACAGGGGAAAAAAATCAAAGGAACCACAACCTCCTGCCCAGCCCCTGGGGGTAGCATACGGGTGAAGTGTAAATGAACTAAATTCTGTTAGGCTGTGTCTACACTGGGCCACTTATTCCAGAAAATCAGCCGCTTTTCTGGAATAAGCTGCACGCTGTCTACACTGGCCCTTGAATTTCCGGAAAAGCAATGACGCTCCACTGTACAAAATCAGCCGCTATTCCGGAAAAACTATTCTGCTCCCGCTCGGGCATAAGTCCTTATTCCGGAACACTGTTCCAGAAAAGGGCCAGTGTAGACAGCCCAGTAGTCTTTTCCAGAAAAAAGCCCCGATCGCAAAAATGGCGATTGGGGCTCTTTTCCGGAAAAGCGCGTCTACATTGGCCACAGACGCTTTTCCGGAAAAAGGGCTTTTCCGGCAAAGCAGCCTGCCAATGTAGATGCTCCTTTTCCGGAAAAACTGAAACCAGAATAGTATTCCGTTTTAAGCAGTTCCGGAAATTCATGCCAGTGTAGACACAGCCTTAGTGTATAGAGTAGATCTCTGCATTGCTCTGTGCTGTAGCAGTTGCTTTAGAATTGATAGTTTAAACCTTAAATACTATAGTCATTGTTTTTAAGGCTTGGAACATTTAAATAACGTGAACTGCTTAGAGCTTGCAAGAAGAAAGGGGTTAAGTCGCCCTAGCGTGTCCTGGTTTCCCTTGGATCAAGCCCCACAACAGGGTGGAGCCTTGTAATTAAGGCACTTGGTGCACCTCTAGCTAGGAACCCTCTAGACCCAGCTACTCTTGATCTTTTAGTGCTCTGGAAAAAAAAATAAAAAAACCCACCAAGGCCTGCCAACCTATTTCCTAATGTAGCATCAAGTCTTCCACCACCAGCTCCCCACCAACTCCCAGTCACTAAAGCTGACAAGTAGATACAACAATGGGCCCCTGCAGAGAACTAATGGCGGCCCAGGAGAACTCCCCTGCAGGTTCAGAGGATGCAGGTCCTTTAGTTCCCAGGGCAACCCAGCCTGGTCATCACTGCCCCCACACTCCTCAAGGCAAGAGGGACCAGGGACAGCATTTGGGCACCAGGAAGCAGGGCTCTGAACACCAACAAGCATGGAACAAGAAACAGGCCAGAGGCTCTTCCCTTGGCGGGGATCTACACTAACAGCCCGTTGCAGCCACCCTGCAACACTGGCTGGACAAGTCGGGCTGGAGCCCTCAGGCGGATGCTGTTAGGCTGAGAGTGTCAACCAAAAAGTTCACCTTAGTCTGTAAGTTTAAAAACACGAGTCGCTCTGTAGCATCTTCGAGAGTAACAAAAAATACAGACGTGGCAGAGCCCATGAGACAACCTCTGTATTTTGTTAGTCTCGAAGATGCTACCAGACGACTTGTGTTTTTAAACTTACAGACTAACAGCTGCCCCCCGAGACTTAGCTACCAAGAGCATGTTCTCCCCGAGAAACGCAGCATCCGTTTGGTTCTTCCCGTGCTGCTCTCCTGCTCCTGCAGAGCTGTGAACGCCAAAGCAGGACTTGGCTGTGCTCCCGTCAGAGCTCCACTGTGGGGTTGGCTTCATGGCTCTTTGCCACTCTATTAACTCAGACGCTGGTTTCCTCCCAGGGAGACGATGGCTATTCAGCAAGAGGGAACCATTGTGCAATTCCTAAACGTTTACTGGCCGGTCGCTACAGAGCAAGGCTGCCGCAGGCATTTGGCGTCTGCAATTCACCAAAGCTGCCGCTTCGTACTCAACTTCCACCCCCCTCCCCCCCAGAGCCCATCTGCAGGAGCCCCCCCCAAACAGCGCTCAGGCGCTCCAGACTGGCCCTGTCCTCCACACGCATCTTCTACTTCTGGTTGCTCCACTTGGCCATCCTGTTGTTGACAGGCGTCTTCATGTAGCGGCTGGAGCACATGTAGGCCGCAATCTTCTCCAGGGCCTAGGGGAGAGCAGAAGGTGTGTGAAGCAGAGGGGAGACCCAGTCAGCTTCCCAAAGCGCCTCCCAACACGGCCTCAGCCCCCTGAAACTAACACAAAGCCACGCAAAGGACACCCCCGACCAGGAATTGGCTCAGGGTTCCAGCTAGTGAGTCCCTGATGTACCAGCTGGCTCTCTGCAGGGGGAAGGGGGGGGAAGAGGGGTCGGTCATCTGACCTTTGTGTCGCTGCACACAGAGCCCACCACTCCCCCCCCCCCCCCCGCCATTGCAAGCCAGCCCTTGGGGACTGCTGCCTCCTGGCACAAGTCAGAGCAGCCCCAATGCTGCTCCCTGCTCGGCCCAAGTCCGTGCCCGGAACCCACAGCCCGCTCCCTGACACTGCCTAGCGCCTCGGCAGCCCGGCCCACGGCTCCGATCCAGGAACCCACAGCCCGCTCCCTGACGCTGCCTAGCGCCTCGGCAGCCCGGCCCACGGCTCCGATCCAGGAACCCACAGCCCGCTCCCTGACACTGCCTAGCGCCTCGGCAGCCCGGCCCACGGCTCCGATCCAGGAACCCACAGCCCGCTCCCTGACACTGCCTAGCGCCTCGGCAGCCCGGCCCACGGCTCCGATCCAGGAACCCACAGCCCCCTCCCTGACGCTGCCTAGCGCCTCGGCAGCCCGGCCCACGGCTCCGATCCAGGAACCCACAGCCCGCTCCCTGACACTGCCTAGCGCCTCGGCAGCCCGGCCCACGGCTCCGATCCAGGAACCCACAGCCCGCTCCCTGACGCTGCCTAGCGCCTCGGCAGCCCGGCCCACGGCTCCGTGCTCGGAACCCACAGCCCGCTCCCTGACACTGCCTAGCGCCTCGGCAGCCCGGCCCACGGCTCCGATCCAGGAACCCACAGCCCGCTCCCTGACACTGCCTAGCGCCTCGGCAGCCCGGCCCACGGCTCCGTGCTCGGAACCCACAGCCCGCTCTCTGACGCTGCCTAGCGCCTCGGCAGCCCGGCCCACGGCTCCGATCCAGGAACCCACAGCCCTCTCCCTGACACTGCCTAGCGCCTCGGCAGCCCGGCCCACGGCTCCGATCCAGGAACCCACAGCCCGCTCCCTGACGCTGCCTAGCGCCTCGGCAGCCCGGCCCACGGCTCCGATCCAGGAACCCACAGCCCGCTCCCTGACACTGCCTAGCGCCTCGGCAGCCCGGCCCACGGCTCCGATCCAGGAACCCACAGCCCACTCCCTGACGCTGCCTAGCGCCTCGGCAGCCCGGCCCACGGCTCCGTGCCCGGAACCCACAGCCCGCTCCCTGACACTGCCTAGCGCCTCGGCAGCCCGGCCCACGGCTCCGATCCAGGAACCCACAGCCCGCTCCCTGACGCTGCCTAGCGCCTCGGCAGCCCGGCCCACGGCTCCGTGCCCGGAACCCACAGCCCGCTCCCTGACGCTGCCTAGCGCCTCGGCAGCCCGGCCCACGGCTCCGATCCAGGAACCCACAGCCCGCTCCCTGACACTGCCTAGCGCCTCGGCAGCCCGGCCCACGGCTCCCATCCAGGAACCCACAGCCCGCTCCCTGACACTGCCTAGCGCCTCGGCAGCCCGGCCCACGGCTCCGTGCCCGGAACCCACAGCCCGCTCCCTGACGCTGCCTAGCGCCTCGGCAGCCCGGCCCACGGCTCCGATCCAGGAACCCACAGCCCGCTCCCTGGTGCCTCGGCAGCCCGGCCCACGGATCCGATCCAGGAACCCACAGCCCGCTCCCTGACGCTGCCTAGCGCCTCGGCAGCCCGGCCCACGGCTCCGATCCAGGAACCCACAGCCCGCTCCCTGACGCTGCCTAGCGCCTCGGCAGCCCGGCCCACGGCTCCGATCCAGGAACCCACAGCCCGCTCCCTGACACTGCCTAGCGCCTCGGCAGCCCGGCCCACGGCTCCGATCCAGGAACCCACAGCCCGCTCCCTGACGCTGCCTAGCGCCTCGGCAGCCCGGCCCACGGCTCCGATCCAGGAACCCACAGCCCGCTCCCTGACGCTGCCTAGCGCCTCAGCAGCCCGGCCCACGGCTCCGATCCAGGAAACCACAGCCCCCTCCCTGACGCTGCCTAGTGCCTCGGCAGCCTGGCCCACGGCTCCGATCCAGATACAACATCTCACGTGTGTCCCCGAAGCCAGGACGGGAGACCACAGCAAAGTGACAGGCAGGGACTTGGCTTTGAGCCAGCGTTTGCCACTTCAGCCATTTCCACAGCCAACAACAGCCACTGGCACCCGGAGCAAGGGCCCAGCAGGGCAGGAGCCAGGGTGCCATGGGCTCCCAAGAGACACTGCTCAGGAAAGCTCACAGGACAGGCACGTGGCATCCTAGCTTCCAGGGCCACTGGAAAGGGTCTGCCTGGAGCACCAAGCAAGCAGGGCACCAAGATGTGGCCATCTTTCCATCAGAGAGGGTAGCAAGTCCCCCTTAGAGGCCCCCAGGTACGTGGCTAAATGGGGAGAGAGAGAGAGAGAGAGAGAGAGAGAGAGAGAGACTGACTTCCCTTTTCCTCAAGGCCCCCAGTCAGGCCTGCAGAAAATCTTTAGGGCACTGGGGAGAGGAAAACACCTATGTGCTCCCAGAGCAGAGGGGACGGGCCCCCTCCCCGGCAGTAACAATAGCTCAGGGAGAGAAGACGATTCTTTGCCTGTTGCTAAATGCCTGGGCAGCCATGTTCTTTGCAGAGTCTGCAGCTGGACGGGTCAGACTGAGGGCACCGGGGGGAGGCGTTCTGGGCCCGTGCCCTGAGGCAAACAGGCTGTGCCTGAATAACCAGGGAGTCGCATGTTACAGGAGTCACAAACCTCACCTCAAAGCGGTCGAGAAAACCCTTCAGGTTTTGGAAAGGATCCAGGCACTTGGGCTCCAACATGCGGTTCTGATCCAGGACGTCGTACATGAGGAAGTCGACAAAGGTGATCTGGGGAGAAGTGACACAGGGCAGTTGAGTTGTTCCCAGCCCCTTCTCCTTAATCACCCTGCCCACCCTCCCGCCACTCACCTTCTCCCCAGCAAACCACTTCCTCTCCCCCAGGAACCGGGAGAACAGCTTCAGCTTCCCCGGCAGCTGCTCCAAGTAGCCAGGCTTCAGTTTCTCCTGCAGAGAGCAAGGCAGGGGGGCAGGATTAGAGCAAGGCAGCCCCTGTGCCCACTCAACACATGGAAAATTCTTGTAGGGGGAAAGGCACCTGGAGTTTGAGGGGGCAGCATCATGCTTCAGGGCAGGCTGCCTGCTAGGGTCAGGAAGGAATCCCCTTGGACAGTACTGTGCAAGGGATAGAGCCATTGGACAGTTTGGGGCCACCACCCTGGGCCCTGCTCACTTTGGTCCCACAGAGCCCCCAACTGGGGGGCCTGATCCCAGCAGCAGGGGTTGTGCCCCTGTCCACACTCACTGGCAGTAGTAGGAAGCGGAGTGACCCAGCTCTCAGCCATGGCTCTTGGGGAGCAGGAAGGGAGCCCCTGCTGCTGGAACCAGGAAAGCCCCGTGCAGAGCGGATCTGGCCGGGCAGCAGGGCTGTACTCACAAACTCAGGGTTGTAGCAGATCATGACGAGACTCATGCGGAAATCCATGGCCTGGTTCTCCAGCATGTCCACTCGCAGCATCTCCTCCTCCGTCTCCCCGCCTGCGGAGCAGAGCAACGCTGAAGTGCCCCAGCGGCTCCCCAGCCACGGCCCAGCCCCCTGCCCCCGCTACTCACCCAGCTTGTGCTTGCGTGCGAGGTAGCGCAGGATGGCGTTGCTCTGCGTGAGCTTGGTCTTGCTGTCGATGAGGTAGGGCAGCTGGAAGGGCAGCCAGAGGATCAGCCAGCTATCACTGCCCCCTCCCCCCACTCTCCTCTGGCCACATGCCCAACCCCGTCACCACCACCCTACCCTGGGGGGCAAGAACCCATCGGGACCCCCACACTGTCCCTACTCAGAATCCACCCTCATCAGTGAAGTCCCCCCCCAAGCCCACCGAGGGACCCACCCCTGCTTGCCCACCCCCAGCAACTCTACATACATTCGGGAAATCCAAGCCCAGCTTCTCCTTCTCGTTAAGCCACTGGCTCTTATCATAGTCCGGAGCTGGATGAAGAAGAGAGCGTCAGTCCCCCGCCACTGCCAGCACGGCCAGCTAATCCCGCCCCTAGCATTGGAACACACCTGGGGGCAAACGTACCCTGGTGCAATGCACCATCAACTCATGGCCAGCAGAACATGCCAGGGACTCAGCGCTGCAGGAAGTCGGGTCCTCGGTCGGAGAGCCCCCATCCTTCCAGGCCAGCTCCCCCTGCCCCCCTTGGAATGGCCACTCCCACACAAGTCTGCACAGTTTTACAACTGCAGGTGCAACATCTAACCTGCTGCCTGAGCCGGGCGGCGCCTCTGCTCTGCTTTCAGCTGGTGACCCATTGTTTCCGCACAACGGAGACAAGAGCCCTGGCACAGCCCTTTGCACCAGTTTAATCATCACCGTAGTTAAACCGGGTGCCTCTGGCTTCCGCACGGGTGCCCAGTTTCAGAACCTGCTGCAACCTGAGTTGCCTGCCAATTAACACAAGAGCACCCTGCTGAATTATTGACGGGGCTGTAAATAATCAGCTGAACATTCACCCTTAGCCAGCTCAGTTGCACGCATCCTGGACCTTGGCCTGGCTGACACCAGGGTGCAGAGACAGCGGCTACACCTGCCGGAAATGCAGGTTACAAGAGCCTACCCGGGTAAGGGCAACTAAACCTTCTTGGTTTCTCGGGGCAACGCTGAACACAAAGCCTCACGGCCACCTAGCGTCGTGTGGCTGAAGAGAGCAGCCTCTCGAGCAAGTCTCCAACCCCGGGGTGTGACAGGGCAGCCCCCCGTCCCATGTAAGAGGTGCACAACGCAGGGCGCTCGTGGGTGCTGGAACGTGGTGACACCCGTTGGAGTTTGGCCAGACATGAGAACACGAACGGGGCCGTCACAGCCAGACAATCGTTCTTCCTACGGTGGCCAGGCAGCAAGTGTGGAAACTCAGGACCGGGAGGTGGGGGTGGAAGGCAGAGCCCCAAATATCCAGCCTGTTCCTAGAAACATTGGGACATTTTTCGCTCCCACAAGTTAAAACCCTGGTGCAGGCAGACACGGCTGTGGTGGATTCATATTGGTCAACAAGCTGACTGCAAAGACCAGAGGGGAGTGCAGTGTCAGTCTCCCTGATAACCTGCGTTAGAACCACAATCGCCCTGGCTAGGAAGTTCAGACAACTAGAGGAGTCAACGCTGTCTGCGGGGAGAGCGGCCCGGCTTGACCCTTCACCCTCGTGGCTGGAAGTACGACGTCCTGCCTCGCTCCCGAAGACGGAGCCCCCCGATCCAACAGGAGCCCACCCCAGCCCATAGAGCCGCATGCCCCATGCGGGATACAGCCGCCACTTGCTATTCCAGCTGTGCGCACTGCCCCGAGCCCCAGGGACAAGGCGAGAGGGGGGCTTCGCAGCAGCAGCAACCACCTCAGTTGCTGTTCACATGTTCAGAGGCCGACGCGCCCCACAAGCGCAGTGAAGATGTGGGGAGATCTCGTGGGGCCCGTGCGGCAGGCACCACGAGGGGACTCCTGCAGAGCCCCAGCCAGGGATGGAGGGTTAGAAACCCAGCTAACGTGCATGCAGCCTCCAGTGAGTTCCAGTGGGCAATCACGGGGGACAGGGAGCAGGACAGGAGGGATGGGGCACTTCCCCCTCCCAACTGGCCGGGGGGGAGGGGAGGGAGACAGACAAGCTGGCCAGGGGTGCACCAGAGAGCAGGGGCTGGGAATAGGGGCTTGCCCGGCCCCACCACCTGCCCCGAGCTCCAGCCTGAGACCGGGGTTCCGATGCCAACTCTAGCCCCGTGGCTCCTGCAGCCCAGGCTGGCGCGCCGTGGGGTGGGCCGCACCCAGCAGGTCACTGGCCTCTCGCCTGGGCAGGGGGAGGGGCCCTCCACAAACCAGCGGTCGCAGGCCCTTGCAGCAGCTCTCTACTAGCTCTGCTCCCTGCCGGCAGCTCTCACCTTCCCCGCAGCTGTACAGCTTGTCCTCGTAGGCCGTGCCCGTGTACTCCAGCAGCAGGCGGATGGAGTGAGCCAGCTGCGGGGAGAAGCGCACGGCAGGGTGAGCGCCCGCACGGACCAGCGCCTCACGCCAGGATCCGCCCACCTCGGGGCTCCCAGCAGGCGCCACACTCGGAGACCCGGGCGTGTGAATTCATGGGGGCGGCGGACAGCACGTCATTCCCAGCCTAGGACCCCCAGCAAAGCCACCCGGCCAGGCGTGACTCTGGCCTGCCACTCTGCTCAGCCCAGTGGGGAAGAGCAAGTCACCCAGGTTAGTAACGTGCTGCCAAGAGCCCCATGAGACTGGACAGTCACTTGCCCCCCACGAGCCCCAATCTGGCCTACGCGAATTGTTTAGCCCCAGCGCGCGGCTTGAACGACACCTGGAAACCCAGTCAGACATTCCTTTGAGGAAGGGGAGGTTCTCAGGCATCCCCGCTGCAAACCTGGCCAGGAGCTTGCAGGGGGGCGATGCCCCCTGCTGGGGTCCCATCACCCCTTGATTTCTCTCTCAGGAGCTAGGTCTCTGCTCCCTTCATTGCTGCACCCACAGCACTTTCCCTTCCACCAGTCACTAGAGCACTTACCAGGGCCGTTAGCCAGGCTGGGCCCCTGTTCTGCTCACTCCCCCTGGGGCACCTGGCCGCTGACAGGACTGGCCCTTGTGCTGACCCAGTCTCACCGTGCTTATGCTCTTACTCCGCCCACACAAAAGGCAGGCCAGTTCACCCCTCCCCCCTTTATCGACGGGGAAACTGAGGCAGCGATTAAGCACTAGTTTCAAAGCTGGTCTCTGAGCGTGGGTGCCTGCCTGAAGCGAACTCTCCCAGACACCCTCTAAGCAGCCTGCCCGGGGCCAGCCAGAGACACGGGCTAGAGCGCACCCTCCTGCCCCCGGACAGCCCCCCAGACAGGCAGGGCTCAGCACCTACCCCCCAGCCACAGACGAGCCTTACCCAGCCGCCCCACCCCCCGGCGGCTCCTGGCCATGGAAGGGCGCCGCAGGGAGCCGGCGGGGTCTGTCTCTGGGGCAGTTTGGGGCCTTCACTGCTCGGAGCAGCCGGGCGGTCCCGTTCACACGGGAGGGGGATCGATAACGGAGCCAGCTCCTGCCACGACGCGCCGCGCCGCGCCCCCTCCAAGCCAGTGGAGCCTGGGGCTTGAGCTTCCTGACTCCGGAGCGCAGCAAGCCCGGCCAGCGCCAGCCGGGGCCTCGCTACTGCGCTTTTCCGGGCCGCCCTGAAACAAGGCAGGGCAGGAGCTGGAGGGCGGCGGGGCAGCGGCTCTCCAACCCGGCTAGGGAGCGGGATCGATCCCGCCCGAGCACTCACCCCGCGGATATCCCAGTACCCTAGAACCACCGGCATCTTGCGCCGCTTCGCTTCCCTGGCGGCCGGAGCGCGGCGGGCCCGTTTATACGCAAGGGGCGCGGCTCCCGAGCCGACCAAATGCGGAGTCGCCGTTTTTAAAGGGGCAGCAGCACCTCAAAGGGGGGCGGGGCTTCTGCAGTTGCCCCCAGCCCACCCCCCTCCCTAGCCACGGGCCAGGCCTTGGGTGGCTGAACGGGCAGTTCTGGGGCTGGCAGCTCCCCAGGCTCACACCCCGGGTGCGGCGCGGGCGTTTGCACGGGCACGGCATCCTGACGGGCGACTGGCCGCAGGGCCCGAGCCGCCCGGCCCGCTCCCGTGGCAGTGGCATGGCGGGGCGTGGGAGCGTAACGCCTCGGCTCGGAATCCTGATTAGTTTGGGTTTGACCCGGGCCCTGCCTCTTTAAATGAGTCAACCCCGGGGGCTTGGGGCGGAGCCGGAGCGGGAGCCGGGACCAGCTGTAGGATGGCTCGAGCGCTGCCAGGGGACTCAGCCCAGCAAGTAACCCAGCTTGACCCTAGCACGGCTCCAGTTCCTCCTGATCTGCACCCGGTGCAGGAGGGCCAGGGGGTTACTCCTCATTCACACCCAGGGACCAGAGTCAGACCCACGCTTCCCACAAGCAGCAAGATGAAACTGAGGGGAATTGCTGGGCACCAGCTGCAAGGGCAGGAGGGATCCGCGTAGCCAGAGTGGGCCCGAGCCGGCATCCTTCCGGCACACCCCGCCAGGGCCAGCACTCAGCAAGCAGCCGATACCCCCTCTCCCCAGGGGCTTTCACGCAGCCCAGACCCCCGGCCTTTCCCCTGCTACGGCCAGCACCACTTCTTTGTATCGGCTCTGTTGTAGCCCCCTTCCCTTTGGCCTCTGTCACAACATGGGCTTGTCCGGTCAGCAACAAGGCTCCTCCGCATCTCTGCTCCCCTAGGGGCCCGTTTTCCTTTGGCTGCATGCTATTGTTGCTGGCCCAGGGCAAAGCCGTGTTGTGTGATGGTTGCAGAGGGGGTACACGCCTCCTTTGCTAGAGCTTGGAGGAAGCATCAGAGAGACCTGGCTCAGCAAGAGAGGCAGTTGCACTGTGTAACACCCTGGCTCTGTGTACATAGGAGTGAGGGTGACCCTCTAATGAGTGGACCTGCTACCTCTGCCAGCTAAGGGAGCTCTCCTTTAGTAAGCAGCAGAAGCCTGTGGGTTTGGAGGCTGGAAGGCCAAGGATTTACATGAGCCTCAAAACCTCCGCCCAACGGGAAGGGCTTTGTCAGAGCGCCACTTGGGCACCTGAAGAGTGCCAGCAGAGGCAGGAATGGGCCTGGGATAAATGCTCCAACTCTGACACGGTTTAGCATTAAGATTCAGCACGTCCCTGCTCATCAGAACTCTCTAGAGAGCTGGGGTTTCAAAACAAACAGAAACCAGGAAAGTCACTAACCCGAGGCAACTGTCCAATCTCCAAAATATTTATATTAGCCAGTAGCTGGGAAATGGCGCAGCTAACTTAGGATACAACAGGGCTTGCGGATTTAGGCTATTTGTGGTTTGGTCTTTAATGGGGAGTAGCAGGCTAAAAGGGTCCCCCCGTCTCTTTCTCAGATGCTCAACGGGCCCGTGGGCACCAAAGCCAGGAGAACTTGCTCAGCTCCAGCGGAGCTACTCCTTCTTGTTGCACCACTGAGCAGTTCTCCAGAAAATGGGGGTCTTCATGTAGCGACCAGAATGCATGTAGGCAGCGATCTTCTCCAGGGCCTATAGGGAAAGCAAAGGGAGATCCATCAACGTAGAGAGACACCAGCGCCTCGCAAGCCCTCTACCCATCCGCACCGCCAGAAATTCAGCCTGGACTGCAGCCAAACAGCTACTAGGGAACTGCTCCCCATTGCAAACCACAAAGGCACGAAGCTACGTCGTGTCAGACACGTCCTTGATCTTCTGGGGGACCCAGGGCCTGATCCAAAGTTTGCTGAAATCAAGTGAAGCCTTGACACACACTTCAATAGGCTTTGGATCAAGCCCCAAGGATGCGATTTTCCAGAGCTGCTGACAGCCAGGCCCCAACCTTCCTCAGCTGCTCCAGGGTTAGGAGCAGATAAAGCACTTTCTGAAAGCAGGAAAACTTCTCAAAGCTCCACCTCTCAAAACCAGTTTGTCTGACTGTTCCTCAAATCAACTCTGCCCAAGAATCAAGCCTGAGAAAATCAGGACTGGAATGATGTGCACTTGCAATGTATTTTTCAGCTACTAGTGACTTTGTGGTGTTCACCAGTTCCCTGTCTAGAGCTCTTTACAAGGGAGACAATGCTGGAACTTGAGCTGTGTGGAAACTCATTTCTATGTCAGTGTGTGATTGTTTTCTATAGTGAATGCCTCCTGTTTATGGTGAACCCCAATTCCATATATTGTGAAAAGAACCTAGCAGTAAGTGATTGATTTCACAAGAGAAAGGAGCACAAAGCTTAGAATGGAAACCATCCATCAACCTTATTTGGGAAAAGTAACTGGGCCAAAGGTGATGTGCTGCAGACACTGCAGAAGTGGAACCAGCTTGGCCAGCCCTGGAGATCCAGAAAGCTGCATGTCGCCGGGGAGTGAAAGCCAAGCTTACTTCAAAGCGGTTAAGAAAATCCTCCAGGTTCTTCAGCTGATCCAGGCACTTGGGCTCGAACATGCGGTGCTGATCCAGGACATCGTACGCAAGGAAGTCGACATAGGTGAGCTGGGAAATTAGAATGAAAATAAGCAGATTAGAACCCTCCCGATCTGCATGGCCCTCCTCTGGCCTCTAACACGGAGCAGTAACACGGTCCCTCGTTAGCCACACACCTTCTCCCCGGCAAACCACTTCCGGTCCCCCAGGAACCGGGACAACAGCTTCAGCTTTCCTGGCAGCTGCTCCAAGTACTCTGGCTTCAGCTTCTCCTGCAAAAGGGTAAACAGAATCAAGGGTGCGGGGTTCAAACCCTCATGTTCCAACTCAGTCTCTCTAATGTGGCCCAAAGCGGCGGGGAGGGTCATTCATAAACTGATCCTCTGATGGGCTCTCCTGTGCCAGACACATCAGCCTTGCGTAACTACTTGGGTGCTTGACAGAAATTATTCACCTGCCTTTGAAGGAAGAGGCTGTGTCTGAAGAGGGGCAGTGGGTAATGGACTTCACGGACTGGTCTGCTCAGACACACAGCCCCTGGGACCAGTGATTTCACCTCTCTGTCTCTGGCAGCATGAGTTAGGGGAACAAGCAGTGTTGAAACTAGGAAGGTCTCAGATTCTAATCATACCTCTGCTACTGGTTTACTGTGGGACCTTTGGCAAGTTACTTCACCTCCTCTTGCTGCCCACTGTAAAATGAGGATAATTCTGCCTCTTCCCATGTAATTAATGGAGGCTTGTAAAACTTTGGCTTATCTCTACACCTGTTATCCCCATGTGACACCCTCCCCGAGCCCTCTCCGACCCACACCCCCAGAGGAGCAGGGAAGTACTCACAAACTCAGGGCTGTAGCAGATCCTTGCAAAGCTCAGGCGGAAATCCATCACCTGGTTCTCCAGCATGTCTGCTCTCTGCATCTCTTCCTCGCTCTCGCCAGCTGGCATCCAGAAGAACACACACACAGTCAGAGAGGCTCAGCACCGGTTTAAATTAGGGAGGTAATTGTATAGTCAATTAACCGATCAGCAAAAGCATATAGATAAATGCTGTAGACTAGATGCATTCCCCTGCCCACATTCCCTGACAGTACATTTTTTAGAAGGCTGGTCAGCAACCCAGCTCAGGCCAGGTCCGGAAGCTCAGACACCCTTCCACCACCCTGACAAGGGTGGCTACTACCCAGTGGTGCTGCCTCTGTATCAGAGGCAGCAGCATAGGGCAACAGGCAGCCGGTCTGTGAGGGGAGCTGGTTTTTAAAAGTTACAGAGGCAGCAGTGCAGAGTGGTGGGGGGTTCCTCAGGAGGGGGGCCGGGGTGCACAGGCTGCCGGCTCTATCCCGGGGACTATCGAATAGTCAAGTAACCAATCAGAATTCATGAGCTTACTCGACTCTTCAATTAACCGATATTTAACATCCCTAGTTTAAATCTCGACTAGGCACTCAGGGCTTGTCTTTCCAGGGGAAATGGCCCTGGCTCTTCTACCCTAGCGGCCCCTCACTCTGCCCGTGGGACCGATTCCTGCGGAGCGCGTGCAGACCCGCGGCAGCACTCACCCAGCCGGTGCTTGCGCGCGAGGTAGCGCAGGATGGCATTGCTCTGGGTGAGCCTGGTCGGGCCGTCGATGAGGTAGGGCAGCTAGGAGGGAAGGAGAGGGAATCAGAGAGTACCACAATACCCGGTACCGGCAGGAGGCCAGAGCTAGCGTCTCTCGAGCCAGCCCTGTACAGCGCTGGAGCCAGCCACTCCCTGCCCCTGCATTTACCCTGCAGGTGGACAACAGGGCCCCAGACTCACTGTTCAGGGCTACGTGCGACCATCATGCTGCCTGGGCACGGCAGCCCTGCACCCGCCACGGGGCCCTGGAAAGCCGGGAGCCCTTCCCTCGCCCACGGCCTGGCTCCACTCAGCACCAGCAGCCAAACTACTCGTCTCCAGCTGCCCTGAACTCTTCCCCCTCCGCCCCGGCCCAGTCACAGCCAAGGAGGCGGCTACATACGTTCGGGAAATCCAGCCCCAGCTTCTCTTTCTCGTTCGTCCATTGGCTTATGTCGTAATCTGGGCCTGGGGGAAGGAACAGGAGGTGGGTCCTATGGCACGGAGACCTGCCCCCCCACTTCATGGCTCTCACCACCAACCCTCCCCCACATCTCCTAACCACGCTCACTTCCCCACACGCACCCCCCCCCCCCAAGCCCAAGCGCCCAGCTCATAGGGACCCTGCCCAGCACCCCGGTCCTGTGGAAATCCTTGGGACCTACAGCTGCTCATGCCTCTGGGAACAACGCTGCTAGCTGCCTACCACCAAGCTCCCCCCCCCGATCCCTTTGGCCCCCGCCCCCACCGGCCTCTCATTTCCCACCCTTCCCGCCAGCCCGGAGGCAAAGCTCCGCCAGGACCACAATACGGCTTCAGCCGAGAACGGGGTGCGAGGTGCCACACAACCCAGACTCAGGGAGCCTTCTGCAACAGCATGGCTCAGTCGGCAGAGCCCGGGCATGGGGAGTTGGGCAGATCTCTGCCACAGGCTCCATAGGTTCCCCCGGGCACATCACTTGGCCGCTCTGCGTGCCAGGGGCCAGCTGTAAAACAGGGATCCAAGACTCGCCACATTCCTTCTCGCCTCGGGGCAACGTGAGGCTAAAGCCTGCATGGAGCTGGGATACCATGATTCTGGGGGCCAGCCTGTACCACCTATCCCAGGTGCCTAACAGGGATTGTCTGCAGCCCCAACAAAAGCTTTAGCTCTACTTGGATCCCGCAGAAACCTGCTTTGGGTCACCTGAAACCTGCCCTTTCCTCTTAGGACTTTGGCCAGTACCTCGGCTCACTGCCCACGTGCTGAATCTGGATTTAACCCCTTCCCTGCTGGCTCGGGTCCCCTTGACATGAGCCCAAGATAGATCAACTTACCGCCACGTCAGTTCAACACAGCGTGATAAGCAAAGCTGCCCTGGCTGTCTGCAGCCTGGCCTCCCTGACCAGCATATCACGGTCTGTGTACACGCAGGGGCCATGGGGCCCATGAAACAGGCCGGTCCATCCCCACCACTGCAGCCTTACCTTTCACAAGAGCAGGGGTGGGGGTGCTCCAGCACCTGGGACCTGCTGTCTGTCTACAATAGGCTGCAGGTTTGCATGTGGTACGTGAGCCAGCTAGAGACGCATGCTGCAGCCACACGCCCAACTGTAGCAGACAGACCCCAAGCGGGTTTCCCGGGAGGGTCTACAACCAGCAGACTCAGAGGAGAGTGGCAGGGCAGACCCTCACTTCCACGGATACAAACCCACAGCCGCCCCTGGAACACTGCCCATTGGCACCCACTTTACACCAGTGCTAGGAAGTCGGGCCCAGTTGCTGGCTAGCACTGGCCCAGCCCCGCAGGAATCCTTCCCTCTCCCCAGCCACGAAAGGCAGGTATTGAGTGGTTACTTTCTTAACTAAGGCAAACGACATTTCTGCTTGCGACAAGCACCTCCTGGTACAGGTCCCAGCCCTGCTCTGAGTCCCCGCCAGAGCTGTGATCAGCCTCCGGGGAAGGGCTACCGGCTGGAATTTGATTTCCCTGTCCTGTGTACAGCTAGTTCTTTTCCAGAGACAGCACATCCTAGTGGTGAGAGCACAGGCTTGGGCGTGAGGGCACCTGGGTTCCACTGGCTTCCTGTGGCTTAGTCTTCACAAGAAAGGGGGGTTGTGCGCTGCCACGGTGATCTCAGTGTCAAATATTGTGGAGGCCAGGCCAGGCCAGGCCCTGCCGTTCTCCCTCGATGGCTGAGTGAGCAGAGGCCTCGCTGGGCGGTAACGCAACTCAACTAACCGATTGCAGGTAAAAGCTCCAGTCTTGTCTCGGCCGCGAGTTTACAGAGACACTTGTAGCACACGCGCCTTTCTGAGGGGGGACAAAGCCGGTGCCCACGTTCGCCCAAAGCCGCTCGCCCACTCTGAGCTGCCGTGGGGAGGGGCCGTGTATTTTCACAACGCCCTGGGAAGCTGCGAGGCACAATTTTATGGGGATTCTCAAGGGCCAGAAACGTGCTGTCACCGTACTAAAGGATCCAGGCCCCAAAGCAACCTGACCTCTCCCTCCCCCGCAGCCTCCCCGCCCCCGCACTAATCCACTTGCGGGGACAAAGGGATTTTCTTCTCTTATGGCCCATGACAAAGGGCAGCCCCGCGCCCTTCAGGGTGATGTAACCAGCCCCAAGGGTGCGTGACTCAGCAAGAAACCCAGGTGGGAAATCAGTCTCTGCAGCCACCCAGGAGTTAACCGGGCGGGGAACGGGAAGTGGCTGTTACTTGACACAGGCGGGATTGAGCAACTCTCCCTCTCTCCCATTGGCCCCTCCAAGGGCGGACCCTTCCAGCCCAGAGGCACTGTCCTGTGCAGGGCTGGTGGGAAGCAGGGGAACTGCTGTCTCCTGCCATGGGCAGGGCTGGGCCCGCAAGCCACCCAGACCTCGGAGAGGAATGAACTGAAGCAACAGGGAGAAGAGGGTCTGACCCTCCTCCCCGTTAATGCCCCTCCCTTCAAGCCCCCCCACCCCTCAGTCACTGCACACCCAGATGCTTCACCCTCTGTTCCGAGTCTACTGCCCCAGAGCCAAACACCCCACCCAGCTTCACCGGGGCAGCCCCCTTGGCTGTCAGGGGGCACTGGGGTATTCCCAGAGGGGCTGTGCAGGGGGCACCCCAGGACTGACCTTACCTCCCCTGCCCAGCTAGAGAGTCCAAGGCCCTTTCTAAGAGCTGCTGAAACCTGAGCCCCTCCCCGAGCCCCCTGCTGACAGGCAGGTAAAACTCTTTCCATCCCTCGCGCGGCAGAGATGCCCTGCTTAATTCCTGGGCGGGGGAGGGCAGAAAAATCTGGCTGGATTCCCTTGCAATTTCCAGCTGCAATCCAGGTATGAGCCAGCCTCAGCCTCGATTGCCTGCCACAAGCCAGACCCTCTGCCTGCTCTAAGGTGACTCCGGGAGCCAAGACGCCAGCCCAGCAAGGCAAGGGGCTGGGCACCTACTAACACTCTGGAGCGCGGACCTTAACGCGCCCTGTGGCCTTACCATCCCCACTGGGGGTGTACTGCTTGTCCTCGTAGGGTGCGCCCGCATGTTCCAGCAGCAGTCGGATGGCATGAGCCAGCTGCAGAGAGGAGCACAAGAGAACGGACGTTGTGGGACCCTTCCAGTTCCACTGGGTGAGCCCAGAGAAAGCCAAAGCAAGCCAGACCCATGGACTCCCCCCCCCCCCCAGTTCTGCCACTGGGCACAACTGCTGGAGCCCAGGACTGAACGCAACTGGTGCATGAGGGCTGGACCTCCGCCAACGCATCACTCAGGGGGCCAAGCAGGCACTCCTGTCGCTCGGGCTGTAAGGCCAGAAGGGACCATTCCTCATCTAGCCTGGGCTCCTGCATCTCCAAGACCACAGATCCTTCCCGGCCCTCTCCGGGAACAGATCAGTTGAACCCTGAGAACGTGAGCAAGATCCCCCCGGCTGACTCCTGGGAAAAAATTCGCTGGAATTTGCCCTCCCCATCTGGCGTCCCATCTCTGGCCACGGGGGACTTCTGCTAAATGCGGCTTCTGAAGGGCCACGGGCCATCTCAGGCCATCCCCCCCAGAAAGGTAGCAAGCGCCGTTTGGAAGCCAGGGAAGTATTTTGCCCCCACTGCCCTCCTGGGGAGGCTGATCCAGAACCTCTCTCCTCGACGAGGAGACCTCTTCAGCTAGTTTCAAGCCTCAGCTTGGAGCCATTTCTTCTCGTGTCTACACTGGTGTCTCACTTACATAACGTCCCGCCCTCCTTGGTATTTAGAAAGGCTGGGTTGGCTCTGTTGGCTAGACAAGCCATGCTCCTTAAATCTCCTCTCCTAAGGCAGGTCCCAAGTGCCCTTCTCTGCATCTGTTCCTGTTTGAATCCGTCCATCTTGAACTCGGGAGACCAGAACTGCCCCAGACGAGGTCTCGCAGGCGCCGAGCACATTCCCGCCTCTCCTGAAAATACGTCACCTGGTGCATGCTAAGACAGCCTTTTCCACCCTCGTCACGCTGGGGGCTCGTGGTCACCCTGCGGCCAGCCCAGCTAATCACAAACATTCTTCTTGCTGGTCCCCATGCTCATGTTCTTCTACTTTCATCCCATTCCTACTGCTCCAGCTCTCAAGCTCCTCTAGCTCTCCTGGCCTACCCCGATCCTGCCCTGTATCGGCAGCCCCTCCCCAGAGCGTGTCAGCCAAACGCTCCCACTTTTGGTGCCAAGGTCACGAGTTAAATGTGAAATAAGATCAGTCCCAACAAACCAAGCAAGTCCCAACAAACCAAGCACTGGGAGCCGCCCTACAGTACCACCCCTCCCAAAAGCCAGTGCTTTCCCATCTAGCAATCCCCAGCTGCTCAGCCACTGGGGAGATTACACCCCCAACACCTGCAGTTGGGAAACAAAACTTTGAATGACAGACCACTGCAGATACAGGCCCAGCTGGGGCCTGGCGTGGGAAGGGTTAATTGGCATGTGACTGCGGAGGGACAAGGGGGACTTACTGCAGGCTTGTCCCACCCCCCCGCCCCCCAGGCGTTAAGGGAATGAAGGGGCAGGTCATGTTACAGGGCCCATCCCCCCAGCGCAGGTAGCCCAGGGTTGTACTGGGTGCGGGCTGGTACTCTTGGCTCTCACAGTGATCCCAAGCCAACCCACACATTTCCCTAGAGACCCATGGGGGGGCTGCCTGCCCCGCCCCTTCCCCTCGCCGGGGGCTGCCCGCCCCGCTCCTGCCCCCCCGCCCCTTCCCCTCGCCGGGGGCTGCCCGCCCCGCTCCTGCCCCCCCGCCCCTTCCCCTCGCCGGGGGCTGCCCGCCCCGCTCCTGCCCCCCCACCCCTTCCCCTCGCCGGGGGCTGCCCGCCCCGCTCCTGCCCCCACCCCCGCCCCTAGCCCCTCGCTGGGGGCTGCCCGCCCCGCTCCTGCCCCCACCCCCGCCCCTAGCCCCTCGCTGGGGGCTGCCCGCCCCGCTCCTGCCCCCACCCCCGCCCCTAGCCCCTCGCTGGGGGCTGCCCGCCCCGCTCCTGCCCCCACCCCCGCCCCTAGCCCCTCGCTGGGGGCTGCCCGCCCCGCTCCTGCCCCCACCCCCGCCCCTAGCCCCTCGCTGGGGGCTGCCCGCCCCGCTCCTGCCCCCACCCCCGCCCCTAGCCCCTCGCTGGGGGCTGCCCGCCCCGCTCCTGCCCCCACCCCCGCCCCTTCCCCTCGCTGGGGGCTGCCCGCCCCGCTCCTGCCCCCACCCCCGCCCCTTCCCCTCGCTGGGGGCTGCCCGCCCCGCTCCTGCCCCCACCCCCGCCCCTTCCCCTCGCTGGGGGCTGCCCGCCCCGCTCCTGCCCCCACCCCCGCCCCTTCCCCTCGCTGGGGGCTGCCCGCCCCGCTCCTGCCCCCGCCCCCACCCCCGCCCCTTCCCCTCGCTGGGGGCTGCCCGCCCCGCCCCTGCCCCTCGCTGGGGGCTGCCCGCCCCGCTCCTGCCCCCCCGCCGGGGGCTCCCTCCGCCCCGCGCTCACCCCGCGGATGTCCCAGTAGCCCAGCGTGCTCTCCATGCTGCCTTTGCGCTCCGCGGCGCCTGGCTGCGGGGCGGGGCCCCCCTCGGAATCCGGTTCTTCCCGTCCAGCCAATCCCGGTCCGGTCCAGCCCGGGGGAGGGTCCCGGGTCCCGCCCTGACGAGCGCGTCGCCGTGGGCTCGCTGCCTGCCGCGACTCCAGGGCTGGGGCACTTGGGGGGATTCCGACCCGCCCTGGGCGGGGGCAGAGAGGGGCCCGCCCACTTTCTCTTCCCGAGCCCGGCCCCGCCCACCCTGCTTCCCCTCCCAGCCAGGCCCCGCCTGCCCAGTTTCTCCTCCCAGCTTGCCCCACCCACCCAGTTTCTCCTCGCGAGCCCGGCCCCGCCCACCCAGCTTCTCCTCCCAGCCTGGCGGGCGGGGCCAAGCTGGGAGGGGAAGCTGGGCGGGCGGGGCCAAACTGGGAGGGGAAGCTGGGCGGGCGGGGCCTGGCTTGGGAGGAGAAGCTGGGCAGGCGGGGCCTGGCTGGGAGGGGAAGCTGGGCAGGCGGGGCAAGGCTGGGAGGGGAAGCTGGGGGGGCGGGGCCAGGCTGGGAGGGGAATCTGGGCGGGCGGGGCCTGGCTGAGAGGGGAAGCTTGGTGGGCGGGGCCAGGCCGGGAGGAGAAGCTGGGTGGGCGGGGCCGGGCTCGGGAGGGGAAGCAGGGCGAGCGGGGCCAGGCTGGGAGCGGAAGCGGGGGGGCGGGGCCAAGCTGGGAAGAGAAACTGGACGGGCGGGGCCAAACTGGGAGGGGAAGCTGGGCGGGCGGGGCCAGGCTGGGAGAGGAAGCTGGGCGGGCGGGGCCTGGCAGGGAAGAGAAGCTGGGCGGGCGGGGCCAAGCTGGGAGGGGAAGCTGGGCGGGCGGGGCCTGGCTTGGGAGGAGAAGCTGGGCAGGCGGGGCCTGGCAGGGAGGAGAAGCTGGGAGGGCGGGGCCAAGCTGGGAGGGGAAGCTGGGCGGGCGGGGCCTGGCTTGGGAGGGGAAGCTGGGAGGGCGGGGCCAAGCTGGGAGGGGAAGCTGGGCGGGCGGGCGGGGGCTGGCTCGGGAGGGGAAGCTGGGCGGGTGGGGCCTGGCTTGGGAGGGGAAACTTGGTGGGCGGGGCCAAGCTTGGAGGGGAAGGTGGGCGGGCGGGGCCTGGCTCAGGATGAGAAGCTGTGCAGGCGGGGTGTGACGTCACGTTGGTGGTTCCCCGTCTCCTGCACCCCGAAATGGCACAAACAGACTGCACCAGCCGGTGGAATAGAGGAAGTTTATTGCCTCTCCAGGATACAGCACAGCACAGATGGAATCTGGTCACAGAGCTGGGCTAGGATGCCTCAGCCCCCCTTGAGATGGGGGAGACTGGGCCCCTAAACTCCAGTCCCTTCCCCTAGGCTCTCCTCCATGCTCTCAGACCGTCTAACTAAATTCCCTTCCAGCCCTGCCCCCCAGTCAGGGCAGCATTCCACCTTCCTTTGTTCCTCTCCATGGGGGGTGTCTGGCCACTGGTTCAACAAGTTTGGCATTACCTCTGCCTAGCGAGGTTTTCCCTGCTGGGTCTTGCTCCAGACAGCAGGGGTCACCACAGCCCAGCAAGTACCCCCACTACGTCACAGTTCTGCCCCCTCCGAGAGCGAACTGAGCAGGGTCACTCCGCTTGTGATCTAGGGAAGTTTGGGTCCTCTGCGTGGGAACCCGCCCCAGGGACATGGGTGCTCCCCTTGACTCGGGCCGGCCGTGGCAAGGCCCCACATGAGCTGGCTTCCCTCTGTCCACTCGCCGCCCCGCTCCAGGGCGACTGGCGCAGGCCTGTCCTCGGGGGTCACACCCACCCTTCCGCTGGCCTTGATCTCTGGCCAGGGTCTCTCGGGCCGGGGCCATGAGCCCAGTGAGCCTTCTCTGGACAGCCAGGGTGGCTTCCACCCCTGAAGCTCCATCCAGGGAGGTCTTCCCCTCCCATAACTCTCTCAGCAAGCCCAGAGGGTCTATCTGGGGTAGAGACCCCCAAGCCGCTTTCCTCCTGTCTTGGGCCTTCCCGCCCCTCTGGCAGGAGTCGCAGGACCGGCAGTACCGCTGCACGGCTGTAAAGATTCCCGGCCAATAGAAGTGCTGGAGCAGCTTCAGCAGGGTGCTCCGGATCCCCCGGTGGCCCCCAACGGGGACATCGTGGGCCAAATACAGCAGCTTGAGGCGATACTTTCGGGGGACGAACAGCTGCCGCTGGACCCCCCCATGCCCTCGCCTTCCTGGGGGGAAGCCATTCACGGAACAGGAGTCCACGCCCCCGCAGGAATCTCTCCTGGCCACCTCTCCCCGGGGGCCGAGCTGCACGGAGGCCAGCCTGGTCCCTCAGCCTCTGCAAGGAGGGGTCTGCCTGCACCTCAGCCTGGAATTCAGCCGCTGAGGCAGGGATCGGAACCTGTCCCCCACCTTTGCCTAGGTCCGGAGTCCCAGCCTGGCTGGACCCCGTGTCCACTGGGATGGGACCCTGAGGACGCTGCCAGGAGTCCTTCCCTGGACCCATGTTGTCAGCCCCCCGCTGGCTCTGGCTCCGGGTAGTGACTAGAGCCCGCTGAGATTCATGGGGCCACTCCTCTAGGTCATTCCCCATCAGCACCTCGGTGGGCAAGTGCGGGTGCACCCCCACTTCCTTGAGGCCTTCCTTCGCCCCCCATTTCAGATGCACCCTGGCTACAGGCACCTTAAACGGGGACCCGTCTATGCCTTTCAGGGTCAGCTGGGTGTGGGGTAGTATCCGCTCTGGGGCCACTATATCGGATCGGGCCAGCGTCACCTCTGCCCCCGTGTCCCAGAAGCCCGTCACCTTCCTACCATCCACCTCCAGGGGTATGAGGCACTCGCTCCGCAGGGGCCGTCCTGCCCCCACCCGGTACACGGAGAAATCCGCCTTCCGAGGGTCAGACCTCCCAGGGGAGGTGCACTGAGCATCCTTCCCCTCTCTCTGAGCTGAGGTTTGCCTGCCAGCCCCTGCCTCTGGGGCAGCCTGCCCTTCCTCCCGCCCCAGCCAGTTAACCCTGGAAAGTCCCCGGTCCTGGGACCTGGTGCACTGAGCCCTCTTGTGGCCTTTTTGCCCACAGCGCTGGCAAGTTAGGCTTTGGGCTGTCTCTGTCCAGGCCCTGGCTGGTTCTCTGGGGCGCAGACGACCTGTTCCTTGGTCTCGCCCCGTAGTTGACTCCCTCCGTCGCTCAGCCGAGATCCGGTCTCTGCGCGGCTCCCTTTCTCTCCGGGACTCCCGTTCACACCCGGACCGGCTCTCCGTGAACTCATCCGCCAGTCTCCCGGCCTCCTGGGGGTTCTCTGGTCTCCAGTCCTTGAGCCACAGCCTCAGTTTGGGTGGGCACGCTTCATTGAACTGCTCCATCATGACCAGCTTGAGCAGCTCCTCTGCGGTCTGGGCTCCGACTCCAGACACCCACTTGCGGCAGTATTGCGCCAGGCGGGAGGCCAGGTCCACATAGGTCTCCCGTGGCCCTTTCTGTACCCCCCCGGAACTTCTTTCTGTACATCTCGGGGGTCAGCCCGAACTTGTGCAGCAGGGCCTCCTTGACTCGGTTGTAATCCCCTGGCTGTAGGTCCTCCAGCTGACTGAGCACTCCGGCCGCCTCCTGGTTCAGTGCGGGGATGAGCTCCTGCAGCCAGTCAGTTGGGGGAACCCGTTGCAGTCCACAGGCCCTCTCAAAGGAGCTGAGGAACCCGTCTATGTCACCCATGTCCTTCAATTGGGCCACCACGAGCCTCTCCAAGCATCTGGCAGTCCTGGGACCCTGTGGCCCATCCACTCTTGGCACAGCCGGTGCCCCGCCGGTTCTCCGCTCTGCCATGGCAGCTCATGCTGCCGCTGCCTCTCTCGATCTTGGCGGTCCCTCTCTAGGTCCTCTACTTCCAATTCCTTGATCCGCAGCTGGATCTCCAGCTGCCGCAGCTCTGCTTGGCTGGCCCCTGCCCTAGATGGGCTGCAGCTTGCAGGCCTCCTGGGGGAAGCTGTCTCATCTCTCCGGTGAGTTCCAGCACTCCTCCCCCTCTCTGAGCCTGACACACTCTCAGGGGGGGGTCTGGCTGCTTCCCCTGGGGACAACATCCTGGCCCTGTGGGTGGTCGTTCTCTTCTAGCTGAGCAATCAGCTGGGCTTTGGTTGCTTTCTGCACAGGCAAGCCCCTCTCTCTGCACAGCCCCACCAGCTCTGCCTTCAAGAGTCGGGCGTAGGCCATCTGCCCGCTGGTCCCCTCGGTGCAGACTCACCAGTCTAGTGCTGCAGCGCCCCACGATTCCCAGGAACCGCTTCGCTTTGTCTCCAGCACGCCTGGCTCCAGGGCTCTTGCTTCTACTGCGCCTTGTCGCTTGCCGCTGGAAGCTCCATCCACGGGGTGCAGTGCATCCCACTTCTGACACCAGTGTGATGGCGCGTTGGGGGTCCCCCGTCTCCTGCACCCCGAAATGGCACAAACAGACTGCACCAGCCGGTGGAATAGAGGAAGTTTATTGCCTCTCCAGGATACAGCACAGCACAGATGGAATCTGGTCACAGAGCTGGGCTAGGATGCCTCAGCCCCCCTTGAGATGGGGGAGACTGGGCCCCTAAACTCCAGCCCCTTCCCCTAGGCTCTCCTCCATGCTCTCAGACTGTCTAACTAAATTCCCTTCCAGCCCTGCCCCCCAGTCAGGGCAGCATTCCACCTTCCTTTGTTCCTCTCCATGGGGGGTGTCTGGCCACTGGTTCAACAAGTTTGGCACTACCTTTGCATAGTGAGGTTTTCCCTGCTGGGTCTTGCTCCAGACAGCAGGGGTCACCACAGCCCAGCAAGTACCCCCACTACGTCACACGGGGCCAGGCTGGGAGGGTGTGACGGCGCGTTGGGCGTCCCCTGTCTCCTGCAGCCCGAAATGTCACAAACAGACCGCATCAGCCGGTGGAATAGAGGAAGTTTATTGACTCTCCAGGATACAGCACAGCACAGATGTAGTCTGGTTACAGGGACTGGGCTAGGATGCCTCAGGCCCCCTTGAGTTGGGGGGAGACTGGGCCCCTAAACTCCAGCTCCTCTCCCTAGGCTGTCTCCTCCATGCTCACCGACAGCCGCACCAACCAACTAACTAACTTCCAGCCCTGCCCCCCAGCGAGGGCAGCATCCACCTTCCTTTGTTCCTCTCCATGGGGGGTGTCTGGTCACTGGTTTGCATAGTGACTCATTCTGTTTTGCTGGGTGGTGGTACCCACGGCAGCCAGTGGGGGTTCCCCCAGAGCCAGCAGCATAGAAACCAGCCAGCTACCCCGACTAGGTCACAGAGGGGAAGCGGGCAGGGCGGGGCCTGGCTCAGAGAGGAAGGTGGGCGGGCGGGTCCAGGCTGGGAGAAGAAGCTGGGCGGGCGGGGCCGGACTCGGGAGGGGAAGCTGGGCGGGCGGGGCCAGGCTGGGAGGGGAAGCTGGGGGGGCGGGGCCAAGCTGAGAGGGGAAGCTGGGCGGGCGGGGCCTGGCTTCGGAGGGGATGCAGGGCGGGCGGGGCCAGGCTGGGAGGGGAAGCTGGGCGGGCGGGGCCTGGCTTCGGAGGAGAAGCTGGGCAGGCGGGGCCAGGCTGGGAAGGGAAGCGGGCCGGGCGGAGCCTGGCTTGGGAGGTGAAGCTGGGCGGGCGGGGCCTGGCTTGGGAGAAAAAGCTGGGCGGGCGGGGCCTGGCTCAGGAGGAGAAGCTGGGCAGGCGGGGCCAGGCTGGGAGGGGAAGCTGGGCGGGCGGGCGGGACTAAGCTGGGAAGGGAAGGTGGCTGGGCGGGGCCAGGCTGGGAGGGGAAGGTGGGCGGGCGGGGCCAGGCTGGGAGGAGAAGCTGAGCGGGCGGGGCCGGACTCGGGAGGGGAAGCTGGGCGGGCGGGGCCAAGTTGGGAGGGGAAGGTGGGCGTGCGGGGCCCGGCTGGGAGGGGAAGATGGGCGGGCGGGGCCTGGCTCCGGAGGGGAAGATGGGCGGGTGGGACTAAGCTGGGAGGGGAAGGTGGGCGGGCGGGGCCAACTTGCGGGGAGAATCTGGGTGGGCGGGGCCAGGCTGGGAGGAGAAGCTGGGTGGGCGGGGCCGAGCTCGGGAGGAGAAGCAGGGCGGGCGGGCCGGGAACAGGAGGAGAAACTGGGCGTGCGGGGCCTGGCTGGGAGGGGAAGCAGGGTGGGCGGGGCCGGGCTCGGGAGGAGAAACTGGGCGGGCGGGGCCAGGCTGGGAGGAGAAGGTGGGTGGGCGGGGCCGGGCTCGGGAAGAGAAAGTTGGCGGGCGGGGCCGGACTCGGGAGGGGAAACTGGGCGGGCGGGGCCTGGCTGGGAGGGGAAGCTGGGCGGGCGGGGCCTGGCTGGGAGGGGAAGCTGGGCGGGCGGGGTCAGGCTGGGAGGGGAAGCTGGGCGGGCGGGCCGGACTCGGAAGGGGAAGCTGGGCGGGCGGGGCCGGCTGGGAGGGGAAGCTGGGCGGGCGGGGTCAGGCTGGGAGGGGAAGCTGGGGGGGCGGGGCCAAGCTGGGAGGGGAAGGTGAGCGGGCCGGGCCAGGCTGGGAGGAGAAGCTGGGTGGGCGAGGCCTGGCTCGGGAGGGGAAGCTGGGCGGGCGGGGCCAGACTGGGAGGAGAAGCGGGGCGGGCGGGGCCAGGCTGGGAGGAGAAGCTGGGCGGGCGAGGCCTGGCTCGGGAGGGGAACGGGGCGGGCGGGACCAAGCTGGGAGGGGAAGGTGAGCGGGCCGGGCCAGGCTGGGAGGGGAAACTGAGCGGGCGGGGCCAGGCTGGGAGGGGAAGCTGGGCGGGCGGGACCGGACTCGGGAGGGGAAGCTTGGCGGGCAGGGGCTGGCTGGGCGGGGAAGCTGGGCGGGCGCGGCCATACTGGGAGGGGAATCTGGGCGGGCGGAGCCTGCTTCGGGAGGGGAAGCTGGGCGGGCGTGGCCTGGCTGGAAGGAGAAGCTGGGCGGGCGGAGCCTGGCTCGGGAGTGGAACGGGGAAGGTGGGGCCAAGCTGGGAGGCGAACCTGGGCGAGCGGGCCCTTGCTCGGAAGGGGAAGCTGGGCGGGTGGGGACAGGCTGGGAGGAGAAGCTGGGTGGGCGGGGCCGAGCTCGGGAGGGGAAGCAGGAGGGGCGGGGACGGGCTCGGGAGGAGAAACTAGGCGGGC
This sequence comes from Pelodiscus sinensis, assembly GCF_049634645.1. NCBI lineage: Eukaryota > Metazoa > Chordata > Testudines > Trionychidae > Pelodiscus > Pelodiscus sinensis. Next base: position 406,341 of record NW_027465886.1, read on the forward strand.
GGGGCCTGGCTGGGAGGGGAAGCAGGGCGGGCGGGGCCAGGCTGGGAGGAGAAGCTGGGTGGGCGTGGCCGGGCTCGGGAGGGGAAGCTGGGCGGGCGGGCCGGGAACCGGAGGAGAAACTGGGCATGCGGGGCCTGGCTGGGAGGAGAAACTGGGCGGGCGGGGCCAGGCTGGGATGGGAAGCTGGGCCTGCGGGGCCTGCCTCGGGAGGGAAAGGTGGGCGGGCGGGGCCAGGCTGGGAGGAGAAGCTGGGCGGGCGGAGCCTGGCTCGGGAGGGGAACGGGGCGGGCGGGGCCAAGCTGGGAGGGGAAGGTGAGCGGGCCGGGCCAGGCTGGGAGGAGAAGCGGGGCGGGAGGGGCCGGGAACGGGAGGAGAAACTAGGTGGGCGGGGCCTGACTGGGAGGGGAAGCAGGGCGGGCGGGGCCGGGCTGGGGAGGAGAAACTGGGCGGGCGGGGCCTGGCTGGGAGGGGAAGCTGGGCGGGCGGACCAGGGAAGCTGGGCGGGCGGGGACAGGCTGGGAGGGGAAGCTGGGCGGGCGGGGGCTGGCTGGGAGGGGAAGCTGGGCGGGCAGGGCCAGGCTGGGAGGAGAAGCTGGGCGGGCGGAGCCTGGCTCGGGAGGGGAAGCCGGGCGGGCGGGGCCTGGCTCAGGAGGAGAAGTTGGGCAGGCGGGGCCAGGCTGGGAGGGGAAGCGGGCCGGGCGGGGCCTGGCTGAGAGGGGAAAGTGGGGGGGCGGGTCCAGGCTGGGAGGAGAAGCTGGGCGGGCGGGGCCTGGCTGAGAGGGGAAGGTTGGCGGGCGGGGCCAGGCTGGGAGGAGAGCTGGGCGGGCGGGGCCTGGCTCGGGAGGGAAACGGGGCGGGCGGCGCAAGGCTGGGAGGGGAAGCTGGGTGGGCGGGGCCAGGCTGGGAGGGGAAGCTGGGCGGGCGGGTCCGGATTCGGGAGGGGAAGCTGGGCGGGCGGGGGCTGGATGGGCGGGGAAGCTGGGCGGGCGGGGCCAAACTGGGAGGGGAAGCCGGGCGGGCGGAGCCTGCTTTGGGAGGGGAAGCTGGGCGGGCGGGGCCTGGCTTCGGAGGAGAAGCTGGGCAGGCGGGACCACGCTGGGAAGGGAAGCGGGCCGGGCGGAGCCTGGCTTGGGAGGGGAAGCTGGGCGGGCGGGGCCTGGCTTGGGAGAAAAAGCTGGGCGGGCGGGGCCTGGCTCAGGAGGAGAAGCTGGGCGGGCGGGGCCTGGCGTGGGAGGAGAAGCTGGGCGTGCGGGGCCAAGCTGGGAGGGGAATCTGGGGGGGGGGCCAAGATGGGAGGGGAAGGTGGGCGTGCGGGGCCAGGCTGGGAGGAGAAGCTGGGCGGGCGGGGCCTGGCTCCGGAGGGGAAGCTGGGCGGGCGGGGCCAGGCTGGGAGGGGAACGCGGGCGAGCGGGGCCTTGCTCAGAAGGGGAAGCTGGGCGGGTGGGGCCAGGCTGGGAGGAGAAGCTGGGTGGGCGTGGCCGGGCTCGGGAGGGGAAGATGGGCGGGCGGGCCGGGAACCGGAGGAGAAACTGGGCGTGCGGGGCCTGGCTGGGAGGGGAAGCAGGGTGGGCGGGGCCGGGCTCGGGAGGAGAAACTGGGCGGGCGGGGCCAGGCTGGGAGGGGAAGCTGGGCCTGCGGGGCCTGTGTGACGTAGTGGGGGTACCTGGCTGGTTTCTATGCTGCTGGCTCTGGGGGAACCCCCACTGGCTGCTGTGGGTACCACGACCCAGCAAAACAGGATGAGTCACTATGCAAACCAGTGGCCAGACACCCCCCATGGAGAGGAACAAAGGAAGGTGGAATGCTGCCTTGGCTGGGGGGCAGGGCTGGAAGTGAGTGAGTTGGTTGCTGGCTGTCGGAGGGCATGGATGAGACAGCCTAGGGAGAGGAGCTGGAGTTTAGGGGCCCAGTCTCCCCCATCTCAAGGGGGCCTGAGGCATCCTAGCCCAGTTCCTGTGACCAGATTACATCTGTGCTGCGCTGTGCTGGAGGAGCAGTAAACCACCCTCAATTCCACTGGCTGGTGCAGTCTGTTTGCGCCATTTCGGGGTGCAGGAGACGGGGGACCCCAACGCGCCGTCACACTGGTGTCAGAAGTGGGATGCACTGCACCCCGTGGATGGAGCTTCCAGCGGCAAGCGACAAGGCGCAGTAGAAGCAAGAGCCCTGGAGCCAGGCGTACTGGAGACAGAGCGAAGCGGTTCCTGGGAATCGTGGGGCGCTGCAGCACTAGACTGGTGAGTCTGCACCGAGGGGCCCAGCGGGCAGATGGCCTACGCCCGACTCTTGAAGGCAGAGCTGGTGGGGCTGTGCAGAGAGAGGGGCTTGCCTGTGCGGAAAGCAGCCAAGGCCCAGCTGATTACCCAGCTGGAAGAGAATGACCAGCCACAGGGCCAGGATCTTGTCCCCAGGGGAAGCAGCCAGACCCCCCCTGAGAGTGTGTCAGGCTCAGAGAGGGGGAGGAGCGCTGGAACCCAACGGAGAGATGAGACAGCGTCTCCCGGGAGGCCTGCAAGCCGTAGCCCATCTAGGGCAGGGGCCAGCCCAGCGGAGCTGCGGCGGCTGGAGATCCAGCTGCGGATCAGGGAATTGGAAGTAGAGGACCGAGAGAAGGAGCACCAAGATCGAGAGAGGCAGCGACAGCATGAGCTGGCCATGGCAGAGCGGAGAACCGGCGGGGCACCGGCTGCGCCAAGTGCGGATGGGCCCCAAGGTCCCAGGGCTGCCAGCCACTTGGAGAGGCTCGTGGTGGCCCAATTGAAGGACATGGGTGACATAGACGGGTTCCTCAGCTCCTTTGAGAGGGCCTGTGGACTGCAACGGGTTCCCCCAGCTGACTGGCTGCAGGAGCTCATCCCCGCACTGAGCCAGGAGGCGGCCGGAGTGCTCAGTCAGCTGGAGGACCTACAGCCAGGGGATTACAACCGAGTCAAGGAGGCCCTGCTGCACAAGTTCGGGCTGACCCCCGAGATATACAGGAAGAAGTTCCGGGGGGTACAGAAAGGGCCACGGGAGACCTATGTGGACCTGGCCTCCCGCCTGGCGCAATACTGCCGCAAGTGGGTGTCTGGAGTTGGAGCCCAGACCGCAGAGGAGCTGCTCAAGCTGGTCATGATGGAGCAGTTCTATGAAGCGTGCCCACCCAAACTGAGGCTGTGGCTCAAGGACCGGAGACCAGAGAACCCCCAGGAGGCCGGGAGACTGGCGGATGAGTTCACGGAGAGCCGGTCCGGGTGTGAACGGGAGTCCCGGAGAGAAAGGGAACCGCGCAGAGACCGGATCTCGGCTGAGCGACGGAGGGAGTCAACTACGGGGCGAGACCAAGGAACAGGTCGTCTGCGCCCCAGAGAACCAGCCAGGGCCTGGACAGAGACAGCCCAAAGCCTAACTTGCCATCGCTGTGGGCAAAAAGGCCACAAGAGGGCTCAGTGCACCAGGTCCCAGGACCGGGGACTGTCCAGGGTTAACTGGCTGGGGCGGGAGGAAGGGCAGGCTGCCCCAGAGGCAGGGGCTGGCAGGCAAACCTCAGCTCAGAGAGAGGGGAAGGATGCTCAGTGCACCTCCCCTGGGAGGTCTGATTCTCAGGAGGCGGATTCCTCCGTGTACCGGGTGGGGGCAGGACGGCCCCTGCGGAGCGAGTGCCTCATACCCCTGGAGGTGGATGGTAGGAAGGTGACGGGCTTCTGGGACACGGGGGCGGAGGTGACTCTGGCCCGATCTGACATAGTGGCCCAGGAGCGGATACTACCCCACGCGCAGCTGACCCTGAAGGGCATAGACGGGTCCCCGTTTAAGGTGCCTGTAGCCAGGGTGCATCTGAAATGGGGGGCGAAGGAAGGCCTCAAGGAAGTGGGGGTGCACCCGCACTTGCCCACCGAGGTGCTGATGGGGAACGACCTAGAGGAGTGGCCCCATGAATCCCAGCGGGCTCTAGTCACTATCTGGAGCCAGAGCCAGCGGGGGGCTGACAACGTGGGTCCAGGGAAGGACTCCTGGCAGCATCCTCAGGGTCCCATCCCAGTGGACACGGGGTCCAGCCAGGCTGGGACTCCGGACCTAGGCAGAGGTGGGGGACAGGTCCCGATCCCTGCCTCAGCAGCTGAATTCCAGGCTGAGGTGCAGGCAGACCCCTCCTTGCAGAGGCTGAGGGACCAGGCTGGCCTCCGTGCAGCTCAGCCCCGGGGGAGAGGTGGCCAGGAGAGATTCCTGCGGGAGCGTGGGCTCCTGTTCCGTGAGTGGCTCCTCCCCAGGAAGGCGAGGGCATGGAGGGTAGAGCGGCAGCTGGTCGTCCCCCGAAAGTATCGCCTCAAGCTGCTGTATTTGGCCCACGATGTCCCCGTTGGGGGCCACCGGGGGATCCGGAGCACCCGGCTGAAGCTGCTCCAGCACTTCTATTGGCCGGGAATCTTTACAGCCGTGCAGCGGTACTGCCGGTCCTGTGACTCCTGCCAGAGGGGCGGGAAGGCCCAAGACAGGAGGAACGCGGCTTGGGGGTCTCTACCCCAGATAGAGGACCCTCTGGGCTTGCTGAGAGAGTTATGGGAGGGGAAGTCCTCCCTGGATGGAGCATCGGGGGTGGAAGCCGCCCTGGCTGTCCAGAGAAGGCTCGCTGGGCTCATGGCCCTGGCCCGAGAGACCCCGGCCAGAGATCAAGGCCAGCGGAAGGGTGGGTGTGACCCCCGAGGACAGGCCTGGGCCAGTCACCCTGGAGCGGGGCGGCGAGTGGACAGAGGGAAGCCAATTCATGTGGGGCCTCGCCACGGTCGGCCCGAGTCAAGGGGAGCACCCATGTCCTCAGGGCGGGTTCCCACGCAGAGGACCCGAACTTCCCTAGGTCACGAGCGGAGTGACCCTGCTCAGTTCGCTCTCGGAGGGGGGAGAACTGTGACGTAGTGGGGGTACCTGGCTGGTTTCTATGCTGCTGGCTCTGGGGGAACCCCCACTGGCTGCTGTGGGTACCACGACCCAGCAAAACAGGATGAGTCACTATGCAAACCAGTGGCCAGACACCCCCCATGGAGAGGAACAAAGGAAGGTGGAATGCTGCCTTGGCTGGGGGGCAGGGCTGGAAGTGAGTGAGTTGGTTGCTGGCTGTCGGAGGGCATGGATGAGACAGCCTAGGGAGAGGAGCTGGAGTTTAGGGGCCCAGTCTCCCCCATCTCAAGGGGGCCTGAGGCATCCTAGCCCAGTTCCTGTGACCAGATTACATCTGTGCTGCGCTGTGCTGGAGGAGCAGTAAACCACCCTCAATTCCACTGGCTGGTGCAGTCTGTTTGCGCCATTTCGGGGTGCAGGAGACGGGGGACCCCAACGCGCCGTCACAGCCTGCCTCGGGAGGGAAAGGTGGGCGGGCGGGGCCAGGCTGGGAGGAGAAGCTGGGCGGGCGCGGCCTGGCTCGGGAGGGGAACGGGGCGGGCGGGGCCAAGCTGGGAGGGGAAGGTGAGCGGGCCGGGCCAGGCTGGGAGGAGAAGCGGGGCGGGAGGGGCCGGGAACGGAGGAGAAACTAGGTGGGCGGGGCCTGACTGGGAGGGGAAGCCGGGCGGGGGGGTCCGGGCTGGGGAGGAGAAACTGGGCGGGCGGGGCCTGGCTGGGAGGGGAAGCTGGGCGGGCAGGGCCAGACTGGGAGGAGAAGCTGGGTGGGCGGGGCCAGACTGGGAGGAGAAGCTGGGCAGGCGGGGCCTGGCTTGGGAGGGGAAGGTGGGCGGGCGGGGACTGGCTTGGGAGAAAAAAGCTGGGCGGGTGGGGCCTGGCTCAGGAGGAGAAGCTGGGCGGGCGGGGCCAGGCTGGGAGGGGAAGCTGGGCCTGCGGGGCCTGCCTCGGGAGGGGAAGCTGGGCGGGCGGGGCCTGGCTTGGGAGGAGAAGCTGGGCGGGCGGGGCCTGTCTCAAGAGGAGAAGCTGGGCAGGCGGGGCAAGGCTGGGAGTGGAAGCTGGGCGGGCGGGGTCAGGCTTGGGAGGGGAATCTGGGCGGGCGGGGGCTGGCTGGGAGGGGAAGCTGGGTGGGCGGGGCCAGGCTGGGAGGGGAAGATGGGGGGCGGGGCCAAGCTGGGAGGGGTAGGTGGGCGGGCGGGGCCAACTTGGGGGGAGAAGCTGGGTGGGCGGGGCCGGGCTCGGGAGGGGAAGCTGGCCGGGCGGGGCCAGGCTGGGAGGGGAAGCTGGGCGAGCGGGGCCTGGCTCGGAAGGGGATGCTGGGCGGGCGGGGCAAGGCTGGGAGGAGAAGCCCGGCGGGCGGGGCCTCGCTCGGGAGGAGAACGGGGCGGGCGGGGCCAAGCTGGGAGGGGAAGCTGGGCGTGCGAGGCCTGGCTTGGGAGGAGAAGCGGGGCGGGCGGGGACCTGGCTTGGAGGGGAAGCTGGGCAGGCGGGGCCAGGCTGGGAGGGGAAGCTGGGCGGGCGGGCCTGGCTTGGGAGAAAAAGCTGGGCGGGCGGGGCCTGGCTCAGGAGGAGAAGCTGGGCAGGCGGGGCCAGGCTGGGAAGGGAAGCTGGGCGGTCGGGGCCAGGTTGGGAGGGGAAGCTGGGCGGGCGGGGCCAGGTTGGAAGGGAAAGCTGGGCGGGCGGGGGATGGCTGGGAGGGGAAGATGGGTGGGCGGGGCCAGGCTGGGAAGGGAAGCTGGGGGGCGTGGCCAAGATGGGAGGGGAAGGTGAGCGGGCGGGGTCGGACTCGGGAGGGGAAGCTGGGCGGGCGGGGCCTGGCTGTGGAGGGGAAGATGGGCGGGCGGGGCCAAGCTGGGAGGGGAAGGTGGGCGGGCGGGGCCAACTTGGGGGGAGAAGCTGGGTGGGCGGGGCCGGGCTCGGGAGGGGAAGCTGGGCGGGCGGGGCCAGGCTGGGAGGGGAAGCTGGGCGAGCGGGGCCAGGCTCGGAAGAGGAAGCTGGGCGGGCGGGGCCAGGCTGGGAGGACAAACTGGGTGGGCGTGGCCGAGTTCGGGAGGGGAAGCAGGACGGGCGGGGCCGGGCTCGGGAGAAGAAACTGGGCGGGCGGTTCCAGGCTGGTAGGAGAAGCTGGGTGGGAAACGCCGGGCTCGAGAGGAGAAGCTGGGCGAGCGGGGCCTGGCTTGGGAGAAAAAGCTGAGCGGGCGGGGCCTGGCTCAGGAGGAGAAGCTGGGCAGGCGGGGCCAGGCTTGGACGGGAAGCTGGGCGGGAGGGGCCAGGCTGGTAGGGGAAGCTGGGCGGGCGGGGCCTGGCTTGGGAGGAGAAGCTGGGCGGGCAGGGACGGACTCGGGATGGGAAGCTGGGCGGGCGGGGCATGGCTTGGGATGAGAAGCCGGGCAGGCGGGGCCTGGCTCAGGAGGAGAAGCTGGGCTGGCGGGGTCAGGCTTGGAGGGGAAGCTGGGCGGGAGGGGCCAGGCTGGTAGGGGAAGCTGGGCGGGCGGAGCCTGGCTTGGGAGGAGAAGCTGGGCGGGCGGGGTCAGGCTGGGAGGGGAAGCTGGGCGGGCGGGGTCAGGCTGGGAGGGGAAGCTGGGCGGGCGGAGCCTGGCTGGGAAGGAAAGCTGGGCGGGCGGGGTCAGGCTGGGAGGGGAAGCTGGGCGGGCGGAGCCTGGCTTGGGAGGAGAAGCTGGGCGGGCAGGGACGGACTCGGGAGGGGAAGCTGGGCGGGCGGGGCCAAGCTGGGAGGGGAAGCTGGGCAGGCGGGGCCAGGAAAAGAGGGGAAGCTGGGCGGGCGGGGCCAGGCTGGGAGGGGAAGCTGGGCGGGCGGAGCCTGGCTTGGGAGGAGAAGCTGGGCGGGCAGGGACGGACTCGGGACGGGAAGCTGGGCGGGCGGGGCCAAGCTGGGAGCGGAAGCTGGGCAGGCGGGGCCTGGCTTGGGAGGGGAAGGTGGGCGGGCGGGGACTGGCTTGGGAGAAAAAGCTGGGAGGGCGGGGCCTGGCTCAGGAGGAGAAGCTGGGCAGGCGGGGCCAGGCTGGGAGGGGAAGCTGGGCGGCGGGGTCAGGCTGGGAGGGGAATCTTGGCGGGCGGGAGCTGGCTGGGAGGGGAGGATGGGTGGGCGGGGACAGGCTGGGAGGGGAAGCTGGCGGGCGGGGCCAAGATGGGAGGGGAAGGTTGGCGGGCGGGGCCAGACTGGGAGGAGAAGCTGAGCGGGCGGGGCCGGACTCGGGAGGAGAAGTTGGGCGGGTGGGGCCTGGCTCTTAAGGGGAAGCTGGGCGGGCGGGGCCAGGCTGGGAGGAGAAGCTAGCTGGGCGGGGCCGAGTTCGGGAGGGGAAGCAGGACGGGCGGGGCCTGGCTCGGGAGGAGAAACTGGGCGGGCGGGGCCGGGCTCGGGAGAAACTGGGTGGGCAGTGCAAGCCTGGAAGGGAAGGCGGGCACAGGGGCCGGGCTGGGAGGGGAAGCAGGGCGGGCGGGGCAAGGCTGGGAGGGGAAGCTGGGCGAGCGGGGCCTGGCTTGGAAGGGGAAGCTAGGCGGGCGGGGCCAGGCTGGGAGGAGAAGCTAGGTGGGCGGGGCCGAGCTCGGGAGGGGAAGCTGGGCGTGCGGGGCAAGGGTGGGAGGGGAAGCCTGGCGGGTAGCGCCGGACTCGGGAGGAGAAGCTGGGCGGGCGGGGCCAGGCTGGGAGGAGAAACAGGGCGGGCGGGGCCAAGCCGGGAGGGGAAGCTGGGCGGGCGGGGCCGGGATGGGGAGGGGAACGGGGCGGGAGGGGCCAAGCTGGGAGGGGAAGGTGATCGGGCCGGGGAAGTCTGGGAGGAGAAACAGGGCGGGCGCGGCCGGGCTGGGGAGGGGAAGCTGGGCAGGCGGGGCCAGGTTGGGAGGGGAAGCTGGGCCTGCGTGCTTGCCTCGGGAGGGGAAGCTGGGCGGGCGGGGCCTGGCTTGGGAGGAGAATTTGGGCGGGCGGGGCCTGGCTCAGGAGGAGAAGCTGGGCGGGCGGGGTCAGGCTGGGAGGGGAATCTGGGCGGGCGGGGGTGGCTGGGAGGGAAGCTGTGTGGGCGGGGCCAGGCTGGGAGGGGAAGCTGGGGGGCGGGGCCAAGATGGGAGGGGAAGGTGGGCGGGCGGGGCCAGACTGGGAGGGGAAGCTGGGCCTGCGGGGCCTGCCTCGGGAGGGGAAGCAGGGCGGGCGGGGCCTGGCTTGGGAGGAGAAGCTGAGCGGGCGGGGCCGGACTCGGGAGGAGAAGCTGGGCGGGCGGGGCCTGGCTGGATAGGGGAAGCTGGGCGGTCGGGGCCAAGCTGGGAGGGGAAGGTGGGCGTGCGGGGCCTAGCTGGGAGGGGAAGCTGGGCGGGCGGGGCCTGGCTCGGGAGGGGAAGATGGGCGGGCGGGGCCTGGCTGGAGAGGGGAAGCTGGGCGGTCGGGGCAAAGCTGGGAGGGGAAGGTGGGCGGGCGGGGCCAACTTGGGGGGAGAAGCTGGGTGGGCGGGGCCGGGCTCGGGAGTGGAAGCTGGGAGGGCGGGGCCAGGCTGGGAGGGGAAGCTGGGCGAGCGGGGCCTGGCTTGGAAGGGGAAGCTAGGCGGGCGGGGCCAGGCTGGGAGGAGAAGCTAGGTGGGCGGGGCCGAGCTCGGGAGGGGAAGCAGGACGGGCGGGGCCGGGCTCGGGAGGAGAAACTGGGCGGGCGGAGCCGGGTTCAGGAGGAGAAACTTTGCGGGAGGGGCCTGGCTGGGAGGGGAAGCAGGGCGTGCGGGGCATGGCTCGGGAGGAGAAACTGGGCGGGCGGGGCCAAGCTCGGGAGGGGAAGCGGGGCGGTCGGGGCCGGGCTCGGGAGGAGAAACTGGGCCGGCGGAGCCTGGCTGGGAAGGGAAGCTGGGCGGGCGGGGTCAGGCTGGGAGGGGAATCTGGGCGGGCGGGGGCTGGCTGGGAGGGGAAGCTGGGTGGGCGGGGCCAGGCTGGGAGGGGAAGCTGGGGGGCGGGGCCAAGATGGGAGGGGAAGGTGGGCGGGCGGGGCCAGACTGGGAGGAGAAGGTCAGCGGGCGGGGCCGGGCTCGGGAGGGGAAGCTGGGCGGTCGGGGCCAAGCTGGGAGGGGAAGGTGGGCGGGCGGGGACTGGCTGGGAGGGGAGGATGGGCGGGCGGGGTCAGGCTGGGAGGGGAATCTTGGCGGGCGGGGGCTGGCTGGGAGGGGAGGATGGGTGGGCGGGGACAGGCTGGGAGGGGAATCTTGGCGGGCGGGGGCTGGCTCAGGAGGAGAAGCTGGGCAGGCGGGGCCAGGCTGGGAGGGGAAGCTGGGCGTGCGGGGTCAGGCTGGGAGGGGAATCTTGGCGGGCGGGGGCTGGCTGGGAGGGGAGGATGGGTGGGCGGGGACAGGCTGGGAGGGGAAGCTGGCGGGCGGGGCCAAGATGGGAGGGGAAGGTTGGCGGGCGGGGCCAGACTGGGAGGAGAAGCTGGGCGAGCGGGGCCTGGCTTGGGAGAAAAAGCTGAGCGGGCGGGGCCTGGCTCAGGAGGAGAAGCTGGGCAGGCGGGGCCAGGCTTGGACGGGAAGCTGGGCGGGAGGGGCCAGGCTGGTAGGGGAAGCTGGGCGGGCGGGGCCTGGCTTGGGAGGAGAAGCTGGGCAGGCGGGGCCTGGCTCAGGAGGAGAAGCTGGGCAGGCGGGCTCAGGCTTGGAGGGGAAGCTGGGCGGGAGGGGCCAGGCTGGTAGGGGAAGCTGGGCGGGCGGGGCCTGGCTTGGGAGGAGAAGCTGGGCGGGCAGGGACGGACTCGGGATGGGAAGCTGGGCGGGCGGGGCATGGCTTGGGATGAGAAGCCGGGCAGGCGGGGCCTGGCTCAGGAGGAGAAGCTGGGCTGGCGGGGTCAGGCTTGGAGGGGAAGCTGGGCGGGAGGGGCCAGGCTGGTAGGGGAAGCTGGGCGGGCGGAGCCTGGCTTGGGAGGAGAAGCTGGGCGGGCGGGGTCAGGCTGGGAGGGGAAGCTGGGCGGGCGGGGTCAGGCTGGGAGGGGAAGCTGGGCGGGCGGAGCCTGGCTGGGAAGGAAAGCTGGGCGGGCGGGGTCAGGCTGGGAGGGGAAGCTGGGCGGGCGGAGCCTGGCTTGGGAGGAGAAGCTGGGCGGGCAGGGACGGACTCGGGAGGGGAAGCTGGGCGGGCGGGGCCAAGCTGGGAGGGGAAGCTGGGCAGGCGGGGCCAGGAAAAGAGGGGAAGCTGGGCGGGCGGGGCCAGGCTGGGAGGGGAAGCTGGGCGGGCGGAGCCTGGCTTGGGAGGAGAAGCTGGGCGGGCAGGGACGGACTCGGGACGGGAAGCTGGGCGGGCGGGGCCAAGCTGGGAGCGGAAGCTGGGCAGGCGGGGCCTGGCTTGGGAGGGGAAGGTGGGCGGGCGGGGACTGGCTTGGGAGAAAAAGCTGGGAGGGCGGGGCCTGGCTCAGGAGGAGAAGCTGGGCAGGCGGGGCCAGGCTGGGAGGGGAAGCTGGGCGGCGGGGTCAGGCTGGGAGGGGAATCTTGGCGGGCGGGAGCTGGCTGGGAGGGGAGGATGGGTGGGCGGGGACAGGCTGGGAGGGGAAGCTGGCGGGCGGGGCCAAGATGGGAGGGGAAGGTTGGCGGGCGGGGCCAGACTGGGAGGAGAAGCTGAGCGGGCGGGGCCGGACTCGGGAGGAGAAGTTGGGCGGGTGGGGCCTGGCTCTTAAGGGGAAGCTGGGCGGGCGGGGCCAGGCTGGGAGGAGAAGCTAGCTGGGCGGGGCCGAGTTCGGGAGGGGAAGCAGGACGGGCGGGGCCTGGCTCGGGAGGAGAAACTGGGCGGGCGGGGCCGGGCTCGGGAGAAACTGGGTGGGCAGTGCAAGCCTGGAAGGGAAGGCGGGCACAGGGGCCGGGCTGGGAGGGGAAGCAGGGCGGGCGGGGCAAGGCTGGGAGGGGAAGCTGGGCGAGCGGGGCCTGGCTTGGAAGGGGAAGCTAGGCGGGCGGGGCCAGGCTGGGAGGAGAAGCTAGGTGGGCGGGGCCGAGCTCGGGAGGGGAAGCTGGGCGTGCGGGGCAAGGGTGGGAGGGGAAGCCTGGCGGGTAGCGCCGGACTCGGGAGGAGAAGCTGGGCGGGCGGGGCCAGGCTGGGAGGAGAAACAGGGCGGGCGGGGCCAAGCCGGGAGGGGAAGCTGGGCGGGCGGGGCCGGGATGGGGAGGGGAACGGGGCGGGAGGGGCCAAGCTGGGAGGGGAAGGTGATCGGGCCGGGGAAGTCTGGGAGGAGAAACAGGGCGGGCGCGGCCGGGCTGGGGAGGGGAAGCTGGGCAGGCGGGGCCAGGTTGGGAGGGGAAGCTGGGCCTGCGTGCTTGCCTCGGGAGGGGAAGCTGGGCGGGCGGGGCCTGGCTTGGGAGGAGAATTTGGGCGGGCGGGGCCTGGCTCAGGAGGAGAAGCTGGGCAGGCGGGGCCAGGCTGGGAGGGGAAGCTGGGCGGGCGGGGTCAGGCTGGGAGAGGAATCTGGGCGGGCGGGGGTGGCTGGGAGGGAAGCTGGGTGGGCGGGGCCAGGCTGGGAGGGGAAGCTGGGGGGCGGGGCCAAGATGGGAGGGGAAGGTGGGCGGGCGGGGCCAGACTGGGAGGGGAAGCTGGGCCTGCGGGGCCTGCCTCGGGAGGGGAAGCAGGGCGGGCGGGGCCTGGCTTGGGAGGAGAAGCTGAGCGGGCGGGGCCGGACTCGGGAGGAGAAGCTGGGCGGGCGGGGCCTGGCTGGATAGGGGAAGCTGGGCGGTCGGGGCCAAGCTGGGAGGGGAAGGTGGGCGTGCGGGGCCTAGCTGGGAGGGGAAGCTGGGCGGGCGGGGCCTGGCTCGGGAGGGGAAGATGGGCGGGCGGGGCCTGGCTGGAGAGGGGAAGCTGGGCGGTCGGGGCAAAGCTGGGAGGGGAAGGTGGGCGGGCGGGGCCAACTTGGGGGGAGAAGCTGGGTGGGCGGGGCCGGGCTCGGGAGTGGAAGCTGGGAGGGCGGGGCCAGGCTGGGAGGGGAAGCTGGGCGAGCGGGGCCTGGCTTGGAAGGGGAAGCTAGGCGGGCGGGGCCAGGCTGGGAGGAGAAGCTAGGTGGGCGGGGCCGAGCTCGGGAGGGGAAGCAGGACGGGCGGGGCCGGGCTCGGGAGGAGAAACTGGGCGGGCGGAGCCGGGTTCAGGAGGAGAAACTTTGCGGGAGGGGCCTGGCTGGGAGGGGAAGCAGGGCGTGCGGGGCATGGCTCGGGAGGAGAAACTGGGCGGGCGGGGCCAAGCTCGGGAGGGGAAGCGGGGCGGTCGGGGCCGGGCTCGGGAGGAGAAACTGGGCCGGCGGAGCCTGGCTGGGAAGGGAAGCTGGGCGGGCGGGGTCAGGCTGGGAGGGGAATCTGGGCGGGCGGGGGCTGGCTGGGAGGGGAAGCTGGGTGGGCGGGGCCAGGCTGGGAGGGGAAGCTGGGGGGCGGGGCCAAGATGGGAGGGGAAGGTGGGCGGGCGGGGCCAGACTGGGAGGAGAAGGTGAGCGGGCGGGGCCGGGCTCGGGAGGGGAAGCTGGGCGGTCGGGGCCAAGCTGGGAGGGGAAGGTGGGCGGGCGGGGACTGGCTGGGAGGGGAGGATGGGCGGGCGGGGTCAGGCTGGGAGGGGAATCTTGGCGGGCGGGGGCTGGCTGGGAGGGGAGGATGGGTGGGCGGGGACAGGCTGGGAGGGGAATCTTGGCGGGCGGGGGCTGGCTCAGGAGGAGAAGCTGGGCAGGCGGGGCCAGGCTGGGAGGGGAAGCTGGGCGGGCGGGGTCAGGCTGGGAGGGGAATCTTGGCGGGCGGGGGCTGGCTGGGAGGGGAGGGTGGGTGGGCGGGGACAGGCTGGGAGGGGAAGCTGGCGGGCGGGGCCAAGATGGGAGGGGAAGGTTGGCGGGCGGGGCCAGACTGGGAGGAGAAGCTGGGCGAGCGGGGCCTGGCTTGGGAGAAAAAGCTGAGCGGGCGGGGCCTGGCTCAGGAGGAGAAGCTGGGCAGGCGGGGCCAGGCTTGGACGGGAAGCTGGGCGGGAGGGGCCAGGCTGGTAGGGGAAGCTGGGCGGGCGGGGCCTGGCTTGGGAGGAGAAGCTGGGCAGGCGGGGCCTGGCTCAGGAGGAGAAGCTGGGCAGGCGGGCTCAGGCTTGGAGGGGAAGCTGGGCGGGAGGGGCCAGGCTGGTAGGGGAAGCTGGGCGGGCGGGGCCTGGCTTGGGAGGAGAAGCTGGGCGGGCAGGGACGGACTCGGGATGGGAAGCTGGGCGGGCGGGGCATGGCTTGGGATGAGAAGCCGGGCAGGCGGGGCCTGGCTCAGGAGGAGAAGCTGGGCTGGCGGGGTCAGGCTTGGAGGGGAAGCTGGGCGGGAGGGGCCAGGCTGGTAGGGGAAGCTGGGCGGGCGGAGCCTGGCTTGGGAGGAGAAGCTGGGCGGGCGGGGTCAGGCTGGGAGGGGAAGCTGGGCGGGCGGGGTCAGGCTGGGAGGGGAAGCTGGGCGGGCGGAGCCTGGCTGGGAAGGAAAGCTGGGCGGGCGGGGTCAGGCTGGGAGGGGAAGCTGGGCGGGCGGAGCCTGGCTTGGGAGGAGAAGCTGGGCGGGCAGGGACGGACTCGGGAGGGGAAGCTGGGCGGGCGGGGCCAAGCTGGGAGGGGAAGCTGGGCAGGCGGGGCCAGGAAAAGAGGGGAAGCTGGGCGGGCGGGGCCAGGCTGGGAGGGGAAGCTGGGCGGGCGGAGCCTGGCTTGGGAGGAGAAGCTGGGCGGGCAGGGACGGACTCGGGACGGGAAGCTGGGCGGGCGGGGCCAAGCTGGGAGCGGAAGCTGGGCAGGCGGGGCCTGGCTTGGGAGGGGAAGGTGGGCGGGCGGGGACTGGCTTGGGAGAAAAAGCTGGGAGGGCGGGGCCTGGCTCAGGAGGAGAAGCTGGGCAGGCGGGGCCAGGCTGGGAGGGGAAGCTGGGCGGCGGGGTCAGGCTGGGAGGGGAATCTTGGCGGGCGGGAGCTGGCTGGGAGGGGAGGATGGGTGGGCGGGGACAGGCTGGGAGGGGAAGCTGGCGGGCGGGGCCAAGATGGGAGGGGAAGGTTGGCGGGCGGGGCCAGACTGGGAGGAGAAGCTGAGCGGGCGGGGCCGGACTCGGGAGGAGAAGTTGGGCGGGTGGGGCCTGGCTCTTAAGGGGAAGCTGGGCGGGCGGGGCCAGGCTGGGAGGAGAAGCTAGCTGGGCGGGGCCGAGTTCGGGAGGGGAAGCAGGACGGGCGGGGCCTGGCTCGGGAGGAGAAACTGGGCGGGCGGGGCCGGGCTCGGGAGAAACTGGGTGGGCAGTGCAAGCCTGGAAGGGAAGGCGGGCACAGGGCCGGGCTGGGAGGGGAAGCAGGGCGGGCGGGGCAAGGCTGGGAGGGGAAGCTGGGCGAGCGGGGCCTGGCTTGGAAGGGGAAGCTAGGCGGGCGGGGCCAGGCTGGGAGGAGAAGCTAGGTGGGCGGGGCCGAGCTCGGGAGGGGAAGCTGGGCGTGCGGGGCAAGGGTGGGAGGGGAAGCCTGGCGGGTAGCGCCGGACTCGGGAGGAGAAGCTGGGCGGGCGGGGCCAGGCTGGGAGGAGAAACAGGGCGGGCGGGGCCAAGCCGGGAGGGGAAGCTGGGCGGGCGGGGCCGGGATGGGGAGGGGAACGGGGCGGGAGGGGCCAAGCTGGGAGGGGAAGGTGATCGGGCCGGGGAAGTCTGGGAGGAGAAACAGGGCGGGCGCGGCCGGGCTGGGGAGGGGAAGCTGGGCAGGCGGGGCCAGGTTGGGAGGGGAAGCTGGGCCTGCGTGCTTGCCTCGGGAGGGGAAGCTGGGCGGGCGGGGCCTGGCTTGGGAGGAGAATTTGGGCGGGCGGGGCCTGGCTCAGGAGGAGAAGCTGGGCAGGCGGGGCCAGGCTGGGAGGGGAAGCTGGGCGGGCGGGGTCAGGCTGGGAGGGGAATCTGGGCGGGCGGGGGTGGCTGGGAGGGAAGCTGGGTGGGCGGGGCCAGGCTGGGAGGGGAAGCTGGGGGGCGGGGCCAAGATGGGAGGGGAAGGTGGGCGGGCGGGGCCAGACTGGGAGGGGAAGCTGGGCCTGCGGGGCCTGCCTCGGGAGGGGAAGCAGGGCGGGCGGGGCCTGGCTTGGGAGGAGAAGCTGAGCGGGCGGGGCCGGACTCGGGAGGAGAAGCTGGGCGGGCGGGGCCTGGCTGGATAGGGGAAGCTGGGCGGTCGGGGCCAAGCTGGGAGGGGAAGGTGGGCGTGCGGGGCCTAGCTGGGAGGGGAAGCTGGGCGGGCGGGGCCTGGCTCGGGAGGGGAAGATGGGCGGGCGGGGCCTGGCTGGAGAGGGGAAGCTGGGCGGTCGGGGCAAAGCTGGGAGGGGAAGGTGGGCGGGCGGGGCCAACTTGGGGGGAGAAGCTGGGTGGGCGGGGCCGGGCTCGGGAGTGGAAGCTGGGAGGGCGGGGCCAGGCTGGGAGGGGAAGCTGGGCGAGCGGGGCCTGGCTTGGAAGGGGAAGCTAGGCGGGCGGGGCCAGGCTGGGAGGAGAAGCTAGGTGGGCGGGGCCGAGATCGGGAGGGGAAGCAGGACGGGCGGGGTCGGGCTCGGGAGGAGAAACTGGGCGGGCGGAGCCGGGTTCAGGAGGAGAAACTTTGCGGGAGGGGCCTGGCTGGGAGGGGAAGCAGGGCGTGCGGGGCATGGCTCGGGAGGAGAAACTGGGCGGGCGGGGCCAAGCTCGGGAGGGGAAGCGGGGCGGTCGGGGCCGGGCTCGGGAGGAGAAACTGGGCCGGCGGAGCCTGGCTGGGAAGGGAAGCTGGGCGGGCGGGGTCAGGCTGGGAGGGGAATCTGGGCGGGCGGGGGCTGGCTGGGAGGGGAAGCTGGGTGGGCGGGGCCAGGCTGGGAGGGGAAGCTGGGGGGCGGGGCCAAGATGGGAGGGGAAGGTGGGCGGGCGGGGCCAGACTGGGAGGAGAAGGTGAGCGGGCGGGGCCGGGCTCGGGAGGGGAAGCTGGGCGGTCGGGGCCAAGCTGGGAGGGGAAGGTGGGCGGGCGGGGACTGGCTGGGAGGGGAGGATGGGCGGGCGGGGTCAGGCTGGGAGGGGAATCTTGGCGGGCGGGGGCTGGCTGGGAGGGGAGGATGGGTGGGCGGGGACAGGCTGGGAGGGGAATCTTGGCGGGCGGGGGCTGGCTCAGGAGGAGAAGCTGGGCAGGCGGGGCCAGGCTGGGAGGGGAAGCTGGGCGGGCGGGGTCAGGCTGGGAGGGGAATCTTGGCGGGCGGGGGCTGGCTGGGAGGGGAGGATGGGTGGGCGGGGACAGGCTGGGAGGGGAAGCTGGCGGGCGGGGCCAAGATGGGAGGGGAAGGTTGGCGGGCGGGGCCAGACTGGGAGGAGAAGCTGGGCGAGCGGGGCCTGGCTTGGGAGAAAAAGCTGAGCGGGCGGGGCCTGGCTCAGGAGGAGAAGCTGGGCAGGCGGGGCCAGGCTTGGACGGGAAGCTGGGCGGGAGGGGCCAGGCTGGTAGGGGAAGCTGGGCGGGCGGGGCCTGGCTTGGGAGGAGAAGCTGGGCAGGCGGGGCCTGGCTCAGGAGGAGAAGCTGGGCAGGCGGGCTCAGGCTTGGAGGGGAAGCTGGGCGGGAGGGGCCAGGCTGGTAGGGGAAGCTGGGCGGGCGGGGCCTGGCTTGGGAGGAGAAGCTGGGCGGGCAGGGACGGACTCGGGATGGGAAGCTGGGCGGGCGGGGCATGGCTTGGGATGAGAAGCCGGGCAGGCGGGGCCTGGCTCAGGAGGAGAAGCTGGGCTGGCGGGGTCAGGCTTGGAGGGGAAGCTGGGCGGGAGGGGCCAGGCTGGTAGGGGAAGCTGGGCGGGCGGAGCCTGGCTTGGGAGGAGAAGCTGGGCGGGCGGGGTCAGGCTGGGAGGGGAAGCTGGGCGGGTGGGGTCAGGCTGGGAGGGGAAGCTAGGTGGGCGGGGCCGAGCTCGGGAGGGGAAGCAGGACGGGCGGGGCCGGGCTCGGGAGGAGAAACTGGGCTGGCGGAGCCGGGTTCGGGAGGAGAAACTTTGCGGGAGGGGCCTGGCTGGGAGGGGAAGCAGGGCGTGCGGGGCATGGCTCGGGAGGAGAAACTGGGCGGGCGGGGCCAAGCTCGGGAGGGGAAGCGGGGCGGTCGGGGCCGGGCTCGGGAGGAGAAACTGGGCCGGCGGAGCCTGGCTGGGAAGGGAAGCTGGGCGGGCGGGGTCAGGCTGGGAGGGGAAGCTTGTGCGGGCGGAGCCTGGCTTGGGAGGAGAAGCTGGGCGGGCAGGGACGGACTCGAGAGGGGAAGCTGGGCGGGCGGGGTCAGGCTGGGAGGGGAATATGGGCGGGCGGGGGCTGGCTGGGAGGGGAATCTGGGTGGGCGGGGCCAGGCTGGGAGGGGAAGCTGGGCCTGCGGGCTTGCCTCGGGAGGGGAAGCTGGGCGGGCGGGGCCTGGCTTGGGAGGAGAATTTGGGCGGGCGGGGCCTGGCTCAGGAGGAGAAGCTGGGCAGGCGGGGCCAGGCTGGGAGGGGAAGCTTGGCGGGCGGGGTCAGGCTGGGAGGGGAATCTGGGCGGGCGGGGGTGGCTGGGAGGGAAGCTGGGTGGGCGGGGCCAGGCTGGGAGGGGAAGCTGGGGGGCGGGGCCAAGATGGGAGGGGAAGGTGGGCGGGCGGGGCCAGACTGGGAGGGGAAGCTGGGCCTGCGGGGCCTGCCTCGGGAGGGGAAGCTGGGCGGGCGGGGCCTGGCTTGGGAGGAGAAGCTGAGCGGGCGGGGCCGGACTCGGGAGGAGAAGCTGGGCGGGCGGGGCCTGGCTGGAGAGGGGAAGCTGGGCGGTCGGGGCCAAGCTGGGAGGGGAAGGTGGGAGTGCGGGGCCTGGCTGGGAGGGGAAGCTGGGCGGGCGGGGCCTGGCTCGGGAGGGGAAGATGGGCGGGCGGGGCCTGGCTGGAGAGGGGAAGCTGGGCGGTCGGGGCAAAGCTGGGAGGGGAAGGTGGGCGGGCGGGGCCAACTTGGGGGGAGAAGCTGGGTGGGCTGGGCCGGGCTCGGGAGTGGAAGCTGGGCGGGCGGGGCCAGGCTGGGAGGGGAAGCTGGGCGAGCGGGGCCTGGCTTGGAAGGGGAAGCTAGGCGGGCGGGGCCAGGCTGGGAGGAGAAGCTAGGTGGGCGGGGCCGAGCTCGGGAGGGGAAGCAGGACGGGCGGGGCCGGGCTCGGGAGGAGAAACTGGGCGGGCGGAGCCGGGTTCGGGAGGAGAAACTTTGCGGGAGGGGCCTGGCTGGGAGGGGAAGCAGGGCGTGCGGGGCATGGCTCGGGAGGAGAAACTGGGCGGGCGGGGCCAAGCTCGGGAGGGGAAGCGGGGCGGTCGGGGCCGGGCTCGGGAGGAGAAACTGGGCCGGCGGAGCCTGGCTGGGAAGGGAAGCTGGGCGGGCGGGGTCAGGCTGGGAGGGGAAGCTTGTGCGGGCGGAGCCTGGCTTGGGAGGAGAAGCTGGGCGGGCAGGGACGGACTCGAGAGGGGAAGCTGGGCGGGCGGGGTCAGGCTGGGAGGGGAATCTGGGCGGGCGGGGGCTGGCTGGGAGGGGAATCTGGGTGGGCGGGGCCAGGCTGGGAGGGGAAGCTGGGGGGCGGGGCCAAGATGGGAGGGGAAGGTGGGCGGGCGGGGCCAGACTGGGAGTAGAAGGTGAGCGGGCGGGGCCGGGCTCGGGAGGGGAAGCTGGGCGGTCGGGGCCAAGCTGGGAGGGGAAGGTGGGCGTGCGGGGCCTGGCTGGGAGGGGAAGCTGGACGGGCGGGGCCAAGCTGGGAGGGGAAGGTGGGCGGGCGGGGCCAACTTGGGGGGAGAAGCTGGGTGGGCGGGGCCGGGCTCGGGAGGGGAAGCTGGGTGGGCGGGGCCGGGCTCGGGAGGGGAAGCTGGACGGGCGGGGCCAAGCTGGGAGGGGAAGGTGGGCGGGCGGGGCCAACTTGGGGGGAGAAGCTGGGTGGGCGGGGCCGGGCTCGGGAGGGGAAGCTGGGCGGGCGGGGCCTGGCTGGGAGGGGCAGCAGGGCGTGCGGGGCCGGGCTCGGGAGGAGAAACTGGGCGGGCGGGGCCGGGCTCGGGAGGAGATGCTGGGCGGGCGGGGCCAAGCTGGGAGGGGAAGCCGGGCGTGCGAGGCCTGGCTTGGGAGGAGAAGCGGGGCGGGCGGGGCCGGGCTCGGGAGGAGAAACTGGGCCGGCGGAGCCTGGCTGGGAAGGGAAGCTGGGCGGGCGGGGCCAGACTGGGAGGAGAAGCTGAGCGGGCGGGGCCGGACTCGGGAGGAGAAGCTGGGCGGGCGGGGCCTGGCTGGAGAGGGGAAGCTGGGCGGTCGGGGCCAAGCTGGGAGGGGAAGGTGGGCGGGCGGGGCCTGGCTGGAGAGGGGAAGCTGGGCGGTCGGGGCCAAGCTGGGAGGGGAAGCTGAGCGGGCGGGGCCTGGCTGGAGAGGGGAAGCTGGGCGGGCGGGGCCCGGCTGGGAGGGGAAGCTGGGCGGGCGGGGCCTGGCTCGGGAGGGGAAGATGGGCGGGCGGGGCCTGGCTGGAGAGGGGAAGCTGGGCGGTCGGGGCAAAGCTGGGAGGGGAAGGTGGGCGGGCGGGGCCAACTTGGGGGGAGAAGCTGGGTGGGCGGGGCCGGGCTCGGGAGTGGAAGCTGGGCGGGCGGGGCCAGGCTGGGAGGGGAAGCTGGGCGAGCGGGGCCTGGCTCGGAAGGGGAAGCTATGCGGGCGGGGCCAGGCTGGGAGGAGAAGCTAGGTGGGCGGGGCCGAGCTCGGGAGGGGAAGCAGGACGGGCGGGGCTGGGCTCGGGAGGAGAAACTGGGCGGGCGGAGCCGGGTTCGGGAGGAGAAACTTTGCGGGAGGGGCCTGGCTGGGAGGGGAAGCAGGGCGTGCGGGGCATGGCTCGGGAGGAGAAACTGGGCGGGCGGGGCCAAGCTCGGGAGGGGAAGCGGGGCGGGCGGGGCAATCCTGGGAGGGGAAGGTGGGCGGGCGGGGCAAGGCTGGGAGGAGAAGCTGGGCGGGCGGGGCCAAGCTGAGAGGGGAAGCTGGGCGTGCGAGGCCGAGCTCGGGAGGGGAAGCAGGGCGGTCGGGGCCGGGCTCGGGAGGAGAAACTGCGCCGGCGGAGCCTGGCTGGGAAGGGAAGCTGGGCGGGCAGGGACGGACTCGAGAGGGGAAGCTGGGCGGGCGGGGCCAAGCTGGGAGGGGAAGCTGGGCAGGCGGGGCCAGGAAAAGAGGGGAAGCTGGGCGGGCGGGGCCAGGCTGGGAGGGGAAGCTGGGCGGGCGGGGCCTGGCTTGGGAGGAGAAACTGGGCGGGCGGGGCCGGGCTCGGGAGGAGAAACTGGGCGGGCGGGGCCTGGCTGGGAGGGGAAGGAGGGCGTGCGGGGCCAGGCAGGGAGGGGACGGTGGGCGGGCGGGGCGAGGCTGGGAGGAGAAGCTGGGTGGGCGTGGCCGGGCTCGGGAGGCGAAGCTGGGGCGGGCTGGTCGGGAACGGGAGGAGAAACTGGGCGGGCGGGGCCTCGCTGGGAGGGGAAGCAGGGCGTGCAGGGAGGGGAAGGTGGGCGGGTGGGGCCAGGCTAGGAGGAGAAGCTGGGTGGGCGTGGCCGGGCTCGGGAGGGGAAGCTGGCAGGGCGGGCCGGGAATGAGAGGAGAAACTGGGCGTGCGGGGCCCGGCTGGGAGGGGAAGCAGGGCGGGCGGGGCCGGGCTCGGGAGGAGAAACTCGGCGGGCGGGGCCTGGCTCGGGAGGGGAAGCGGGGCGGGCGGGGCAAAACCTGGGAGGGGAAGGTGGGCGGGCGGGGCAAGGCTGGGAGGAGAAGCTGGGCGGGCGGGTCCTCGCTCGGGAGGGGAACGGGGCGGGCGGGGCCAAGCTGGGAGGGAAAGCTGGGCGTGCTAGGCCTGGCTTGGGAGGAGAAGCGGGGCGGGCGGGGTCGGGAACGAGAGGAGAAACTGGGCGGTCGGGGCCTGGCTGGGAGGGGATGCAGGGCGGGCGGGGCCTGGCTCAGGAGGAGAAGCTGGGCAGGCGGGGCCAGGCTGGGAGGGGAAGCTGGGCCTGCGGGGCCTGCCTCGGGAGGGGAAGCTGGGCGGGCGGGGCCTGGCTTGGGAGGGGAAGCTGGGCGGGCGGGGCCTGGATTGGGAGGAGAAGCGGGGCGGGCGGGGCCGGGAACGGGAGGAGAAACTGGGAGGGCGGAGCCTGGCTGGGAGGGAAAGCTGGGCGGGCAGGGACGGACTCGGCAGGGGAAGCTGGACGGGCAGGGACGGACTCGGGAGGGGAAGCTGGGCGGGCGGGTGCAAGCTGGGAGGGGAAGCTGGGCAGGCGGGGCCTGGCTTGGGAGAAAAAGCTGGGCGGGCGGGGCCTGGCTCAGGAGGAGAAGCTGGGCAGGCGGGGCCAGGCTGGGAGGGGAAGCTGGGCCTGCGGGGCCTGCCTCGGGAGGGGAAGCTGGGCGGGCGGGGCCTGGCTTGGGAGGAGAAGCTGGGCGGGCGGGGCCTGGCTCAAGAGGAGAAGCTGGGCAGGCGGGGCCAGAATGGGAGGGGAAGCTGGGCGGGCGGGGCCAGGCTGGGAGGGGAAGCTGGGCGGGCGGGGCCTTGCTTGGGAGGAGAAGCGGGGCGGGCGGGGCCTGGCTCGGGAGGGGAAGCTCGGCGGGCGGGGCCAGGCTGGGAGGAGAAGCTGGGTGGGCGTTGCCGGGCTCGGGAGGGGAAGCTGGGAGGGCGGGCCGGGAACGGGAGGAGAAACTGGGCGTGCGGGGCCCGGCTGGGAGGGGAAGCTGGGTGGGCGTTGCCGGGCTCGGGAGGGGAAGCTGGGAGGGCGGGGCCAGGATGGGACGGGAAGCTGGGCGGGGCCAAGCTGGGAGGGGAGGCTGGGCGTTCGAAGCCTGGCACGGGAGGGGAAGCTGGGCGGGCTGGGGCCAGGCTGGGAGGAGAAGCGGGGCGGGCGGGGCCTGGCTTGAGAGGAGAAACTGGGCGTGCGGGGCCTGGCTGGGAGGGGAAGCAGGGCGGGCGGGGCCGGGCTCGGGAGGGGAACGGGGCGGGCGGGGCCAAGCTGGGAGGGGAAGCTGCGCGGGCGGGGCCTGGCTCAGGAGGAGAAGCTGGGCCGGCGGGGTCAGGCTTGGAGGGGAAGCTGGGCGGGCGGGGCCAGGATGGGACGGGAAGCTGGGCGGGGCCAAGCTGGGAGGGGAGGCTGGGCGTTCGAAGCCTGGCACGGGAGGAGAAACTGGGCGGTCCCGGCCTGGCTGGGAGGGGATGCAGGGCGGGCAGGGCCGAGCTCGGGAGGAGAAACTGGGCGGGCGGAGCCTGGCTTGGGAGGAGAAGCTGGGCGGGCAGGGACGGACTCGGGAGGGGAAGCTGGGCGGGCGGGGCCAAGCTGGGAGGGGAAGCTGGGCAGGCGGGGCCAGGAAAAGAGGGGAAGCTGGGCGGGCGGGGCCAGGCTGGGAGGGGAAGCTGGGCGGGCGGGGCCTGACTTGGGAGGAGAAGCGGGGCGGGCGGGGCCGGGAACGGGAGTAGAAACTGGGTGGGCGGGGCCTGGCTGGGAGGGGAAGCTGGGCGGGCAGGGACGGACTCGGGAGGGGAAGCTGGACGGGCAGGGACGGACTCGGGAGGGGAAGCTGGGCGGGCGGGTGCAAGCTGGGAGGGGAAGCTGGGCAAGGCGGGGCCTGGCTTGGGAGAAAAAGCTGGGCGGGCGGGGCCTGGCTCAGGAGGAGAAGCTGGGCAGGCGGGGCCAGGCTGGGAGGGGAAGCTGAGCCTGCGGGGCCTGCCTCGGGAGGGGAAGCTGGGCGGGCGGGGCCTGGCTTGGGAGGAGAAGCTGGGCGGGCGGGGCCTGGCTGGGAGGGGATGCAGGGCGGGCGGGGCCTGGCTCAGGAGGAGAAGCTGGGCAGGCGGGGCCAGGCTGGGAGGGGAAGCTGGGCCTGCGGGGCCAGGCTGGGAGGAGAAGCTGGGTGGGCGGGGCCAGGCTGGGAGGAGAAGCTGGGTGGGCGGGGCCGAGCTCGGGAGGGGAAGCAGGACGGGCGGGGCCGGGCTCGGGAGGGGAAGCAGGGCGTGCAGGGAGGGGCCAGGCTGGGAGGAGAAGCTGGGTGGGCGTGGCCGGGCTCGGGAGGGGAAGCTGGGAGTGCAGGCCGGGAACGGGAGGAGAAACTTGGCGTGCGGGGCCTGGCTGGGAGGGGAAGCAGGGCGGGCGGGGCAAACCTGGGAGGGGAAGGTGGGCGGGCGGGGCAAGGCTGGGAGGAGAAGCTGGGCGGGCGGGGCCTGGCTTGGGAGGAGAAGCTAGGCGGGCAGGGACGGACTCGAGAGGGGAAGCTGGGCAGGCGGGGCCAGGAAAAGAGGGGAAGCTGGGCGGGCGGGGCCAGGCTGGGAGGGGAAGCTGGGCGGGCGGGGCCTGGCTTGGGAGGAGAAGCGGGGCGGGCGGGGCCGGGAACGGGAAGAGAAACTGGGCGGGCGGGGCCTGGCTGGGAGGGGAAGCTAGGCGGGCACGGACGGACTCGGGAGGGGAAGCTGGACGGGCAGGGACGGACTCGGGAGGGGAAGCTGGGCGGGCGGGGCCAAGCTGGGAGGGGAAGCTGGGCAGGCGGGGCCTGGCTTGGGAGGGGAAGGTGGGCGGGCGGGGACTGGCCTGGGAGAAAAAGCTGGGCGGGCGGGGCCTGGCTCAGGAGGAGAAGCTGGGCAGGGGGGCCAGGCTGGGAGGGGAAGCTGGGCCTGCGGGGCCTGCCTCGGGAGGGGAAGCTGGGCGGGCGGGGCCTGGCTTGGGAGGAGAAGCTGGGCAGGCGGGGCCTGGCTCAGGAGGAGAAGCTGGGCAGGCGGGGCCAGGCTGGGAGGGGAAGCTGGGCGGGCGGAGTCAGGCTGGGAGGGGAATCTGGGCGGGCGGGGGCTGGCTGGGAGGGGAAGCTGGGTGGGCGGGGCCAGGCTGGGGGGGGAAGCTGGGCGAGCGGGGCCTGGCTGGGAAGGGGAAGCTGGGCGGGCGGGGCCAGGCTGGGAGGAGAAGCTGGGCGGGCGGGGCATCGCTCGGGAGGGGAACGGGGCGGGCAGGGCCAAGTTGGGAGGGGAAGCTGGGGGGGCGGGGCCGGGCTCGGGAGGAGAAACTGGGCCGGCGGAGCCTGGCTGGGAGGGGAAGCAGGGCTTGCAGGGAGGGGAAGGTGGGCGGGCGGAGCGAGGCTGGGAGGAGAAGCAGGGTGGGCGTGGCCGGGCTCGGGAGGGGAAGCTGGGAGGGCGGACCGGGAACGGGAGGAGAAACTGGGCGTGCGGGGCCTAGCTGGGAGGGGAAGCAGGGCGGGCGGGGCCGGGCTCCGGAGGAGAAACTGGGCGGGCGGGGCCTGGCTCGGGAGGGGAAGCGGGGCGGGCGGGGCAAACCTGGGAGGGGAAGGTGGGCGGGCGGGGCAAGGCTGGGAGGAGAAGCCCGGCGGGCGGGGCCTCGCTCGGGAGGGGAACGGGGCAGGCGGGGCCAAGCTGGGAGGGGAAGCTGGGCGTGCGAGGCCTGGCTTGGGAGGAGAAGCGGGGCGGGCGGGGTCGGGAACGGGAGGAGAAACTGGGCGGTCGGGACCTGGCTTGGAGGGGAAGCTGGGCAGGCGGGGCCAGGCTGGGAGGGGAAGCTGGGCGGGCGGGGCCTGGCTTGGGAGAAAAAGCTGGGCGGGCGGGGCCTGGCTCAGGAGGAGAAGCTGGGCAGGCGGGGCCAGGCTGGGAGGGGAAGCTGGGCGGGCGGGGCCAGATTGGGAGGGAAATCTGGGTGGGCGGGGCCAGGCTGGGAAGGGAAGCTGGGGGGCGTGGCCAAGATGGGAGGGGAAGGTGAGCGGGCGGGGTCGGACTCGGGAGGGGAAGCTGGGCGGGCGGGGCCTGGCTGTGGAGGGGAAGATGGGCGGGCGGGGCCAAGCTGGGAGGGGACGCTGGGTGGGCGGGGCCGGGCTCGGGAGGGGAAGCTTGGCGGGCGGGGCCAGGCTGGGAGGGGAAGCTGGGCGAGCGGGGCCAGGCTCGGAAGAGGAAGCTGGGCGGGCGGGGCCAGGCTGGGAGGACAAGCTGGGTGGGCGGGGCCGAGCTCGGGAGGGGAAGCAGGACGGGCGGGGCCGGGCTCGGGAGAAGAAACTGGGCGGGCGGTTCCAGGCTGGTAGGAGAAGCTGGGTGGGAAAGGCCGGGCTCGAGAGGAGAAGCTGGGCGAGCGGGGCCTGGTTTGGGAGAAAAAGCTGAGCGGGCGGGGCCTGGCTCAGGAGGAGAAGCTGGGCAGGCGGGGCCAGGCTTTGAGGGGAAGCTGGGCGGGAGGGGCCAGGCTGGTAGGGGAAGCTGGGCGGGCGGGGCCTGGCTTGGGAGGAGAAGCCGGGCAGGCGGGGCCTGGCTCAGGAGGAGAAGCTGGGCTGGCGGGGTCAGGCTTGGAGGGGAAGCTGGGCGGGAGGGCCCAGCCTGGTAGGGGAAGCTGGGCGGGCGGGGCCTGGCTTGGGAGGAGAAGCTGGGCGGGCAGGGACGGACTCGGGATGGGAAGCTGGGCGGGCGGGGCATGGCTTGGGAGGAGAAGCCGGGCAGGCGGGGCCTGGCTCAGGAGGAGAAGCTGGGCTGGCGGGGTCAGGCTTGGAGGGGAAGCTGGGCGGGAGGGGCCAGGCTGGTAGGGGTAGCTGGGCGGGCAGGGACGGACTCGGGAGGGGAAGCTGGGAGGGCGGGGCCAAGCTGGGAGGGGAAGCTGGGCAGGCGGGGCCAGGCTGGGAGGGGAAGCTGGGCCTGCGGGGCCTGCCTCGGGAGGGGAAGCTGGGCGGGCGGGGCCTGGCTTGGGAGGAGAAGCTGGGCGGGCGGGGCCTGGCTCAGGAGGAGAAGCTGGGCAGGCGGGGCCAGGCTGGGAGGGGAAGCTGGGAGGGCGGGGCCAGGCTGGGAGGGGAATCTGGGCGGGCGGGGGCTGGCTGGGAGGAGAAGCTGGCTGGGCGGGGCCGAGCTCGGGAGGGGAAGCAGGACCGGCGGGGCCGGGCTCGGGAGGAGAAACTGGGCGGGCGGGGCCGGGTTCGGGAGGAGAAACTTTGCGGGCGGGGCCTGGCTGGGAGGGGCAGCAGGGCGTGCGGGGCCGGGCTCGGGAGGAGAAACTGGGCGGGCGGGGCCGGGCTCGGGAGGAGATGCTGGGCGGGCGGGGCCAAGCTGGGAGGGGAAGCCGGGCGTGCGAGGCCTGGCTTGGGAGGAGAAGCGGGGCGGGCGGGGCCGGGCTCGGGAGGAGAAACTGGGCCGGCGGAGCCTGGCTGGGAAGGGAAGCTGGGCGGGCGGGGCCAGACTCGGAGGAGAAGCTGGGCGGGCGGGGCCTGGCTGGAGAGGGGAAGCTGGGCGGTCGGGGCCAAGCTGGGAGGGGAAGGTGGGCGGGCGGGGCCTGGCTGGAGAGGGGAAGCTGGGCGGGCGGGGCCCGGCTGGGAGGGGAAGCTGGGCGGGCGGGGCCTGGCTCGGGAGGGGAAGATGGGCGGGCGGGGCCTGGCTGGAGAGGGGAAGCTGGGCGGTCGGGGCAAAGCTGGGAGGGGAAGGTGGGCGGGCGGGGCCGGGCTCGGGAGTGGAAGCTGGGCGGGCGGGGCCAGGCTGGGAGGGGAAGCTGGGCGAGCGGGGCCTGGCTCGGAAGGGGAAGCTATGCGGGCGGTGCCAGGCTGGGAGGAGAAGCTAGGTGGGCGGGGCCGAGCTCGGGAGGGGAAGCAGGACGGGCGGGGCCGGGCTCGGGAGGAGAAACTGGGCGGGCGGAGCCGGGTTCGGGAGGAGAAATTTTGCGGGAGGGGCCTGGCTGGGAGGGGAAGCAGGGCGTGCGGGGCATGGCTCGGGAGGAGAAACTGGGCGGGCGGGGCCAAGCTCGGGAGGGGAAGCGGGGCGGGCGGGGCAATCCTGGGAGGGGAAGGTGGGCGGGCGGGGCAAGGCTGGGAGGAGAAGCTGGGCGGGCGGGGCCTGGCTCAGGAGGAGAAGTTGGGCAGGCGGGGCCAGGCTGGGAGGGGAAGCTGGGAGGGCGGGGCCAGGCTGGGAGGGGAATCTGGGCGGGCGGGGGCTGGCTGGGAGGAGAAGCTGGGTGGGCGGGGCCGAGCTCGGGAGGGGAAGCAGGACCGGCGGGTCCGGGCTCGGGAGGAGAAACTGGGCGGGCGGGGCCGGGTTCGGGAGGAGAAACTTTGCGGGCGGGGCCTGGCTGGGAGGGGCAGGAGGGCGTGCGGGGCCGGGCTCGGGAGGAGAAACTGGGCGGGCGGGGCCGGGCTCGGGAGGAGATGCTGGGCGGGCGGGGCCAAGCTGGGAGGGGAAGCCGGGCGTGCGAGGCCTGGCTTGGGAGGAGAAGCGGGGCGGGCGGGGCCGGGCTCGGGAGGAGAAGCTGGGCGGGCGGGGCCTGGCTGGAGAGGGGAAGCTGGAGGGTCGGGGCCAAGCTGGGAGGGGAAGGTGGGCGTGCGGGGCCTGGCTGGGAGGGGAAGCTGGGCGGGCGGGGCCTGGCTCGGGAGGGGAAGATGGGCGGGCGGGGCCTGGCTGGAGAAGGGAAGCTGGGCGGTCGGGGCAAAGCTGGGAGGGCAAGGTGGGCGGGCGGGGCCAACTTGGGGGGAGAAGCTGGGTGGGCGGGGCCGGGCTCGGGAGTGGAAGCTGGGCGGGCGGGGCCAGGCTGGGAGGGGAAGCTGGGCGAGCGGGGCCTGGCCCGGAAGGGGAAGCTATGCGGGCGGGGCCAGGCTGGGAGGAGAAGCTAGGTGGGCGGGGCCGAGCTCGGGAGGGGAAGCAGGACGGGCGGGGCCGGGCTCGGGAGGAGAAACTGGGCGGGCGGAGCCGGGTTCGGGAGGAGAAACTTTGCGGGAGGGGCCTGGCTGGGAGGGGAAGCGGGGCGGTCGGGGCCGGGCTCGGGAGGAGAAACTGGGCCGGCGGAGCCTGGCTGGGAAGGGAAGCTGGGCGGGCGGGGTCAGGCTGGGAGGGGAAGCTTGTGCGGGCGGAGCCTGGCTTGGGAGGAGAAGCTGGGCGGGCAGGGACGGACTCGAGAGGAGAAGCTGGGCGGGCGGGGCCAAGCTGGGAGGGGAAGCTGGGCAGGCGGGGCCAGGAAAAGAGGGGAAGCTGGGCGGGCGGGGCCTGGCTGGGAGGGGAAGCTAGGCGGGCACGGACGGACTCGGGAGAGGAAGCTGGACGGGCAGGGACGGACTCGGGAGTGGAAGCTGGGCGGGCGGGGCCAGGCTGGGAGGGGAAGCTGGGCGGGCGGGGCCAGGCTGGGAGGGGAAGCTGGGCCTGCGGGGCCTGCCTCGGGAGGGGAAGCTGGGCGGGCGGGGCCTGGCTTGGGAGGAGAAGCTGGGCGGGCGGGGCCTGGCTCAGGAAGAGAAGCTGGGCAGGCGGGGCCAGGCTGGGAGGGGAAGCTGGGAGGGCGGGGCCAGGCTGGGAGGGGAATCTGGGCGGGCGCGGGCTGGCTGGGAGGAGAAACTGGGCGGGCGGGGCCGGGTTCGGGAGGAGAAACTTTGCGGGCGGGGCCTGGGTGGGAGGGGAAGCAGGGCGTGCGGGGCCGGGCTCGGGAGGAGAAACTGGGCGGGCGGGGCCTGGCTCGCGAGGGGAAGCGGGGGGGGCGGGGCAATCCTGGGAGGAGAAGCTGGGCGGGTGGGGCCAAGCTGGGAGGGAAAGCTGGGCGTGCGAGGCCTGGCTTGGGAGGAGAAGCGGGGCGGGCGGGGCCGGGCTCGGGAGGAGAAACTGGGCCGGCGGAGCCTGGCTGGGAAGGGAAGCTGGGCGGGCGGGGCCAGACTGGGAGGAGAAGCTGAGCGGGCGGGGCCGGACTCGGGAGGAGAAGCTGGGCGGGCGGGGCCTGGCTGGAGAGGGGAAGCTGGGCGGTCGGGGCCAAGCTGGGAGGGGAAGGTGGGCGTGCGGGGCCTGGCTGGGAGGGGAAGCTGGGCGGGCGGGGCCTGGCTCGGGAGGGGAAGATGGGCGGGCGGGGCCTGGCTCGGGAGGGGAAGATGGGCGGGCGGGGCCTGGCTGGAGAGGGGAAGCTGGGCGGTCGGGGCAAAGCTGGGAGGGGAAGGTGGGCGGGCGGGGCCAACTTGGGGGGAGAAGCTGGGTGGGCGGGGCCGGGCTCGGGAGTGGAAGCTGGGCGGGCGGGGCCAGGCTGGGAGGGGAAGCTGGGCGAGCGGGGCCTGGCTCGGAAGGGGAAGCTATGCGGGCGGGGCCA
Organism: Pelodiscus sinensis; assembly: GCF_049634645.1. Lineage (NCBI taxonomy): Eukaryota > Metazoa > Chordata > Testudines > Trionychidae > Pelodiscus > Pelodiscus sinensis. The sequence goes on from NW_027465886.1 coordinate 436,144, forward strand.
GGCTGGGAGGAGAAGCTAGGTGGGCGGGGCCGAGCTCGGGAGGGGAAGCAGGACGGGCGGGGCCGGGCTCGGGAGGAGAAACTGGGCGGGCGGAGCCGGGTTCGGGAGGAGAAACTTTGCGGGAGGGGCCTGGCTGGGAGGGGAAGCAGGGCGTGCGGGGCATGGCTCGGGAGGGGAAGCTGGGCAGGCGGGGCCTGGCTTGGGAGGGGAAGGTGGGCGGGCGGGGACTGGCTTGGGAGAAAAAGCTGGGCGGGCGGGGCCTGGCTCAGGAGGAGAAGCTGGGCAGGGGGGCCAGGCTGGGAGGGGAAGCTGGGCCTGCGGGGCCTGCCTCGGGAGGGGAAGCTGGGCGGGCGGACCGGGAACGGGAGGAGAAACTGGGCGTGCGGGGCCTAGCTGGGAGGGGAAGCAGGGCGGGCGGGGCCGGGCTCCGGAGGAGAAACTGGGCGGGCGGGGCCTGGCTCGGGAGGGGTAGCGGGGCGGGCGGGGAAACCTGGGAGGGGAAGGTGGGCGGGCGGGGCAAGGCTGGGAGGAGAAGCCCGGCGGGCGGGGCCTCGCTCGGGAGGGGAACGGGGCAGGCGGGGCCAAGCTGGGAGGGGAAGCTGGGCGTGCGAGGCCTGGCTTGGGAGGAGAAGCGGGGCGGGCGGGGTCGGGAACGGGAGGAGAAACTGGGCGGTCGGGACCTGGCTTGGAGGGGAAGCTGGGCAGGCGGGGCCAGGCTGGGAGGGGAAGCTGGGCGGGCGGGGCCTAGCTTGGGAGAAAAAGCTGGGCGGGCGGGGTCTGGCTCAGGAGGAGAAGCTGGGCAGGCGGGGCCAGGCTGGGAGGGGAAGCTGGGCGGGCGGGGCCAGATTGGGAGGGAAATCTGGGCGGGCGGGGGATGGCTGGGAGGGGAAGCTGGGTGGGCGGGGCCAGGCTGGGAAGTGAAGCTGGGGGGCGTGGCCAAGATGGGAGGGGAAGGTGAGCGGGCGGGGTCGGACTCGGGAGGGGAAGCTGGGCGGGCGGGGCCTGGCTGTGGAGGGGAAGATGGGCGGGCGGGGCCAAGCTGGGAGGGGAAGGTGGGCGGGCGGGGCCAACTTGGGGGGAGAAGCTGGGTGGGCGGGGCCGGGCTCGGGAGGGGAAGCTTGGCGGGCGGGGCCAGGCTGGGAGGGGAAGCTGGGCGAGCGGGGCCAGGCTCGGAAGAGGAAGCTGGGCGGGCGGGGCCAGGCTGGGAGGACAAGCTGGGTGGGCGGGGCCGAGCTCGGGAGGGGAAGCAGGACGGGCGGGGCCGGGCTCGGGAGAAGAAACTGGGCGGGCGGTTCCAGGCTGGTAGGAGAAGCTGGGTGGGAAAGGCCGGGCTCGAGAGGAGAAGCTGGGCGAGCGGGGCCTGGTTTGGGAGAAAAAGCTGAGCGGGCGGGGCCTGGCTCAGGAGGAGAAGCTGGGCAGGCGGGGCCAGGCTTTGAGGGGAAGCTGGGCGGGAGGGGCCAGGCTGGTAGGGGAAGCTGGGCGGGCGTGGCCTGGCTTGGGAGGAGAAGCCGGGCAGGCGGGGCCTGGCTCAGGAGGAGAAGCTGGGCTGGCGGGGTCAGGCTTGGAGGGGAAGCTGGGCGGGAGGGCCCAGGCTGGTAGGGGAAGCTGGGCGGGCGGGGCCTGGCTTGGGAGGAGAAGCTGGGCGGGCAGGGACGGACTCGGGATGGGAAGCTGGGCGGGCGGGGCATGGCTTGGGAGGAGAAGCCGGGCAGGCGGGGCCTGGCTCAGGAGGAGAAGCTGGGCTGGCGGGGTCAGGCTTGGAGGGGAAGCTGGGCGGGAGGGGCCAGGCTGGTAGGGGAAGCTGGGCGGGCGGGGCCTGGCTTGGGAGGAGAAGCTGGGCGGGCAGGGACGGACTCGGGATGGGAAGCTGGGCGGGCGGGGCATGGCTTGGGAGGAGAAGCCGGGCAGGCGGGGCCTGGCTCAGGAGGAGAAGCTGGGCTGGCGGGGTCAGGCTTGGAGGGGAAGCTGGGCGGGAGGGGCCAGGCTGGTAGGGGTAGCTGGGCGGGCGGGGCCTGGCTTGGGAGGAGAAGCTGGGCGGGCAGGGACGGACTCGGGAGGGGAAGCTGGGAGGGCGGGGCCAAGCTGGGAGGGGAAGCTGGGCAGGCGGGGCCAGGCTGGGAGGGGAAGCTGGGCCTGCGGGGCCTGCCTCGGGAGGGGAAGCTGGGCGGGCGGGGCCTGGCTTGGGAGGAGAAGCTGGGCGGGCGGGGCCTGGCTCAGGAGGAGAAGCTGGGCAGGCGGGGCCAGGCTGGGAGGGGAATCTGGGCGGGCGGGGGCTGGCTGGGAGGAGAAGCTGGCTGGGCGGGGCCGAGCTCGGGAGGGGAAGCAGGACCGGCGGGGCCGGGCTCGGGAGGAGAAACTGGGCGGGCGGGGCCGGGTTCGGGAGGAGAAACTTTGCGGGCGGGGCCTGGCTGGGAGGGGCAGCAGGGCGTGCGGGGCCGGGCTCGGGAGGAGAAACTGGGCGGGTGGGGCCGGGCTCGGGAGGAGATGCTGGGCGGGCGGGGCCAAGCTGGGAGGGGAAGCCGGGCGTGCGAGGCCTGGCTTGGGAGGAGAAGCGGGGCGGGCGGGGCCGGGCTCGGGAGGAGAAACTGGGCCGGCGGAGCCTGGCTGGGAAGGGAAGCTGGGCGGGCGGGGCCAGACTCGGAGGAGAAGCTGGGCGGGCGGGGCCTGGCTGGAGAGGGGAAGCTGGGCGGTCGGGGCCAAGCTGGGAGGGGAAGGTGGGCGGGCGGGGCCTGGCTGGAGAGGGGAAGCTGGGCGGGCGGGGCCCGGCTGGGAGGGGAAGCTGGGCGGGCGGGGCCTGGCTCGGGAGGGGAAGATGGGCGGGCGGGGCCTGGCTGGAGAGGGGAAGCTGGGAGGTCGGGGCAAAGCTGGGAGGGGAAGGTGGGCGGGCGGGGCCGGGCTCGGGAGTGGAAGCTGGGCGGGCGGGGCCAGGCTGGGAGGGGAAGCTGGGCGAGCGGGGCCTGGCTCGGAAGAGGAAGCTATGCGGGCGGGGCCAGGCTGGGAGGAGAAGCTAGGTGGGCGGGGCCGAGCTCGGGAGGGGAAGCAGGACGGGCGGGGCCGGGCTCGGGAGGAGAAACTGGGCGGGCGGAGCCGGGTTCGGGAGGAGAAACTTTGCGGGAGGGGCCTGGCTGGGAGGGGAAGCAGGGCGTGCGGGGCATGGCTCGGGAGGAGAAACTGGGCGGGCGGGGCCAAGCTCGGGAGGGGAAGCGGAGCGGGCGGGGCAATCCTGGGAGGGGAAGGTGGGCGGGCGGGGGAAGGCTGGGAGGAGAAGCTGGGCGGGCGGGGCCTGCCTCAGGAGGAGAAGTTGGGCAGGCGGGGCCAGGCTGGGAGGGGAAGCTGGGAGGGCGGGGCCAGGCTGGGAGGGGAATCTGGGCGGGCGGGGGCTGGCTGGGAGGAGAAGCTGGGTGGGCGGGGCCGAGCTCGGGAGGGGAAGCAGGACCGGCGGGGCCGGGCTCGGGAGGAGAAACTGGGCGGGCGGGGCCGGGTTCGGGAGGAGAAACTTTGCGGGCGGGGCCTGGCTGGGAGGGGCAGCAGGGCGTGCGGGGCATGGCTCGGGAGGAGAAACTGGGCGGGCGGGGCCTGGCTTGGGAGGAGAAGCGGGGCGGGCGGGGTCGGGAACGGGAGGAGAAACTGGGCGGTCGGGGCCGGGTTCGGGAGGAGAAACTTTGCGGGAGGGGCCTGGCTGGGAGGGGAAGCAGGGCGTGCGGGGCATGGCTCGGGAGGAGAAACTGGGCGGGCGGGGCCAAGCTCGGGAGGGGAAGCGGGGCGGGCGGGGCAATCCTGGGAGGGGAAGGTGGGCGGACGGGGCAATCCTGGGAGGGGAAGGTGGGCGGGCGGGGCAAGGCTGGGAGGAGAAGCTGGGCGGGCGGGGCCTGCCTCAGGAGGAGAAGTTGGGCAGGCGGGGCCAGGCTGGGAGGGGAAGCTGGGAGGGCGGGGCCAGGCTGGGAGGGGAATCTGGGCGGGCGGGGCCGGACTCGGGAGGAGAAGCTGGGCGGGCGGGGCCGGGCTCGGGAGGAGATGCTGGGCGGGCGGGGCCAAGCTGGGAGGGGAAGCCGGGCGTGCGAGGCCTGGCTTGGGAGGGGAAGCTGGGAGGGCGGGGCCAGGCTGGGAGGGGAATCTGGGCGGGCGGGGGCTGGCTGGGAGGAGAAACTGAGCGGGCGGGGCCGGACTCGGGAGGAGAAGCTGGGCGGGCGGGGCCGGGCTCGGGAGGAGATGCTGGGCGGGCGGGGCCAAGCTGGGAGGGGAAGCCGGGCGTGCGAGGCCTGGCTCGGGAGGAGAAACTGGGCCGGCGGAGCCTGGCTGGGAAGGGAACCTGGGCGGGCGGGGCCAGACTGGGAGGAGAAGCTGAGCGGGCGGGGCCGGACTCGGGAGGAGAAGCTGGGCGTGCGGGGCCTGGCTGGGAGGGGAAGCTGGGCGGGCGGGGCCTGGCTGGAGAAGGGAAGCTGGGCGGTCGGGGCAAAGCTGGGAGGGCAAGGTGGGCGGGCGGGGCCAACTTGGGGGGAGAAGCTGGGTGGGCGGGGCCGGGCTCGGGAGTGGAAGCTGGGCGGGCGGGGCCAGGCTGGGAGGGGAAGCTGGGCGAGCGGGGCCTGGCCCGGAAGGGGAAGCTATGCGGGCGGGGCCAGGCTGGGAGGAGAAGCTAGGTGGGCGGGGCCGAGCTCGGGAGGGGAAGCAGGACGGGCGGGGCCGGGCTCGGGAGGAGAAACTGGGCGGGCGGAGCCGGGTTCGGGAGGAGAAACTTTGCGGGAGGGGCCTGGCTGGGAGGAGAAGCGGGGCGGTCGGGGCCGGGCTCGGGAGGAGAAACTGGGCCGGCGGAGCCTGGCTGGGAAGGGAAGCTGGGCGGGCGGGGTCAGGCTGGGAGGGGAAGCTTGTGCGGGCGGAGCCTGGCTTGGGAGGAGAAGCTGGGCGGGCAGGGACGGACTCGAGAGGAGAAGCTGGGCGGGCGGGGCCAAGCTGGGAGGGGAAGCTGGGCAGGCGGGGCCAGGAAAAGAGGGGAAGCTGGGCGGGCGGGGCCTGGCTGGGAGGGGAAGCTAGGCGGGCACGGACGGACTCGGGAGGGGAAGCTGGACGGGCAGGGACGGACTCGGGAGTGGAAGCTGGGCGGGCGGGGCCAGGCTGGGAGGGGAAGCTGGGCGGGCGGGGCCAGGCTGGGAGGGGAAGCTGGGCCTGCGGGGCCTGCCTCGGGAGGGGAAGCTGGGCGGGCGGGGCCTGGCTTGGGAGGAGAAGCTGGGCGGGCGGGGCCTGGCTCAGGAAGAGAAGCTGGGCAGGCGGGGACAGGCTGGGAGGGGAAGCTGGGCGGGCGGGGCCAGGCTGGGAGGAGAAGCGGGGCGGGCGGGGCCTGGCTTGGGAGGAGAAACTGGGCGTGCGGGGCCAGGCTGGGAGGAGAAGCGGGGCGGGCGGGGCCTGGCTTGGGAGAAGAAACTGGGCGTGCGGGGCCTGGCTGGGAGGGGAAGCAGGGCGGGCGGGGCCGGGCTCGGGAGGGGAACGGGGCGGGCGGGGCCAAGCTGGGAGGGGAAGCTGCGCGGGCGGGGCCTGGCTCAGGAGGAGAAGCTGGGCCGGCGGGGTCAGGCTTGGAGGGGAAGCTGGGCGGGCGGGGCCAGCCTGAGAGGAGAAGCAGGGCGGGCGGGGCCTGGCTTGGGAGGAGAAACTGGGAGTGCGGGGCCAGGCTGGGAGGAGAAGCGGGGCGGGCGGGGCCTGGCTTGGGAGGAGAAACTGGGCGTGCGGGGCCTGGCTGGGAGGGGAAGCAGGGCGGGCGGGCCGGGCTCGGGAGGGGAACCGGGCGGGCGGGGCCAAGCTGGGAGGGGAAGCTGCGCGGGCGGGGCCTGGTTCAGGAGGAGAAGCTGGGCCGGCGGGGTCAGGCTTGGAGGGGAAGCTGGGCGGGCGGGGCCAGGATCGGACGGGAAGCTGGGCGGGCGGGGCCTCGCTCGGGAGGGGAACGGGGCGGGCGGGGCCAAGCTGGGAGGGGAGGCTGGGCGTGCGAAGCCTGGCTTGGGAGGAGAAGCGGGGCGGGCGGGGTCGGGAACGGGAGGAGAAACTCGGCGGGCGGGGCCTGGCTGGGAGGGGATGCAGGGCGGGTGGGGCCGGGCTCGGGAGGGGAAGCTGGGCAGGCGGGGCCTGGCTTGGGAGAAAAACCTGGGCGGGCGGGGCCTGGCTCAGGAGGAGAAGCTGGGCAGGCGGGGCCAGGCTGGGAGGGCAAGCTGGGCCTGCGGGGCCTGCCTCGGGAGGGGAAGCTGGGCGGGCGGGGCCTGGCTTGGAGGAGAAGCTGGGCGGGCGGGGCCTGGCTCAGGAGGAGAAGCTGGGCAGGCGGGGCCAGAATGGGAGGGGAAGCTGGGCGGGCGGGGCCAGGCTGGGAGGGGAAGCTGGGCGGGCGGGGCCTTGCTTGGGAGGAGAAGCGGGGCGGGCGGGGCCGGGAACGGGAGGAGAAACTCGGTGGGCGGGGCCTGGCTAGGAGGGGAAGCTGGACGGGCAGGGACGGACTCGGGAGGGGAAGCTGGGCGGGCGGGTGCAAGCTGGGAGGGGAAGCTGGGCAGGCGGGGCCTGGCTTGGGAGAAAAAGCTGGGCGGGCGGGGCCTGGCTCAGGAGGAGAAGCTGGGCAGGCGGGGCCAGGCTGGGAGGGGAAGCTGGGCCTGCGGGGCCTGCCTCGGGAGGGGAAGCTGGGCGGGCGGGGCTTGGCTTGGGAGGAGAAGCTGGGCGGGCGGGGCCTGGCTCAGGAGGAGAAGCTGGGCAGGCGGGGCCAGAAGGGGGGGGGAAGCAGGGCGGGCGAGGCCAGGCTGGGAGGGGAAGCTGGGCGGGCGGGGCCAGGCTGGGAGGGGAAGCTGGGCGGGCGGGGCCTTGCTTGGGAGGAGAAGCGGGACGGGCGGGGCCGGGAACGGGAGGAGAAACTGGGCGTGCGGGGCCTGGGTGGGAGGGGAAGCAGGGCGGGCGGGGCCGGGCTCGGGAGGAGAAACTGGGCGGGCGGGGCCTGGCTCGGGAGGGGAAGATCGGCGGGCGGGGCCAGGCTGGGAGGAGAAGCTGGGAGGGCGGGCCGGGAACGGGAGGAGAAACTGGGCGTGCGGGGCCTGGCTGGGAGGGGAAGCTGGGTGGGCGTTGCCGGGCTCGGGAGGGGAAGCTGGGAGGGCGGGCCGGGAACGGGAGGAGAAACTGGGCCGGCGGAGCCTGGCTGGGAAGGGAAGCTGGGCGGGCGGGGCCAGACTCGGAGGAGAAGCTGGGCGGGCGGGGCCTGGCTGGAGAGGGGAAGCTGGGCGGTCGGGGCCAAGCTGGGAGGGGAAGGTGGGCGGGCGGGGCCTGGCTGGAGAGGGGAAGCTGGGCGGGCGGGGCCCGGCTGGGAGGGGAAGCTGGGCGGGCGGGGCCTGGCTCGGGAGGGGAAGATGGGCGGGCGGGGCCTGGCTGGAGAGGGGAAGCTGGGCGGTCGGGGCAAAGCTGGGAGGGGAAGGTGGGCGGGCGGGGCCGGGCTCGGGAGTGGAAGCTGGGCGGGCGGGGCCAGGCTGGGAGGGGAAGCTGGGCGAGCGGGGCCTGGCTCGGAAGGGGAAGCTATGCGGGCGGGGCCAGGCTGGGAGGAGAAGCTAGGTGGGCGGGGCCGAGCTCGGGAGGGGAAGCAGGACGGGCGGGGCCGGGCTCGGGAGGAGAAACTGGGCGGGCGGAGCCGGGTTCGGGAGGAGAAACTTTGCGGGAGGGGCCTGGCTGGGAGGGGAAGCAGGGCGTGCGGGGCATGGCTCGGGAGGAGAAACTGGGCGGGCGGGGCCAAGCTCGGGAGGGGAAGCGGGACGGGCGGGGCAATCCTGGGAGGGGAAGGTGGGCGGGCGGGGCAAGGCTGGGAGGAGAAGCTGGGCGGGCGGGGCCTGCCTCAGGAGGAGAAGTTGGGCAGGCGGGGCCAGGCTGGGAGGGGAAGCTGGGAGGGCGGGGCCAGGCTGGGAGGGGAATCTGGGCGGGCGGGGGCTGGCTGGGAGGAGAAGCTGGGTGGGCGGGGCCGAGCTCGGGAGGGGAAGCAGGACCGGCGGGGCCGGGCTCGGGAGGAGAAACTGGGCGGGCGGGGCCGGGTTCGGGAGGAGAAACTTTGCGGGCGGGGCCTGGCTGGGAGGGGCAGCAGGGCGTGCGGGGCATGGCTCGGGAGGAGAAACTGGGCGGGCGGGGCCTGGCTTGGGAGGAGAAGCGGGGCGGGCGGGGTCGGGAACGGGAGGAGAAACTGGGCGGTCGGGGCCGGGTTCGGGAGGAGAAACTTTGCGGGAGGGGCCTGGCTGGGAGGGGAAGCAGGGCGTGCGGGGCATGGCTCGGGAGGAGAAACTGGGCGGGCGGGGCCAAGCTCGGGAGGGGAAGCGGGGCGGGCGGGGCAATCCTGGGAGGGGAAGGTGGGCGGGCGGAGCAATCCTGGGAGGGGAAGGTGGGTGGGCGGGCGGGGCAAGGCTGGGAGGAGAAGCTGGGCGGGCGGGGCCTGCCTCAGGAGGAGAAGTTGGGCAGGCGGGGCCAGGCTGGGAGGGGAAGCTGGGAGGGCGGGGCCAGGCTGGGAGGGGAATCTGGGCGGGCGGGGGCTGGCTGGGAGGAGAAACTGAGCGGGCGGGGCCGGACTCGGGAGGAGAAGCTGGGCGGGCGGGGCCGGGCTCGGGAGGAGATGCTGGGCGGGCGGGGCCAAGCTGGGAGGGGAAGCCGGGCGTGCGAGGCCTGGCTTGGGAGGAGAAGCGGGGCGGGCGGGGCCGGGCTCGGGAGGAGAAACTGGGCCGGCGGAGCCTGGCTGGGAAGGGAACCTGGGCGGGCGGGGCCAGACTGGGAGGAGAAGCTGAGCGGGCGGGGCCGGACTCGGGAGGAGAAGCTGGGCGGGCGGGGCCTGGCTGGAGAGGGGAAGCTGGGCGGTCGGGGCCAAGCTGGGAGGGGAAGGTGGGCGTGCGGGGCCTGGCTGGGAGGGGAAGCTGGGCGGGCGGGGCCTGGCTGGAGAAGGGAAGCTGGGCGGTCGGGGCAAAGCTGGGAGGGCAAGGTGGGCGGGCGGGGCCAACTTGGGGGGAGAAGCTGGGTGGGCGGGGCCGGGCTCGGGAGTGGAAGCTGGGCGGGCGGGGCCAGGCTGGGAGGGGAAGCTGGGCGAGCGGGGCCTGGCCCGGAAGGGGAAGCTATGCGGGCGGGGCCAGGCTGGGAGGAGAAGCTAGGTGGGCGGGGCCGAGCTCGGGAGGGGAAGCAGGACGGGCGGGGCCGGGCTCGGGAGGAGAAACTGGGCGGGCGGAGCCGGGTTCGGGAGGAGAAACTTTGCGGGAGGGGCCTGGCTGGGAGGAGAAGCGGGGCGGTCGGGGCCGGGCTCGGGAGGAGAAACTGGGCCGGCGGAGCCTGGCTGGGAAGGGAAGCTGGGCGGGCGGGGTCAGGCTGGGAGGGGAAGCTTGTGCGGGCGGAGCCTGGCTTGGGAGGAGAAGCTGGGCGGGCAGGGACGGACTCGAGAGGAGAAGCTGGGCGGGCGGGGCCAAGCTGGGAGGGGAAGCTCGGCAGGCGGGGCCAGGAAAAGAGGGGAAGCTGGGCGGGCGGGGCCTGGCTGGGAGGGGAAGCTAGGCGGGCACGGACGGACTCGGGAGGGGAAGCTGGACGGGCAGGGACGGACTCGGGAGTGGAAGCTGGGCGGGCGGGGCCAGGTTGGGAGGGGAAGCTGGGCGGGCGAGGCCAGGCTGGGAGGGGAAGCTGGGCCTGCGGGGCCTGCCTCGGGAGGGGAAGCTGGGCGGGCGGGGCCTGGCTTGGGAGGAGAAGCTGGGCGGGCTGGGCCTGGCTCAGGAAGAGAAGCTGGGCAGGCGGGGACAGGCTGGGAGGGGAAGCTGGGCGGGCGGGGCCAGGCTGGGAGGAGAAGCGGGGCGGGCGGGGCCTGGCTTGGGAGGAGAAACTGGGCGTGCGGGGCCAGGCTGGGAGGAGAAGCGGGGCGGGCGGGGCCTGGCTTGGGAGGAGAAACTGGGCGTGCGGGGCCTGGCTGGGAGGGGAAGCAGGGCGGGCGGGGCCGGGCTCGGGAGGGGAAGCTGGGCGGGCGGGGCCAAGCTGGGAGGGGAAGCTGCGCGGGCGGGGCCTGGCTCAGGAGGAGAAGCTGGGCCGGCGGGGTCAGGCTTGGAGGGGAAGCTGGGCGGGCGGGGCCAGCCTGAGAGGAGAAGCAGGGCGGGCGGGGCCTGGCTTGGGAGGAGACACTGGGCGTGCGGGGCCAGGCTGGGAGGAGAAGCGGGGCGGGCGGGGCCTGGCTTGGGAGGAGAAACTGGGCGTGCGGGGCCTGGCTGGGAGGGGAAGCAGGGCGGGCGGGGCCGGGCTCGGGAGGGGAACCGGGCGGGCGGGGCCAAGCTGGGAGGGGAAGCTGCGCGGGCGGGGCCTGGTTCAGGAGGAGAAGCTGGGCCGGCGGGGTCAGGCTTGGAGGGGAAGCTGGGCGGGCGGGGCCAGGATCGGACGGGAAGCTGGGCGGGCGGGGCCTCGCTCGGGAGGGGAACGGGGCGGGCGGGGCCAAGCTGGGAGGGGAGGCTGGGCGTGCGAAGCCTGGCTTGGGAGGAGAAGCGGGGCGGGCGGGGGCGGGAACGGGAGGAGAAACTCGGCGGGCGGGGCCTGGCTGGGAGGGGATGCAGGGCGGGTGGGGCCGGGCTCGGGAGGGGAAGCTGGGCAGGCGGGGCCTGGCTTGGGAGAAAAACCTGGGCGGGCGGGGCCTGGCTCAGGAGGAGAAGCTGGGCAGGCCGAGCCAGGCTGGGAGGGCAAGCTGGGCCTGCGGGGCCTGCCTCGGGAGGGGAAGCTGGGCGGGCGGGGCCTGGCTTGGAGGAGAAGCTGGGCGGGCGGGGCCTGGCTCAGGAGGAGAAGCTGGGCAGGCGGGGCCAGAATGGGAGGGGAAGCTGGGCGGGCGGGGCCAGGCTGGGAGGGGAAGCTGGGCGGGCGGGGCCTTGCTTGGGAGGAGAAGCGGGGCGGGCGGGGCCGGGAACGGGAGGAGAAACTCGGTGGGCGGGGCCTGGCTAGGAGGGGAAGCTGGACGGGCAGGGACGGACTCGGGAGGGGAAGCTGGGAGGGCGGGTGCAAGCTGGGAGGGGAAGCTGGGCAGGCGGGGCCTGGCTTGGGAGAAAAAGCTGGGCGGGCGGGGCCTGGCTCAGGAGGAGAAGCTGGGCAGGCGGGGCCAGGCTGGGAGGGGAAGCTGGGCCTGCGGGGCCTGCCTCGGGAGGGGAAGCTGGGCGGGCGGGGCTTGGCTTGGGAGGAGAAGCTGGGCGGGCGGGGCCTGGCTCAGGAGGAGAAGCTGGGCAGGCGGGGCCAGAAGGGGGGGGGAAGCAGGGCGGGCGAGGCCAGGCTGGGAGGGGAAGCTGGGCGGGCGGGGCCAGGCTGGGAGGGGAAGCTGGGCGGGCGGGGCCTTGCTTGGGAGGAGAAGCGGGACGGGCGGGGCCGGGAACGGGAGGAGAAACTGGGCGTGCGGGGCCTGGGTGGGAGGGGAAGCAGGGCGGGCGGGGCCGGGCTCGGGAGGAGAAACTGGGCGGGCGGGGCCTGGCTCGGGAGGGGAAGATCGGCGGGCGGGGCCAGGCTGGGAGGAGAAGCTGGGAGGGCGGGCCGGGAACGGGAGGAGAAACTGGGCGTGCGGGGCCTGGCTGGGAGGGGAAGCTGGGTGGGCGTTGCCGGGCTCGGGAGGGGAAGCTGGGAGGGCGGGCCGGGAACGGGAGGAGAAACTGGGCGTGCGGGGCCTGGCTGGTAGGGGAAGCTGGGTGGGCGGGGCCAGGCTGGCACGGGAAGCTGGGGGGCGGGGCCAAGATGGGAGGGGAAGGTGGGCGGGCGGGGCCAGAGTGGGAGGAGAAGCTGAGCGGGCGGGGCCGGACTCGAGAGGAGAAGCTGGGCGGGCGGGGCCTGGCTGGAGAGGAGAAGATGGGCGGGCGGGGCCAAGCTGGGAGGGGAAGGTGGGCGGGCGGGGCCAACTTGGGGGGAGAAGCTGGGTGGGCGGGGCCGGGCTCGGGAGGGGAACGGGGCGGGCCGGGCCAAGCTGGGAGGGAAAGCTGGGCGTGCGAGGCCTGGCTTGGGAGGAGAAGCGGGGCGGGCGGGGTCGAGAACGAGAGGAGAAACTGGGCGGTCGGGGCCTGGCTGGGAGGGGATGCAGGGCGGGCGGGGCCTGGCTCAGGAGGAGAAGCTGGGCAGGCGGGGCCAGGCTGGGAGGGGAAGCTGGGCCTGCGGGGCCTGCCTCGGGAGGGGAAGCTGGCGGGCGGGGCCAAGATGGGAGGGGAAGGTTGGCGGGCGGGGCCAGACTGGGAGGAGAAGCTGGGCGAGCGGGGCCTGGCTTGGGAGAAAAAGCTGAGCGGGCGGGGCCTGGCTCAGGAGGAGAAGCTGGGCAGGCGGGGCCAGGCTTGGACGGGAAGCTGGGCGGGAGGGGCCAGGCTGGTAGGGGAAGCTGGGCGGGCGGGGCCTGGCTTGGGAGGAGAAGCTGGGCAGGCGGGGCCTGGCTCAGGAGGAGAAGCTGGGCAGGCGGGCTCAGGCTTGGAGGGGAAGCTGGGCGGGAGGGGCCAGGCTGGTAGGGGAAGCTGGGCGGGCGGGGCCTGGCTTGGGAGGAGAAGCTGGGCGGGCAGGGACGGACTCGGGATGGGAAGCTGGGCGGGCGGGGCATGGCTTGGGATGAGAAGCCGGGCAGGCGGGGCCTGGCTCAGGAGGAGAAGCTGGGCTGGCGGGGTCAGGCTTGGAGGGGAAGCTGGGCGGGAGGGGCCAGGCTGGTAGGGGAAGCTGGGCGGGCGGAGCCTGGCTTGGGAGGAGAAGCTGGGCGGGCGGGGTCAGGCTGGGAGGGGAAGCTGGGCGGGCGGGGTCAGGCTGGGAGGGGAAGCTGGGCGGGCGGAGCCTGGCTGGGAAGGAAAGCTGGGCGGGCGGGGTCAGGCTGGGAGGGGAAGCTGGGCGGGCGGAGCCTGGCTTGGGAGGAGAAGCTGGGAGGGCAGGGACGGACTCGGGAGGGGAAGCTGGGCGGGCGGGGCCAAGCTGGGAGGGGAAGCTGGGCAGGCGGGGCCAGGAAAAGAGGGGAAGCTGGGCGGGCGGGGCCAGGCTGGGAGGGGAAGCTGGGCGGGCGGAGCCTGGCTTGGGAGGAGAAGCTGGGCGGGCAGGGACGGACTCGGGACGGGAAGCTGGGCGGGCGGGGCCAAGCTGGGAGCGGAAGCTGGGCAGGCGGGGCCTGGCTTGGGAGGGGAAGGTGGGCGGGCGGGGACTGGCTTGGGAGAAAAAGCTGGGAGGGCGGGGCCTGGCTCAGGAGGAGAAGCTGGGCAGGCGGGGCCAGGCTGGGAGGGGAAGCTGGGCGGCGGGGTCAGGCTGGGAGGGGAATCTTGGCGGGCGGGAGCTGGCTGGGAGGGGAGGATGGGTGGGCGGGGACAGGCTGGGAGGGGAAGCTGGCGGGCGGGGCCAAGATGGGAGGGGAAGGTTGGCGGGCGGGGCCAGACTGGGAGGAGAAGCTGAGCGGGCGGGGCCGGACTCGGGAGGAGAAGTTGGGCGGGTGGGGCCTGGCTCTTAAGGGGAAGCTGGGCGGGCGGGGCCAGGCTGGGAGGAGAAGCTAGCTGGGCGGGGCCGAGTTCGGGAGGGGAAGCAGGACGGGCGGGGCCTGGCTCGGGAGGAGAAACTGGGCGGGCGGGGCCGGGCTCGGGAGAAACTGGGTGGGCAGTGCAAGCCTGGAAGGGAAGGCGGGCACAGGGGCCGGGCTGGGAGGGGAAGCAGGGCGGGCGGGGCAAGGCTGGGAGGGGAAGCTGGGCGAGCGGGGCCTGGCTTGGAAGGGGAAGCTAGGCGGGCGGGGCCAGGCTGGGAGGAGAAGCTAGGTGGGCGGGGCCGAGCTCGGGAGGGGAAGCTGGGCGTGCGGGGCAAGGGTGGGAGGGGAAGCCTGGCGGGTAGCGCCGGACTCGGGAGGAGAAGCTGGGCGGGCGGGGCCAGGCTGGGAGGAGAAACAGGGCGGGCGGGGCCAAGCCGGGAGGGGAAGCTGGGCGGGCGGGGCCGGGATGGGGAGGGGAACGGGGCGGGAGGGGCCAAGCTGGGAGGGGAAGGTGATCGGGCCGGGGAAGTCTGGGAGGAGAAACAGGGCGGGCGCGGCCGGGCTGGGGAGGGGAAGCTGGGCAGGCGGGGCCAGGTTGGGAGGGGAAGCTGGGCCTGCGTGCTTGCCTCGGGAGGGGAAGCTGGGCGGGCGGGGCCTGGCTTGGGAGGAGAATTTGGGCGGGCGGGGCCTGGCTCAGGAGGAGAAGCTGGGCAGGCGGGGCCAGGCTGGGAGGGGAAGCTGGGCGGGCGGGGTCAGGCTGGGAGGGGAATCTGGGCGGGCGGGGGTGGCTGGGAGGGAAGCTGGGTGGGCGGGGCCAGGCTGGGAGGGGAAGCTGGGGGGCGGGGCCAAGATGGGAGGGGAAGGTGGGCGGGCGGGGCCAGACTGGGAGGGGAAGCTGGGCCTGCGGGGCCTGCCTCGGGAGGGGAAGCAGGGCGGGCGGGGCCTGGCTTGGGAGGAGAAGCTGAGCGGGCGGGGCCGGACTCGGGAGGAGAAGCTGGGCGGGCGGGGCCTGGCTGGATAGGGGAAGCTGGGCGGTCGGGGCCAAGCTGGGAGGGGAAGGTGGGCGTGCGGGGCCTAGCTGGGAGGGGAAGCTGGGCGGGCGGGGCCTGGCTCGGGAGGGGAAGATGGGCGGGCGGGGCCTGGCTGGAGAGGGGAAGCTGGGCGGTCGGGGCAAAGCTGGGAGGGGAAGGTGGGCGGGCGGGGCCAACTTGGGGGGAGAAGCTGGGTGGGCGGGGCCGGGCTCGGGAGTGGAAGCTGGGAGGGCGGGGCCAGGCTGGGAGGGGAAGCTGGGCGAGCGGGGCCTGGCTTGGAAGGGGAAGCTAGGCGGGCGGGGCCAGGCTGGGAGGAGAAGCTAGGTGGGCGGGGCCGAGCTCGGGAGGGGAAGCAGGACGGGCGGGGTCGGGCTCGGGAGGAGAAACTGGGCGGGCGGAGCCGGGTTCAGGAGGAGAAACTTTGCGGGAGGGGCCTGGCTGGGAGGGGAAGCAGGGCGTGCGGGGCATGGCTCGGGAGGAGAAACTGGGCGGGCGGGGCCAAGCTCGGGAGGGGAAGCGGGGCGGTCGGGGCCGGGCTCGGGAGGAGAAACTGGGCCGGCGGAGCCTGGCTGGGAAGGGAAGCTGGGCGGGCGGGGTCAGGCTGGGAGGGGAATCTGGGCGGGCGGGGGCTGGCTGGGAGGGGAAGCTGGGTGGGCGGGGCCAGGCTGGGAGGGGAAGCTGGGGGGCGGGGCCAAGATGGGAGGGGAAGGTGGGCGGGCGGGGCCAGACTGGGAGGAGAAGGTGAGCGGGCGGGGCCGGGCTCGGGAGGGGAAGCTGGGCGGTCGGGGCCAAGCTGGGAGGGGAAGGTGGGCGGGCGGGGACTGGCTGGGAGGGGAGGATGGGCGGGCGGGGTCAGGCTGGGAGGGGAATCTTGGCGGGCGGGGGCTGGCTGGGAGGGGAGGATGGGTGGGCGGGGACAGGCTGGGAGGGGAATCTTGGCGGGCGGGGGCTGGCTCAGGAGGAGAAGCTGGGCAGGCGGGGCCAGGCTGGGAGGGGAAGCTGGGCGGGCGGGGTCAGGCTGGGAGGGGAATCTTGGCGGGCGGGGGCTGGCTGGGAGGGGAGGATGGGTGGGCGGGGACAGGCTGGGAGGGGAAGCTGGCGGGCGGGGCCAAGATGGGAGGGGAAGGTTGGCGGGCGGGGCCAGACTGGGAGGAGAAGCTGGGCGAGCGGGGCCTGGCTTGGGAGAAAAAGCTGAGCGGGCGGGGCCTGGCTCAGGAGGAGAAGCTGGGCAGGCGGGGCCAGGCTTGGACGGGAAGCTGGGCGGGAGGGGCCAGGCTGGTAGGGGAAGCTGGGCGGGCGGGGCCTGGCTTGGGAGGAGAAGCTGGGCAGGCGGGGCCTGGCTCAGGAGGAGAAGCTGGGCAGGCGGGCTCAGGCTTGGAGGGGAAGCTGGGCGGGAGGGGCCAGGCTGGTAGGGGAAGCTGGGCGGGCGGGGCCTGGCTTGGGAGGAGAAGCTGGGCGGGCAGGGACGGACTCGGGATGGGAAGCTGGGCGGGCGGGGCATGGCTTGGGATGAGAAGCCGGGCAGGCGGGGCCTGGCTCAGGAGGAGAAGCTGGGCTGGCGGGGTCAGGCTTGGAGGGGAAGCTGGGCGGGAGGGGCCAGGCTGGTAGGGGAAGCTGGGCGGGCGGAGCCTGGCTTGGGAGGAGAAGCTGGGCGGGCGGGGTCAGGCTGGGAGGGGAAGCTGGGCGGGTGGGGTCAGGCTGGGAGGGGAAGCTAGGTGGGCGGGGCCGAGCTCGGGAGGGGAAGCAGGACGGGCGGGGCCGGGCTCGGGAGGAGAAACTGGGCTGGCGGAGCCGGGTTCGGGAGGAGAAACTTTGCGGGAGGGGCCTGGCTGGGAGGGGAAGCAGGGCGTGCGGGGCATGGCTCGGGAGGAGAAACTGGGCGGGCGGGGCCAAGCTCGGGAGGGGAAGCGGGGCGGTCGGGGCCGGGCTCGGGAGGAGAAACTGGGCCGGCGGAGCCTGGCTGGGAAGGGAAGCTGGGCGGGCGGGGTCAGGCTGGGAGGGGAAGCTTGTGCGGGCGGAGCCTGGCTTGGGAGGAGAAGCTGGGCGGGCAGGGACGGACTCGAGAGGGGAAGCTGGGCGGGCGGGGTCAGGCTGGGAGGGGAATCTGGGCGGGCGGGGGCTGGCTGGGAGGGGAATCTGGGTGGGCGGGGCCAGGCTGGGAGGGGAAGCTGGGCCTGCGGGCTTGCCTCGGGAGGGGAAGCTGGGCGGGCGGGGCCTGGCTTGGGAGGAGAATTTGGGCGGGCGGGGCCTGGCTCAGGAGGAGAAGCTGGGCAGGCGGGGCCAGGCTGGGAGGGGAAGCTTGGCGGGCGGGGTCAGGCTGGGAGGGGAATCTGGGCGGGCGGGGGTGGCTGGGAGGGAAGCTGGGTGGGCGGGGCCAGGCTGGGAGGGGAAGCTGGGGGGCGGGGCCAAGATGGGAGGGGAAGGTGGGCGGGCGGGGCCAGACTGGGAGGGGAAGCTGGGCCTGCGGGGCCTGCCTCGGGAGGGGAAGCTGGGCGGGCGGGGCCTGGCTTGGGAGGAGAAGCTGAGCGGGCGGGGCCGGACTCGGGAGGAGAAGCTGGGCGGGCGGGGCCTGGCTGGAGAGGGGAAGCTGGGCGGTCGGGGCCAAGCTGGGAGGGGAAGGTGGGAGTGCGGGGCCTGGCTGGGAGGGGAAGCTGGGCGGGCGGGGCCTGGCTCGGGAGGGGAAGATGGGCGGGCGGGGCCTGGCTGGAGAGGGGAAGCTGGGCGGTCGGGGCAAAGCTGGGAGGGGAAGGTGGGCGGGCGGGGCCAACTTGGGGGGAGAAGCTGGGTGGGCTGGCCGGGCTCGGGAGTGGAAGCTGGGCGGGCGGGGCCAGGCTGGGAGGGGAAGCTGGGCGAGCGGGGCCTGGCTTGGAAGGGGAAGCTAGGCGGGCGGGGCCAGGCTGGGAGGAGAAGCTAGGTGGGCGGGGCCGAGCTCGGGAGGGGAAGCAGGACGGGCGGGGCCGGGCTCGGGAGGAGAAACTGGGCGGGCGGAGCCGGGTTCGGGAGGAGAAACTTTGCGGGAGGGGCCTGGCTGGGAGGGGAAGCAGGGCGTGCGGGGCATGGCTCGGGAGGAGAAACTGGGCGGGCGGGGCCAAGCTCGGGAGGGGAAGCGGGGCGGTCGGGGCCGGGCTCGGGAGGAGAAACTGGGCCGGCGGAGCCTGGCTGGGAAGGGAAGCTGGGCGGGCGGGGTCAGGCTGGGAGGGGAAGCTTGTGCGGGCGGAGCCTGGCTTGGGAGGAGAAGCTGGGCGGGCAGGGACGGACTCGAGAGGGGAAGCTGGGCGGGCGGGGTCAGGCTGGGAGGGGAATCTGGGCGGGCGGGGGCTGGCTGGGAGGGGAATCTGGGTGGGCGGGGCCAGGCTGGGAGGGGAAGCTGGGGGGCGGGGCCAAGATGGGAGGGGAAGGTGGGCGGGCGGGGCCAGACTGGGAGTAGAAGGTGAGCGGGCGGGGCCGGGCTCGGGAGGGGAAGCTGGGCGGTCGGGGCCAAGCTGGGAGGGGAAGGTGGGCGTGCGGGGCCTGGCTGGGAGGGGAAGCTGGACGGGCGGGGCCAAGCTGGGAGGGGAAGGTGGGCGGGCGGGGCCAACTTGGGGGGAGAAGCTGGGTGGGCGGGGCCGGGCTCGGGAGGGGAAGCTGGGTGGGCGGGGCCGGGCTCGGGAGGGGAAGCTGGACGGGCGGGGCCAAGCTGGGAGGGGAAGGTGGGCGGGCGGGGCCAACTTGGGGGGAGAAGCTGGGTGGGCGGGGCCGGGCTCGGGAGGGGAAGCTGGGCGGGCGGGGCCTGGCTGGGAGGGGCAGCAGGGCGTGCGGGGCCGGGCTCGGGAGGAGAAACTGGGCGGGCGGGGCCGGGCTCGGGAGGAGATGCTGGGCGGGCGGGGCCAAGCTGGGAGGGGAAGCCGGGCGTGCGAGGCCTGGCTTGGGAGGAGAAGCGGGGCGGGCGGGCCCGGGCTCGGGAGGAGAAACTGGGCCGGCGGAGCCTGGCTGGGAAGGGAAGCTGGGCGGGCGGGGCCAGACTGGGAGGAGAAGCTGAGCGGGCGGGGCCGGACTCGGGAGGAGAAGCTGGGCGGGCGGGGCCTGGCTGGAGAGGGGAAGCTGGGCGGTCGGGGCCAAGCTGGGAGGGGAAGGTGGGCGGGCGGGGCCTGGCTGGAGAGGGGAAGCTGGGCGGTCGGGGCCAAGCTGGGAGGGGAAGCTGAGCGGGCGGGGCCTGGCTGGAGAGGGGAAGCTGGGCGGGCGGGGCCCGGCTGGGAGGGGAAGCTGGGCGGGCGGGGCCTGGCTCGGGAGGGGAAGATGGGCGGGCGGGGCCTGGCTGGAGAGGGGAAGCTGGGCGGTCGGGGCAAAGCTGGGAGGGGAAGGTGGGCGGGCGGGGCCAACTTGGGGGGAGAAGCTGGGTGGGCGGGGCCGGGCTCGGGAGTGGAAGCTGGGCGGGCGGGGCCAGGCTGGGAGGGGAAGCTGGGCGAGCGGGGCCTGGCTCGGAAGGGGAAGCTATGCGGGCGGGGCCAGGCTGGGAGGAGAAGCTAGGTGGGCGGGGCCGAGCTCGGGAGGGGAAGCAGGACGGGCGGGGCTGGGCTCGGGAGGAGAAACTGGGCGGGCGGAGCCGGGTTCGGGAGGAGAAACTTTGCGGGAGGGGCCTGGCTGGGAGGGGAAGCAGGGCGTGCGGGGCATGGCTCGGGAGGAGAAACTGGGCGGGCGGGGCCAAGCTCGGGAGGGGAAGCGGGGCGGGCGGGGCAATCCTGGGAGGGGAAGGTGGGCGGGCGGGGCAAGGCTGGGAGGAGAAGCTGGGCGGGCGGGGCCAAGCTGAGAGGGGAAGCTGGGCGTGCGAGGCCGAGCTCGGGAGGGGAAGCAGGGCGGTCGGGGCCGGGCTCGGGAGGAGAAACTGCGCCGGCGGAGCCTGGCTGGGAAGGGAAGCTGGGCGGGCAGGGACGGACTCGAGAGGGGAAGCTGGGCGGGCGGGGCCAAGCTGGGAGGGGAAGCTGGGCAGGCGGGGCCAGGAAAAGAGGGGAAGCTGGGCGGGCGGGGCCAGGCTGGGAGGGGAAGCTGGGCGGGCGGGGCCTGGCTTGGGAGGAGAAACTGGGCGGGCGGGGCCGGGCTCTGGAGGAGAAACTGGGCGGGCGGGGCCTGGCTGGGAGGGGAAGGAGGGCGTGCGGGGCCAGGCAGGGAGGGGACGGTGGGCGGGCGGGGCGAGGCTGGGAGGAGAAGCTGGGTGGGCGTGGCCGGGCTCGGGAGGCGAAGCTGGGCGGGCTGGCCGGGAACGGGAGGAGAAACTGGGCGGGCGGGGCCTCGCTGGGAGGGGAAGCAGGGCGTGCAGGGAGGGGAAGGTGGGCGGGTGGGGCCAGGCTAGGAGGAGAAGCTGGGTGGGCGTGGCCGGGCTCGGGAGGGGAAGCTGGCAGGGCGGGCCGGGAATGAGAGGAGAAACTGGGCGTGCGGGGCCCGGCTGGGAGGGGAAGCAGGGCGGGCGGGGCCGGGCTCGGGAGGAGAAACTCGGCGGGCGGGGCCTGGCTCGGGAGGGGAAGCGGGGCGGGCGGGGCAAACCTGGGAGGGGAAGGTGGGCGGGCGGGGCAAGGCTGGGAGGAGAAGCTGGGCGGGCGGGTCCTCGCTCGGGAGGGGAACGGGGCGGGCGGGGCCAAGCTGGGAGGGAAAGCTGGGCGTGCTAGGCCTGGCTTGGGAGGAGAAGCGGGGCGGGCGGGGTCGGGAACGAGAGGAGAAACTGGGCGGTCGGGGCCTGGCTGGGAGGGGATGCAGGGCGGGCGGGGCCTGGCTCAGGAGGAGAAGCTGGGCAGGCGGGGCCAGGCTGGGAGGGGAAGCTGGGCCTGCGGGGCCTGCCTCGGGAGGGGAAGCTGGGCGGGCGGGGCCTGGCTTGGGAGGGGAAGCTGGGCGGGCGGGGCCTGGATTGGGAGGAGAAGCGGGGCGGGCGGGGCCGGGAACGGGAGGAGAAACTGGGAGGGCGGAGCCTGGCTGGGAGGGAAAGCTGGGCGGGCAGGGACGGACTCGGCAGGGGAAGCTGGACGGGCAGGGACGGACTCGGGAGGGGAAGCTGGGCGGGCGGGTGCAAGCTGGGAGGGGAAGCTGGGCAGGCGGGGCCTGGCTTGGGAGAAAAAGCTGGGCGGGCGGGGCCTGGCTCAGGAGGAGAAGCTGGGCAGGCGGGGCCAGGCTGGGAGGGGAAGCTGGGCCTGCGGGGCCTGCCTCGGGAGGGGAAGCTGGGCGGGCGGGGCCTGGCTTGGGAGGAGAAGCTGGGCGGGCGGGGCCTGGCTCAGGAGGAGAAGCTGGGCAGGCGGGGCCAGAATGGGAGGGGAAGCTGGGCGGGCGGGGCCAGGCTGGGAGGGGAAGCTGGGCGGGCGGGGCCTTGCTTGGGAGGAGAAGCGGGGCGGGCGGGGCCTGGCTCGGGAGGGGAAGCAGGGCGTGCAGGGAGGGGCCAGGCTGGGAGGAGAAGCTGGGTGGGCGTGGCCGGGCTCGGGAGGGGAAGCTGGGAGTGCAGGCCGGGAACGGGAGGAGAAACTTGGCGTGCGGGGCCTGGCTGGGAGGGGAAGCAGGGCGGGCGGGGCAAACCTGGGAGGGGAAGGTGGGCGGGCGGGGCAAGGCTGGGAGGAGAAGCTGGGCGGGCGGGGCCTGGCTCAGGAGGAGAAGCTGGGCTGGAGGGGTCAGGCTTGGAGGGGAAGCTGGGCGGGCGGGGCCAGGAAGGGAGGGGAAGCTGGGCGGGCGGGGCCTGGCTTGGGAGGAGAAGCGGGGCGGGCGGGGCCGGGAACGGGAGGAGAAACTGGGCGGGCGGGGCCTGGCTGGGAGGGGAAGCTGAGCGGGCAGGGACGGACTCGGGAGGGGAAGCTGGGCGGGCAGGGACGGACTCGGGATGGGAAGCTGGGCGGGCGGGGCCAAGCTGGGAGGAGAATCTGGGCAGGAGGGGCCAGGCTGGGAGTGGAACCAGGGCGGGCGGGGCAAAGATGGGAGGGGAAGGTGGGCGGGCGGGGCCAGGCTGGGAGGAGAAGCTGAGCGGGCGGGGCTTCGCTGCGAGGGGACGCAGGGCGGGGCGGGGTCAGGCTGGGAGGCGAAGCTGGGCGGGCGGGGCCTGGCTTGGGAGGAGAAGCTAGGCGGG
This sequence comes from Pelodiscus sinensis, assembly GCF_049634645.1. NCBI lineage: Eukaryota > Metazoa > Chordata > Testudines > Trionychidae > Pelodiscus > Pelodiscus sinensis. Next base: position 457,685 of record NW_027465886.1, read on the forward strand.
CAGGGACGGACTCGAGAGGGGAAGCTGGGCAGGCGGGGCCAGGAAAAGAGGGGAAGCTGGGCGGGCGGGGCCAGGCTGGGAGGGGAAGCTGGGCGGGCGGGGCCTGGCTTGGGAGGAGAAGCGGGGCGGGCGGGGCCGGGAACGGGAAGAGAAACTGGGCGGGCGGGGCCTGGCTGGGAGGGGAAGCTAGGCGGGCACGGACGGACTCGGGAGGGGAAGCTGGACGGGCAGGGACGGACTCGGGAGGGGAAGCTGGGCGGGCGGGGCCAAGCTGGGAGGGGAAGCTGGGCAGGCGGGGCCTGGCTTGGGAGGGGAAGGTGGGCGGGCGGGGACTGGCTTGGGAGAAAAAGCTGGGCGGGCGGGGCCTGGCTCAGGAGGAGAAGCTGGGCAGGGGGGCCAGGCTGGGAGGGGAAGCTGGGCCTGCGGGGCCTGCCTCGGGAGGGGAAGCTGGGCGGGCGGGGCCAGGCTGGGAGGAGAAGCTGGGCGGGCGGGGCATCGCTCGGGAGGGGAACGGGGCGGGCAGGGCCAAGTTGGGAGGGGAAGCTGGGGGGGCGGGGCCGGGCTCGGGAGGAGAAACTGGGCCGGCGGAGCCTGGCTGGGAGGGGAAGCAGGGCTTGCAGGGAGGGGAAGGTGGGCGGGCGGAGCGAGGCTGGGAGGAGAAGCAGGGTGGGCGTGGCCGGGCTCGGGAGGGGAAGCTGGGAGGGCGGACCGGGAACGGGAGGAGAAACTGGGCGTGCGGGGCCTAGCTGGGAGGAGAAGCGGGGCGGGCGGGGTCGGGAACGGGAGGAGAAACTGGGCCGTCGGGACCTGGCTTGGAGGGGAAGCTGGGCAGGCGGGGCCAGGCTGGGAGGGGAAGCTGGGCGGGCGGGGCCTGGCTTGGGAGAAAAAGCTGGGCGGGCGGGGCCTGGCTCAGGAGGAGAAGCTGGGCAGGCGGGGCCAGGCTGGGAGGGGAAGCTGGGCGGGCGGGGCCAGATTGGGAGGGAAATCTGGGTGGGCGGGGCCAGGCTGGGAAGGGAAGCTGGGGGGCGTGGCCAAGATGGGAGGGGAAGGTGAGCGGGCGGGGTCGGACTCGGGAGGGGAAGCTGGGCGGGCGGGGCCTGGCTGTGGAGGGGAAGATGGGCGGGCGGGGCCATGCTGGGAGGGGAAGCTGGGTGGGCGGGGCCGGGCTCGGGAGGGGAAGCTTGGCGGGCGGGGCCAGGCTGGGAGGGGAAGCTGGGCGAGCGGGGCCAGGCTCGGAAGAGGAAGCTGGGCGGGCGGGGCCAGGCTGGGAGGACAAGCTGGGTGGGCGGGGCCGAGCTCGGGAGGGGAAGCAGGACGGGCGGGGCCGGGCTCGGGAGAAGAAACTGGGCGGGCGGTTCCAGGCTGGTAGGAGAAGCTGGGTGGGAAAGGCCGGGCTCGAGAGGAGAAGCTGGGCGAGCGGGGCCTGGTTTGGGAGAAAAAGCTGAGCGGGCGGGGCCTGGCTCAGGAGGAGAAGCTGGGCAGGCGGGGCCAGGCTTTGAGGGGAAGCTGGGCGGGAGGGGCCAGGCTGGTAGGGGAAGCTGGGCGGGCGGGGCCTGGCTTGGGAGGAGAAGCCGGGCAGGCGGGGCCTGGCTCAGGAGGAGAAGCTGGGCTGGCGGGGTCAGGCTTGGAGGGGAAGCTGGGCGGGAGGGCCCAGCCTGGTAGGGGAAGCTGGGCGGGCGGGGCCTGGCTTGGGAGGAGAAGCTGGGCGGGCAGGGACGGACTCGGGATGGGAAGCTGGGCGGGCGGGGCATGGCTTGGGAGGAGAAGCCGGGCAGGCGGGGCCTGGCTCAGGAGGAGAAGCTGGGCTGGCGGGGTCAGGCTTGGAGGGGAAGCTGGGCGGGAGGGGCCAGGCTGGTAGGGGTAGCTGGGCGGGCAGGGACGGACTCGGGAGGGGAAGCTGGGAGGGCGGGGCCAAGCTGGGAGGGGAAGCTGGGCAGGCGGGGCCAGGCTGGGAGGGGAAGCTGGGCCTGCGGGGCCTGCCTCGGGAGGGGAAGCTGGGCGGGCGGGGCCTGGCTTGGGAGGAGAAGCTGGGCGGGCGGGGCCTGGCTCAGGAGGAGAAGCTGGGCAGGCGGGGCCAGGCTGGGAGGGGAAGCTGGGAGGGCGGGGCCAGGCTGGGAGGGGAATCTGGGCGGGCGGGGGCTGGCTGGGAGGAGAAGCTGGCTGGGCGGGGCCGAGCTCGGGAGGGGAAGCAGGACCGGCGGGGCCGGGCTCGGGAGGAGAAACTGGGCGGGCGGGGCCGGGTTCGGGAGGAGAAACTTTGCGGGCGGGGCCTGGCTGGGAGGGGCAGCAGGGCGTGCGGGGCCGGGCTCGGGAGGAGAAACTGGGCGGGCGGGGCCGGGCTCGGGAGGAGATGCTGGGCGGGCGGGGCCAAGCTGGGAGGGGAAGCCGGGCGTGCGAGGCCTGGCTTGGGAGGAGAAGCGGGGCGGGCGGGGCCGGGCTCGGGAGGAGAAACTGGGCCGGCGGAGCCTGGCTGGGAAGGGAAGCTGGGCGGGCGGGGCCAGACTCGGAGGAGAAGCTGGGCGGGCGGGGCCTGGCTGGAGAGGGGAAGCTGGGCGGTCGGGGCCAAGCTGGGAGGGGAAGGTGGGCGGGCGGGGCCTGGCTGGAGAGGGGAAGCTGGGCGGGCGGGGCCCGGCTGGGAGGGGAAGCTGGGCGGGCGGGGCCTGGCTCGGGAGGGGAAGATGGGCGGGCGGGGCCTGGCTGGAGAGGGGAAGCTGGGCGGTCGGGGCAAAGCTGGGAGGGGAAGGTGGGCGGGCGGGGCCGGGCTCGGGAGTGGAAGCTGGGCGGGCGGGGCCAGGCTGGGAGGGGAAGCTGGGCGAGCGGGGCCTGGCTCGGAAGGGGAAGCTATGCGGGCGGTGCCAGGCTGGGAGGAGAAGCTAGGTGGGCGGGGCCGAGCTCGGGAGGGGAAGCAGGACGGGCGGGGCCGGGCTCGGGAGGAGAAACTGGGCGGGCGGAGCCGGGTTCGGGAGGAGAAATTTTGCGGGAGGGGCCTGGCTGGGAGGGGAAGCAGGGCGTGCGGGGCATGGCTCGGGAGGAGAAACTGGGCGGGCGGGGCCAAGCTCGGGAGGGGAAGCGGGGCGGGCGGGGCAATCCTGGGAGGGGAAGGTGGGCGGGCGGGGCAAGGCTGGGAGGAGAAGCTGGGCGGGCGGGGCCTGGCTCAGGAGGAGAAGTTGGGCAGGCGGGGCCAGGCTGGGAGGGGAAGCTGGGAGGGCGGGGCCAGGCTGGGAGGGGAATCTGGGCGGGCGGGGGCTGGCTGGGAGGAGAAGCTGGGTGGGCGGGGCCGAGCTCGGGAGGGGAAGCAGGACCGGCGGGTCCGGGCTCGGGAGGAGAAACTGGGCGGGCGGGGCCGGGTTCGGGAGGAGAAACTTTGCGGGCGGGGCCTGGCTGGGAGGGGCAGGAGGGCGTGCGGGGCCGGGCTCGGGAGGAGAAACTGGGCGGGCGGGGCCGGGCTCGGGAGGAGATGCTGGGCGGGCGGGGCCAAGCTGGGAGGGGAAGCCGGGCGTGCGAGGCCTGGCTTGGGAGGAGAAGCGGGGCGGGCGGGGCCGGGCTCGGGAGGAGAAGCTGGGCGGGCGGGGCCTGGCTGGAGAGGGGAAGCTGGAGGGTCGGGGCCAAGCTGGGAGGGGAAGGTGGGCGTGCGGGGCCTGGCTGGGAGGGGAAGCTGGGCGGGCCGGGCCTGGATCGGGAGGGGAAGATGGGCGGGCGGGGCCTGGCTGGAGAAGGGAAGCTGGGCGGTCGGGGCAAAGCTGGGAGGGCAAGGTGGGCGGGCGGGGCCAACTTGGGGGGAGAAGCTGGGTGGGCGGGGCCGGGCTCGGGAGTGGAAGCTGGGCGGGCGGGGCCAGGCTGGGAGGGGAAGCTGGGCGAGCGGGGCCTGGCCCGGAAGGGGAAGCTATGCGGGCGGGGCCAGGCTGGGAGGAGAAGCTAGGTGGTCGGGGCCGAGCTCGGGAGGGGAAGCAGGACGGGCGGGGCCGGGCTCGGGAGGAGAAACTGGGCGGGCGGAGCCGGGTTCGGGAGGAGAAACTTTGCGGGAGGGGCCTGGCTGGGAGGGGAAGCGGGGCGGTCGGGGCCGGGCTCGGGAGGAGAAACTGGGCCGGCGGAGCCTGGCTGGGAAGGGAAGCTGGGCGGGCGGGGTCAGGCTGGGAGGGGAAGCTTGTGCGGGCGGAGCCTGGCTTGGGAGGAGAAGCTGGGCGGGCAGGGACGGACTCGAGAGGAGAAGCTGGGCGGGCGGGGCCAAGCTGGGAGGGGAAGCTGGGCAGGCGGGGCCAGGAAAAGAGGGGAAGCTGGGCGGGCGGGGCCTGGCTGGGAGGGGAAGCTAGGCGGGCACGGACGGACTCGGGAGAGGAAGCTGGACGGGCAGGGACGGACTCGGGAGTGGAAGCTGGGCGGGCGGGGCCAGGCTGGGAGGGGAAGCTGGGCGGGCGGGGCCAGGCTGGGAGGGGAAGCTGGGCCTGCGGGGCCTGCCTCGGGAGGGGAAGCTGGGCGGGCGGGGCCTGGCTTGGGAGGAGAAGCTGGGCGGGCGGGGCCTGGCTCAGGAAGAGAAGCTGGGCAGGCGGGGCCAGGCTGGGAGGGGAAGCTGGGAGGGCGGGGCCAGGCTGGGAGGGGAATCTGGGCGGGCGCGGGCTGGCTGGGAGGAGAAACTGGGCGGGCGGGGCCGGGTTCGGGAGGAGAAACTTTGCGGGCGGGGCCTGGGTGGGAGGGGAAGCAGGGCGTGCGGGGCCGGGCTCGGGAGGAGAAACTGGGCGGGCGGGGCCTGGCTCGCGAGGGGAAGCGGGGGAGGCGGGGCAATCCTGGGAGGAGAAGCTGGGCGGGTGGGGCCAAGCTGGGAGGGAAAGCTGGGCGTGCGAGGCCTGGCTTGGGAGGAGAAGCGGGGCGGGCGGGGCCGGGCTCGGGAGGAGAAACTGGGCCGGCGGAGCCTGGCTGGGAAGGGAAGCTGGGCGGGCGGGGCCAGACTGGGAGGAGAAGCTGAGCGGGCGGGGCCGGACTCGGGAGGAGAAGCTGGGCGGGCGGGGCCTGGCTGGAGAGGGGAAGCTGGGCGGTCGGGGCCAAGCTGGGAGGGGAAGGTGGGCGTGCGGGGCCTGGCTGGGAGGGGAAGCTGGGCGGGCGGGGCCTGGCTCGGGAGGGGAAGATGGGCGGGCGGGGCCTGGCTCGGGAGGGGAAGATGGGCGGGCGGGGCCTGGCTGGAGAGGGGAAGCTGGGCGGTCGGGGCAAAGCTGGGAGGGGAAGGTGGGCGGGCGGGGCCAACTTGGGGGGAGAAGCTGGGTGGGCGGGGCCGGGCTCGGGAGTGGAAGCTGGGCGGGCGGGGCCAGGCTGGGAGGGGAAGCTGGGCGAGCGGGGCCTGGCTCGGAAGGGGAAGCTATGCGGGCGGGGCCAGGCTGGGAGGAGAAGCTAGGTGGGCGGGGCCGAGCTCGGGAGGGGAAGCAGGACGGGCGGGGCCGGGCTCGGGAGGAGAAACTGGGCGGGCGGAGCCGGGTTCGGGAGGAGAAACTTTGCGGGAGGGGCCTGGCTGGGAGGGGAAGCAGGGCGTGCGGGGCATGGCTCGGGAGGGGAAGCTGGGCAGGCGGGGCCTGGCTTGGGAGGGGAAGGTGGGCGGGCGGGGACTGGCTTGGGAGAAAAAGCTGGGCGGGCGGGGCCTGGCTCAGGAGGAGAAGCTGGGCAGGGGGGCCAGGCTGGGAGGGGAAGCTGGGCCTGCGGGGCCTGCCTCGGGAGGGGAAGCTGGGCGGGCGGACCGGGAACGGGAACGGGAGGAGAAACTGGGCGTGCGGGGCCTAGCTGGGAGGGGAAGCAGGGCGGGCGGGGCCGGGCTCCGGAGGAGAAACTGGGCGGGCGGGGCCTGGCTCGGGAGGGGTAGCGGGGCGGGCGGGGCAAACCTGGGAGGGGAAGGTGGGCGGGCGGGGCAAGGCTGGGAGGAGAAGCCCGGCGGGCGGGGCCTCGCTCGGGAGGGGAACGGGGCAGGCGGGGCCAAGCTGGGAGGGGAAGCTGGGCGTGCGAGGCCTGGCTTGGGAGGAGAAGCGGGGCGGGCGGGGTCGGGAACGGGAGGAGAAACTGGGCGGTCGGGACCTGGCTTGGAGGGGAAGCTGGGCAGGCGGGGCCAGGCTGGGAGGGGAAGCTGGGCGGGCGGGGCCTAGCTTGGGAGAAAAAGCTGGGCGGGCGGGGTCTGGCTCAGGAGGAGAAGCTGGGCAGGCGGGGCCAGGCTGGGAGGGGAAGCTGGGCGGGCGGGGCCAGATTGGGAGGGAAATCTGGGCGGGCGGGGGATGGCTGGGAGGGGAAGCTGGGTGGGCGGGGCCAGGCTGGGAAGTGAAGCTGGGGGGCGTGGCCAAGATGGGAGGGGAAGGTGAGCGGGCGGGGTCGGACTCGGGAGGGGAAGCTGGGCGGGCGGGGCCTGGCTGTGGAGGGGAAGATGGGCGGGCGGGGCCAAGCTGGGAGGGGAAGGTGGGCGGGCGGGGCCAACTTGGGGGGAGAAGCTGGGTGGGCGGGGCCGGGCTCGGGAGGGGAAGCTTGGCGGGCGGGGCCAGGCTGGGAGGGGAAGCTGGGCGAGCGGGGCCAGGCTCGGAAGAGGAAGCTGGGCGGGCGGGGCCAGGCTGGGAGGACAAGCTGGGTGGGCGGGGCCGAGCTCGGGAGGGGAAGCAGGACGGGCGGGGCCGGGCTCGGGAGAAGAAACTGGGCGGGCGGTTCCAGGCTGGTAAGAGAAGCTGGGTGGGAAAGGCCGGGCTCGAGAGGAGAAGCTGGGCGAGCGGGGCCTGGTTTGGGAGAAAAAGCTGAGCGGGCGGGGCCTGGCTCAGGAGGAGAAGCTGGGCAGGCGGGGCCAGGCTTTGAGGGGAAGCTGGGCGGGAGGGGCCAGGCTGGTAGGGGAAGCTGGGCGGGCGTGGCCTGGCTTGGGAGGAGAAGCCGGGCAGGCGGGGCCTGGCTCAGGAGGAGAAGCTGGGCTGGCGGGGTCAGGCTTGGAGGGGAAGATGGGCGGGAGGGCCCAGGCTGGTAGGGGAAGCTGGGCGGGCGGGGCCTGGCTTGGGAGGAGAAGCTGGGCGGGCAGGGACGGACTCGGGATGGGAAGCTGGGCGGGCGGGGCATGGCTTGGGAGGAGAAGCCGGGCAGGCGGGGCCTGGCTCAGGAGGAGAAGCTGGGCTGGCGGGGTCAGGCTTGGAGGGGAAGCTGGGCGGGAGGGGCCAGGCTGGTAGGGGAAGCTGGGCGGGCGGGGCCTGGCTTGGGAGGAGAAGCTGGGCGGGCAGGGACGGACTCGGGATGGGAAGCTGGGCGGGCGGGGCATGGCTTGGGAGGAGAAGCCGGGCAGGCGGGGCCTGGCTCAGGAGGAGAAGCTGGGCTGGCGGGGTCAGGCTTGGAGGGGAAGCTGGGCGGGAGGGGCCAGGCTGGTAGGGGTAGCTGGGCGGGCGGGGCCTGGCTTGGGAGGAGAAGCTGGGCGGGCAGGGACGGACTCGGGAGGGGAAGCTGGGAGGGCGGGGCCAAGCTGGGAGGGGAAGCTGGGCAGGCGGGGCCAGGCTGGGAGGGGAAGCTGGGCCTGCGGGGCCTGCCTCGGGAGGGGAAGCTGGGCGGGCGGGGCCTGGCTTGGGAGGAGAAGCTGGGCGGGCGGGGCCTGGCTCAGGAGGAGAAGCTGGGCAGGCGGGGCCAGGCTGGGAGGGGAATCTGGGCGGGCGGGGGCTGGCTGGGAGGAGAAGCTGGCTGGGCGGGGCCGAGCTCGGGAGGGGAAGCAGGACCGGCGGGGCCGGGCTCGGGAGGAGAAACTGGGCGGGCGGGGCCGGGTTCGGGAGGAGAAACTTTGCGGGCGGGGCCTGGCTGGGAGGGGCAGCAGGGCGTGCGGGGCCGGGCTCGGGAGGAGAAACTGGGCGGGTGGGGCCGGGCTCGGGAGGAGATGCTGGGCGGGCGGGGCCAAGCTGGTAGGGGAAGCCGGGCGTGCGAGGCCTGGCTTGGGAGGAGAAGCGGGGCGGGCGGGGCCGGGCTCGGGAGGAGAAACTGGGCCGGCGGAGCCTGGCTGGGAAGGGAAGCTGGGCGGGCGGGGCCAGACTCGGAGGAGAAGCTGGGCGGGCGGGGCCTGGCTGGAGAGGGGAAGCTGGGCGGTCGGGGCCAAGCTGGGAGGGGAAGGTGGGCGGGCGGGGCCTGGCTGGAGAGGGGAAGCTGGGCGGGCGGGGCCCGGCTGGGAGGGGAAGCTGGGCGGGCGGGGCCTGGCTCGGGAGGGGAAGATGGGCGGGCGGGGCCTGGCTGGAGAGGGGAAGCTGGGAGGTCGGGGCAAAGCTGGGAGGGGAAGGTGGGCGGGCGGGGCCGGGCTCGGGAGTGGAAGCTGGGCGGGCGGGGCCAGGCTGGGAGGGGAAGCTGGGCGAGCGGGGCCTGGCTCGGAAGAGGAAGCTATGCGGGCGGGGCCAGGCTGGGAGGAGAAGCTAGGTGGGCGGGGCCGAGCTCGGGAGGGGAAGCAGGACGGGCGGGGCCGGGCTCGGGAGGAGAAACTGGGCGGGCGGAGCCGGGTTCGGGAGGAGAAACTTTGCGGGAGGGGCCTGGCTGGGAGGGGAAGCAGGGCGTGCGGGGCATGGCTCGGGAGGAGAAACTGGGCGGGCGGGGCCAAGCTCGGGAGGGGAAGCGGAGCGGGCGGGGCAATCCTGGGAGGGGAAGGTGGGCGGGCGGGGGAAGGCTGGGAGGAGAAGCTGGGCGGGCGGGGCCTGCCTCAGGAGGAGAAGTTGGGCAGGCGGGGCCAGGCTGGGAGGGGAAGCTGGGAGGGCGGGGCCAGGCTGGGAGGGGAATCTGGGCGGGCGGGGGCTGGCTGGGAGGAGAAGCTGGGTGGGCGGGGCCGAGCTCGGGAGGGGAAGCAGGACCGGCGGGGCCGGGCTCGGGAGGAGAAACTGGGCGGGCGGGGCCGGGTTCGGGAGGAGAAGCTAGGCGGGCAGGGACGGACTCGAGAGGGGAAGCTGGGCAGGCGGGGCCAGGAAAAGAGGGGAAGCTGGGCGGGCGGGGCCAGGCTGGGAGGGGAAGCTGGGCGGGCGGGGCCTGGCTTGGGAGGAGAAGCGGGGCGGGCGGGGCCGGGAACGGGAAGAGAAACTGGGCGGGCGGGGCCTGGCTGGGAGGGGAAGCTAGGCGGGCACGGACGGACTCGGGAGGGGAAGCTGGACGGGCAGGGACGGACTCGGGAGGGGAAGCTGGGCGGGCGGGGCCAAGCTGGGAGGGGAAGCTGGGCAGGCGGGGCCTGGCTTGGGAGGGGAAGGTGGGCGGGCGGGGACTGGCTTGGGAGAAAAAGCTGGGCGGGCGGGGCCTGGCTCAGGAGGAGAAGCTGGGCAGGGGGGCCAGGCTGGGAGGGGAAGCTGGGCCTGCGGGGCCTGCCTCGGGAGGGGAAGCTGGGCGGGCGGGGCCAGGCTGGGAGGAGAAGCTGGGCGGGCGGGGCATCGCTCGGGAGGGGAACGGGGCGGGCAGGGCCAAGTTGGGAGGGGAAGCTGGGGGGGCGGGGCCGGGCTCGGGAGGAGAAACTGGGCCGGCGGAGCCTGGCTGGGAGGGGAAGCAGGGCTTGCAGGGAGGGGAAGGTGGGCGGGCGGAGCGAGGCTGGGAGGAGAAGCAGGGTGGGCGTGGCCGGGCTCGGGAGGGGAAGCTGGGAGGGCGGACCGGGAACGGGAGGAGAAACTGGGCGTGCGGGGCCTAGCTGGGAGGAGAAGCGGGGCGGGCGGGGTCGGGAACGGGAGGAGAAACTGGGCGGTCGGGACCTGGCTTGGAGGGGAAGCTGGGCAGGCGGGGCCAGGCTGGGAGGGGAAGCTGGGCGGGCGGGGCCTGGCTTGGGAGAAAAAGCTGGGCGGGCGGGGCCTGGCTCAGGAGGAGAAGCTGGGCAGGCGGGGCCAGGCTGGGAGGGGAAGCTGGGCGGGCGGGGCCAGATTGGGAGGGAAATCTGGGTGGGCGGGGCCAGGCTGGGAAGGGAAGCTGGGGGGCGTGGCCAAGATGGGAGGGGAAGGTGAGCGGGCGGGGTCGGACTCGGGAGGGGAAGCTGGGCGGGCGGGGCCTGGCTGTGGAGGGGAAGATGGGCGGGCGGGGCCATGCTGGGAGGGGAAGCTGGGTGGGCGGGGCCGGGCTCGGGAGGGGAAGCTTGGCGGGCGGGGCCAGGCTGGGAGGGGAAGCTGGGCGAGCGGGGCCAGGCTCGGAAGAGGAAGCTGGGCGGGCGGGGCCAGGCTGGGAGGACAAGCTGGGTGGGCGGGGCCGAGCTCGGGAGGGGAAGCAGGACGGGCGGGGCCGGGCTCGGGAGAAGAAACTGGGCGGGCGGTTCCAGGCTGGTAGGAGAAGCTGGGTGGGAAAGGCCGGGCTCGAGAGGAGAAGCTGGGCGAGCGGGGCCTGGTTTGGGAGAAAAAGCTGAGCGGGCGGGGCCTGGCTCAGGAGGAGAAGCTGGGCAGGCGGGGCCAGGCTTTGAGGGGAAGCTGGGCGGGAGGGGCCAGGCTGGTAGGGGAAGCTGGGCGGGCGGGGCCTGGCTTGGGAGGAGAAGCCGGGCAGGCGGGGCCTGGCTCAGGAGGAGAAGCTGGGCTGGCGGGGTCAGGCTTGGAGGGGAAGCTGGGCGGGAGGGCCCAGCCTGGTAGGGGAAGCTGGGCGGGCGGGGCCTGGCTTGGGAGGAGAAGCTGGGCGGGCAGGGACGGACTCGGGATGGGAAGCTGGGCGGGCGGGGCATGGCTTGGGAGGAGAAGCCGGGCAGGCGGGGCCTGGCTCAGGAGGAGAAGCTGGGCTGGCGGGGTCAGGCTTGGAGGGGAAGCTGGGCGGGAGGGGCAGGCTGGTAGGGGTAGCTGGGCGGGCAGGGACGGACTCGGGAGGGGAAGCTGGGAGGGCGGGGCCAAGCTGGGAGGGGAAGCTGGGCAGGCGGGGCCAGGCTGGGAGGGGAAGCTGGGCCTGCGGGGCCTGCCTCGGGAGGGGAAGCTGGGCGGGCGGGGCCTGGCTTGGGAGGAGAAGCTGGGCGGGCGGGGCCTGGCTCAGGAGGAGAAGCTGGGCAGGCGGGGCCAGGCTGGGAGGGGAAGCTGGGAGGGCGGGGCCAGGCTGGGAGGGGAATCTGGGCGGGCGGGGGCTGGCTGGGAGGAGAAGCTGGCTGGGCGGGGCCGAGCTCGGGAGGGGAAGCAGGACCGGCGGGGCCGGGCTCGGGAGGAGAAACTGGGCGGGCGGGGCCGGGTTCGGGAGGAGAAACTTTGCGGGCGGGGCCTGGCTGGGAGGGGCAGCAGGGCGTGCGGGGCCGGGCTCGGGAGGAGAAACTGGGCGGGCGGGGCCGGGCTCGGGAGGAGATGCTGGGCGGGCGGGGCCAAGCTGGGAGGGGAAGCCGGGCGTGCGAGGCCTGGCTTGGGAGGAGAAGCGGGGCGGGCGGGGCCGGGCTCGGGAGGAGAAACTGGGCCGGCGGAGCCTGGCTGGGAAGGGAAGCTGGGCGGGCGGGGCCAGACTCGGAGGAGAAGCTGGGCGGGCGGGGCCTGGCTGGAGAGGGGAAGCTGGGCGGTCGGGGCCAAGCTGGGAGGGGAAGGTGGGCGGGCGGGGCCTGGCTGGAGAGGGGAAGCTGGGCGGGCGGGGCCCGGCTGGGAGGGGAAGCTGGGCGGGCGGGGCCTGGCTCGGGAGGGGAAGATGGGCGGGCGGGGCCTGGCTGGAGAGGGGAAGCTGGGCGGTCGGGGCAAAGCTGGGAGGGGAAGGTGGGCGGGCGGGGCCGGGCTCGGGAGTGGAAGCTGGGCGGGCGGGGCCAGGCTGGGAGGGGAAGCTGGGCGAGCGGGGCCTGGCTCGGAAGGGGAAGCTATGCGGGCGGTGCCAGGCTGGGAGGAGAAGCTAGGTGGGCGGGGCCGAGCTCGGGAGGGGAAGCAGGACGGGCGGGGCCGGGCTCGGGAGGAGAAACTGGGCGGGCGGAGCCGGGTTCGGGAGGAGAAATTTTGCGGGAGGGGCCTGGCTGGGAGGGGAAGCAGGGCGTGCGGGGCATGGCTCGGGAGGAGAAACTGGGCGGGCGGGGCCAAGCTCGGGAGGGGAAGCGGGGCGGGCGGGGCAATCCTGGGAGGGGAAGGTGGGCGGGCGGGGCAAGGCTGGGAGGAGAAGCTGGGCGGGCGGGGCCTGGCTCAGGAGGAGAAGTTGGGCAGGCGGGGCCAGGCTGGGAGGGGAAGCTGGGAGGGCGGGGCCAGGCTGGGAGGGGAATCTGGGCGGGCGGGGGCTGGCTGGGAGGAGAAGCTGGGTGGGCGGGGCCGAGCTCGGGAGGGGAAGCAGGACCGGCGGGTCCGGGCTCGGGAGGAGAAACTGGGCGGGCGGGGCCGGGTTCGGGAGGAGAAACTTTGCGGGCGGGGCCTGGCTGGGAGGGGCAGGAGGGCGTGCGGGGCCGGGCTCGGGAGGAGAAACTGGGCGGGCGGGGCCGGGCTCGGGAGGAGATGCTGGGCGGGCGGGGCCAAGCTGGGAGGGGAAGCCGGGCGTGCGAGGCCTGGCTTGGGAGGAGAAGCGGGGCGGGCGGGGCCGGGCTCGGGAGGAGAAGCTGGGCGGGCGGGGCCTGGCTGGAGAGGGGAAGCTGGAGGGTCGGGGCCAAGCTGGGAGGGGAAGGTGGGCGTGCGGGGCCTGGCTGGGAGGGGAAGCTGGGCGGGCCGGGCCTGGCTCGGGAGGGGAAGATGGGCGGGCGGGGCCTGGCTGGAGAAGGGAAGCTGGGCGGTCGGGGCAAAGCTGGGAGGGCAAGGTGGGCGGGCGGGGCCAACTTGGGGGGAGAAGCTGGGTGGGCGGGGCCGGGCTCGGGAGTGGAAGCTGGGCGGGCGGGGCCAGGCTGGGAGGGGAAGCTGGGCGAGCGGGGCCTGGCCCGGAAGGGGAAGCTATGCGGGCGGGGCCAGGCTGGGAGGAGAAGCTAGGTGGTCGGGGCCGAGCTCGGGAGGGGAAGCAGGACGGGCGGGGCCGGGCTCGGGAGGAGAAACTGGGCGGGCGGAGCCGGGTTCGGGAGGAGAAACTTTGCGGGAGGGGCCTGGCTGGGAGGGGAAGCGGGGCGGTCGGGGCCGGGCTCGGGAGGAGAAACTGGGCCGGCGGAGCCTGGCTGGGAAGGGAAGCTGGGCGGGCGGGGTCAGGCTGGGAGGGGAAGCTTGTGCGGGCGGAGCCTGGCTTGGGAGGAGAAGCTGGGCGGGCAGGGACGGACTCGAGAGGAGAAGCTGGGCGGGCGGGGCCAAGCTGGGAGGGGAAGCTGGGCAGGCGGGGCCAGGAAAAGAGGGGAAGCTGGGCGGGCGGGGCCTGGCTGGGAGGGGAAGCTAGGCGGGCACGGACGGACTCGGGAGAGGAAGCTGGACGGGCAGGGACGGACTCGGGAGTGGAAGCTGGGCGGGCGGGGCCAGGCTGGGAGGGGAAGCTGGGCGGGCGGGGCCAGGCTGGGAGGGGAAGCTGGGCCTGCGGGGCCTGCCTCGGGAGGGGAAGCTGGGCGGGCGGGGCCTGGCTTGGGAGGAGAAGCTGGGCGGGCGGGGCCTGGCTCAGGAAGAGAAGCTGGGCAGGCGGGGCCAGGCTGGGAGGGGAAGCTGGGAGGGCGGGGCCAGGCTGGGAGGGGAATCTGGGCGGGCGCGGGCTGGCTGGGAGGAGAAACTGGGCGGGCGGGGCCGGGTTCGGGAGGAGAAACTTTGCGGGCGGGGCCTGGGTGGGAGGGGAAGCAGGGCGTGCGGGGCCGGGCTCGGGAGGAGAAACTGGGCGGGCGGGGCCTGGCTCGCGAGGGGAAGCGGGGGAGGCGGGGCAATCCTGGGAGGAGAAGCTGGGCGGGTGGGGCCAAGCTGGGAGGGAAAGCTGGGCGTGCGAGGCCTGGCTTGGGAGGAGAAGCGGGGCGGGCGGGGCCGGGCTCGGGAGGAGAAACTGGGCCGGCGGAGCCTGGCTGGGAAGGGAAGCTGGGCGGGCGGGGCCAGACTGGGAGGAGAAGCTGAGCGGGCGGGGCCGGACTCGGGAGGAGAAGCTGGGCGGGCGGGGCCTGGCTGGAGAGGGGAAGCTGGGCGGTCGGGGCCAAGCTGGGAGGGGAAGGTGGGCGTGCGGGGCCTGGCTGGGAGGGGAAGCTGGGCGGGCGGGGCCTGGCTCGGGAGGGGAAGATGGGCGGGCGGGGCCTGGCTCGGGAGGGGAAGATGGGCGGGCGGGGCCTGGCTGGAGAGGGGAAGCTGGGCGGTCGGGGCAAAGCTGGGAGGGGAAGGTGGGCGGGCGGGGCCAACTTGGGGGGAGAAGCTGGGTGGGCGGGGCCGGGCTCGGGAGTGGAAGCTGGGCGGGCGGGGCCAGGCTGGGAGGGGAAGCTGGGCGAGCGGGGCCTGGCTCGGAAGGGGAAGCTATGCGGGCGGGGCCAGGCTGGGAGGAGAAGCTAGGTGGGCGGGGCCGAGCTCGGGAGGGGAAGCAGGACGGGCGGGGCCGGGCTCGGGAGGAGAAACTGGGCGGGCGGAGCCGGGTTCGGGAGGAGAAACTTTGCGGGAGGGGCCTGGCTGGGAGGGGAAGCAGGGCGTGCGGGGCATGGCTCGGGAGGGGAAGCTGGGCAGGCGGGGCCTGGCTTGGGAGGGGAAGGTGGGCGGGCGGGGACTGGCTTGGGAGAAAAAGCTGGGCGGGCGGGGCCTGGCTCAGGAGGAGAAGCTGGGCAGGGGGGCCAGGCTGGGAGGGGAAGCTGGGCCTGCGGGGCCTGCCTCGGGAGGGGAAGCTGGGCGGGCGGACCGGGAACGGGAACGGGAGGAGAAACTGGGCGTGCGGGGCCTAGCTGGGAGGGGAAGCAGGGCGGGCGGGGCCGGGCTCCGGAGGAGAAACTGGGCGGGCGGGGCCTGGCTCGGGAGGGGTAGCGGGGCGGGCGGGGCAAACCTGGGAGGGGAAGGTGGGCGGGCGGGGCAAGGCTGGGAGGAGAAGCCCGGCGGGCGGGGCCTCGCTCGGGAGGGGAACGGGGCAGGCGGGGCCAAGCTGGGAGGGGAAGCTGGGCGTGCGAGGCCTGGCTTGGGAGGAGAAGCGGGGCGGGCGGGGTCGGGAACGGGAGGAGAAACTGGGCGGTCGGGACCTGGCTTGGAGGGGAAGCTGGGCAGGCGGGGCCAGGCTGGGAGGGGAAGCTGGGCGGGCGGGGCCTAGCTTGGGAGAAAAAGCTGGGCGGGCGGGGTCTGGCTCAGGAGGAGAAGCTGGGCAGGCGGGGCCAGGCTGGGAGGGGAAGCTGGGCGGGCGGGGCCAGATTGGGAGGGAAATCTGGGCGGGCGGGGGATGGCTGGGAGGGGAAGCTGGGTGGGCGGGGCCAGGCTGGGAAGTGAAGCTGGGGGGCGTGGCCAAGATGGGAGGGGAAGGTGAGCGGGCGGGGTCGGACTCGGGAGGGGAAGCTGGGCGGGCGGGGCCTGGCTGTGGAGGGGAAGATGGGCGGGCGGGGCCAAGCTGGGAGGGGAAGGTGGGCGGGCGGGGCCAACTTGGGGGGAGAAGCTGGGTGGGCGGGGCCGGGCTCGGGAGGGGAAGCTTGGCGGGCGGGGCCAGGCTGGGAGGGGAAGCTGGGCGAGCGGGGCCAGGCTCGGAAGAGGAAGCTGGGCGGGCGGGGCCAGGCTGGGAGGACAAGCTGGGTGGGCGGGGCCGAGCTCGGGAGGGGAAGCAGGACGGGCGGGGCCGGGCTCGGGAGAAGAAACTGGGCGGGCGGTTCCAGGCTGGTAGGAGAAGCTGGGTGGGAAAGGCCGGGCTCGAGAGGAGAAGCTGGGCGAGCGGGGCCTGGTTTGGGAGAAAAAGCTGAGCGGGCGGGGCCTGGCTCAGGAGGAGAAGCTGGGCAGGCGGGGCCAGGCTTTGAGGGGAAGCTGGGCGGGAGGGGCCAGGCTGGTAGGGGAAGCTGGGCGGGCGTGGCCTGGCTTGGGAGGAGAAGCCGGGCAGGCGGGGCCTGGCTCAGGAGGAGAAGCTGGGCTGGCGGGGTCAGGCTTGGAGGGGAAGATGGGCGGGAGGGCCCAGGCTGGTAGGGGAAGCTGGGCGGGCGGGGCCTGGCTTGGGAGGAGAAGCTGGGCGGGCAGGGACGGACTCGGGATGGGAAGCTGGGCGGGCGGGGCATGGCTTGGGAGGAGAAGCCGGGCAGGCGGGGCCTGGCTCAGGAGGAGAAGCTGGGCTGGCGGGGTCAGGCTTGGAGGGGAAGCTGGGCGGGAGGGGCCAGGCTGGTAGGGGAAGCTGGGCGGGCGGGGCCTGGCTTGGGAGGAGAAGCTGGGCGGGCAGGGACGGACTCGGGATGGGAAGCTGGGCGGGCGGGGCATGGCTTGGGAGGAGAAGCCGGGCAGGCGGGGCCTGGCTCAGGAGGAGAAGCTGGGCTGGCGGGGTCAGGCTTGGAGGGGAAGCTGGGCGGGAGGGGCCAGGCTGGTAGGGGTAGCTGGGCGGGCGGGGCCTGGCTTGGGAGGAGAAGCTGGGCGGGCAGGGACGGACTCGGGAGGGGAAGCTGGGAGGGCGGGGCCAAGCTGGGAGGGGAAGCTGGGCAGGCGGGGCCAGGCTGGGAGGGGAAGCTGGGCCTGCGGGGCCTGCCTCGGGAGGGGAAGCTGGGCGGGCGGGGCCTGGCTTGGGAGGAGAAGCTGGGCGGGCGGGGCCTGGCTCAGGAGGAGAAGCTGGGCAGGCGGGGCCAGGCTGGGAGGGGAATCTGGGCGGGCGGGGGCTGGCTGGGAGGAGAAGCTGGCTGGGCGGGGCCGAGCTCGGGAGGGGAAGCAGGACCGGCGGGGCCGGGCTCGGGAGGAGAAACTGGGCGGGCGGGGCCGGGTTCGGGAGGAGAAACTTTGCGGGCGGGGCCTGGCTGGGAGGGGCAGCAGGGCGTGCGGGGCCGGGCTCGGGAGGAGAAACTGGGCGGGTGGGGCCGGGCTCGGGAGGAGATGCTGGGCGGGCGGGGCCAAGCTGGTAGGGGAAGCCGGGCGTGCGAGGCCTGGCTTGGGAGGAGAAGCGGGGCGGGCGGGGCCGGGCTCGGGAGGAGAAACTGGGCCGGCGGAGCCTGGCTGGGAAGGGAAGCTGGGCGGGCGGGGCCAGACTCGGAGGAGAAGCTGGGCGGGCGGGGCCTGGCTGGAGAGGGGAAGCTGGGCGGTCGGGGCCAAGCTGGGAGGGGAAGGTGGGCGGGCGGGGCCTGGCTGGAGAGGGGAAGCTGGGCGGGCGGGGCCCGGCTGGGAGGGGAAGCTGGGCGGGCGGGGCCTGGCTCGGGAGGGGAAGATGGGCGGGCGGGGCCTGGCTGGAGAGGGGAAGCTGGGAGGTCGGGGCAAAGCTGGGAGGGGAAGGTGGGCGGGCGGGGCCGGGCTCGGGAGTGGAAGCTGGGCGGGCGGGGCCAGGCTGGGAGGGGAAGCTGGGCGAGCGGGGCCTGGCTCGGAAGAGGAAGCTATGCGGGCGGGGCCAGGCTGGGAGGAGAAGCTAGGTGGGCGGGGCCGAGCTCGGGAGGGGAAGCAGGACGGGCGGGGCCGGGCTCGGGAGGAGAAACTGGGCGGGCGGAGCCGGGTTCGGGAGGAGAAACTTTGCGGGAGGGGCCTGGCTGGGAGGGGAAGCAGGGCGTGCGGGGCATGGCTCGGGAGGAGAAACTGGGCGGGCGGGGCCAAGCTCGGGAGGGGAAGCGGAGCGGGCGGGGCAATCCTGGGAGGGGAAGGTGGGCGGGCGGGGGAAGGCTGGGAGGAGAAGCTGGGCGGGCGGGGCCTGCCTCAGGAGGAGAAGTTGGGCAGGCGGGGCCAGGCTGGGAGGGGAAGCTGGGAGGGCGGGGCCAGGCTGGGAGGGGAATCTGGGCGGGCGGGGGCTGGCTGGGAGGAGAAGCTGGGTGGGCGGGGCCGAGCTCGGGAGGGGAAGCAGGACCGGCGGGGCCGGGCTCGGGAGGAGAAACTGGGCGGGCGGGGCCGGGTTCGGGAGGAGAAACTTTGCGGGCGGGGCCTGGCTGGGAGGGGCAGCAGGGCGTGCGGGGCATGGCTCGGGAGGAGAAACTGGGCGGGCGGGGCCTGGCTTGGGAGGAGAAGCGGGGCGGGCGGGGTCGGGAACGGGAGGAGAAACTGGGCGGTCGGGGCCGGGTTCGGGAGGAGAAACTTTGCGGGAGGGGCCTGGCTGGGAGGGGAAGCAGGGCGTGCGGGGCATGGCTCGGGAGGAGAAACTGGGCGGGCGGGGCCAAGCTCGGGAGGGGAAGCGGGGCGGGCGGGGCAATCCTGGGAGGGGAAGGTGGGCGGGCGGGGCAATCCTGGGAGGGGAAGGTGGGCGGGCGGGGCAAGGCTGGGAGGAGAAGCTGGGCGGGCGGGGCCTGCCTCAGGAGGAGAAGTTGGGCAGGCGGGGCCAGGCTGGGAGGGGAAGCTGGGAGGGCGGGGCCAGGCTGGGAGGGGAATCTGGGCGGGCGGGGGCTGGCTGGGAGGAGAAACTGAGCGGGCGGGGCCGGACTCGGGAGGAGAAGCTGGGCGGGCGGGGCCGGGCTCGGGAGGAGATGCTGGGCGGGCGGGGCCAAGCTGGGAGGGGAAGCCGGGCGTGCGAGGCCTGGCTTGGGAGGAGAAGCGGGGCGGGCGGGGCCGGGCTCGGGAGGAGAAACTGGGCCGGCGGAGCCTGGCTGGGAAGGGAACCTGGGCGGGCGGGGCCAGACTGGGAGGAGAAGCTGAGCGGGCGGGGCCGGACTCGGGAGGAGAAGCTGGGCGTGCGGGGCCTGGCTGGGAGGGGAAGCTGGGCGGGCGGGGCCTGGCTGGAGAAGGGAAGCTGGGCGGTCGGGGCAAAGCTGGGAGGGCAAGGTGGGCGGGCGGGGCCAACTTGGGGGGAGAAGCTGGGTGGGCGGGGCCGGGCTCGGGAGTGGAAGCTGGGCGGGCGGGGCCAGGCTGGGAGGGGAAGCTGGGCGAGCGGGGCCTGGCCCGGAAGGGGAAGCTATGCGGGCGGGGCCAGGCTGGGAGGAGAAGCTAGGTGGGCGGGGCCGAGCTCGGGAGGGGAAGCAGGACGGGCGGGGCCGGGCTCGGGAGGAGAAACTGGGCGGGCGGAGCCGGGTTCGGGAGGAGAAACTTTGCGGGAGGGGCCTGGCAGGGAGGAGAAGCGGGGCGGTCGGGGCCGGGCTCGGGAGGAGAAACTGGGCCGGCGGAGCCTGGCTGGGAAGGGAAGCTGGGCGGGCGGGGTCAGGCTGGGAGGGGAAGCTTGTGCGGGCGGAGCCTGGCTTGGGAGGAGAAGCTGGGCGGGCAGGGACGGACTCGAGAGGAGAAGCTGGGCGGGCGGGGCCAAGCTGGGAGGGGAAGCTGGGCAGGCGGGGCCAGGAAAAGAGGGGAAGCTGGGCGGGCGGGGCCTGGCTGGGAGGGGAAGCTAGGCGGGCACGGACGGACTCGGGAGGGGAAGCTGGACGGGCAGGGACGGACTCAGGAGTGGAAGCTGGGCGGGCGGGGCCAGGCTGGGAGGGGAAGCTGGGCGGGCGGGGCCAGGCTGGGAGGGGAAGCTGGGCCTGCGGGGCCTGCCTCGGGAGGGGAAGCTGGGCGGGCGGGGCCTGGCTTGGGAGGAGAAGCTGGGCGGGCGGGGCCTGGCTCAGGAAGAGAAGCTGGGCAGGCGGGGACAGGCTGGGAGGGGAAGCTGGGCGGGCGGGGCCAGGCTGGGAGGAGAAGCGGGGCGGGCGGGGCCTGGCTTGGGAGGAGAAACTGGGCGTGCGGGGCCAGGCTGGGAGGAGAAGCGGGGCGGGCGGGGCCTGGCTTGGGAGAAGAAACTGGGCGTGCGGGGCCTGGCTGGGAGGGGAAGCAGGGCGGGCGGGGCCGGGCTCGGGAGGGGAACGGGGCGGGCGGGGCCAAGCTGGGAGGGGAAGCTGCGCGGGCGGGGCCTGGCTCAGGAGGAGAAGCTGGGCCGGCGGGGTCAGGCTTGGAGGGGAAGCTGGGCGGGCGGGGCCAGCCTGAGAGGAGAAGCAGGGCGGGCGGGGCCTGGCTTGGGAGGAGAAACTGGGAGTGCGGGGCCAGGCTGGGAGGAGAAGCGGGGCGGGCGGGGCCTGGCTTGGGAGGAGAAACTGGGCGTGCGGGGCCTGGCTGGGAGGGGAAGCAGGGCGGGCGGGCCGGGCTCGGGAGGGGAACCGGGCGGGCGGGGCCAAGCTGGGAGGGGAAGCTGCGCGGGCGGGGCCTGGTTCAGGAGGAGAAGCTGGGCCGGCGGGGTCAGGCTTGGAGGGGAAGCTGGGCGGGCGGGGCCAGGATCGGACGGGAAGCTGGGCGGGCGGGGCCTCGCTCGGGAGGGGAACGGGGCGGGCGGGGCCAAGCTGGGAGGGGAGGCTGGGCGTGCGAAGCCTGGCTTGGGAGGAGAAGCGGGGCGGGCGGGGTCGGGAACGGGAGGAGAAACTCGGCGGGCGGGGCCTGGCTGGGAGGGGATGCAGGGCGGGTGGGGCCGGGCTCGGGAGGGGAAGCTGGGCAGGCGGGGCCTGGCTTGGGAGAAAAACCTGGGCGGGCGGGGCCTGGCTCAGGAGGAGAAGCTGGGCAGGCGGGGCCAGGCTGGGAGGGCAAGCTGGGCCTGCGGGGCCTGCCTCGGGAGGGGAAGCTGGGCGGGCGGGGCCTGGCTTGGAGGAGAAGCTGGGCGGGCGGGGCCTGGCTCAGGAGGAGAAGCTGGGCAGGCGGGGCCAGAATGGGAGGGGAAGCTGGGCGGGCGGGGCCAGGCTGGGAGGGGAAGCTGGGCGGGCGGGGCCTTGCTTGGGAGGAGAAGCGGGGCGGGCGGGGCCGGGAACGGGAGGAGAAACTCGGTGGGCGGGGCCTGGCTAGGAGGGGAAGCTGGACGGGCAGGGACGGACTCGGGAGGGGAAGCTGGGCGGGCGGGTGCAAGCTGGGAGGGGAAGCTGGGCAGGCGGGGCCTGGCTTGGGAGAAAAAGCTGGGCGGGCGGGGCCTGGCTCAGGAGGAGAAGCTGGGCAGGCGGGGCCAGGCTGGGAGGGGAAGCTGGGCCTGCGGGGCCTGCCTCGGGAGGGGAAGCTGGGCGGGCGGGGCTTGGCTTGGGAGGAGAAGCTGGGCGGGCGGGGCCTGGCTCAGGAGGAGAAGCTGGGCAGGCGGGGCCAGAAGGGGGGGGGAAGCAGGGCGGGCGAGGCCAGGCTGGGAGGGGAAGCTGGGCGGGCGGGGCCAGGCTGGGAGGGGAAGCTGGGCGGGCGGGGCCTTGCTTGGGAGGAGAAGCGGGACGGGCGGGGCCGGGAACGGGAGGAGAAACTGGGCGTGCGGGGCCTGGGTGGGAGGGGAAGCAGGGCGGGCGGGGCCGGGCTCGGGAGGAGAAACTGGGCGGGCGGGGCCTGGCTCGGGAGGGGAAGATCGGCGGGCGGGGCCAGGCTGGGAGGAGAAGCTGGGAGGGCGGGCCGGGAACGGGAGGAGAAACTGGGCGTGCGGGGCCTGGCTGGGAGGGGAAGCTGGGTGGGCGTTGCCGGGCTCGGGAGGGGAAGCTGGGAGGGCGGGCCGGGAACGGGAGGAGAAACTGGGCCGGCGGAGCCTGGCTGGGAAGGGAAGCTGGGCGGGCGGGGCCAGACTCGGAGGAGAAGCTGGGCGGGCGGGGCCTGGCTGGAGAGGGGAAGCTGGGCGGTCGGGGCCAAGCTGGGAGGGGAAGGTGGGCGGGCGGGGCCTGGCTGGAGAGGGGAAGCTGGGCGGGCGGGGCCCGGCTGGGAGGGGAAGCTGGGCGGGCGGGGCCTGGCTCGGGAGGGGAAGATGGGCGGGCGGGGCCTGGCTGGAGAGGGGAAGCTGGGCGGTCGGGGCAAAGCTGGGAGGGGAAGGTGGGCGGGCGGGGCCGGGCTCGGGAGTGGAAGCTGGGCGGGCGGGGCCAGGCTGGGAGGGGAAGCTGGGCGAGCGGGGCCTGGCTCGGAAGGGGAAGCTATGCGGGCGGGGCCAGGCTGGGAGGAGAAGCTAGGTGGGCGGGGCCGAGCTCGGGAGGGGAAGCAGGACGGGCGGGGCCGGGCTCGGGAGGAGAAACTGGGCGGGCGGAGCCGGGTTCGGGAGGAGAAACTTTGCGGGAGGGGCCTGGCTGGGAGGGGAAGCAGGGCGTGCGGGGCATGGCTCGGGAGGAGAAACTGGGCGGGCGGGGCCAAGCTCGGGAGGGGAAGCGGGACGGGCGGGGCAATCCTGGGAGGGGAAGGTGGGCGGGCGGGGCAAGGCTGGGAGGAGAAGCTGGGCGGGCGGGGCCTGCCTCAGGAGGAGAAGTTGGGCAGGCGGGGCCAGGCTGGGAGGGGAAGCTGGGAGGGCGGGGCCAGGCTGGGAGGGGAATCTGGGCGGGCGGGGGCTGGCTGGGAGGAGAAGCTGGGTGGGCGGGGCCGAGCTCGGGAGGGGAAGCAGGACCGGCGGGGCCGGGCTCGGGAGGAGAAACTGGGCGGGCGGGGCCGGGTTCGGGAGGAGAAACTTTGCGGGCGGGGCCTGGCTGGGAGGGGCAGCAGGGCGTGCGGGGCATGGCTCGGGAGGAGAAACTGGGCGGGCGGGGCCTGGCTTGGGAGGAGAAGCGGGGCGGGCGGGGTCGGGAACGGGAGGAGAAACTGGGCGGTCGGGGCCGGGTTCGGGAGGAGAAACTTTGCGGGAGGGGCCTGGCTGGGAGGGGAAGCAGGGCGTGCGGGGCATGGCTCGGGAGGAGAAACTGGGCGGGCGGGGCCAAGCTCGGGAGGGGAAGCGGGGCGGGCGGGGCAATCCTGGGAGGGGAAGGTGGGCGGGCGGAGCAATCCTGGGAGGGGAAGGTGGGTGGGCGGGCGGGGCAAGGCTGGGAGGAGAAGCTGGGCGGGCGGGGCCTGCCTCAGGAGGAGAAGTTGGGCAGGCGGGGCCAGGCTGGGAGGGGAAGCTGGGAGGGCGGGGCCAGGCTGGGAGGGGAATCTGGGCGGGCGGGGGCTGGCTGGGAGGAGAAACTGAGCGGGCGGGGCCGGACTCGGGAGGAGAAGCTGGGCGGGCGGGGCCGGGCTCGGGAGGAGATGCTGGGCGGGCGGGGCCAAGCTGGGAGGGGAAGCCGGGCGTGCGAGTCCTGGCTTGGGAGGAGAAGCGGGGCGGGCGGGGCCGGGCTCGGGAGGAGAAACTGGGCCGGCGGAGCCTGGCTGGGAAGGGAACCTGGGCGGGCGGGGCCAGACTGGGAGGAGAAGCTGAGCGGGCGGGGCCGGACTCGGGAGGAGAAGCTGGGCGGGCGGGGCCTGGCTGGAGAGGGGAAGCTGGGCGGTCGGGGCCAAGCTGGGAGGGGAAGGTGGGCGTGCGGGGCCTGGCTGGGAGGGGAAGCTGGGCGGGCGGGGCCTGGCTGGAGAAGGGAAGCTGGGCGGTCGGGGCAAAGCTGGGAGGGCAAGGTGGGCGGGCGGGGCCAACTTGGGGGGAGAAGCTGGGTGGGCGGGGCCGGGCTCGGGAGTGGAAGCTGGGCGGGCGGGGCCAGGCTGGGAGGGGAAGCTGGGCGAGCGGGGCCTGGCCCGGAAGGGGAAGCTATGCGGGCGGGGCCAGGCTGGGAGGAGAAGCTAGGTGGGCGGGGCCGAGCTCGGGAGGGGAAGCAGGACGGGCGGGGCCGGGCTCGGGAGGAGAAACTGGGCGGGCGGAGCCGGGTTCGGGAGGAGAAACTTTGCGGGAGGGGCCTGGCTGGGAGGAGAAGCGGGGCGGTCGGGGCCGGGCTCGGGAGGAGAAACTGGGCCGGCGGAGCCTGGCTGGGAAGGGAAGCTGGGCGGGCGGGGTCAGGCTGGGAGGGGAAGCTTGTGCGGGCGGAGCCTGGCTTGGGAGGAGAAGCTGGGCGGGCAGGGACGGACTCGAGAGGAGAAGCTGGGCGGGCGGGGCCAAGCTGGGAGGGGAAGCTCGGCAGGCGGGGCCAGGAAAAGAGGGGAAGCTGGGCGGGCGGGGCCTGGCTGGGAGGGGAAGCTAGGCGGGCACGGACGGACTCGGGAGGGGAAGCTGGACGGGCAGGGACGGACTCGGGAGTGGAAGCTGGGCGGGCGGGGCCAGGCTGGGAGGGGAAGCTGGGCGGGCGAGGCCAGGCTGGGAGGGGAAGCTGGGCCTGCGGGGCCTGCCTCGGGAGGGGAAGCTGGGCGGGCGGGGCCTGGCTTGGGAGGAGAAGCTGGGCGGGCGGGGCCTGGCTCAGGAAGAGAAGCTGGGCAGGCGGGGACAGGCTGGGAGGGGAAGCTGGGCGGGCGGGGCCAGGCTGGGAGGAGAAGCGGGGCGGGCGGGGCCTGGCTTGGGAGGAGAAACTGGGCGTGCGGGGCCAGGCTGGGAGGAGAAGCGGGGCGGGCGGGGCCTGGCTTGGGAGGAGAAACTGGGCGTGCGGGGCCTGGCTGGGAGGGGAAGCAGGGCGGGCGGGGCCGGGCTCGGGAGGGGAAGCTGGGCGGGCGGGGCCAAGCTGGGAGGGGAAGCTGCGCGGGCGGGGCCTGGCTCAGGAGGAGAAGCTGGGCCGGCGGGGTCAGGCTTGGAGGGGAAGCTGGGCGGGCGGGGCCAGCCTGAGAGGAGAAGCAGGGCGGGCGGGGCCTGGCTTGGGAGGAGAAACTGGGCGTGCGGGGCCAGGCTGGGAGGAGAAGCGGGGCGGGCGGGGCCTGGCTTGGGAGGAGAAACTGGGCGTGCGGGGCCTGGCTGGGAGGGGAAGCAGGGCGGGCGGGGCCGGGCTCGGGAGGGGAACCGGGCGGGCGGGGCCAAGCTGGGAGGGGAAGCTGCGCGGGCGGGGCCTGGTTCAGGAGGAGAAGCTGGGCCGGCGGGGTCAGGCTTGGAGGGGAAGCTGGGCGGGCGGGGCCAGGATCGGACGGGAAGCTGGGCGGGCGGGGCCTCGCTCGGGAGGGGAACGGGGCGGGCGGGGCCAAGCTGGGAGGGGAGGCTGGGCGTGCGAAGCCTGGCTTGGGAGGAGAAGCGGGGCGGGCGGGGTCGGGAACGGGAGGAGAAACTCGGCGGGCGGGGCCTGGCTGGGAGGGAATGCAGGGCGGGTGGGGCCGGGCTCGGGAGGGGAAGCTGGGCAGGCGGGGCCTGGCTTGGGAGAAAAACCTGGGCGGGCGGGGCCTGGCTCAGGAGGAGAAGCTGGGCAGGCCGAGCCAGGCTGGGAGGGCAAGCTGGGCCTGCGGGGCCTGCCTCGGGAGGGGAAGCTGGGCGGGCGGGGCCTGGCTTGGAGGAGAAGCTGGGCGGGCGGGGCCTGGCTCAGGAGGAGAAGCTGGGCAGGCGGGGCCAGAATGGGAGGGGAAGCTGGGCGGGCGGGGCCAGGCTGGGAGGGGAAGCTGGGCGGGCGGGGCCTTGCTTGGGAGGAGAAGCGGGGCGGGCGGGGCCGGGAACGGGAGGAGAAACTCGGTGGGCGGGGCCTGGCTAGGAGGGGAAGCTGGACGGGCAGGGACGGACTCGGGAGGGGAAGCTGGGAGGGCGGGTGCAAGCTGGGAGGGGAAGCTGGGCAGGCGGGGCCTGGCTTGGGAGAAAAAGCTGGGCGGGCGGGGCCTGGCTCAGGAGGAGAAGCTGGGCAGGCGGGGCCAGGCTGGGAGGGGAAGCTGGGCCTGCGGGGCCTGCCTCGGGAGGGGAAGCTGGGCGGGCGGGGCTTGGCTTGGGAGGAGAAGCTGGGCGGGCGGGGCCTGGCTCAGGAGGAGAAGCTGGGCAGGCGGGGCCAGAAGGGGGGGGGAAGCAGGGCGGGCGAGGCCAGGCTGGGAGGGGAAGCTGGGCGGGCGGGGCCAGGCTGGGAGGGGAAGCTGGGCGGGCGGGGCCTTGCTTGGGAGGAGAAGCGGGACGGGCGGGGCCGGGAACGGGAGGAGAAACTGGGCGTGCGGGGCCTGGGTGGGAGGGGAAGCAGGGCGGGCGGGGCCGGGCTCGGGAGGAGAAACTGGGCGGGCGGGGCCTGGCTCGGGAGGGGAAGATCGGCGGGCGGGGCCAGGCTGGGAGGAGAAGCTGGGAGGGCGGGCCGGGAACGGGAGGAGAAACTGGGCGTGCGGGGCCTGGCTGGCAGGGGAAGCTGGGTGGGCGTTGCCGGGCTCGGGAGGGGAAGCTGGGAGGGCGGGCCGGGAACGGGAGGAGAAACTGGGCGTGCGGGGCCTGGCTGGTAGGGGAAGCTGGGTGGGCGGGGCCAGGCTGGCACGGGAAGCTGGGGGGCGGGGCCAAGATGGGAGGGGAAGGTGGGCGGGCGGGGCCAGAGTGGGAGGAGAAGCTGAGCGGGCGGGGCCGGACTCGAGAGGAGAAGCTGGGCGGGCGGGGCCTGGCTGGAGAGGAGAAGATGGGCGGGCGGGGCCAAGCTGGGAGGGGAAGGTGGGCGGGCGGGGCCAACTTGGGGGGAGAAGCTGGGTGGGCGGGGCCGGGCTCGGGAGGGGAACGGGGCGGGCCGGGCCAAGCTGGGAGGGAAAGCTGGGCGTGCGAGGCCTGGCTTGGGAGGAGAAGCGGGGCGGGCGGGGTCGAGAACGAGAGGAGAAACTGGGCGGTCGGGGCCTGGCTGGGAGGGGATGCAGGGCGGGCGGGGCCTGGCTCAGGAGGAGAAGCTGGGCAGGCGGGGCCAGGCTGGGAGGGGAAGCTGGGCCTGCGGGGCCTGCCTCGGGAGGGGAAGCTGGGCGGGCGGGGCCTGGCTTGGGAGGAGAAGCTGGGCGGGCGGGGCCTGGCTCAGGAGGAGAAGCTGGGCAGGCGGGGCCAGGCTGGGAGGGGAAGCTGGGCGGGCGGGGCCAGGCTGGGAGGAGAAGCGGGGCGGGCGGGGCCTGGCTTGGGAGGAGAAACTGGGCGTGCGGGGCCTGGCTGGGAGGGGAAGCAGGGCGGGCTGGGCCGGGCTCGGGAGGGGAACGGGGCGGGCGGGGCCAAGCTGGGAGGGGAAGCTGCGCGGGCGGGGCCTGGCTCAGGAGGAGAAGCTGGGCCGGCGGGGTCAGGCTTGGAGGGGAAGCTGGGCGGGCGGGGCCAGGATGGGACGGGAAGCTGGGCGGGCGGGGCCTCGCTCGGGAGGGGAACGGGGCGGGCGGGGCCAAGCTGGGAGGGGAGGCTGGGCGTGCGAAGCCTGGCTTGGGAGGAGAAGCGGGGCGGGCGGGGTCGGGAACGGGAGGAGAAACTGGGCGGTCGGGGCCTGGCTGGGAGGGGATGCAGGGCGGGCGGGGCCGGGCTCGGGAGGAGAAACTGGGCGTGCGAAGCCTGGCTTGGGAGGAGAAGCGGGGCGGGCGGGGTCGGGAACGGGAGGAGAAACTGGGCGGTCGGGGCCTGGCTGGGAGGGGATGCAGGGCGGGTGGGGCCGGGCTCGGGAGGGGAAGCTGGGCAGGCGCGGCCTGGCTTGGGAGAAAAACCTGTGCGGGCGGGGCCTGGCTCAGGAGGAGAAGCTGGGCAGGCGGGGCCAGGCTGGGAGGGCAAGCTGGGCGAGCGGGGCCTGGCTCGGAAGGGGAAGCTGGGCGGGCGGGGCGTGGCTCAGGAGGAGAAGCTGGGCAGGCGGGGCCAGAATGGGAGGGGAAGCTGGGCGGGCAGGGCCAGGCTGGGAGGAGAATCTGGGTGGGCGTGGCCGGGCTCGGGAGGGGAAGCTGGGAGGGCGGGCCGGGAACGGGAGGAGAAACTGGGCGTGCGGGGCCTGGCTGGGAGGGGAAGCAGGGCGGGCGGGGCCGGGCTCGGGAGGAGAAACTCGGCGGGCGGGGCCTGGCTAGGAGGGGTAGCTGGACGGGCAGGGACGGACTCGGGAGGGGAAGCTGGGCGGGCGGGTGCAAGCTGGGAGGGGAAGCTGGGCAGGCGGGGCCTGGCTTGGGAGAAAAAGCTGGGCGGGCGGGGCCTGGCTCAGGAGGAGAAGCTGGGCAGGCGGGGCCAGGCTGGGAGGGGAAGCTGGTCCTGCGGGGCCTGCCTCGGGAGGGGAAGCTGGGCGGGCGGGGCCTGGCTTGGGAGGAGAAGCTGGGCGGGCGGGGCCTGGCTCAGGAGGAGAAACTGGGCAGGCGGGGCCAGAAGGGGGGGGGAAGCAGGGCGGGCGAGGCCAGGCTGGGAGGGGAAGCTGGGCGGGCGGGGCCTTGCTTGGGAGGAGAAGCGGGACGGGCGGGGCCGGGAACGGGAGGAGAAACTGGGCGTGCGGGGCCTGGGTGGGAGGGGAAGCTGGGCGGGCGGGGCCAGGATGGGACGGGAAGCTGGGCGGGCGGGGCCTGGCTCGGGAGGGGAAGCTCGGCGGGCGGGGCCAGGCTGGGAGGAGAAGCTGGGTGGGCGTTGCCGGGCTCGGGAGGGGAAGCTGGGAGGGCGGGCCGGGAACGGGAGGAGAAACTGGGCGTGCGGGGCCTGGCTGGGAGGGGAAGCTGGGCGTGCGAAGCCTGGCTTGGGAGGAGAAGCGGGGCGGGCGGGGTCGGGAACGGGAGGAGAAACTGGGCGGTCGGGGCCTGGCTGGGAGGGGATGCAGGGCGGGCGGGGCCGGGCTCGGGAGGAGAAACTGGGCGTGCGAAGCCTGGCTTGGGAGGAGAAGCGGGGCGGGCGGGGTCGGGAACGGGAGGAGAAACTGGGCGGTCGGGGCCTGGCTGGAAGGGGATGCAGGGCGGGTGGGGCCGGGCTCGGGAGGGGAAGCTGGGCAGGCGGGGCCTGGCTTGGGAGAAAAACCTGTGCGGGCGGGGCCTGGCTCAGGAGGAGAAGCTGGGCAGGCGGGGCCAGGCTGGGAGGGCAAGCTGGGCGAGCGGGGCCTGGCTCGGAAGGGGAAGCTGGGCGGGCGGGGCGTGGCTCAGGAGGAGAAGCTGGGCAGGCGGGGCCAGAATGGGAGGGGAAGCTGGGCGGGCAGGGCCAGGCTGGGAGGAGAATCTGGGTGGGCGTGGCCGGGCTCGGGAGGGGAAGCTGGGAGGGCGGGCCGGGAACGGGAGGAGAAACTGGGCGTGCGGGGCCTGGCTGGGAGGGGAAGCAGGGCGGGCGGGGCCGGGCTCGGGAGGAGAAACTCGGCGGGCGGGGCCTGGCTCGGGAGGGGAAGCGGGGCGGGCGGGGCAAACCTGGCAGGGGAAGGTGGGCGGGCGGGGCAAGGCTGGGAGAAGAAGCTGGGTGGGCGGGTCCTCGCTCGGGAGGGGAACGGGGCGGTCGGGGCCAAGCTGGGAGGGAAAGCTGGGCGTGCGAGGCCTGGCTTGGGAGGAGAAGCGGGGTGGGCGGGGTCGGGAACGAGAGGAGAAACTGGGAGGTCGGGGCCTGGCTGGGAGGGGATGCAGGGCGGGCGGGGCCTGGCTCAGGAGGAGAATCTGGGCAGGCGGGGCCAGGCTGGGAGGGGACGCTGGGCCTGCGGCGCCTGCCTCGGGAGGGGAAGCTGGGCGGGCGGGGCCTGGCTTGGGAGGAGAAGCTGGGCGGGCGGGGTCAGGCTTGGAGGGGAAGCTGGGCGGGCGGGGCCAGGCTGGGAGGGGAAGCTGGGCGGGCGGGGCCTGGCTTGGGAGGAGAAGCGGGGCGGGCGGGGCCGGGAACGGGAAGAGAAACTGGGCGGGCGGGGCCTGGCTGGGAGGGGAAGCTAGGCGGGCACGGACGGACTCGGGAGGGGAAGCTGGACGGGCAGGGACGGACTCGGGAGGGGAAGCTGGGCGGGCGGGGCCAAGCTGGGAGGGGAAGCTGGGCAGGCGGGGCCTGGCTTGGGAGGGGAAGGTGGGCGGGCGGGGACTGGCTTGGGAGAAAAAGCTGGGCGGGCGGGGCCTGGCTCAGGAGGAGAAGCTGGGCAGGGGGGCCAGGCTGGGAGGGGAAGCTGGGCCTGCGGGGCCTGCCTCGGGAGGGGAAGCTGGGCGGGCGGGGCCAGGCTGGGAGGAGAAGCTGGGCGGGCGGGGCATCGCTCGGGAGGGGAACGGGGCGGGCAGGGCCAAGTTGGGAGGGGAAGCTGGGGGGGCGGGGCCGGGCTCGGGAGGAGAAACTGGGCCGGCGGAGCCTGGCTGGGAGGGGAAGCAGGGCTTGCAGGGAGGGGAAGGTGGGCGGGCGGAGCGAGGCTGGGAGGAGAAGCAGGGTGGGCGTGGCCGGGCTCGGGAGGGGAAGCTGGGAGGGCGGACCGGGAACGGGAGGAGAAACTGGGCGTGCGGGGCCTAGCTGGGAGGAGAAGCGGGGCGGGCGGGGTCGGGAACGGGAGGAGAAACTGGGCGGTCGGGACCTGGCTTGGAGGGGAAGCTGGGCAGGCGGGGCCAGGCTGGGAGGGGAAGCTGGGCGGGCGGGGCCTGGCTTGGGAGAAAAAGCTGGGCGGGCGGGGCCTGGCTCAGGAGGAGAAGCTGGGCAGGCGGGGCCAGGCTGGGAGGGGAAGCTGGGCGGGCGGGGCCAGATTGGGAGGGAAATCTGGGTGGGCGGGGCCAGGCTGGGAAGGGAAGCTGGGGGGCGTGGCCAAGATGGGAGGGGAAGGTGAGCGGGCGGGGTCGGACTCGGGAGGGGAAGCTGGGCGGGCGGGGCCTGGCTGTGGAGGGGAAGATGGGCGGGCGGGGCCATGCTGGGAGGGGAAGCTGGGTGGGCGGGGCCGGGCTCGGGAGGGGAAGCTTGGCGGGCGGGGCCAGGCTGGGAGGGGAAGCTGGGCGAGCGGGGCCAGGCTCGGAAGAGGAAGCTGGGCGGGCGGGGCCAGGCTGGGAGGACAAGCTGGGTGGGCGGGGCCGAGCTCGGGAGGGGAAGCAGGACGGGCGGGGCCGGGCTCGGGAGAAGAAACTGGGCGGGCGGTTCCAGGCTGGTAGGAGAAGCTGGGTGGGAAAGGCCGGGCTCGAGAGGAGAAGCTGGGCGAGCGGGGCCTGGTTTGGGAGAAAAAGCTGAGCGGGCGGGGCCTGGCTCAGGAGGAGAAGCTGGGCAGGCGGGGCCAGGCTTTGAGGGGAAGCTGGGCGGGAGGGGCCAGGCTGGTAGGGGAAGCTGGGCGGGCGGGGCCTGGCTTGGGAGGAGAAGCCGGGCAGGCGGGGCCTGGCTCAGGAGGAGAAGCTGGGCTGGCGGGGTCAGGCTTGGAGGGGAAGCTGGGCGGGAGGGCCCAGCCTGGTAGGGGAAGCTGGGCGGGCGGGGCCTGGCTTGGGAGGAGAAGCTGGGCGGGCAGGGACGGACTCGGGATGGGAAGCTGGGCGGGCGGGGCATGGCTTGGGAGGAGAAGCCGGGCAGGCGGGGCCTGGCTCAGGAGGAGAAGCTGGGCTGGCGGGGTCAGGCTTGGAGGGGAAGCTGGGCGGGAGGGGCCAGGCTGGTAGGGGTAGCTGGGCGGGCAGGGACGGACTCGGGAGGGGAAGCTGGGAGGGCGGGGCCAAGCTGGGAGGGGAAGCTGGGCAGGCGGGGCCAGGCTGGGAGGGGAAGCTGGGCCTGCGGGGCCTGCCTCGGGAGGGGAAGCTGGGCGGGCGGGGCCTGGCTTGGGAGGAGAAGCTGGGCGGGCGGGGCCTGGCTCAGGAGGAGAAGCTGGGCAGGCGGGGCCAGGCTGGGAGGGGAAGCTGGGAGGGCGGGGCCAGGCTGGGAGGGGAATCTGGGCGGGCGGGGGCTGGCTGGGAGGACAAGCTGGGTGGGCGGGGCCGAGCTCGGGAGGGGAAGCAGGACGGGCGGGGCCGGGCTCGGGAGAAGAAACTGGGCGGGCGGTTCCAGGCTGGTAGGAGAAGCTGGGTGGGAAAGGCCGGGCTCGAGAGGAGAAGCTGGGCGAGCGGGGCCTGGTTTGGGAGAAAAAGCTGAGCGGGCGGGGCCTGGCTCAGGAGGAGAAGCTGGGCAGGCGGGGCCAGGCTTTGAGGGGAAGCTGGGCGGGAGGGGCCAGGCTGGTAGGGGAAGCTGGGCGGGCGGGGCCTGGCTTGGGAGGAGAAGCCGGGCAGGCGGGGCCTGGCTCAGGAGGAGAAGCTGGGCTGGCGGGGTCAGGCTTGGAGGGGAAGCTGGGCGGGAGGGCCCAGCCTGGTAGGGGAAGCTGGGCGGGCGGGGCCTGGCTTGGGAGGAGAAGCTGGGCGGGCAGGGACGGACTCGGGATGGGAAGCTGGGCGGGCGGGGCATGGCTTGGGAGGAGAAGCCGGGCAGGCGGGGCCTGGCTCAGGAGGAGAAGCTGGGCTGGCGGGGTCAGGCTTGGAGGGGAAGCTGGGCGGGAGGGGCCAGGCTGGTAGGGGTAGCTGGGCGGGCAGGGACGGACTCGGGAGGGGAAGCTGGGAGGGCGGGGCCAAGCTGGGAGGGGAAGCTGGGCAGGCGGGGCCAGGCTGGGAGGGGAAGCTGGGCCTGCGGGGCCTGCCTCGGGAGGGGAAGCTGGGCGGGCGGGGCCTGGCTTGGGAGGAGAAGCTGGGCGGGCGGGGCCTGGCTCAGGAGGAGAAGCTGGGCAGGCGGGGCCAGGCTGGGAGGGGAAGCTGGGAGGGCGGGGCCAGGCTGGGAGGGGAATCTGGGCGGGCGGGGGCTGGCTGGGAGGAGAAGCTGGCTGGGCGGGGCCGAGCTCGGGAGGGGAAGCAGGACCGGCGGGGCCGGGCTCGGGAGGAGAAACTGGGCGGGCGGGGCCGGGTTCGGGAGGAGAAACTTTGCGGGCGGGGCCTGGCTGGGAGGGGCAGCAGGGCGTGCGGGGCCGGGCTCGGGAGGAGAAACTGGGCGGGCGGGGCCGGGCTCGGGAGGAGATGCTGGGCGGGCGGGGCCAAGCTGGGAGGGGAAGCCGGGCGTGCGAGGCCTGGCTTGGGAGGAGAAGCGGGGCGGGCGGGGCCGGGCTCGGGAGGAGAAACTGGGCCGGCGGAGCCTGGCTGGGAAGGGAAGCTGGGCGGGCGGGGCCAGACTCGGAGGAGAAGCTGGGCGGGCGGGGCCTGGCTGGAGAGGGGAAGCTGGGCGGTCGGGGCCAAGCTGGGAGGGGAAGGTGGGCGGGCGGGGCCTGGCTGGAGAGGGGAAGCTGGGCGGGCGGGGCCCGGCTGGGAGGGGAAGCTGGGCGGGCGGGGCCTGGCTCGGGAGGGGAAGATGGGCGGGCGGGGCCTGGCTGGAGAGGGGAAGCTGGGCGGTCGGGGCAAAGCTGGGAGGGGAAGGTGGGCGGGCGGGGCCGGGCTCGGGAGTGGAAGCTGGGCGGGCGGGGCCAGGCTGGGAGGGGAAGCTGGGCGAGCGGGGCCTGGCTCGGAAGGGGAAGCTATGCGGGCGGTGCCAGGCTGGGAGGAGAAGCTAGGTGGGCGGGGCCGAGCTCGGGAGGGGAAGCAGGACGGGCGGGGCCGGGCTCGGGAGGAGAAACTGGGCGGGCGGAGCCGGGTTCGGGAGGAGAAATTTTGCGGGAGGGGCCTGGCTGGGAGGGGAAGCAGGGCGTGCGGGGCATGGCTCGGGAGGAGAAACTGGGCGGGCGGGGCCAAGCTCGGGAGGGGAAGCGGGGCGGGCGGGGCAATCCTGGGAGGGGAAGGTGGGCGGGCGGGGCAAGGCTGGGAGGAGAAGCTGGGCGGGCGGGGCCTGGCTCAGGAGGAGAAGTTGGGCAGGCGGGGCCAGGCTGGGAGGGGAAGCTGGGAGGGCGGGGCCAGGCTGGGAGGGGAATCTGGGCGGGCGGGGGCTGGCTGGGAGGAGAAGCTGGGTGGGCGGGGCCGAGCTCGGGAGGGGAAGCAGGACCGGCGGGTCCGGGCTCGGGAGGAGAAACTGGGCGGGCGGGGCCGGGTTCGGGAGGAGAAACTTTGCGGGCGGGGCCTGGCTGGGAGGGGCAGGAGGGCGTGCGGGGCCGGGCTCGGGAGGAGAAACTGGGCGGGCGGGGCCGGGCTCGGGAGGAGATGCTGGGCGGGCGGGGCCAAGCTGGGAGGGGAAGCCGGGCGTGCGAGGCCTGGCTTGGGAGGAGAAGCGGGGCGGGCGGGGCCGGGCTCGGGAGGAGAAGCTGGGCGGGCGGGGCCTGGCTGGAGAGGGGAAGCTGGAGGGTCGGGGCCAAGCTGGGAGGGGAAGGTGGGCGTGCGGGGCCTGGCTGGGAGGGGAAGCTGGGCGGGCCGGGCCTGGCTCGGGAGGGGAAGATGGGCGGGCGGGGCCTGGCTGGAGAAGGGAAGCTGGGCGGTCGGGGCAAAGCTGGGAGGGCAAGGTGGGCGGGCGGGGCCAACTTGGGGGGAGAAGCTGGGTGGGCGGGGCCGGGCTCGGGAGTGGAAGCTGGGCGGGCGGGGCCAGGCTGGGAGGGGAAGCTGGGCGAGCGGGGCCTGGCCCGGAAGGGGAAGCTATGCGGGCGGGGCCAGGCTGGGAGGAGAAGCTAGGTGGTCGGGGCCGAGCTCGGGAGGGGAAGCAGGACGGGCGGGGCCGGGCTCGGGAGGAGAAACTGGGCGGGCGGAGCCGGGTTCGGGAGGAGAAACTTTGCGGGAGGGGCCTGGCTGGGAGGGGAAGCGGGGCGGTCGGGGCCGGGCTCGGGAGGAGAAACTGGGCCGGCGGAGCCTGGCTGGGAAGGGAAGCTGGGCGGGCGGGGTCAGGCTGGGAGGGGAAGCTTGTGCGGGCGGAGCCTGGCTTGGGAGGAGAAGCTGGGCGGGCAGGGACGGACTCGAGAGGAGAAGCTGGGCGGGCGGGGCCAAGCTGGGAGGGGAAGCTGGGCAGGCGGGGCCAGGAAAAGAGGGGAAGCTGGGCGGGCGGGGCCTGGCTGGGAGGGGAAGCTAGGCGGGCACGGACGGACTCGGGAGAGGAAGCTGGACGGGCAGGGACGGACTCGGGAGTGGAAGCTGGGCGGGCGGGGCCAGGCTGGGAGGGGAAGCTGGGCGGGCGGGGCCAGGCTGGGAGGGGAAGCTGGGCCTGCGGGGCCTGCCTCGGGAGGGGAAGCTGGGCGGGCGGGGCCTGGCTTGGGAGGAGAAGCTGGGCGGGCGGGGCCTGGCTCAGGAAGAGAAGCTGGGCAGGCGGGGCCAGGCTGGGAGGGGAAGCTGGGAGGGCGGGGCCAGGCTGGGAGGGGAATCTGGGCAGGCGCGGGCTGGCTGGGAGGAGAAACTGGGCGGGCGGGGCCGGGTTCGGGAGGAGAAACTTTGCGGGCGGGGCCTGGGTGGGAGGGGAAGCAGGGCGTGCGGGGCCGGGCTCGGGAGGAGAAACTGGGCGGGCGGGGCCTGGCTCGCGAGGGGAAGCGGGGGAGGCGGGGCAATCCTGGGAGGAGAAGCTGGGCGGGTGGGGCCAAGCTGGGAGGGAAAGCTGGGCGTGCGAGGCCTGGCTTGGGAGGAGAAGCGGGGCGGGCGGGGCCGGGCTCGGGAGGAGAAACTGGGCCGGCGGAGCCTGGCTGGGAAGGGAAGCTGGGCGGGCGGGGCCAGACTGGGAGGAGAAGCTGAGCGGGCGGGGCCGGACTCGGGAGGAGAAGCTGGGCGGGCGGGGCCTGGCTGGAGAGGGGAAGCTGGGCGGTCGGGGCCAAGCTGGGAGGGGAAGGTGGGCGTGCGGGGCCTGGCTGGGAGGGGAAGCTGGGCGGGCGGGGCCTGGCTCGGGAGGGGAAGATGGGCGGGCGGGGCCTGGCTCGGGAGGGGAAGATGGGCGGGCGGGGCCTGGCTGGAGAGGGGAAGCTGGGCGGTCGGGGCAAAGCTGGGAGGGGAAGGTGGGCGGGCGGGGCCAACTTGGGGGGAGAAGCTGGGTGGGCGGGGCCGGGCTCGGGAGTGGAAGCTGGGCGGGCGGGGCCAGGCTGGGAGGGGAAGCTGGGCGAGCGGGGCCTGGCTCGGAAGGGGAAGCTATGCGGGCGGGGCCAGGCTGGGAGGAGAAGCTAGGTGGGCGGGGCCGAGCTCGGGAGGGGAAGCAGGACGGGCGGGGCCGGGCTCGGGAGGAGAAACTGGGCGGGCGGAGCCGGGTTCGGGAGGAGAAACTTTGCGGGAGGGGCCTGGCTGGGAGGGGAAGCAGGGCGTGCGGGGCATGGCTCGGGAGGGGAAGCTGGGCAGGCGGGGCCTGGCTTGGGAGGGGAAGGTGGGCGGGCGGGGACTGGCTTGGGAGAAAAAGCTGGGCGGGCGGGGCCTGGCTCAGGAGGAGAAGCTGGGCAGGGGGGCCAGGCTGGGAGGGGAAGCTGGGCCTGCGGGGCCTGCCTCGGGAGGGGAAGCTGGGCGGGCGGACCGGGAACGGGAACGGGAGGAGAAACTGGGCGTGCGGGGCCTAGCTGGGAGGGGAAGCAGGGCGGGCGGGGCCGGTCTCCGGAGGAGAAACTGGGCGGGCGGGGCCTGGCTCGGGAGGGGTAGCGGGGCGGGCGGGGCAAACCTGGGAGGGGAAGGTGGGCGGGCGGGGCAAGGCTGGGAGGAGAAGCCCGGCGGGCGGGGCCTCGCTCGGGAGGGGAACGGGGCAGGCGGGGCCAAGCTGGGAGGGGAAGCTGGGCGTGCGAGGCCTGGCTTGGGAGGAGA
Organism: Pelodiscus sinensis; assembly: GCF_049634645.1. Classification (NCBI taxonomy): domain Eukaryota; kingdom Metazoa; phylum Chordata; order Testudines; family Trionychidae; genus Pelodiscus; species Pelodiscus sinensis. Next base: position 493,498 of record NW_027465886.1, read on the forward strand.
AGCGGGGCGGGCGGGGTCGGGAACGGGAGGAGAAACTGGGCGGTCGGGACCTGGCTTGGAGGGGAAGCTGGGCAGGCGGGGCCAGGCTGGGAGGGGAAGCTGGGCGGGCGGGGCCTAGCTTGGGAGAAAAAGCTGGGCGGGCGGGGTCTGGCTCAGGAGGAGAAGCTGGGCAGGCGGGGCCAGGCTGGGAGGGGAAGCTGGGCGGGCGGGGCCAGATTGGGAGGGAAATCTGGGCGGGCGGGGGATGGCTGGGAGGGGAAGCTGGGTGGGCGGGGCCAGGCTGGGAAGTGAAGCTGGGGGGCGTGGCCAAGATGGGAGGGGAAGGTGAGCGGGCGGGGTCGGACTCGGGAGGGGAAGCTGGGCGGGCGGGGCCTGGCTGTGGAGGGGAAGATGGGCGGGCGGGGCCAAGCTGGGAGGGGAAGGTGGGCGGGCGGGGCCAACTTGGGGGGAGAAGCTGGGTGGGCGGGGCCGGGCTCGGGAGGGGAAGCTTGGCGGGCGGGGCCAGGCTGGGAGGGGAAGCTGGGCGAGCGGGGCCAGGCTCGGAAGAGGAAGCTGGGCGGGCGGGGCCAGGCTGGGAGGACAAGCTGGGTGGGCGGGGCCGAGCTCGGGAGGGGAAGCAGGACGGGCGGGGCCGGGCTCGGGAGAAGAAACTGGGCGGGCGGTTCCAGGCTGGTAGGAGAAGCTGGGTGGGAAAGGCCGGGCTCGAGAGGAGAAGCTGGGCGAGCGGGGCCTGGTTTGGGAGAAAAAGCTGAGCGGGCGGGGCCTGGCTCAGGAGGAGAAGCTGGGCAGGCGGGGCCAGGCTTTGAGGGGAAGCTGGGCGGGAGGGGCCAGGCTGGTAGGGGAAGCTGGGCGGGCGTGGCCTGGCTTGGGAGGAGAAGCCGGGCAGGCGGGGCCTGGCTCAGGAGGAGAAGCTGGGCTGGCGGGGTCAGGCTTGGAGGGGAAGATGGGCGGGAGGGCCCAGGCTGGTAGGGGAAGCTGGGCGGGCGGGGCCTGGCTTGGGAGGAGAAGCTGGGCGGGCAGGGACGGACTCGGGATGGGAAGCTGGGCGGGCGGGGCATGGCTTGGGAGGAGAAGCCGGGCAGGCGGGGCCTGGCTCAGGAGGAGAAGCTGGGCTGGCGGGGTCAGGCTTGGAGGGGAAGCTGGGCGGGAGGGGCCAGGCTGGTAGGGGAAGCTGGGCGGGCGGGGCCTGGCTTGGGAGGAGAAGCTGGGCGGGCAGGGACGGACTCGGGATGGGAAGCTGGGCGGGCGGGGCATGGCTTGGGAGGAGAAGCCGGGCAGGCGGGGCCTGGCTCAGGAGGAGAAGCTGGGCTGGCGGGGTCAGGCTTGGAGGGGAAGCTGGGCGGGAGGGGCCAGGCTGGTAGGGGTAGCTGGGCGGGCGGGGCCTGGCTTGGGAGGAGAAGCTGGGCGGGCAGGGACGGACTCGGGAGGGGAAGCTGGGAGGGCGGGGCCAAGCTGGGAGGGGAAGCTGGGCAGGCGGGGCCAGGCTGGGAGGGGAAGCTGGGCCTGCGGGGCCTGCCTCGGGAGGGGAAGCTGGGCGGGCGGGGCCTGGCTTGGGAGGAGAAGCTGGGCGGGCGGGGCCTGGCTCAGGAGGAGAAGCTGGGCAGGCGGGGCCAGGCTGGGAGGGGAATCTGGGCGGGCGGGGGCTGGCTGGGAGGAGAAGCTGGCTGGGCGGGGCCGAGCTCGGGAGGGGAAGCAGGACCGGCGGGGCCGGGCTCGGGAGGAGAAACTGGGCGGGCGGGGCCGGGTTCGGGAGGAGAAACTTTGCGGGCGGGGCCTGGCTGGGAGGGGCAGCAGGGCGTGCGGGGCCGGGCTCGGGAGGAGAAACTGGGCGGGTGGGGCCGGGCTCGGGAGGAGATGCTGGGCGGGCGGGGCCAAGCTGGTAGGGGAAGCCGGGCGTGCGAGGCCTGGCTTGGGAGGAGAAGCGGGGCGGGCGGGGCCGGGCTCGGGAGGAGAAACTGGGCCGGCGGAGCCTGGCTGGGAAGGGAAGCTGGGCGGGCGGGGCCAGACTCGGAGGAGAAGCTGGGCGGGCGGGGCCTGGCTGGAGAGGGGAAGCTGGGCGGTCGGGGCCAAGCTGGGAGGGGAAGGTGGGCGGGCGGGGCCTGGCTGGAGAGGGGAAGCTGGGCGGGCGGGGCCCGGCTGGGAGGGGAAGCTGGGCGGGCGGGGCCTGGCTCGGGAGGGGAAGATGGGCGGGCGGGGCCTGGCTGGAGAGGGGAAGCTGGGAGGTCGGGGCAAAGCTGGGAGGGGAAGGTGGGCGGGCGGGGCCGGGCTCGGGAGTGGAAGCTGGGCGGGCGGGGCCAGGCTGGGAGGGGAAGCTGGGCGAGCGGGGCCTGGCTCGGAAGAGGAAGCTATGCGGGCGGGGCCAGGCTGGGAGGAGAAGCTAGGTGGGCGGGGCCGAGCTCGGGAGGGGAAGCAGGACGGGCGGGGCCGGGCTCGGGAGGAGAAACTGGGCGGGCGGAGCCGGGTTCGGGAGGAGAAACTTTGCGGGAGGGGCCTGGCTGGGAGGGGAAGCAGGGCGTGCGGGGCATGGCTCGGGAGGAGAAACTGGGCGGGCGGGGCCAAGCTCGGGAGGGGAAGCGGAGCGGGCGGGGCAATCCTGGGAGGGGAAGGTGGGCGGGCGGGGGAAGGCTGGGAGGAGAAGCTGGGCGGGCGGGGCCTGCCTCAGGAGGAGAAGTTGGGCAGGCGGGGCCAGGCTGGGAGGGGAAGCTGGGAGGGCGGGGCCAGGCTGGGAGGGGAATCTGGGCGGGCGGGGGCTGGCTGGGAGGAGAAGCTGGGTGGGCGGGGCCGAGCTCGGGAGGGGAAGCAGGACCGGCGGGGCCGGGCTCGGGAGGAGAAACTGGGCGGGCGGGGCCGGGTTCGGGAGGAGAAACTTTGCGGGCGGGGCCTGGCTGGGAGGGGCAGCAGGGCGTGCGGGGCATGGCTCGGGAGGAGAAACTGGGCGGGCGGGGCCTGGCTTGGGAGGAGAAGCGGGGCGGGCGGGGTCGGGAACGGGAGGAGAAACTGGGCGGTCGGGGCCGGGTTCGGGAGGAGAAACTTTGCGGGAGGGGCCTGGCTGGGAGGGGAAGCAGGGCGTGCGGGGCATGGCTCGGGAGGAGAAACTGGGCGGGCGGGGCCAAGCTCGGGAGGGGAAGCGGGGCGGGCGGGGCAATCCTGGGAGGGGAAGGTGGGCGGGCGGGGCAATCCTGGGAGGGGAAGGTGGGCGGGCGGGGCAAGGCTGGGAGGAGAAGCTGGGCGGGCGGGGCCTGCCTCAGGAGGAGAAGTTGGGCAGGCGGGGCCAGGCTGGGAGGGGAAGCTGGGAGGGCGGGGCCAGGCTGGGAGGGGAATCTGGGCGGGCGGGGGCTGGCTGGGAGGAGAAACTGAGCGGGCGGGGCCGGACTCGGGAGGAGAAGCTGGGCGGGCGGGGCCGGGCTCGGGAGGAGATGCTGGGCGGGCGGGGCCAAGCTGGGAGGGGAAGCCGGGCGTGCGAGGCCTGGCTTGGGAGGAGAAGCGGGGCGGGCGGGGCCGGGCTCGGGAGGAGAAACTGGGCCGGCGGAGCCTGGCTGGGAAGGGAACCTGGGCGGGCGGGGCCAGACTGGGAGGAGAAGCTGAGCGGGCGGGGCCGGACTCGGGAGGAGAAGCTGGGCGTGCGGGGCCTGGCTGGGAGGGGAAGCTGGGCGGGCGGGGCCTGGCTGGAGAAGGGAAGCTGGGCGGTCGGGGCAAAGCTGGGAGGGCAAGGTGGGCGGGCGGGGCCAACTTGGGGGGAGAAGCTGGGTGGGCGGGGCCGGGCTCGGGAGTGGAAGCTGGGCGGGCGGGGCCAGGCTGGGAGGGGAAGCTGGGCGAGCGGGGCCTGGCCCGGAAGGGGAAGCTATGCGGGCGGGGCCAGGCTGGGAGGAGAAGCTAGGTGGGCGGGGCCGAGCTCGGGAGGGGAAGCAGGACGGGCGGGGCCGGGCTCGGGAGGAGAAACTGGGCGGGCGGAGCCGGGTTCGGGAGGAGAAACTTTGCGGGAGGGGCCTGGCAGGGAGGAGAAGCGGGGCGGTCGGGGCCGGGCTCGGGAGGAGAAACTGGGCCGGCGGAGCCTGGCTGGGAAGGGAAGCTGGGCGGGCGGGGTCAGGCTGGGAGGGGAAGCTTGTGCGGGCGGAGCCTGGCTTGGGAGGAGAAGCTGGGCGGGCAGGGACGGACTCGAGAGGAGAAGCTGGGCGGGCGGGGCCAAGCTGGGAGGGGAAGCTGGGCAGGCGGGGCCAGGAAAAGAGGGGAAGCTGGGCGGGCGGGGCCTGGCTGGGAGGGGAAGCTAGGCGGGCACGGACGGACTCGGGAGGGGAAGCTGGACGGGCAGGGACGGACTCAGGAGTGGAAGCTGGGCGGGCGGGGCCAGGCTGGGAGGGGAAGCTGGGCGGGCGGGGCCAGGCTGGGAGGGGAAGCTGGGCCTGCGGGGCCTGCCTCGGGAGGGGAAGCTGGGCGGGCGGGGCCTGGCTTGGGAGGAGAAGCTGGGCGGGCGGGGCCTGGCTCAGGAAGAGAAGCTGGGCAGGCGGGGACAGGCTGGGAGGGGAAGCTGGGCGGGCGGGGCCAGGCTGGGAGGAGAAGCGGGGCGGGCGGGGCCTGGCTTGGGAGGAGAAACTGGGCGTGCGGGGCCAGGCTGGGAGGAGAAGCGGGGCGGGCGGGGCCTGGCTTGGGAGAAGAAACTGGGCGTGCGGGGCCTGGCTGGGAGGGGAAGCAGGGCGGGCGGGGCCGGGCTCGGGAGGGGAACGGGGCGGGCGGGGCCAAGCTGGGAGGGGAAGCTGCGCGGGCGGGGCCTGGCTCAGGAGGAGAAGCTGGGCCGGCGGGGTCAGGCTTGGAGGGGAAGCTGGGCGGGCGGGGCCAGCCTGAGAGGAGAAGCAGGGCGGGCGGGGCCTGGCTTGGGAGGAGAAACTGGGAGTGCGGGGCCAGGCTGGGAGGAGAAGCGGGGCGGGCGGGGCCTGGCTTGGGAGGAGAAACTGGGCGTGCGGGGCCTGGCTGGGAGGGGAAGCAGGGCGGGCGGGCCGGGCTCGGGAGGGGAACCGGGCGGGCGGGGCCAAGCTGGGAGGGGAAGCTGCGCGGGCGGGGCCTGGTTCAGGAGGAGAAGCTGGGCCGGCGGGGTCAGGCTTGGAGGGGAAGCTGGGCGGGCGGGGCCAGGATCGGACGGGAAGCTGGGCGGGCGGGGCCTCGCTCGGGAGGGGAACGGGGCGGGCGGGGCCAAGCTGGGAGGGGAGGCTGGGCGTGCGAAGCCTGGCTTGGGAGGAGAAGCGGGGCGGGCGGGGTCGGGAACGGGAGGAGAAACTCGGCGGGCGGGGCCTGGCTGGGAGGGGATGCAGGGCGGGTGGGGCCGGGCTCGGGAGGGGAAGCTGGGCAGGCGGGGCCTGGCTTGGGAGAAAAACCTGGGCGGGCGGGGCCTGGCTCAGGAGGAGAAGCTGGGCAGGCGGGGCCAGGCTGGGAGGGCAAGCTGGGCCTGCGGGGCCTGCCTCGGGAGGGGAAGCTGGGCGGGCGGGGCCTGGCTTGGAGGAGAAGCTGGGCGGGCGGGGCCTGGCTCAGGAGGAGAAGCTGGGCAGGCGGGGCCAGAATGGGAGGGGAAGCTGGGCGGGCGGGGCCAGGCTGGGAGGGGAAGCTGGGCGGGCGGGGCCTTGCTTGGGAGGAGAAGCGGGGCGGGCGGGGCCGGGAACGGGAGGAGAAACTCGGTGGGCGGGGCCTGGCTAGGAGGGGAAGCTGGACGGGCAGGGACGGACTCGGGAGGGGAAGCTGGGCGGGCGGGTGCAAGCTGGGAGGGGAAGCTGGGCAGGCGGGGCCTGGCTTGGGAGAAAAAGCTGGGCGGGCGGGGCCTGGCTCAGGAGGAGAAGCTGGGCAGGCGGGGCCAGGCTGGGAGGGGAAGCTGGGCCTGCGGGGCCTGCCTCGGGAGGGGAAGCTGGGCGGGCGGGGCTTGGCTTGGGAGGAGAAGCTGGGCGGGCGGGGCCTGGCTCAGGAGGAGAAGCTGGGCAGGCGGGGCCAGAAGGGGGGGGGAAGCAGGGCGGGCGAGGCCAGGCTGGGAGGGGAAGCTGGGCGGGCGGGGCCAGGCTGGGAGGGGAAGCTGGGCGGGCGGGGCCTTGCTTGGGAGGAGAAGCGGGACGGGCGGGGCCGGGAACGGGAGGAGAAACTGGGCGTGCGGGGCCTGGGTGGGAGGGGAAGCAGGGCGGGCGGGGCCGGGCTCGGGAGGAGAAACTGGGCGGGCGGGGCCTGGCTCGGGAGGGGAAGATCGGCGGGCGGGGCCAGGCTGGGAGGAGAAGCTGGGAGGGCGGGCCGGGAACGGGAGGAGAAACTGGGCGTGCGGGGCCTGGCTGGGAGGGGAAGCTGGGTGGGCGTTGCCGGGCTCGGGAGGGGAAGCTGGGAGGGCGGGCCGGGAACGGGAGGAGAAACTGGGCCGGCGGAGCCTGGCTGGGAAGGGAAGCTGGGCGGGCGGGGCCAGACTCGGAGGAGAAGCTGGGCGGGCGGGGCCTGGCTGGAGAGGGGAAGCTGGGCGGTCGGGGCCAAGCTGGGAGGGGAAGGTGGGCGGGCGGGGCCTGGCTGGAGAGGGGAAGCTGGGCGGGCGGGGCCCGGCTGGGAGGGGAAGCTGGGCGGGCGGGGCCTGGCTCGGGAGGGGAAGATGGGCGGGCGGGGCCTGGCTGGAGAGGGGAAGCTGGGCGGTCGGGGCAAAGCTGGGAGGGGAAGGTGGGCGGGCGGGGCCGGGCTCGGGAGTGGAAGCTGGGCGGGCGGGGCCAGGCTGGGAGGGGAAGCTGGGCGAGCGGGGCCTGGCTCGGAAGGGGAAGCTATGCGGGCGGGGCCAGGCTGGGAGGAGAAGCTAGGTGGGCGGGGCCGAGCTCGGGAGGGGAAGCAGGACGGGCGGGGCCGGGCTCGGGAGGAGAAACTGGGCGGGCGGAGCCGGGTTCGGGAGGAGAAACTTTGCGGGAGGGGCCTGGCTGGGAGGGGAAGCAGGGCGTGCGGGGCATGGCTCGGGAGGAGAAACTGGGCGGGCGGGGCCAAGCTCGGGAGGGGAAGCGGGACGGGCGGGGCAATCCTGGGAGGGGAAGGTGGGCGGGCGGGGCAAGGCTGGGAGGAGAAGCTGGGCGGGCGGGGCCTGCCTCAGGAGGAGAAGTTGGGCAGGCGGGGCCAGGCTGGGAGGGGAAGCTGGGAGGGCGGGGCCAGGCTGGGAGGGGAATCTGGGCGGGCGGGGGCTGGCTGGGAGGAGAAGCTGGGTGGGCGGGGCCGAGCTCGGGAGGGGAAGCAGGACCGGCGGGGCCGGGCTCGGGAGGAGAAACTGGGCGGGCGGGGCCGGGTTCGGGAGGAGAAACTTTGCGGGCGGGGCCTGGCTGGGAGGGGCAGCAGGGCGTGCGGGGCATGGCTCGGGAGGAGAAACTGGGCGGGCGGGGCCTGGCTTGGGAGGAGAAGCGGGGCGGGCGGGGTCGGGAACGGGAGGAGAAACTGGGCGGTCGGGGCCGGGTTCGGGAGGAGAAACTTTGCGGGAGGGGCCTGGCTGGGAGGGGAAGCAGGGCGTGCGGGGCATGGCTCGGGAGGAGAAACTGGGCGGGCGGGGCCAAGCTCGGGAGGGGAAGCGGGGCGGGCGGGGCAATCCTGGGAGGGGAAGGTGGGCGGGCGGAGCAATCCTGGGAGGGGAAGGTGGGTGGGCGGGCGGGGCAAGGCTGGGAGGAGAAGCTGGGCGGGCGGGGCCTGCCTCAGGAGGAGAAGTTGGGCAGGCGGGGCCAGGCTGGGAGGGGAAGCTGGGAGGGCGGGGCCAGGCTGGGAGGGGAATCTGGGCGGGCGGGGGCTGGCTGGGAGGAGAAACTGAGCGGGCGGGGCCGGACTCGGGAGGAGAAGCTGGGCGGGCGGGGCCGGGCTCGGGAGGAGATGCTGGGCGGGCGGGGCCAAGCTGGGAGGGGAAGCCGGGCGTGCGAGTCCTGGCTTGGGAGGAGAAGCGGGGCGGGCGGGGCCGGGCTCGGGAGGAGAAACTGGGCCGGCGGAGCCTGGCTGGGAAGGGAACCTGGGCGGGCGGGGCCAGACTGGGAGGAGAAGCTGAGCGGGCGGGGCCGGACTCGGGAGGAGAAGCTGGGCGGGCGGGGCCTGGCTGGAGAGGGGAAGCTGGGCGGTCGGGGCCAAGCTGGGAGGGGAAGGTGGGCGTGCGGGGCCTGGCTGGGAGGGGAAGCTGGGCGGGCGGGGCCTGGCTGGAGAAGGGAAGCTGGGCGGTCGGGGCAAAGCTGGGAGGGCAAGGTGGGCGGGCGGGGCCAACTTGGGGGGAGAAGCTGGGTGGGCGGGGCCGGGCTCGGGAGTGGAAGCTGGGCGGGCGGGGCCAGGCTGGGAGGGGAAGCTGGGCGAGCGGGGCCTGGCCCGGAAGGGGAAGCTATGCGGGCGGGGCCAGGCTGGGAGGAGAAGCTAGGTGGGCGGGGCCGAGCTCGGGAGGGGAAGCAGGACGGGCGGGGCCGGGCTCGGGAGGAGAAACTGGGCCGGCGGAGCCTGGCTGGGAAGGGAAGCTGGGCGGGCGGGGTCAGGCTGGGAGGGGAAGCTTGTGCGGGCGGAGCCTGGCTTGGGAGGAGAAGCTGGGCGGGCAGGGACGGACTCGAGAGGAGAAGCTGGGCGGGCGGGGCCAAGCTGGGAGGGGAAGCTCGGCAGGCGGGGCCAGGAAAAGAGGGGAAGCTGGGCGGGCGGGGCCTGGCTGGGAGGGGAAGCTAGGCGGGCACGGACGGACTCGGGAGGGGAAGCTGGACGGGCAGGGACGGACTCGGGAGTGGAAGCTGGGCGGGCGGGGCCAGGCTGGGAGGGGAAGCTGGGCGGGCGAGGCCAGGCTGGGAGGGGAAGCTGGGCCTGCGGGGCCTGCCTCGGGAGGGGAAGCTGGGCGGGCGGGGCCTGGCTTGGGAGGAGAAGCTGGGCGGGCGGGGCCTGGCTCAGGAAGAGAAGCTGGGCAGGCGGGGACAGGCTGGGAGGGGAAGCTGGGCGGGCGGGGCCAGGCTGGGAGGAGAAGCGGGGCGGGCGGGGCCTGGCTTGGGAGGAGAAACTGGGCGTGCGGGGCCAGGCTGGGAGGAGAAGCGGGGCGGGCGGGGCCTGGCTTGGGAGGAGAAACTGGGCGTGCGGGGCCTGGCTGGGAGGGGAAGCAGGGCGGGCGGGGCCGGGCTCGGGAGGGGAAGCTGGGCGGGCGGGGCCAAGCTGGGAGGGGAAGCTGCGCGGGCGGGGCCTGGCTCAGGAGGAGAAGCTGGGCCGGCGGGGTCAGGCTTGGAGGGGAAGCTGGGCGGGCGGGGCCAGCCTGAGAGGAGAAGCAGGGCGGGCGGGGCCTGGCTTGGGAGGAGAAACTGGGCGTGCGGGGCCAGGCTGGGAGGAGAAGCGGGGCGGGCGGGGCCTGGCTTGGGAGGAGAAACTGGGCGTGCGGGGCCTGGCTGGGAGGGGAAGCAGGGCGGGCGGGGCCGGGCTCGGGAGGGGAACCGGGCGGGCGGGGCCAAGCTGGGAGGGGAAGCTGCGCGGGCGGGGCCTGGTTCAGGAGGAGAAGCTGGGCCGGCGGGGTCAGGCTTGGAGGGGAAGCTGGGCGGGCGGGGCCAGGATCGGACGGGAAGCTGGGCGGGCGGGGCCTCGCTCGGGAGGGGAACGGGGCGGGCGGGGCCAAGCTGGGAGGGGAGGCTGGGCGTGCGAAGCCTGGCTTGGGAGGAGAAGCGGGGCGGGCGGGGTCGGGAACGGGAGGAGAAACTCGGCGGGCGGGGCCTGGCTGGGAGGGAATGCAGGGCGGGTGGGGCCGGGCTCGGGAGGGGAAGCTGGGCAGGCGGGGCCTGGCTTGGGAGAAAAACCTGGGCGGGCGGGGCCTGGCTCAGGAGGAGAAGCTGGGCAGGCCGAGCCAGGCTGGGAGGGCAAGCTGGGCCTGCGGGGCCTGCCTCGGGAGGGGAAGCTGGGCGGGCGGGGCCTGGCTTGGAGGAGAAGCTGGGCGGGCGGGGCCTGGCTCAGGAGGAGAAGCTGGGCAGGCGGGGCCAGAATGGGAGGGGAAGCTGGGCGGGCGGGGCCAGGCTGGGAGGGGAAGCTGGGCGGGCGGGGCCTTGCTTGGGAGGAGAAGCGGGGCGGGCGGGGCCGGGAACGGGAGGAGAAACTCGGTGGGCGGGGCCTGGCTAGGAGGGGAAGCTGGACGGGCAGGGACGGACTCGGGAGGGGAAGCTGGGAGGGCGGGTGCAAGCTGGGAGGGGAAGCTGGGCAGGCGGGGCCTGGCTTGGGAGAAAAAGCTGGGCGGGCGGGGCCTGGCTCAGGAGGAGAAGCTGGGCAGGCGGGGCCAGGCTGGGAGGGGAAGCTGGGCCTGCGGGGCCTGCCTCGGGAGGGGAAGCTGGGCGGGCGGGGCTTGGCTTGGGAGGAGAAGCTGGGCGGGCGGGGCCTGGCTCAGGAGGAGAAGCTGGGCAGGCGGGGCCAGAAGGGGGGGGGAAGCAGGGCGGGCGAGGCCAGGCTGGGAGGGGAAGCTGGGCGGGCGGGGCCAGGCTGGGAGGGGAAGCTGGGCGGGCGGGGCCTTGCTTGGGAGGAGAAGCGGGACGGGCGGGGCCGGGAACGGGAGGAGAAACTGGGCGTGCGGGGCCTGGGTGGGAGGGGAAGCAGGGCGGGCGGGGCCGGGCTCGGGAGGAGAAACTGGGCGGGCGGGGCCTGGCTCGGGAGGGGAAGATCGGCGGGCGGGGCCAGGCTGGGAGGAGAAGCTGGGAGGGCGGGCCGGGAACGGGAGGAGAAACTGGGCGTGCGGGGCCTGGCTGGCAGGGGAAGCTGGGTGGGCGTTGCCGGGCTCGGGAGGGGAAGCTGGGAGGGCGGGCCGGGAACGGGAGGAGAAACTGGGCGTGCGGGGCCTGGCTGGTAGGGGAAGCTGGGTGGGCGGGGCCAGGCTGGCACGGGAAGCTGGGGGGCGGGGCCAAGATGGGAGGGGAAGGTGGGCGGGCGGGGCCAGAGTGGGAGGAGAAGCTGAGCGGGCGGGGCCGGACTCGAGAGGAGAAGCTGGGCGGGCGGGGCCTGGCTGGAGAGGAGAAGATGGGCGGGCGGGGCCAAGCTGGGAGGGGAAGGTGGGCGGGCGGGGCCAACTTGGGGGGAGAAGCTGGGTGGGCGGGGCCGGGCTCGGGAGGGGAACGGGGCGGGCCGGGCCAAGCTGGGAGGGAAAGCTGGGCGTGCGAGGCCTGGCTTGGGAGGAGAAGCGGGGCGGGCGGGGTCGAGAACGAGAGGAGAAACTGGGCGGTCGGGGCCTGGCTGGGAGGGGATGCAGGGCGGGCGGGGCCTGGCTCAGGAGGAGAAGCTGGGCAGGCGGGGCCAGGCTGGGAGGGGAAGCTGGGCCTGCGGGGCCTGCCTCGGGAGGGGAAGCTGGGCGGGCGGGGCCTGGCTTGGGAGGAGAAGCTGGGCGGGCGGGGCCTGGCTCAGGAGGAGAAGCTGGGCAGGCGGGGCCAGGCTGGGAGGGGAAGCTGGGCGGGCGGGGCCAGGCTGGGAGGAGAAGCGGGGCGGGCGGGGCCTGGCTTGGGAGGAGAAACTGGGCGTGCGGGGCCTGGCTGGGAGGGGAAGCAGGGCGGGCTGGGCCGGGCTCGGGAGGGGAACGGGGCGGGCGGGGCCAAGCTGGGAGGGGAAGCTGCGCGGGCGGGGCCTGGCTCAGGAGGAGAAGCTGGGCCGGCGGGGTCAGGCTTGGAGGGGAAGCTGGGCGGGCGGGGCCAGGATGGGACGGGAAGCTGGGCGGGCGGGGCCTCGCTCGGGAGGGGAACGGGGCGGGCGGGGCCAAGCTGGGAGGGGAGGCTGGGCGTGCGAAGCCTGGCTTGGGAGGAGAAGCGGGGCGGGCGGGGTCGGGAACGGGAGGAGAAACTGGGCGGTCGGGGCCTGGCTGGGAGGGGATGCAGGGCGGGCGGGGCCGGGCTCGGGAGGAGAAACTGGGCGTGCGAAGCCTGGCTTGGGAGGAGAAGCGGGGCGGGCGGGGTCGGGAACGGGAGGAGAAACTGGGCGGTCGGGGCCTGGCTGGGAGGGGATGCAGGGCGGGTGGGGCCGGGCTCGGGAGGGGAAGCTGGGCAGGCGCGGCCTGGCTTGGGAGAAAAACCTGTGCGGGCGGGGCCTGGCTCAGGAGGAGAAGCTGGGCAGGCGGGGCCAGGCTGGGAGGGCAAGCTGGGCGAGCGGGGCCTGGCTCGGAAGGGGAAGCTGGGCGGGCGGGGCGTGGCTCAGGAGGAGAAGCTGGGCAGGCGGGGCCAGAATGGGAGGGGAAGCTGGGCGGGCAGGGCCAGGCTGGGAGGAGAATCTGGGTGGGCGTGGCCGGGCTCGGGAGGGGAAGCTGGGAGGGCGGGCCGGGAACGGGAGGAGAAACTGGGCGTGCGGGGCCTGGCTGGGAGGGGAAGCAGGGCGGGCGGGGCCGGGCTCGGGAGGAGAAACTCGGCGGGCGGGGCCTGGCTAGGAGGGGTAGCTGGACGGGCAGGGACGGACTCGGGAGGGGAAGCTGGGCGGGCGGGTGCAAGCTGGGAGGGGAAGCTGGGCAGGCGGGGCCTGGCTTGGGAGAAAAAGCTGGGCGGGCGGGGCCTGGCTCAGGAGGAGAAGCTGGGCAGGCGGGGCCAGGCTGGGAGGGGAAGCTGGTCCTGCGGGGCCTGCCTCGGGAGGGGAAGCTGGGCGGGCGGGGCCTGGCTTGGGAGGAGAAGCTGGGCGGGCGGGGCCTGGCTCAGGAGGAGAAACTGGGCAGGCGGGGCCAGAAGGGGGGGGGAAGCAGGGCGGGCGAGGCCAGGCTGGGAGGGGAAGCTGGGCGGGCGGGGCCTTGCTTGGGAGGAGAAGCGGGACGGGCGGGGCCGGGAACGGGAGGAGAAACTGGGCGTGCGGGGCCTGGGTGGGAGGGGAAGCTGGGCGGGCGGGGCCAGGATGGGACGGGAAGCTGGGCGGGCGGGGCCTGGCTCGGGAGGGGAAGCTCGGCGGGCGGGGCCAGGCTGGGAGGAGAAGCTGGGTGGGCGTTGCCGGGCTCGGGAGGGGAAGCTGGGAGGGCGGGCCGGGAACGGGAGGAGAAACTGGGCGTGCGGGGCCTGGCTGGGAGGGGAAGCTGGGCGTGCGAAGCCTGGCTTGGGAGGAGAAGCGGGGCGGGCGGGGTCGGGAACGGGAGGAGAAACTGGGCGGTCGGGGCCTGGCTGGGAGGGGATGCAGGGCGGGCGGGGCCGGGCTCGGGAGGAGAAACTGGGCGTGCGAAGCCTGGCTTGGGAGGAGAAGCGGGGCGGGCGGGGTCGGGAACGGGAGGAGAAACTGGGCGGTCGGGGCCTGGCTGGAAGGGGATGCAGGGCGGGTGGGGCCGGGCTCGGGAGGGGAAGCTGGGCAGGCGGGGCCTGGCTTGGGAGAAAAACCTGTGCGGGCGGGGCCTGGCTCAGGAGGAGAAGCTGGGCAGGCGGGGCCAGGCTGGGAGGGCAAGCTGGGCGAGCGGGGCCTGGCTCGGAAGGGGAAGCTGGGCGGGCGGGGCGTGGCTCAGGAGGAGAAGCTGGGCAGGCGGGGCCAGAATGGGAGGGGAAGCTGGGCGGGCAGGGCCAGGCTGGGAGGAGAATCTGGGTGGGCGTGGCCGGGCTCGGGAGGGGAAGCTGGGAGGGCGGGCCGGGAACGGGAGGAGAAACTGGGCGTGCGGGGCCTGGCTGGGAGGGGAAGCAGGGCGGGCGGGGCCGGGCTCGGGAGGAGAAACTCGGCGGGCGGGGCCTGGCTCGGGAGGGGAAGCGGGGCGGGCGGGGCAAACCTGGCAGGGGAAGGTGGGCGGGCGGGGCAAGGCTGGGAGAAGAAGCTGGGTGGGCGGGTCCTCGCTCGGGAGGGGAACGGGGCGGTCGGGGCCAAGCTGGGAGGGAAAGCTGGGCGTGCGAGGCCTGGCTTGGGAGGAGAAGCGGGGTGGGCGGGGTCGGGAACGAGAGGAGAAACTGGGAGGTCGGGGCCTGGCTGGGAGGGGATGCAGGGCGGGCGGGGCCTGGCTCAGGAGGAGAATCTGGGCAGGCGGGGCCAGGCTGGGAGGGGACGCTGGGCCTGCGGCGCCTGCCTCGGGAGGGGAAGCTGGGCGGGCGGGGCCTGGCTTGGGAGGAGAAGCTGGGCGGGCGGGGCTTGGCTCAGGAGGAGAAGCTGGGCAGGCGGGGCCAGGCTGGGAGGGGAAGCTGGGCGGGCGGGGCCAGGCTGGAAGGGGAAGCTGGGCGGGTGGGGCCTTGCTTGGGAGGAGAAGCGGGGCGGGCGGGGCCGGGCTCGGGAGGAGAAACTGGGCGGGCGGGGCCTGGCTCGGGAGGGGCAGCGGGACGGGCGGGGCCGGATTCGGGAAGGGAAGCTGGGAGGGCGGGCCGGGAACGGGAGGAGAAACTGGGCGTGCGAGGCCTGGCTGGGAGGGGAAGCTGGGCGGGCGGGGCCAGGCTGGGAGGAGAAGCTGGGTGGGCGTTGCCGGGCTCGGGAGGGGAAGCTGGAAGGGCGGGCCGGGAACGGGAGGAGAAACTGGGCGTGCGGGGCCTGGCTGGGAGGGGAAGCTGTGTGGGCGTTGCCGGGCTCGGGAGGGGAAGCTGGGAGGGCGGGCCGGGAACGGGAGGAGAAACTGGGCGTGCGGGGCCTGGCTGGGAGGGGAAGCTGGGTGGGCGGGGCCAGGCTGGGAGGGGAAGCTGGGAGTGCGGGCCGGGAACGGGAGGAGAAATTGGGCGTGCGGGGCCTAGCTGGGAGGGGAAGCTGGGCCTGCGAGGCCTGCCTCGGGAGGGGAAGCTGGGCGGGCGGGGCCAACTTGGGGGGAGAAGCTTGGTGGGCGGGGCCTGCCTCGGGAGGGGAAGATGGGCGGGCGGGGCCAACTTGGGGGGAGAAGCTGGGTGGGCGGGGCCGGGCTCGGGAGGGGAAGCTGGGCGGGCGGGGCCTGGCTCGGAAGGGGAAGCTGGGCGGGCGGGGCCAGGCTGGGAGGAGAAGCTAGGTGGGCGGGGCCGAGCTCGGGAGGGGAAGCTGGGAGGGCGGGCCGGGAACGGGAGGAGAAACTGGGCGTGCGGGGCCTGGCTGGTAGGGGAAGCTGGGTGGGCGGGGCCAGGCTGGCACGGGAAGCTGGGGGGCGGGGCCAAGATGGGAGGGGAAGGTGGGCGGGCGGGGCCAGAGTGGGAGGAGAAGCTGAGCGGGCGGGGCCGGACTCGAGAGGAGAAGCTGGGCGGGCGGGGCCTGGCTGGAGAGGAGAAGATGGGCGGGCGGGGCCAAGCTGGGAGGGGAAGGTGGGCGGGCGGGGCCAACTTGGGGGGAGAAGCTGGGTGGGCGGGGCCGGGCTCGGGAGGGGAACGGGGCGGGCCGGGCCAAGCTGGGAGGGAAAGCTGGGCGTGCGAGGCCTGGCTTGGGAGGAGAAGCGGGGCGGGCGGGGTCGAGAACGAGAGGAGAAACTGGGCGGTCGGGGCCTGGCTGGGAGGGGATGCAGGGCGGGCGGGGCCTGGCTCAGGAGGAGAAGCTGGGCAGGCGGGGCCAGGCTGGGAGGGGAAGCTGGGCCTGCGGGGCCTGCCTCGGGAGGGGAAGCTGGGTGGGCGGGGCCTGGCTTGGGAGGAGAAGCTGGGCGGGCGGGGCCTGGCTCAGGAGGAGAAGCTGGGCAGGCGGGGCCAGGCTGGGAGGGGAAGCTGGGCGGGCGGGGCCAGGCTGGGAGGAGAAGCGGGGCGGGCGGGGCCTGGCTTGGGAGGAGAAACTGGGCGTGCGGGGCCTGGCTGGGAGGGGAAGCAGGGCGGGCTGGGCCGGGCTCGGGAGGGGAACGGGGCGGGCGGGGCCAAGCTGGGAGGGGAAGCTGCGCGGGCGGGGCCTGGCTCAGGAGGAGAAGCTGGGCCGGCGGGGTCAGGCTTGGAGGGGAAGCTGGGCGGGCGGGGCCAGGATGGGACGGGAAGCTGGGCGGGCGGGGCCTCGCTCGGGAGGGGAACGGGGCGGGCGGGGCCAAGCTGGGAGGGGAGGCTGGGCGTGCGAAGCCTGGCTTGGGAGGAGAAGCGGGGCGGGCGGGGTCGGGAACGGGAGGAGAAACTGGGCGGTCGGGGCCTGGCTGGGAGGGGATGCAGGGCGGGCGGGGCCGGGCTCGGGAGGAGAAACTGGGCGTGCGAAGCCTGGCTTGGGAGGAGAAGCGGGGCGGGCGGGGTCGGGAACGGGAGGAGAAACTGGGCGGTCGGGGCCTGGCTGGGAGGGGATGCAGGGCGGGTGGGGCCGGGCTCGGGAGGGGAAGCTGGGCAGGCGCGGCCTGGCTTGGGAGAAAAACCTGTGCGGGCGGGGCCTGGCTCAGGAGGAGAAGCTGGGCAGGCGGGGCCAGGCTGGGAGGGCAAGCTGGGCGAGCGGGGCCTGGCTCGGAAGGGGAAGCTGGGCGGGCGGGGCGTGGCTCAGGAGGAGAAGCTGGGCAGGCGGGGCCAGAATGGGAGGGGAAGCTGGGCGGGCAGGGCCAGGCTGGGAGGAGAATCTGGGTGGGCGTGGCCGGGCTCGGGAGGGGAAGCTGGGAGGGCGGGCCGGGAACGGGAGGAGAAACTGGGCGTGCGGGGCCTGGCTGGGAGGGGAAGCAGGGCGGGCGGGGCCGGGCTCGGGAGGAGAAACTCGGCGGGCGGGGCCTGGCTAGGAGGGGTAGCTGGACGGGCAGGGACGGACTCGGGAGGGGAAGCTGGGCAGGCGCGGCCTGGCTTGGGAGAAAAACCTGTGCGGGCGGGGCCTGGCTCAGGAGGAGAAGCTGGGCAGGCGGGGCCAGGCTGGGAGGGCAAGCTGGGCGAGCGGGGCCTGGCTCGGAAGGGGAAGCTGGGCGGGCGGGGCGTGGCTCAGGAGGAGAAGCTGGGCAGGCGGGGCCAGAATGGGAGGGGAAGCTGGGCGGGCAGGGCCAGGCTGGGAGGAGAATCTGGGTGGGCGTGGCCGGGCTCGGGAGGGGAAGCTGGGAGGGCGGGCCGGGAACGGGAGGAGAAACTGGGCGTGCGGGGCCTGGCTGGGAGGGGAAGCAGGGCGGGCGGGGCCGGGCTCGGGAGGAGAAACTCGGCGGGCGGGGCCTGGCTAGGAGGGGAAGCTGGACGGGCAGGGACGGACTCGGGAGGGGAAGCTGGGCGGGCGGGTGCAAGCTGGGAGGGGAAGCTGGGCAGGCGGGGCCTGGCTTGGGAGAAAAAGCTGGGCGGGCGGGGCCTGGCTCAGGAGGAGAAGCTGGGCAGGCGGGGCCAGGCTGGGAGGGGAAGCTGGTCCTGCGGGGCCTGCCTCGGGAGGGGAAGCTGGGCGGGCGGGGCCTGGCTTGGGAGGAGAAGCTGGGCGGGCGGGGCCTGGCTCAGGAGGAGAAACTGGGCAGGCGGGGCCAGAAGGGGGGGGGAAGCAGGGCGGGCGAGGCCAGGCTGGGAGGGGAAGCTGGGCGGGCGGGGCCTTGCTTGGGAGGAGAAGCGGGACGGGCGGGGCCGGGAACGGGAGGAGAAACTGGGCGTGCGGGGCCTGGGTGGGAGGGGAAGCTGGGCGGGCGGGGCCAGGATGGGACGGGAAGCTGGGCGGGCGGGGCCTGGCTCGGGAGGGGAAGCTCGGCGGGCGGGGCCAGGCTGGGAGGAGAAGCTGGGTGGGCGTTGCCGGGCTCGGGAGGGGAAGCTGGGAGGGCGGGCCGGGAACGGGAGGAGAAACTGGGCGTGCGGGGCCTGGCTGGGAGGGGAAGCTGGGCGTGCGAAGCCTGGCTTGGGAGGAGAAGCGGGGCGGGCGGGGTCGGGAACGGGAGGAGAAACTGGGCGGTCGGGGCCTGGCTGGGAGGGGATGCAGGGCGGGCGGGGCCGGGCTCGGGAGGAGAAACTGGGCGTGCGAAGCCTGGCTTGGGAGGAGAAGCGGGGCGGGCGGGGTCGGGAACGGGAGGAGAAACTGGGCGGTCGGGGCCTGGCTGGAAGGGGATGCAGGGCGGGTGGGGCCGGGCTCGGGAGGGGAAGCTGGGCAGGCGGGGCCTGGCTTGGGAGAAAAACCTGTGCGGGCGGGGCCTGGCTCAGGAGGAGAAGCTGGGCAGGCGGGGCCAGGCTGGGAGGGCAAGCTGGGCGAGCGGGGCCTGGCTCGGAAGGGGAAGCTGGGCGGGCGGGGCGTGGCTCAGGAGGAGAAGCTGGGCAGGCGGGGCCAGAATGGGAGGGGAAGCTGGGCGGGCAGGGCCAGGCTGGGAGGAGAATCTGGGTGGGCGTGGCCGGGCTCGGGAGGGGAAGCTGGGAGGGCGGGCCGGGAACGGGAGGAGAAACTGGGCGTGCGGGGCCTGGCTGGGAGGGGAAGCAGGGCGGGCGGGGCCGGGCTCGGGAGGAGAAACTCGGCGGGCGGGGCCTGGCTCGGGAGGGGAAGCGGGGCGGGCGGGGCAAACCTGGCAGGGGAAGGTGGGCGGGCGGGGCAAGGCTGGGAGAAGAAGCTGGGTGGGCGGGTCCTCGCTCGGGAGGGGAACGGGGCGGTCGGGGCCAAGCTGGGAGGGAAAGCTGGGCGTGCGAGGCCTGGCTTGGGAGGAGAAGCGGGGTGGGCGGGGTCGGGAACGAGAGGAGAAACTGGGAGGTCGGGGCCTGGCTGGGAGGGGATGCAGGGCGGGCGGGGCCTGGCTCAGGAGGAGAATCTGGGCAGGCGGGGCCAGGCTGGGAGGGGACGCTGGGCCTGCGGCGCCTGCCTCGGGAGGGGAAGCTGGGCGGGCGGGGCCTGGCTTGGGAGGAGAAGCTGGGCGGGCGGGGCTTGGCTCAGGAGGAGAAGCTGGGCAGGCGGGGCCAGGCTGGGAGGGGAAGCTGGGCGGGCGGGGCCAGGCTGGAAGGGGAAGCTGGGCGGGTGGGGCCTTGCTTGGGAGGAGAAGCGGGGCGGGCGGGGCCGGGCTCGGGAGGAGAAACTGGGCGGGCGGGGCCTGGCTCGGGAGGGGCAGCGGGACGGGCGGGGCCGGATTCGGGAAGGGAAGCTGGGAGGGCGGGCCGGGAACGGGAGGAGAAACTGGGCGTGCGAGGCCTGGCTGGGAGGGGAAGCTGGGCGGGCGGGGCCAGGCTGGGAGGAGAAGCTGGGTGGGCGTTGCCGGGCTCGGGAGGGGAAGCTGGAAGGGCGGGCCGGGAACGGGAGGAGAAACTGGGCGTGCGGGGCCTGGCTGGGAGGGGAAGCTGTGTGGGCGTTGCCGGGCTCGGGAGGGGAAGCTGGGAGGGCGGGCCGGGAACGGGAGGAGAAACTGGGCGTGCGGGGCCTGGCTGGGAGGGGAAGCTGGGTGGGCGGGGCCAGGCTGGGAGGGGAAGCTGGGAGTGCGGGCCGGGAACGGGAGGAGAAATTGGGCGTGCGGGGCCTAGCTGGGAGGGGAAGCTGGGCCTGCGAGGCCTGCCTCGGGAGGGGAAGCTGGGCGGGCGGGGCCAACTTGGGGGGAGAAGCTTGGTGGGCGGGGCCTGCCTCGGGAGGGGAAGATGGGCGGGCGGGGCCAACTTGGGGGGAGAAGCTGGGTGGGCGGGGCCGGGCTCGGGAGGGGAAGCTGGGCGGGCGGGGCCTGGCTCGGAAGGGGAAGCTGGGCGGGCGGGGCCAGGCTGGGAGGAGAAGCTAGGTGGGCGGGGCCGAGCTCGGGAGGGGAAGCTGGGAGGGCGGGCCGGGAACGGGAGGAGAAACTGGGCGTGCGGGGCCTGGCTGGTAGGGGAAGCTGGGTGGGCGGGGCCAGGCTGGCACGGGAAGCTGGGGGGCGGGGCCAAGATGGGAGGGGAAGGTGGGCGGGCGGGGCCAGAGTGGGAGGAGAAGCTGAGCGGGCGGGGCCGGACTCGAGAGGAGAAGCTGGGCGGGCGGGGCCTGGCTGGAGAGGAGAAGATGGGCGGGCGGGGCCAAGCTGGGAGGGGAAGGTGGGCGGGCGGGGCCAACTTGGGGGGAGAAGCTGGGTGGGCGGGGCCGGGCTCGGGAGGGGAACGGGGCGGGCCGGGCCAAGCTGGGAGGGAAAGCTGGGCGTGCGAGGCCTGGCTTGGGAGGAGAAGCGGGGCGGGCGGGGTCGAGAACGAGAGGAGAAACTGGGCGGTCGGGGCCTGGCTGGGAGGGGATGCAGGGCGGGCGGGGCCTGGCTCAGGAGGAGAAGCTGGGCAGGCGGGGCCAGGCTGGGAGGGGAAGCTGGGCCTGCGGGGCCTGCCTCGGGAGGGGAAGCTGGGCGGGCGGGGCCTGGCTTGGGAGGAGAAGCTGGGCGGGCGGGGCCTGGCTCAGGAGGAGAAGCTGGGCAGGCGGGGCCAGGCTGGGAGGGGAAGCTGGGCGGGCGGGGCCAGGCTGGGAGGAGAAGCGGGGCGGGCGGGGCCTGGCTTGGGAGGAGAAACTGGGCGTGCGGGGCCTGGCTGGGAGGGGAAGCAGGGCGGGCTGGGCCGGGCTCGGGAGGGGAACGGGGCGGGCGGGGCCAAGCTGGGAGGGGAAGCTGCGCGGGCGGGGCCTGGCTCAGGAGGAGAAGCTGGGCCGGCGGGGTCAGGCTTGGAGGGGAAGCTGGGCGGGCGGGGCCAGGATGGGACGGGAAGCTGGGCGGGCGGGGCCTCGCTCGGGAGGGGAACGGGGCGGGCGGGGCCAAGCTGGGAGGGGAGGCTGGGCGTGCGAAGCCTGGCTTGGGAGGAGAAGCGGGGCGGGCGGGGTCGGGAACGGGAGGAGAAACTGGGCGGTCGGGGCCTGGCTGGGAGGGGATGCAGGGCGGGCGGGGCCGGGCTCGGGAGGAGAAACTGGGCGTGCGAAGCCTGGCTTGGGAGGAGAAGCGGGGCGGGCGGGGTCGGGAACGGGAGGAGAAACTGGGCGGTCGGGGCCTGGCTGGGAGGGGATGCAGGGCGGGTGGGGCCGGGCTCGGGAGGGGAAGCTGGGCAGGCGCGGCCTGGCTTGGGAGAAAAACCTGTGCGGGCGGGGCCTGGCTCAGGAGGAGAAGCTGGGCAGGCGGGGCCAGGCTGGGAGGGCAAGCTGGGCGAGCGGGGCCTGGCTCGGAAGGGGAAGCTGGGCGGGCGGGGCGTGGCTCAGGAGGAGAAGCTGGGCAGGCGGGGCCAGAATGGGAGGGGAAGCTGGGCGGGCAGGGCCAGGCTGGGAGGAGAATCTGGGTGGGCGTGGCCGGGCTCGGGAGGGGAAGCTGGGAGGGCGGGCCGGGAACGGGAGGAGAAACTGGGCGTGCGGGGCCTGGCTGGGAGGGGAAGCAGGGCGGGCGGGGCCGGGCTCGGGAGGAGAAACTCGGCGGGCGGGGCCTGGCTAGGAGGGGAAGCTGGACGGGCAGGGACGGACTCGGGAGGGGAAGCTGGGCGGGCGGGTGCAAGCTGGGAGGGGAAGCTGGGCAGGCGGGGCCTGGCTTGGGAGAAAAAGCTGGGCGGGCGGGGCCTGGCTCAGGAGGAGAAGCTGGGCAGGCGGGGCCAGGCTGGGAGGGGAAGCTGGTCCTGCGGGGCCTGCCTCGGGAGGGGAAGCTGGGCGGGCGGGGCCTGGCTTGGGAGGAGAAGCTGGGCGGGCGGGGCCTGGCTCAGGAGGAGAAACTGGGCAGGCGGGGCCAGAAGGGGGGGGGAAGCAGGGTGGGCGAGGCCAGGCTGGGAGGGGAAGCTGGGCGGGCGGGGCCTTGCTTGGGAGGAGAAGCGGGACGGGCGGGGCCGGGAACGGGAGGAGAAACTGGGCGTGCGGGGCCTGGGTGGGAGGGGAAGCAGGGCGGGCGGGGCCGGGCTCGGGAGGAGAAACTGGGCGGGCGGGGCCTGGCTCGGGAGGGGAAGCTCGGCGGGCGGGGCCAGGCTGGGAGGAGAAGCTGGGTGGGCGTTGCCGGGCTCGGGAGGGGAAGCTGGGAGGGCGGGCCGGGAACGGGAGGAGAAACTGGGCGTGCGGGGCCTGGCTGGGAGGGGAAGCTGGGTGGGCGTTGCCGGGCTCGGGAGGGGAAGCTGGGAGGGCGGGCCGGGAACGGGAGGAGAAACTGGGCGTGCGGGGCCTGGCTGGGAGGGGATGCAGGGCGGGCGGGGCCGGGCTCGGGAGGAGAAACTGGGCGTGCGAAGCCTGGCTTGGGAGGAGAAGCGGGGCGGGCGGGGTCGGGAACGGGAGGAGAAACTGGGCGGTCGGGGCCTGGCTGGAAGGGGATGCAGGGCGGGTGGGGCCGGGCTCGGGAGGGGAAGCTGGGCAGGCGGGGCCTGGCTTGGGAGAAAAACCTGTGCGGGCGGGGCCTGGCTCAGGAGGAGAAGCTGGGCAGGCGGGGCCAGGCTGGGAGGGCAAGCTGGGCGAGCGGGGCCTGGATCGGAAGGGGAAGCTGGGCGGGTGGGGCGTGGCTCAGGAGGAGAAGCTGGGCAGGCGGGGCCAGAATGGGAGGGGAAGCTGGGCGGGCAGGGCCAGGCTGGGAGGAGAATCTGGGTGGGCGTGGCCGGGCTCGGGAGGGGAAGCTGGGAGGGCGGGCCGGGAACGGGAGGAGAAACTGGGCGTGCGGGGCCTGGCTGGGAGGGGAAGCAGGGCGGGCGGGGCCGGGCTCGGGAGGAGAAACTCGGCGGGCGGGGCCTGGCTCGGGAGGGGAAGCGGGGCGGGCGGGGCAAACCTGGCAGGGGAAGGTGGGCGGGCGGGGCAAGGCTGGGAGAAGAAGCTGGGTGGGCGGGTCCTCGCTCGGGAGGGGAACGGGGCGGTCGGGGCCAAGCTGGGAGGGAAAGCTGGGCGTGCGAGGCCTGGCTTGGGAGGAGAAGCGGGGTGGGCGGGGTCGGGAACGAGAGGAGAAACTGGGAGGTCGGGGCCTGGCTGGGAGGGGATGCAGGGCGGGCGGGGCCTGGCTCAGGAGGAGAATCTGGGCAGGCGGGGCCAGGCTGGGAGGGGACGCTGGGCCTGCGGGGCCTGCCTCGGGAGGGGAAGCTGGGCGGGCGGGGCCTGGCTTGGGAGGAGAAGCTGGGCGGGCGGGGCTTGGCTCAGGAGGAGAAGCTGGGCAGGCGGGGCCAGGCTGGGAGGGGAAGCTGGGCGGGCGGGGCCAGGCTGGAAGGGGAAGCTGGGCGGGTGGGGCCTTGCTTGGGAGGAGAAGCGGGGCGGGCGGGGCCGGGCTCGGGAGGAGAAACTGGGCGGGCGGGGCCTGGCTCGGGAGGGGCAGCGGGACGGGCGGGGCCGGATTCGGGAAGGGAAGCTGGGAGGGCGGGCCGGGAACGGGAGGAGAAACTGGGCGTGCGAGGCCTGGCTGGGAGGGGAAGCTGGGCGGGCGGGGCCAGGCTGGGAGGAGAAGCTGGGTGGGCGTTGCCGGGCTCGGGAGGGGAAGCTGGAAGGGCGGGCCGGGAACGGGAGGAGAAACTGGGCGTGCGGGGCCTGGCTGGGAGGGGAAGCTGTGTGGGCGTTGCCGGGCTCGGGAGGGGAAGCTGGGAGGGCGGGCCGGGAACGGGAGGAGAAACTGGGCGTGCGGGGCCTGGCTGGGAGGGGAAGCTGGGTGGGCGGGGCCAGGCTGGGAGGGGAAGCTGGGAGTGCGGGCCGGGAACGGGAGGAGAAATTGGGCGTGCGGGGCCTAGCTGGGAGGGGAAGCTGGGCCTGCGAGGCCTGCCTCGGGAGGGGAAGCTGGGCGGGCGGGGCCAACTTGGGGGGAGAAGCTTGGTGGGCGGGGCCTGCCTCGGGAGGGGAAGATGGGCGGGCGGGGCCAACTTGGGGGGAGAAGCTGGGTGGGCGGGGCCGGGCTCGGGAGGGGAAGCTGGGCGGGCGGGGCCTGGCTCGGAAGGGGAAGCTGGGCGGGCGGGGCCAGGCTGGGAGGAGAAGCTAGGTGGGCGGGGCCGAGCTCGGGAGGGGAAGCAGGACGGGCGGGGCCTGGCTCGGGAGGAGAAACTGGGCGGGCGGGGCCGGGCTCGGGAGGAGAAACTGGGCGGGCGGGGCCTGGCTGGGAGGGGAATCAGGGCGTGCGGGGCCAGGCAGGGAGGGGAAGGTGGGCGGGCGGGGCGAGGCTGGGAGGAGAAGCTGGGTGGGCGTGGCTGGGCTCGGGAGGGGAAGCTGGGCGGGCGGGGCCTGGCTCCGGAGGGGAAGATGGGCGGGCGGGGCCAAGCTGAGAGGGGAAGGTGGGCGGCCGGGGCCAACTTGGGGGGAGAAGTTGGGTGGGCGGGGCAGGGCTCGGGAGGGGAAGCTGGGCGGGCGGGGCCAGGCTGGAAGGGGAAGCTGGGCGTGCGAGGCCTGGCTTGGGAGGAGAAGCGGGGCGGGCGGGGTTGGGAACGGGAGGAGAAACTGGGCGGTCGGGGCCTGGCTGGGAGGGGAAGCTGGGCCTGCGGGGCCTGGCTTGGGAGGAGAAGCTGGGCGGGCGGGGCCTGGCTCAGGAGGAGAAGCTGGGCAGGCGGGGCCAGGCTGGGAGGGGAAGCTGGGCGGGCGGGGCCAGGCTGGGAGGGGAAGCTGGGCGGGCGGGGCCAGGCTGGGAGGAGAAGCGGGGCGGGCGGGGCCTGGCTTGGGAGGAGAAACTGGGCGTGCGGGGCCTGGCTGGGAGGGGAAGCAGGGCGGGCGGGGCCTGGCTTGGGAGGAGAACCTGGGTGTGCGGGGCC
The DNA here is from genome assembly GCF_049634645.1 of Pelodiscus sinensis. NCBI lineage: Eukaryota > Metazoa > Chordata > Testudines > Trionychidae > Pelodiscus > Pelodiscus sinensis. The sequence continues at coordinate 517,761 of NW_027465886.1, forward strand.
TGGCTGGGAGGGAAAGCTGGGCGGGCAGGGACAGACTCGGGAGGGAAAGCTGGACGGGCAGGGACGGACTCGGGAGGAGAAGCTGGGCGGACGGGGCCTGGCTCAGGAGGAGAAGCTGGGCAGGCGGGGCCAGGCTGGGAGGGGAAGCTGGGCGGGCGGGGCCAGGCTGGGAGGGGAAGCTTGGCGGGCGGGGCCTTGCTTGGGAGGAGAAGCGGGGCGGGCGGGGTCGGGAACGGGAGGAGAAACTGGGCGTACGGGGCCTGGGTGGGAGGGGAAGCGGGGCGGGCGGGGCCGGGCTCGGGAGGAGAAACTGGGCGGGCGGGGCCTGGCTCGGGAGGGGAAGCTCGGCGGGCGGGGCCAGGCTGGGAGGAGAAGCTGGGTGGGCGTTGCCGGGCTCGGGATGGGAAGCTGGGAGGGCGGCCCGGGAACGGGAGAAGAAACTGGGCGTGCGGGGCCCGGCTGGAAGGGGAAGCTGGGTGGGCGTTGCCGGGCTCGGGAGGGGAAGCTGGGAGGGCGGGCTGGGAACGGGAGGAGAAACTGGGCGTGCGGGGCCTGGCTGGTAGGGGAAGCTGGGTGGGCGGGGCCAGGCTGGCAGGGAAAGCTGGGGGGCGGGGCCAAGATGGGAGGGGAAGGTGGGCGGGCGGGGCCAGACTGGGAGGAGAAGCTGAGCGGGCGGGGCCGGACTCGAGAGGAGAAGCTGGGCGGGCGGGGCCTGGCTGGAGAGGGGAAGATGGGCGGGCGGAGCCAAGCTGGGAGGGGAAGGTGGGCGGGCGGGGCCAACTTGGGGGGAGAAGCTGGGCGGGCGGGTCCTCGATCGGGAGGGGAACGGGGCGGGCGGGGCCAAGCTGGGAGGGAAAGCTGGGCGTGCGGGGCCTGCCTCGGGAGGGGAAGCTGGGCGGGCGGGGCCTGGCTTGGGAGGAGAAGCTGGGCGGGCGGGGCCTGGCTCAGGAGGAGAAGCTGGGCAGGCGGGGCCAGGCTGGGAGGGGAAGCTGGGCGGGCGGGGCCAGGCTGGGAGGAGAAGCGGGGCGGGCGGGGCCTGGCTTGGGAGGAGAAACTGGGCGTGCGGGGCCTGGCTGGGAGGGGAAGCAGGGCGGGCTGGGCCGGGCTCGGGAGGGGAACGGGGCGGGCGGGGCCAAGCTGGGAGGGGAAGCTGCGCGGGCGGGGCCTGGCTCAGGAGGAGAAGCTGGGCCGGCGGGGTCAGGCTTGGAGGGGAAGCTGAGCGGGCGGGGCCAGGATGGGACGGGAAGCTGGGCGGGCGGGGCCTCGCTCGGGAGGGGAACGGGGCGGGCGGGGCCAAGCTGGGAGGGGAGGCTGGGCGTGCGAAGCCTGGCTTGGGAGGAGAAGCGGGGCGGGCGGGGTCGGGAACGGGAGGAGAAACTGGGCGGTCGGGGCCTGGCTGGGAGGGGATGCAGGGCGGGCGGGGCCGGGCTCGGGAGGAGAAACTGGGCGTGCGAAGCCTGGCTTGGGAGGAGAAGCGGGGCGGGCGGGGTCGGGAACGGGAGGAGAAACTGGGCGGTCGGGGCCTGGCTGGGAGGGGATGCAGGGCGGGTGGGGCCGGGCTCGGGAGGGGAAGCTGGGCAGGCGCGGCCTGGCTTGGGAGAAAAACCTGTGCGGGCGGGGCCTGGCTCAGGAGGAGAAGCTGGGCAGGCGGGGCCAGGCTGGGAGGGCAAGCTGGGCGAGCGGGGCCTGGCTCGGAAGGGGAAGCTGGGCGGGCGGGGCGTGGCTCAGGAGGAGAAGCTGGGCAGGCGGGGCCAGAATGGGAGGGGAAGCTGGGCGGGCAGGGCCAGGCTGGGAGGAGAATCTGGGTGGGCGTGGCCGGGCTCGGGAGGGGAAGCTGGGAGGGCGGGCCGGGAACGGGAGGAGAAACTGGGCGTGCGGGGCCTGGCTGGGAGGGGAAGCAGGGCGGGCGGGGCCGGGCTCGGGAGGAGAAACTCGGCGGGCGGGGCCTGGCTAGGAGGGGAAGCTGGACGGGCAGGGACGGACTCGGGAGGGGAAGCTGGGCGGGCGGGTGCAAGCTGGGAGGGGAAGCTGGGCAGGCGGGGCCTGGCTTGGGAGAAAAAGCTGGGCGGGCGGGGCCTGGCTCAGGAGGAGAAGCTGGGCAGGCGGGGCCAGGCTGGGAGGGGAAGCTGGTCCTGCGGGGCCTGCCTCGGGAGGGGAAGCTGGGCGGGCGGGGCCTGGCTTGGGAGGAGAAGCTGGGCGGGCGGGGCCTGGCTCAGGAGGAGAAACTGGGCAGGCGGGGCCAGAAGGGGGGGGGAAGCAGGGCGGGCGAGGCCAGGCTGGGAGGGGAAGCTGGGCGGGCGGGGCCTTGCTTGGGAGGAGAAGCGGGACGGGCGGGGCCGGGAACGGGAGGAGAAACTGGGCGTGCGGGGCCTGGGTGGGAGGGGAAGCAGGGCGGGCGGGGCCGGGCTCGGGAGGAGAAACTGGGCGGGCGGGGCCTGGCTCGGGAGGGGAAGCTCGGCGGGCGGGGCCAGGCTGGGAGGAGAAGCTGGGTGGGCGTTGCCGGGCTCGGGAGGGGAAGCTGGGAGGGCGGGCCGGGAACGGGAGGAGAAACTGGGCGTGCGGGGCCTGGCTGGGAGGGGAAGCTGGGTGGGCGTTGCCGGGCTCGGGAGGGGAAGCTGGGAGGGCGGGCCGGGAACGGGAGGAGAAACTGGGCGTGCGGGGCCTGGCTGGGAGGGGATGCAGGGCGGGCGGGGCCGGGCTCGGGAGGAGAAACTGGGCGTGCGAAGCCTGGCTTGGGAGGAGAAGCGGGGCGGGCGGGGTCGGGAACGGGAGGAGAAACTGGGCGGTCGGGGCCTGGCTGGAAGGGGATGCAGGGCGGGTGGGGCCGGGCTCGGGAGGGGAAGCTGGGCAGGCGGGGCCTGGCTTGGGAGAAAAACCTGTGCGGGCGGGGCCTGGCTCAGGAGGAGAAGCTGGGCAGGCGGGGCCAGGCTGGGAGGGCAAGCTGGGCGAGCGGGGCCTGGATCGGAAGGGGAAGCTGGGCGGGCGGGGCGTGGCTCAGGAGGAGAAGCTGGGCAGGCGGGGCCAGAATGGGAGGGGAAGCTGGGCGGGCAGGGCCAGGCTGGGAGGAGAATCTGGGTGGGCGTGGCCGGGCTCGGGAGGGGAAGCTGGGAGGGCGGGCCGGGAACGGGAGGAGAAACTGGGCGTGCGGGGCCTGGCTGGGAGGGGAAGCAGGGCGGGCGGGGCCGGGCTCGGGAGGAGAAACTCGGCGGGCGGGGCCTGGCTCGGGAGGGGAAGCGGGGCGGGCGGGGCAAACCTGGCAGGGGAAGGTGGGCGGGCGGGGCAAGGCTGGGAGAAGAAGCTGGGTGGGCGGGTCCTCGCTCGGGAGGGGAACGGGGCGGTCGGGGCCAAGCTGGGAGGGAAAGCTGGGCGTGCGAGGCCTGGCTTGGGAGGAGAAGCGGGGTGGGCGGGGTCGGGAACGAGAGGAGAAACTGGGAGGTCGGGGCCTGGCTGGGAGGGGATGCAGGGCGGGCGGGGCCTGGCTCAGGAGGAGAATCTGGGCAGGCGGGGCCAGGCTGGGAGGGGACGCTGGGCCTGCGGGGCCTGCCTCGGGAGGGGAAGCTGGGCGGGCGGGGCCTGGCTTGGGAGGAGAAGCTGGGCGGGCGGGGCTTGGCTCAGGAGGAGAAGCTGGGCAGGCGGGGCCAGGCTGGGAGGGGAAGCTGGGCGGGCGGGGCCAGGCTGGAAGGGGAAGCTGGGCGGGTGGGGCCTTGCTTGGGAGGAGAAGCGGGGCGGGCGGGGCCGGGCTCGGGAGGAGAAACTGGGCGGGCGGGGCCTGGCTCGGGAGGGGCAGCGGGACGGGCGGGGCCGGATTCGGGAAGGGAAGCTGGGAGGGCGGGCCGGGAACGGGAGGAGAAACTGGGCGTGCGAGGCCTGGCTGGGAGGGGAAGCTGGGCGGGCGGGGCCAGGCTGGGAGGAGAAGCTGGGTGGGCGTTGCCGGGCTCGGGAGGGGAAGCTGGAAGGGCGGGCCGGGAACGGGAGGAGAAACTGGGCGTGCGGGGCCTGGCTGGGAGGGGAAGCTGTGTGGGCGTTGCCGGGCTCGGGAGGGGAAGCTGGGAGGGCGGGCCGGGAACGGGAGGAGAAACTGGGCGTGCGGGGCCTGGCTGGGAGGGGAAGCTGGGTGGGCGGGGCCAGGCTGGGAGGGGAAGCTGGGAGTGCGGGCCGGGAACGGGAGGAGAAATTGGGCGTGCGGGGCCTAGCTGGGAGGGGAAGCTGGGCCTGCGAGGCCTGCCTCGGGAGGGGAAGCTGGGCGGGCGGGGCCAACTTGGGGGGAGAAGCTTGGTGGGCGGGGCCTGCCTCGGGAGGGGAAGATGGGCGGGCGGGGCCAACTTGGGGGGAGAAGCTGGGTGGGCGGGGCCGGGCTCGGGAGGGGAAGCTGGGCGGGCGGGGCCTGGCTCGGAAGGGGAAGCTGGGCGGGCGGGGCCAGGCTGGGAGGAGAAGCTAGGTGGGCGGGGCCGAGCTCGGGAGGGGAAGCAGGACGGGCGGGGCCTGGCTCGGGAGGAGAAACTGGGCGGGCGGGGCCGGGCTCGGGAGGAGAAACTGGGGGGGGGGGGCCTGGCTGGGAGGGGAATCAGGGCGTGCGGGGCCAGGCAGGAAGGGGAAGGTGGGCGGGCGGGGCGAGGCTGGGAGGAGAAGCTGGGTGGGCGTGGCTGGGCTCGGGAGGGGAAGCTGGGCGGGCGGGGCCTGGCTCCGGAGGGGAAGATGGGCGGGCGGGGCCAAGCTGAGAGGGGAAGGTGGGCGGCCGGGGCCAACTTGGGGGGAGAAGTTGGGTGGGCGGGGCAGGGCTCGGGAGGGGAAGCTGGGCGGGCGGGGCCAGGCTGGAAGGGGAAGCTGGGCGTGCGAGGCCTGGCTTGGGAGGAGAAGCGGGGCGGGCGGGGTTGGGAACGGGAGGAGAAACTGGGCGGTCGGGGCCTGGCTGGGAGGGGAAGCTGGGCCTGCGGGGCCTGGCTTGGGAGGAGAAGCTGGGCGGGCGGGGCCTGGCTCAGGAGGAGAAGCTGGGCAGGCGGGGCCAGGCTGGGAGGGGAAGCTGGGCGGGCGGGGCCAGGCTGGGAGGAGAAGCGGGGCGGGCGGGGCCTGGCTTGGGAGGAGAAACTGGGCGTGCGGGGCCTGGCTGGGAGGGGAAGCAGGGCGGGCGGGGCCTGGCTCAGGAGGAGAAGCTGGGCAGGCGGGGCCAGGCTGGGAGGGGAAGCTGGGCGGGCGGGGCCAGGCTGGGAGGAGAAGCGGGGCGGGCGGGGCCTGGCTTGGGAGGAGAAACTGGGCGTGCGGGGCCTGGCTGGGAGGGGAAGCTGGGCGGGCGGGGCCAGGCTGGGAGGAGAAGCGGGGCGGGCGGGGCCTGGCTTGGGAGGAGAAACTGGGCGTGCGGGGCCTGGCTGGGAGGGAAAGCTGGGCGGGCAGGGACAGACTCGGGAGGGAAAGCTGGACGGGCAGGGACGGACTCGGGAGGGGAAGCTGGGCGGGCGGGTGCAAGCTGGGAGGGGAAGCTGGGCAGGCGGGGCCTGGCTTGGGAGAAAAAGCTGGGCGGGCGGGGCCTGGCTCAGGAGGAGAAGCTGGGCAGGCGGGGCCAGGCTGGGAGGGGAAGCTGGGCCTGCGGGGCCTGCCTCGGGAGGGGAAGCTGGGCGGGCGGGGCCTGGCTTGGGAGGAGAAGCTGGGCGGACGGGGCCTGGCTCAGGAGGAGAAGCTGGGCAGGCGGGGCCAGGCTGGGAGGGGAAGCTGGGCGGGCGGGGCCAGGCTGGGAGGGGAAGCTTGGCGGGCGGGGCCTTGCTTGGGAGGAGAAGCGGGGCGGGCGGGGTCGGGAACGGGAGGAGAAACTGGGCGTACGGGGCCTGGGTGGGAGGGGAAGCGGGGCGGGCGGGGCCGGGCTCGGGAGGAGAAACTGGGCGGGCGGGGCCTGGCTCGGGAGGGGAAGCTCGGCGGGCGGGGCCAGGCTGGGAGGAGAAGCTGGGTGGGCGTTGCCGGGCTCGGGAGGGGAAGCTGGGAGGGCGGCCCGGGAACGGGAGAAGAAACTGGGCGTGCGGGGCCCGGCTGGAAGGGGAAGCTGGGTGGGCGTTGCCGAGCTCGGGAGGGGAAGCTGGGAGGGCGGGCTGGGAACGGGAGGAGAAACTGGGCGTGCGGGGCCTGGCTGGTAGGGGAAGCTGGGTGGGCGGGGCCAGGCTGGCAGGGAAAGCTGGGGGGCGGGGCCAAGATGGGAGGGGAAGGTGGGCGGGCGGGGCCAGACTGGGAGGAGAAGCTGAGCTGGCGGGGCCGGACTCGAGAGGAGAAGCTGGGCGGGCGGGGCCTGGCTGGAGAGGGGAAGATGGGCGGGCGGAGCCAAGCTGGGAGGGGAAGGTGGGCGGGCGGGGCCAACTTGGGGGGAGAAGCTGGGCGGGCGGGTCCTCGATCGGGAGGGGAACGGGGCGGGCGGGGCCAAGCTGGGAGGGAAAGCTGGGCGTGCGAGGCCTGGCTTGGGAGGAGAAGCGGGGCGGGCGGGGCCTGCCTCGAGAGGGGAAGCTGGGCGGGCGGGGCCTGGCTTGGGAGGAGAAGCTGGGCGGGCGGGGCCTGGCTCAGGAGGAGAAGCTGGGCAGGCGGGGCCAGGCTGGGAGGGGAAGCTGGGCGGGCGGGGCCAGGCTGGGAGGAGAAGCGTGGCGGGCGGGGCCTGGCTTGGGAGGAGAAACTGGGCGTGCGGGGCCTGGCTGGGAGGGGAAGCAGGGCGGGCGGGGCCGGGCTCGGGAGGGGAACGGGGCGGGCGGGGCCAAGCTGGGAGGGGAAGCTGCGCGGGCGGGGCCTGGCTCAGGAGGAGAAGCTGGGCCGGCGGGGTCAGGCTTGGAGGGGAAGCTGGGCGGGCGGGGCCAGGATGGGACGGGAAGCTGGGCGGGCGGGGCCTCGCTCGGGAGGGGAACGGGGCGGGCGGGGCCAAGCTGGGAGGGGAGGCTGGGCGTGCGAAGCTTGGCTTGGGAGGAGAAGCGGGGCGGGCGGGGTCGGGAACGGGAGGAGAAACTGGGCGGTCGGGGCCTGGCTGGGAGGGGATGCAGGGCGGGCGGGGCCGGGCTCGGGAGTAGAAACTGGGCGTGCGAAGCCTGGCTTGGGAGGAGAAGCGGGGCGGGCGGGGTCGGGAACGGGAGGAGAAACTGGGCGGTCGGGGCCTGGCTGGGAGGGGATGCAGGGCGGGTGGGGCCGGGCTCGGGAGGGGAAGCTGGGCAGGCGGGGCCTGGCTTGGGAGAAAAACCTGTGCGGGCGGGGCCTGGCTCAGGAGGAGAAGCTGGGCAGGCGGGGCCAGGCTGGGAGGGCAAGCTGGGCGAGCGGGGCCTGGCTCGGAAGGGGAAGCTGGGCGGGCGGGGCCTGGCTTGGGAGGAGAAGCTGGGCGGGCGGGGCGTGGCTCAGGAGGAGAAGCTGGGCAGGCGGGGCCAGAATGGGAGGGGAAGCTGGGCGGGCAGGGCCAGGCTGGGAGGGGAAGGTGGGCGGGCGGGGCCAGGCTGGGAGGAGAATCTGGGTGGGCGTGGCCGGGCTCGGGAGGGGAAGCTGGGAGGGCGGGCCGGGAACGGGAGGAGAAACTGGGCGTGCGGGGCCTGGCTGGGAGGGGAAGCAGGGCGGGCGGGGCCGGGCTCGGGAGGAGAAACTCGGCGGGCGGGGCCTGGCTCGGGAGGGGAAGCGGGGCGGGCGGGGCAAACGTGGCAGGGGAAGGTGGGCGGGCGGGGCAAGGCTGGGAGGAGAAGCTGGGCGGGCGGGTCCTCGCTCGGGAGGGGAACGGGGCGGTCGGGGCCAAGCTGGGAGGGAAAGCTGGGCGTGCGAGGCCTGGCTTGGGAGGAGAAGCGGGGTGGGCGGGGTCGGGAACGAGACGAGAAACTGGGAGGTCGGGGCCTGGCTGGGAGGGGATGCAGGGCGGGCGGGGCCTGGCTCAGGAGGAGAATCTGGGCAGGCGGGGCCAGGCTGGGAGGGGACGCTGGGCCTGCGGGGCCTGCCTCGGGAGGGGAAGCTGGGCGGCCGGGGCCTGGCTTGGGAGGAGAAGCTGGGCGGGCGGGGCCTGGCTCAGGAGGAGAAGCTGGCCGGGCGGGGCCAGGCTGGGAGGGGAAGCTGGGCGGGCGGGGCCAGGCTGGGAGGAGAAGCGGGGCGGGCGGGGCCTGGCTTGGGAGGAGAAACTGGGCGTGCGGGGCCTGGCTGGGAGGGGAAGCAGGGCGGGCGGGGCCTGGCTTGGGAGGAGAACCTGGGTGTGCGGGGCCTGGCTGGGAGGGAAAGCTGGGCGGGCAGGGACAGACTCGGGAGGGAAAGCTGGACGGGCAGGGACGGACTCGGGAGGGGAAGCTGGGCGGGCGGGTGCAAGCTGGGAGGGGAAGCTGGGCAGGCGGGGCCTGGCTTGGGAGAAAAAGCTGGGCGGGCGGGGCCTGGCTCAGGAGGAGAAGCTGGGCAGGCGGGGCCAGGCTGGGAGGGGAAGCTGGGCCTGCGGGGCCTGCCTCGGGAGGGGAAGCTGGGCGGGCGGTGCCTGGCTTGGGAGGAGAAGCTGGGCGGACGGGGCCTGGCTCAGGAGGAGAAGCTGGGCAGGCGGGGCCAGGCTGGGAGGGGAAGCTGGGCGGGCGGGGCCAGGCTGGGAGGGGAAGCTGGGCGGGCGGGGCCTTGCTTGGGAGGAGAAGCGGTGCGGGCGGGGTCGGGAACGGGAGGAGAAACTGGGCGTACGGGGCCTGGGTGGGAGGGGAAGCGGGGCGGGCGGGGCCGGGCTCGGGAGGAGAAACTGGGCGGGCGGGGCCTGGCTCGGGAGGGGAAGCTCGGCGGGCGGGTCCTCGCTCGGGAGGGGAACGGGGCGGTCGGGGCCAAGCTGGGAGGGAAAGCTGGGCGTGCGAGGCCTGGCTTGGGAGAAGAAGCGGGGTGGGCGGGGTCGGGAACGAGAGGAGAAACTGGGAGGTCGGGGCCTGGCTGGGAGGGGATGCAGGGCGGGCGGGGCCTGGCTCAGGAGGAGAATCTGGGCAGGCGGGGCCAGGCTGGGAGGGGACGCTGGGCCTGCGGGGCCTGCCTCGGGAGGGGAAGCTGGGCGGCCGGGGCCTGGCTTGGGAGGAGAAGCTGGGCGGGCGGGGCCTGGCTCAGGAGGAGAAGCTGGGCAGGCGGGGCCAGGCTGGGAGGGGAAGCTGGGCGGGTGGGGCCAGGCTGGAAGGGGAAGCTGGGCGGGTGGGGCCTTGCTTGGGAGGAGAAGCGGGGCGGGCGGGGCCGGGAACGGGAGGAGAAACTGGGCGGGCGGGGCCTGGCTCGGGAGGGGCAGCGGGACGGGCGGGGCCGGATTCGGGAAGGGAAGCTGGGAGGGCGGGCCGGGAACGGGAGGAGAAACTGGGCGTGCGAGGCCTGGTTGGGAGGGGAAGCTGGGCGGGCGGGGCCAGGCTGGGAGGAGAAGCTGGCTGGGCGTTGCCGGGCTCGGGAGGGGAAGCTGGAAGGGCGGGCCGGGAACGGGAGGAGAAACTGGGCGGGCGGGGCCTGGCTCGGGAGGGGAAGCTCGGCGGCCTGGGCCAGGCTGGGAGGAGAAGCAGGGTGGGCGTTGCCGGGCTCGGGAGGGGAAGCTGGGAGGGCGGGCCGGGAACGGGAGGAGAAACTGGGCGTGCGGGGCCTGGCTGGGAGGGGAAGCTGGGTGGGCGGGGCCAGGCTGGGAGGGGAAGCTGGGAGTGCGGGCCGGGAACGGGAGGAGAAATTGGGCGTGCGGGGCCTAGCTGGGAGGGGAAGCTGGGCCTGCGAGGCCTGCCTCGGGAGGGGAAGCTGGGCGGGCGGGGCCAACTTGGGGGGAGAAGCTTGGTGGGCGGGGCCTGCCTCGGGAGGGGAAGATGGGCGGGCGGGGCCAACTTGGGGGGAGAAGCTGGGTGGGCGGGGCCGGGCTCGGGAGGGGAAGCTGGGCGGGCGGGGCCTGGCTCGGAAGGGGAAGCTGGGCGGGCGGGGCCAGGCTGGGAGGAGAAGCTAGGTGGGCGGGGCCGAGCTCGGGAGGGGAAGCAGGACGGGCGGGGCCTGGCTCGGGAGGAGAAACTGGGCGGGCGGGGCCGGGCTCGGGAGGAGAAACTGGGCGGGCGGGGCCTGGCTGGGAGGGGAATCAGGGCGTGCGGGGCCAGGCAGGGAGGGGAAGGTGGGCGGGCGGGGCGAGGCTGGGAGGAGAAGCTGGGTGGGCGTGGCTGGGCTCGGGAGGGGAAGCTGGGCGGGCGGGGCCTGGCTCCGGAGGGGAAGATGGGCGGGCGGGGCCAAGCTGAGAGGGGAAGGTGGGCGGGCGGGGCCAACTTGGGGGGAGAAGCTGGGTGGGCGGGGCCAGGCTGGAAGGGGAAGCTGGGCGTGCGAGGCCTGGCTTGGGAGGAGAAGCGGGGCGGGCGGGGTTGGGAACGGGAGGAGAAACTGGGAGGTCGGGGCCTGGCTGGGAGGGGAAGCTGGGCCTGCGGGGCCTGCCTCGGGAGGGGAAGCTGGGCGGGCGCGGCCTGGCTTGGGAGGAGAAGCTGGGCGGGCGGGGCCTGGCTCAGGGGGAGAAGCTGGGCAGGCGGGGCCAAGCTGGGAGGGGAAGCTGGGCGGGCGGGGCCAGGCTGGGAGGGGAAGCTGGGCGGGCGGGGCCAGGCTGGGAGGAGAAGCGGGGCGGGCGGGGCCTGGCTTGGGAGGAGAACCTGGGTGTGCGGGGCCTGGCTGGGAGGGAAAGCTGGGCGGGCAGGGACAGACTCGGGAGGGAAAGCTGGACGGGCAGGGACGGACTCGGGAGGGGAAGCTGGGCGGGCGGGTGCAAGCTGGGAGGGGAAGCTGGGCAGGCGGGGCCTGGCTTGGGAGAAAAAGCTGGGCAGGCGGGGCCAGGCTGGGAGGGGAAGCTGGGCGGGCGGGGCCAGGCTGGGAGGGGAAGCTTGGCGGGCGGGGCCTTGCTTGGGAGGAGAAGCGGGGCGGGCGGGGTCGGGAACGGGAGGAGAAACTGGGCGTACGGGGCCTGGGTGGGAGGGGAAGCGGGGCGGGCGGGGCCGGGCTCGGGAGGAGAAACTGGGCGGGCGGGGCCTGGCTCGGGAGGGGAAGCTCGGCGGGCGGGGCCAGGCTGGGAGGAGAAGCTGGGTGGGCGTTGCCGGGCTCGGGAGGGGAAGCTGGGAGGGCGGCCCGGGAACGGGAGAAGAAACTGGGCGTGCGGGGCCCGGCTGGAAGGGGAAGCTGGGTGGGCGTTGCCGGGCTCGGGAGGGGAAGCTGGGAGGGCGGGCTGGGAACGGGAGGAGAAACTGGGCGTGCGGGGCCTGGCTGGTAGGGGAAGCTGGGTGGGCGGGGCCAGGCTGGCAGGGAAAGCTGGGGGGCGGGGCCAAGATGGGAGGGGAAGGTGGGCGGGCGGGGCCAGACTGGGAGGAGAAGCTGAGCGGGCGGGGCCGGACTCGAGAGGAGAAGCTGGGCGGGCGGGGCCTGGCTGGAGAGGGGAAGATGGGCGGGCGGAGCCAAGCTGGGAGGGGAAGCTGGGCGGGCGGGGCCAGGCTGGGAGGAGAAGCTGGTCCTGCGGGGCCTGCCTCGAGAGGGGAAGCTGGGCGGGCGGGGCCTGCCTTGGGAGGAGAAGCTGGGCGGGCGGGGCCTGGCTCAGGAGGAGAAGCTGGGCAGGCGGGGCCAGGCTGGGAGGGGAAGCTGGGCGGGCGGGGCCAGGCTGGGAGGAGAAGCGGGGCGGGCGGGGCCTGGCTTGGGAGGAGAAACTGGGCGTGCGGGGCCTGGCTGGGAGGGGAAGCAGGGCGGGCGGGGCCGGGCTCGGGAGGGGAACGGGGCGGGCGGGGCCAAGCTGGGAGGGGAAGCTGCGCGGGCGGGGCCTGGCTCAGGAGGAGAAGCTGGGCCGGCGGGGTCAGGCTTGGAGGGGAAGCTGGGCGGGCGGGGCCAGGATGGGACGGGAAGCTGGGCGGGCGGGGCCTCGCTCGGGAGGGGAACGGGGCGGGCGGGGCCAAGCTGGGAGGGGAGGCTGGGCGTGCGAAGCTTGGCTTGGGAGGAGAAGCGGGGCGGGCGGGGTCGGGAACGGGAGGAGAAACTGGGCGGTCGGGGCCTGGCTGGGAGGGGATGCAGGGCGGGCGGGGCCGGGCTCGGGAGTAGAAACTGGGCGTGCGAAGCCTGGCTTGGGAGGAGAAGCGGGGCGGGCGGGGTCGGGAACGGGAGGAGAAACTGGGCGGTCGGGGCCTGTCTGGGAGGGGATGCAGGGCGGGTGGGGCCGGGCTCGGGAGGGGAAGCTGGGCAGGCGGGGCCTGGCTTGGGAGAAAAACCTGTGCGGGCGGGGCCTGGCTCAGGAGGAGAAGCTGGGCAGGCGGGGCCAGGCTGGGAGGGCAAGCTGGGCGAGCGGGGCCTGGCTCGGAAGGGGAAGCTGGGCGGGCGGGGCCTGGCTTGGGAGGAGAAGCTGGGCGGGCGGGGCGTGGCTCAGGAGGAGAAGCTGGGCAGGCGGGGCCAGAATGGGAGGGGAAGCTGGGCGGGCAGGGCCAGGCTTGGAGGGGAAGGTGGGCGGGCGGGGCCAGGCTGGGAGGAGAATCTGGGTGGGCGTGGCCGGGCTCGGGAGGGGAAGCTGGGAGGGCGGGCCGGGAACGGGAGGAGAAACTGGGCGTGCGGGGCCTGGCTGGGAGGGGAAGCAGGGCGGGCGGGGCCGGGCTCGGGAGGAGAAACTCGGCGGGCGGGGCCTGGCTCGGGAGGGGAAGCGGGGCGGGCGGGGCAAACCTGGCAGGGGAAGGTGGGCGGGCGGGGCAAGGCTGGGAGGAGAAGCTGGGCGGGCGGGTCCTCGCTCGGGAGGGGAACGGGGCGGTCGGGGCCAAGCTGGGAGGGAAAGCTGGGCGTGCGAGGCCTGGCTTGGGAGGATGTGACGGCGTGTTGGGGGTTCCCCGTCTCCTGCACCCCGAGATGTCACAAACAGACTGCACCAGCCAGTGGAATAGAGGAAGTTTATTGCCTCTCCAGGATACAGCACAGCACAGATGTAGTCTGGTCACAGAACTGGGCTAGGATGCTTCAGGCCCCCTTGAGTTGGGGGGAGACTGGGCCCCTAAACTCCAGCTCCTCTCCCTAGGCTGTCTCCTCCATGCTCTCCCACAGTAACAACTAAATTCCCTTGCAGCCCTGCCCCCCAGTCCAGGGCAGCATTCACCTTCCTTTGTTCCTCTCCATGGGGGGTGTCTGGCCACTGGTTCGACAAGTTTGGCCTTATCTCTGCCTAGCGAGATTTTCCCTGCTGGGTCTTGCTCCAGACAGCAGGGGTCACCACAGCCCAGCAAGTACCCCCACTACGTCACAGTTCTCCCCCCTCCGAGAGCGAACTGAGCAGGGTCACTCCGCTCGTGACCTGGGGAAGTTCGGGCCCCTCGCTACGGGACAGCGCGTCGGCGATGATGTTGGCGCTCCCCTTGACGTGGATCACTTCCATGTCGTAGTCCTGCAGGAGCAGGCTCCACCGCAGCAGCTTGGCGTTCGTCCCTTTCATCTGGTGCAGCCAGGTCAGGGGGCAGTGGTCGGTGAACACCGTGAAACGCCGGCCAAACAGGTACGGCTGCAGCTTTTGCAGGGCCCACACCATGGCCAGGCATTCCCTCTCTACGGTCGCGTAGCTCCGCTCCCGGGGCAGCAGCTTCCTGCTCAGGTACACGATGGGGTGACGTTCCCCTTTCTCGTCCGCCTGCATCAGCACCGCCCCCAGCCCGGTGTCCGAGGCGTCAGTAAACACGATAAAGGGCTTGTCGAAGTCTGGGTTTACCAACACTGGAGCCTTGGCCAGGGCTTCCTTCAGTGCACAGAGAGCCCTCTGGCACTGCTCTGTCCAGACCACCCTGTCGGGCCTCCCCTTCCTGCACAGCTCTGTGATCGGGGCAGCGATGGAGCTGAAGTTGGGCACAAACCTCCGGTAGTACCCCGCCATCCCAATGAAAGCCTGGACCTGCTTCTTGGTCTGGGGCACAGGCCAGTCCCGGATGGCCTCCACTTTGGCCGGCTCTGGCTTCAAGCAGCCGCTCCCCACCTTATGGCCCAGGTAGGACACTTCGGCCATTCCAACCTTGCACTTCCCAGCCTTTACGGTCAGCCCAGCCTCCCTCAGCCGATCCAGTACCTGGCTGACCTGGGCCACGTGGTCCTCCCAGGACTGGCTGAAGACGCAGATGTCATCGATGTACGCTAGGGCACAGTTCTCCATTCCCCTCAGCAGCTGGTCCACCAGGCGCTGGAAGGTGGCCGGCGCCCCTTTGAGGCCAAAGGGTAGGACCAGGAACTCATAGAGCCCCAGCGGCGTGATGAAAGCCGATTTCAGTCTGGCCTCCTGGTCTAGCGGCACCTGCCAGTAGCCCTTGGTGAGGTCCAGGGTGGTGAGATAGCGAGCTCCCCCCAGCTTGTCCAGGAGCTCGTCGGGCCTTGGCATCGGGTAGGCGTCGGACACCGTGATGGCGTTGAGCTTCCGGTAGTCCACGCAGAACCGGATCGACCCGTCCTTCTTGGGAACCAGCACCACGGGAGAGGCCCAGGGGCTGGAGGACGGCTGGATCACCCCCAGGGCCAACATGTCCTGGACCTCTCTCTCCAGGTCCTGGGCTGTTTTCCCTGTGACTCTGAATGGGGAGCAGCGCACCGGGGGGTGAGTGCCCGTCTGCACCCGGTGGACAGCCAGGTTGGTAAGACCCGGCTTGTTGGAGAACAGCTGCTGGTGGGAGCGCAGCACCTCCCGGATCTCGGCCTGCTGGGCCGGGGTGAGCTGGTCCGAGAGGGAAATTGACTCCAGCGAAGAGTCCTCTCCGGTCCCAGGGAACAGGCCCACCAGGGGGTCCTCCCCCTGCTCCTCCCAGGGCTTACACACGGCCAGCACCAAGTTCTCCCTGTCCCAGTACGGCTTCATCATGTTAACATGATATACCCGCTGGCCGCGCGTCCGGCCCGTCAGCTCCACCACGTAGTTCACCTCGTTCAGCTGCTTAACCACCTTGAAGGGGCCGTCCCAGGCGGCTTGCAGCTTGTTCTTCCGCACGGGGATCAGGACCATCACCTGGTCCCCGGTAGCGTAGGCGCGGGCCCGTGCATTGCGGTCGTACCAGACCTTCTGCTTCCTCTGGGCCCTGCTCAGGTTCTCTCTGGCCAGGCCCATGAGCTCGGCAAGTCTTTCCCGGAATGTCAGGACGTATTCCACGACCGGCTCACCCTCCGGGGAGACCTTCCCCTCCCACTCGTCTTTCAATAAGTCCAGGGGGCCCCTCACTCGCCTCCCATATAACAGCTCGAACGGCGAGAACCCCGTGGACTCCTGGGGCACTTCCCTGTACGCAAACAGCAGGTGGGGTAGGTACTTGTCCCAGTCCTGCGGGTGTTTGTGCATAAAGGTCCGTAGCATCTGTTTCAGAGTCCCATTGAACCTCTCCACCAACCCGTTGGTCTGGGGGTGATACGCCGAGGCCCAGGTGTGTTGCACCCCACTCTTCTCCCACAAGCACCGGAGCAGGGCCGACATGAAGTTGGATCCCTGGTCCGTGAGAACCTCCTGGGGAAACCCCACCCTGCTGAAAATGGTCAGCAGTGCGTCTGCCACCGTGTCTGCCTCGATGGAGGGCAGGGCCACGGCCTCGGGGTAGCGGGTGGCAAAGTCCACCACCACCAGGATGTATTTCTTCCCTGTCCGGGTCGCTCTGCTGAAGGGCCCCACAATATCCATCGCCACCTTCTGGAAAGGCTCCTCTATGATGGGCAGGGGTCTCAATGCAGCTTTCCTCCTGTCTTGGGCCTTCCCCACTCGTTGGCAGGAGTCGCAGGACCGGCAGTACCGCTGGACAGCTGCAAACATCCCCGGCCAGTAGAAGTTTTGGAGCAGCCTCAGCCGCGTGCGCCGGATCCCCTGGTGTCCCGAGAATGGGATGTCATGGGCCAGGTGTAGCAGCTTGCGGCGATACCTTTGGGGAACCACCAGCTGCCGCTGGAGCCCCCACTTGCCTACCGTCCCGGGGGAAAGCCATTCCCGGTACAGAAATCCCCTCTCCCACCGGAACTTCTCCTGGCAATCTCCTCCTAGGGGTTGAGCGGCACCCAGGTCAGCCCGGTCCCTCAGGGCCTGCAAGGAGGGATCCGCTCGCACCTCCGCCTGGAATTCAGCGGCTGGGGCTGGGACAGGGCCGTGGTTCCCCCCACTGCCTAGGTCCAACTCTAGGTCTGCTGGGACGGGGCCCTGGGCCCCCTGTTGGGGAACCTCCTCGAGTTCCGGGCCGCAAGCCCCTCGCTTGCTCTGGCTACGTGTGGTGACCAGCGTCCTGTGGGGTCCGTCTGGCCACTCCTCTAGGTCACTCCCCATTAGCACGTCGGTGGGCAAGTGTGGGTGTACCCCCACTTCCTTGGGGCCCTCCTTGGCCTCCCATTTCAGATGCACCCTGGCTACAGGTACCTCAAAGGGGGTGCCGCCTATGCCCCTCAGTGTCAGCTGAGTGTCGGGTAGCATACGGTCTGGGGCCACTATGTCGGGCCGGGCCAGCGTCACCTCCGCCCCCGTGTCCCAGAAACCCGTCACCTTCCTGCCGTCCACCTCCAGGGGTACGAGGCAGTCCCTCCGTAGGGGCCGCCCCGCCCCCACCCGGTGCATGGATAAATCTGTCTCCCGAGGGTCAGACCTCCCAGGGGAGGTGCACTGAGCATCCTTCCCCTCTCTCTGAGCTGAGGTTTGCCGGCCAGCCCCTGCCACTGGGGCAGCCTGCCCTTCCTCCCGCCCCAGCCAGTTAACCCTGGAACGTCCCAGGTCATGGGACCTGTTCTTGCGCCTGGTGCATTGAGCCCTCTTGTGGCCCCGTTGCCCACAGCGATGGCAAGTTAGGTTCTGTGGGCCCATTCGGGTCGGCTCTGCCCGGGCCCTGGCTGGTTTTCTGGGGTATCGACGACTGGTCCTGGTCCCTGGGGCTCGCCTCGGAGGTGTCTCTCTCCGTTGCTCCGCCGAGAACCGGTCTCTGCGCGATTCTCTTTCTCTCCGGGACTCCCGTTCACCCCCGGACCGGCTCTCCGTGAACTCATCCGCCAGTCTCCCGGCCTCCTGGGGGTTCTCTGGTCTCCGGTCCTTGAGCCACAGCCTCAGTTTGGGTGGGCACGCTTCATAGAACTGCTCCATCATGACCAGCTTGAGCAGCTTCTCTGCGGTCTGGGCTCCGACTCCCGAGACCCACTTGCGGCAGTATTGCGCCAGGCGGGAGGCCAGGTCCACATAGGTCTCCCGTGGCCCTTTCTGTACCCCCCGGAACTTCTTCCTGTACATCTCGGGGGTCAGCCCGAACTTGTGCAGCAGGGCCTCCTTGACTCGGTTGTAATCCCCTGGCTGTAGGTCCTCCAGCTGACTGAGCACTCCGGCCGCCTCCTGGTTCAGTGCGGGGACGAGCTCCTGCAGCCAGTCAGCTGGGGGGACCTGTTGCAGCCCACAGGCCCTCTCAAAGGAGCTGAGGAACCCGTCTATGTCGCCCACGTCCTTCAATTGGGCCACCATGAGCCTCTCCAAGCGCCTGGCATCCCCAGGACTCTGGGGCCCATCCACTCTTGGCGCAGCCGGGGCCCCGCAGGTTCTCCGCTCTGCCATGGCCAGCTCATGCTGTCGCTGCCTCTCTCGGTCCTGGCGCTCCTTCTCTCGGTCCTGTACTTCCAATTCCTTCATCCGCAGCTGGATCTCCAGCCGCCGCAGCTCCGCTGGGCTGGCCCCTGCCCTAGATGGGCTACGGCTTGCAGGCCTCCCGGGAGACGCTGTCTCATCTCTCCGGTGGGTCCCAGCGCTCCTCCCCCTCTCTGAGCCTGACACACTCTCAGGGGGGGTCTGGCTGCTTCCCCTGGGGACAAGATCCTGGCCCCGTGGCTGGTCATTCTCTTCCAGCTGGGTAATCAGCTGGGCCTTGGTTGCTTTCCGCACCGGCAAGCCCCTCTCTCTGCACAGCCCCACCAGCTCTGCCTTCAAGAGTCGGGCGTAGGCCATCTGCCCGCTGGGCCCCTCGGTGCAGACTCACCAGTCTAGTGCTGCAGCGCCCCACGATTCCCAGGAACCGCTTCGCTCTGTCTCCAGCACGCCTGGCTCCAGGGCTCTTGCTTCTACAGCGCCTTGTCGCTCACCGCTGGGAGCTCCATCCACGGGGTGCAGTGCAACAGATCCCACTCCTGACACCAGTGTGACGGCGTGTTGGGGGTTCCCCGTCTCCTGCACCCCGAGATGTCACAAACAGACTGCACCAGCCAGTGGAATAGAGGAAGTTTATTGCCTCTCCAGGATACAGCACAGCACAGATGTAGTCTGGTCACAGAACTGGGCTAGGATGCCTCAGGCCCCCTTGAGTTGGGGGGAGACTGGGCCCCTAAACTCCAGCTCCTCTCCCTAGGCTGTCTCCTCCATGCTCTCCCACAGTAACAACTAAATTCCCTTGCAGCCCTGCCCCCCAGTCCAGGGCAGCATTCACCTTCCTTTGTTCCTCTCCATGGGGGGTGTCTGGCCACTGGTTCGACAAGTTTGGCCTTATCTCTGCCTAGCGAGATTTTCCCTGCTGGGTCTTGCTCCAGACAGCAGGGGTCACCACAGCCCAGCAAGTACCCCCACTACGTCACAGAGGAGAAGCGGGGTGGGCGGGGTCGGGAACGAGACGAGAAACTGGGAGGTCGGGGCCTGGCTGGGAGGGGATGCAGGGCGGGCGGGGCCTGGCTCAGGAGGAGAATCTGGGCAGGCGGGGCCAGGCTGGGAGGGGACGCTGGGCCTGGGGGCCTGCCTCGGGAGGGGAAGCTGGGCGGGCGGGGCCTGGCTTGGGAGGAGAAGCTGGGCGGGCGGGGCCTGGCTCAGGAGGAGAAGCTGGGCAGGCGGGGCCAGGCTGGGAGGGGAAGCTGGGCGGGCGGGGTCAGGCTGGAAGGGGAAGCTGGGCGGGTGGGGCCTTGCTTGGGAGGAGAAGCGGGGCGGGCGGGGCCGGGAACGGGAGGAGAAACTCGGAGTGCGGGGCCTGGCTCGGAGGGGAAGCAGGGCGGGCGGGGCCGGGCTCGGGAGGAGAAACTGGGCGGGCGGGGCCTGGCTCGGGAGGGGCAGCGGGACGGGCGGGGCCGGATTCGGGAAGGGAAGCTGGGAGGGCGGGCCGGGAACGGGAGGAGAAACTGGGCGTGCGAGGCCTGGCTGGGAGGGGAAGCTGGGCGGGCGGGGCCAGGCTGGGAGGAGAAGCTGGGTGGGCGTTGCCGGGCTCGGGAAGGGAAGCTGGGAGGGCGGGCCGGGAACGGGAGGAGAAACTGGGCGGGCGGGGCCTGGCTGGGAGGGGAAGCAGGGCTTGCGGGGCCAGGCAGGGAGGGGAAGGTGGGCGGGCGGGGCGAGGCTGGGAGGAGAAGCTGGGTGGGCGTGGCTGGGCTCGGGAGGGGAAGCTGGGCGGACGCGGCCTGGCTCCGGAGAGGAAGATGGGCGGGCGGGGCCAAGCTGAGAGGGGAAGGTGGGAGGGCGGGGCCAACTTGGGGGGAGAAGCTGGGTGGGCGGGGCAGGGCTCGGGAGGGGAAGCTGGGCGGGCGGGGCAGGCTGGGAGGAGAAGCGGGGCGGGCGGGGTTGGGAACGGGAGGAGAAACTGGGCGGTCGGGGCCTGGCTGGGAGGGGAAGCTGGGCCTGCGGGGCCTGCCTCGGGAGGGGAAGCTGGGCGGGCGGGGCCTGGCTTGGGAGGAGAAGCTGGGCGGGCGGGGCCTGGCTCGGGAGGAGAAGCTGGGCAGGCGGGGCCAGGCTGGGAGGGGAAGCTGGGCGGGCGGGGCCAGGCTGGGAGGGGAAGCTGGGCGGGCGGGGCCAGGCTGGGAGGAGAAGCGGGGCGGGCGGGGCCTGGCTTGGGAGGAGAAACTGGGCGTGCGGGGCCTGGCTGGGAGGGGAAGCAGGGCGGGCGGGGCCTGGCTTGGGAGGAGAAACTGGGCGTGCGGGGCCAGGCTGGGAGGAGAAGCGGGGCGGGCGGGGCCTGGCTTGGGAGGAGAAACTGGGCGTGCGGGGCCTGGCTGGGAGGGGAAGCAGGGCGGGCGGGGCCGGGCTCGGGAGGGGAACGGGGCGGGCGGGGCCAAGCTAGGAGGGGAAGCTGCGCGGGCGGGGCCTGGCTCAGGAGGAGAAGCTGGGCCGGCGGGGTCAGGCTTGGAGGGGAAGCTGGGCGGGCGGGGCCAGGATGGGACGGGAAGCTGGGCGGGCGGGGCCTCGCTCGGGAGGGGAACGGGGCGGGCGGGGCCAAGCTGGGAGGGGAGGCTGGGCGTGCGAAGCCTGGCTTGGGAGGAGAAGCGGGGCGGGCGGGGTCGGGAACGGGAGGAGAAACTGGGCGGTCGGGGCCTGGCTGAGAGGGGATGCAGGGCGGGCGGGGCCGGGCTCGGGAGGGGAAGCTGGGCAGGCGGGGCCTGGCTTGGGAGAAAAACCTGGGCGGGCGGGGCCTGGCTCAGGAGGAGAAGCTGGGCAGGCGGGGCCAGGCTGGGAGGGGAAGCTGGGCCTGCGGGGCCTGCCTCGGGAGGGGAAGCTGGGCGGGCGGGGCCTGGCTTGGGAGGAGAAGCTGGGCGGGCGGGGCCTGGCTCAGGAGGAGAAGCTGGGCAGGCGGGGCCAGAATGGGAGGGGAAGCTGGGCGGGCAGGGCCAGGCTGGGAGGGGAAGGTGGGCGGGCGGGGCCAACTTGGTGGGAGAAGCTGGGTGGGCGGGGCCGGGCTCGGGAGGGGAAGCTGGGAGGGCGGGGCCAGGCTGGGAGGGGAAGCTGGGCGAGCGGGGCCTGGCTCGGAAGGGGAAGCTGGGCGGGCGGGGCCTGGCTTGGGAGGAGAAGCTGGGCGGGCGGGGCGTGGCTCAGGAGGAGAAGCTGGGCAGGCGGGGCCAGAATGGGAGGGGAAGCTGGGAGGGGAAGGTGGGCGGGCGGGGCCAACTTGGGGGGAGAAGCTGGGTGGGCGGGGCCGGGCTCGGGAGGGGAAGCTGGGAGGGCGGGGCCAAGCTGGGAGGGGAAGCTGGGCGAGCGGGGCCTGGCTCGGAAGGGGAAGCTGGGCGGGCGGGGCCAGGCTGGGAGGAGACGCTAGGTGGGCGGGGCCGAGCTCGGGAGGGGAAGCAGGACGGGCGGGGCCTGGCTCGGGAGGAGAAAATGGGCGGGCTGGGCCGGGCTCGGGAGGAGAAACTGGGCGGGCGGGGCCTGGCTGGGAGGGGAAGCAGGACGTGCGGGGCCAGGCAGGGAGGGGAAGGTGGGCGGGCGGGGCGAGGCTGGGAGGTGAAGCTGGGTGGGCGTGTCCGGGCTCGGGAGGGGAAGCAGGAGGGCGGGGCCTGGCTCGGGAGGAGAAAATGGGCGGGCTGGGCCGGGCTCTGGAGGAGAAACTGGGCGGGCGGGGCGTGGCTGGGAGGGGAAGCAGGACGTGCGGGGCCAGGCAGGGAGGGGAAGGTGGGCGGGCGGGGCCAGGCTGGGAGGAGAACCTGGGTGGGCGTGGCCGGGCTCGGGAGGGGCAGCGGGACGGGCGGGGCCGGATTCGGGAAGGGAAGCTGGGAGGGCGGGCCGGGAACGGGAGGAGAAACTGGGCGTGCGAGGCCTGGCTGGGAGGGGAAGCTGGGCGGGCGGGGCCAGGCTGGGAGGAGAAGCTGGGTGGGCGTTGCCTGGCTCGGGAGGGGAAGCTGGGAGGGCGGGCCGGGAACGGGAGGAGAAACTGGGCGTGCGGGGCCTGGCTGGGAGGGGAAGCTGGGTGGGCGGGGCCAGGCTGGGAGGGGAAGCTGGGAGTGCGGGCCGGGAACGGGAGGAGAAACTGGGCGTGCGGGGCCTGGCTGGGAAGGGAAGCTGGGTGGGCGGGGCCAGGCTGGGAGGGGAAGCTGGGAGTGCGGGCCGGGAACGGGAGGAGAAACTGGGCGTGCGGGGCCTAGCTGGGAGGGGAAGCTGGGCCTCCGGGCCTGCCTCGGGAGGGGAAGCTGGGCGGGCGGGGCCAACTTGGGGAGAGAAGCTTGGTGGGCGGGGCCTGCCTCGGGAGGGGAAGATGTGCGGGCGGGGCCAACTTGGGGGGAGAAGCTGGGTGGGCGGGGCCGGGCTCGGGAGGGGAAGCTGGGCGGGCGGGGCCAGGCTGGGAGGGGAAGCTGGGCGAGCGGGGCCTGGCTCGGAAGGGGAAGCTGGGCGGGCGGGGCCTGGCTCGGAAGGGGAAGCTGGGCGGGCGGGGCCAGGCTGGGAGGAGAAGCTAGGTGGGAGGGGCCGAGCTCGGGAGGGGAAGCAGGACGGGCGGGGCCTGGCTCGGGAGGAGAAACTGGGCGGGCGGGGCCGGGCTCGGGAGGAGAAACTGGGCGGGCGGGGCCTGGCTGGGAGGGGAACCAGGGCGTGCGGGGCCAGGCAGGGAGGGGAAGGTGGGCGGGCGGGGCGAGGCTGGGAGGAGAAGCTGGGTGGGCGTGGCTGGGCTCGGGAGGGGAAGCTGGGCGGGCGGGGCCAGGCTCCGGAGGGGAAGATGGGCGGGCGTGGCCAAACTGAGAGGGGAAGGTGGGCGGGCGGGGCCAACTTGGGGGGAGAAGCTGGGTGGGCGGGGCAGGGCTCGGGAGGGGAAGCTGGGCGGGCGGGGCCAGGCTGGGAGGAGAAGCGGGGCGGGCGGGGTTGGGAACGGGAGGAGAAACTGGGCGGTCGGGGCCTGGCTGGGAGGGGAAGCTGGGCCTGCGGGGCCTGCCTCGGGAGGGGAAGCTGGGCGGGCGGGGCCTGGCTTGGGAGGAGAAGCTGGGCGGGCGGGGCCTGGCTCAGGAGGAGAAGCTGGGCAGGAGGGGCCAGGCTGGGAGGGGAAGCTGGGCGGGCGGGGCCAAGCAGGGAGGGGAAGCTGGGCGGGCGGGGCCAGGCTGGGAGGAGAAGCGGGGCGGGCGGGGCCTGGCTCGGAAGGGGAAGCTGGGCGGGCGGGGCCAGGCTGGGAGGAGAAGCTAGGTGGGCGGGGCCGAGCTCGGGAGGGGAAGCAGGACGGGCGGGGTCTGGCTCGGGAGGAGAAAATGGGCGGGCTGGGCCGGGCTCGGGAGGAGAAACTGGGCGGGCGGGGCCTGGCTGGGAGGGGAAGCAGGACGTGCGGGGCCAGGCAGGGAGGGGAAGGTGGGCGGGCGGGGCGAGGCTGGGAGGTGAAGCTGGGTGGGCGTGTCCGGGCTCGGGAGGGGAAGCAGGAGGGCGGGGCCTGGCTCGGGAGGAGAAAATGGGCGGGCTGGGCCGGGCTCTGGAGGAGAAACTGGGCGGGCGGGGCGTGGCTGGGAGGGGAAGCAGGACGTGCGGGGCCAGGCAGGGAGGGGAAGGTGGGCGGGCGGGGCCAGGCTGGGAGGAGAACCTGGGTGGGCGTGGCCGGGCTCGGGAGGGGCAGCGGGACGGGCGGGGCCGGATTCGGGAAGGGAAGCTGGGAGGGCGGGCCGGGAACGGGAGGAGAAACTGGGCGTGCGAGGCCTGGCTGGGAGGGGAAGCTGGGCGGGCGGGGCCAGGCTGGGAGGAGAAGCTGGGTGGGCGTTGCCTGGCTCGGGAGGGGAAGCTGGGAGGGCGGGCCGGGAACGGGAGGAGAAACTGGGCGTGCGGGGCCTGGCTGGGAGGGGAAGCTGGGTGGGCGGGGCCAGGCTGGGAGGGGAAGCTGGGAGTGCGGGCCGGGAACGGGAGGAGAAACTGGGCGTGCGGGGCCTGGCTGGGAAGGGAAGCTGGGTGGGCGGGGCCAGGCTGGGAGGGGAAGCTGGGAGTGCGGGCCGGGAACGGGAGGAGAAACTGGGCGTGCGGGGCCTAGCTGGGAGGGGAAGCTGGGCCTCCGGGCCTGCCTCGGGAGGGGAAGCTGGGCGGGCGGGGCCAACTTGGGGAGAGAAGCTTGGTGGGCGGGGCCTGCCTCGGGAGGGGAAGATGTGCGGGCGGGGCCAACTTGGGGGGAGAAGCTGGGTGGGCGGGGCCGGGCTCGGGAGGGGAAGCTGGGCGGGCGGGGCCAGGCTGGGAGGGGAAGCTGGGCGAGCGGGGCCTGGCTCGGAAGGGGAAGCTGGGCGGGCGGGGCCTGGCTCGGAAGGGGAAGCTGGGCGGGCGGGGCCAGGCTGGGAGGAGAAGCTAGGTGGGAGGGGCCGAGCTCGGGAGGGGAAGCAGGACGGGCGGGGCCTGGCTCGGGAGGAGAAACTGGGCGGGCGGGGCCGGGCTCGGGAGGAGAAACTGGGCGGGCGGGGCCTGGCTGGGAGGGGAACCAGGGCGTGCGGGGCCAGGCAGGGAGGGGAAGGTGGGCGGGCGGGGCGAGGCTGGGAGGAGAAGCTGGGTGGGCGTGGCTGGGCTCGGGAGGGGAAGCTGGGCGGGCGGGGCCAGGCTCCGGAGGGGAAGATGGGCGGGCGTGGCCAAGCTGAGAGGGGAAGGTGGGCGGGCGGGGCCAACTTGGGGGGAGAAGCTGGGTGGGCGGGGCAGGGCTCGGGAGGGGAAGCTGGGCGGGCGGGGCCAGGCTGGGAGGAGAAGCGGGGCGGGCGGGGTTGGGAACGGGAGGAGAAACTGGGCGGTCGGGGCCTGGCTGGGAGGGGAAGCTGGGCCTGCGGGGCCTGCCTCGGGAGGGGAAGCT
This sequence comes from Pelodiscus sinensis, assembly GCF_049634645.1. Classification (NCBI taxonomy): domain Eukaryota; kingdom Metazoa; phylum Chordata; order Testudines; family Trionychidae; genus Pelodiscus; species Pelodiscus sinensis. The sequence continues at coordinate 542,123 of NW_027465886.1, forward strand.
GGGCGGGCGGGGCCTGGCTTGGGAGGAGAAGCTGGGCGGGCGGGGCCTGGCTCAGGAGGAGAAGCTGGGCAGGCGGGGCCAGGCTGGGAGGGGAAGCTGGGCGGGCGGGGCCAAGCAGGGAGGGGAAGCTGGGCGGGCGGGGCCAGGCTGGGAGGAGAAGCGGGGCGGGCGGGGCCTGGCTTGGGAGGAGAAAGTGGGCGTGCGGGGCCTGGCTGGGAGGGGAAGCTGGGCGGGCGGGGCCTGGCTGGGGAGGAGAAACTGGGCGTGCGTGGCCAGGCTGGGAGGAGAAGCGGGACGGGCGGGGCCTGGCTTGGGAGGAGAAACTGGGCGTGCGGGGCCTGGCTGGGAGGGGAACGGGGCGGACGGGGCCAAGCTGGGAGGGGAAGCTGCGCGGGCGGGGCCTGGCTCAGGAGGAGAAGCTGGGCCGGCGGGGTCAGGCTTGGAGGGGAAGCTGGGCGGGCGGGGCCAGGATGGGACGGGAAGCTGGGCGGGCGGGGCCTCGCTCGGGAGGGGAACGGGGCGGGCGGGGCCAAGCTGGGAGGGGAGGCTGGGCGTGCGAAGCCTGGCTTGGGAGGAGAAGCGGGGCGGGCGGGGTCGGGAACGGGAGGAGAAACTGGGCGGTCGGGGCCTGGCTGAGAGGGGATGCAGGGCGGGCGGGGCCGGGCTCGGGAGGGGAAGCTGGGCAGGCGGGGCCTGGCTTGGGAGAAAAACCTGGGCGGGCGGGGCCTGGCTCAGGAGGAGAAGCTGGGCAGGCGGGGCCAGGCTGGGAGGGGAAGCTGGGCCTGCGGGGCCTGCCTCGGGAGGGGAAGCTGGGCGGGCGGGGCCTGGCTTGGGAGGAGAAGCTGGGCGGGCGGGGCCTGGCTCAGGAGGAGAAGCTGGGCAGGCGGGGCCAGGCTGGGAGGGGAAGCTGGGCGGGCGGGGCCAAGCAGGGAGGGGAAGCTGGGCGGGCGGGGCCAGGCTGGGAGGAGAAGCGGGGCGGGCGGGGCCTGGCTCGGAAGGGGAAGCTGGGCGGGCGGGGCCAGGCTGGGAGGAGAAGCTAGGTGGGCGGGGCCGAGCTCGGGAGGGGAAGCAGGACGGGCGGGGTCTGGCTCGGGAGGAGAAAATGGGCGGGCTGGGCCGGGCTCGGGAGGAGAAACTGGGCGGGCGGGGCCTGGCTGGGAGGGGAAGCAGGACGTGCGGGGCCAGGCAGGGAGGGGAAGGTGGGCGGGCGGGGCGAGGCTGGGAGGTGAAGCTGGGTGGGCGTGTCCGGGCTCGGGAGGGGAAGCAGGAGGGCGGGGCCTGGCTCGGGAGGAGAAAATGGGCGGGCTGGGCCGGGCTCTGGAGGAGAAACTGGGCGGGCGGGGCGTGGCTGGGAGGGGAAGCAGGACGTGCGGGGCCAGGCAGGGAGGGGAAGGTGGGCGGGCGGGGCCAGGCTGGGAGGAGAACCTGGGTGGGCGTGGCCGGGCTCGGGAGGGGCAGCGGGACGGGCGGGGCCGGATTCGGGAAGGGAAGCTGGGAGGGCGGGCCGGGAACGGGAGGAGAAACTGGGCGTGCGAGGCCTGGCTGGGAGGGGAAGCTGGGCGGGCGGGGCCAGGCTGGGAGGAGAAGCTGGGTGGGCGTTGCCTGGCTCGGGAGGGGAAGCTGGGAGGGCGGGCCGGGAACGGGAGGAGAAACTGGGCGTGCGGGGCCTGGCTGGGAGGGGAAGCTGGGTGGGCGGGGCCAGGCTGGGAGGGGAAGCTGGGAGTGCGGGCCGGGAACGGGAGGAGAAACTGGGCGTGCGGGGCCTGGCTGGGAAGGGAAGCTGGGTGGGCGGGGCCAGGCTGGGAGGGGAAGCTGGGAGTGCGGGCCGGGAACGGGAGGAGAAACTGGGCGTGCGGGGCCTAGCTGGGAGGGGAAGCTGGGCCTCCGGGCCTGCCTCGGGAGGGGAAGCTGGGCGGGCGGGGCCAACTTGGGGAGAGAAGCTTGGTGGGCGGGGCCTGCCTCGGGAGGGGAAGATGTGCGGGCGGGGCCAACTTGGGGGGAGAAGCTGGGTGGGCGGGGCCGGGCTCGGGAGGGGAAGCTGGGCGGGCGGGGCCAGGCTGGGAGGGGAAGCTGGGCGAGCGGGGCCTGGCTCGGAAGGGGAAGCTGGGCGGGCGGGGCCTGGCTCGGAAGGGGAAGCTGGGCGGGCGGGGCCAGGCTGGGAGGAGAAGCTAGGTGGGAGGGGCCGAGCTCGGGAGGGGAAGCAGGACGGGCGGGGCCTGGCTCGGGAGGAGAAACTGGGCGGGCGGGGCCGGGCTCGGGAGGAGAAACTGGGCGGGCGGGGCCTGGCTGGGAGGGGAACCAGGGCGTGCGGGGCCAGGCAGGGAGGGGAAGGTGGGCGGGCGGGGCGAGGCTGGGAGGAGAAGCTGGGTGGGCGTGGCTGGGCTCGGGAGGGGAAGCTGGGCGGGCGGGGCCAGGCTCCGGAGGGGAAGATGGGCGGGCGTGGCCAAGCTGAGAGGGGAAGGTGGGCGGGCGGGGCCAACTTGGGGGGAGAAGCTGGGTGGGCGGGGCAGGGCTCGGGAGGGGAAGCTGGGCGGGCGGGGCCAGGCTGGGAGGAGAAGCGGGGCGGGCGGGGTTGGGAACGGGAGGAGAAACTGGGCGGTCGGGGCCTGGCTGGGAGGGGAAGCTGGGCCTGCGGGGCCTGCCTCGGGAGGGGAAGCTGGGCGGGCGGGGCCTGGCTTGGGAGGAGAAGCTGGGCGGGCGGGGCCTGGCTCAGGAGGAGAAGCTGGGCAGGCGGGGCCAGGCTGGGAGGGGAAGCTGGGCGGGCGGGGCCAAGCAGGGAGGGGAAGCTGGGCGGGCGGGGCCAGGCTGGGAGGAGAAGCGGGGCGGGCGGGGCCTGGCTTGGGAGGAGAAAGTGGGCGTGCGGGGCCTGGCTGGGAGGGGAAGCTGGGCGGGCGGGGCCTGGCTGGGGAGGAGAAACTGGGCGTGCGTGGCCAGGCTGGGAGGAGAAGCGGGACGGGCGGGGCCTGGCTTGGGAGGAGAAACTGGGCGTGCGGGGCCTGGCTGGGAGGGGAACGGGGCGGACGGGGCCAAGCTGGGAGGGGAAGCTGCGCGGGCGGGGCCTGGCTCAGGAGGAGAAGCTGGGCCGGCGGGGTCAGGCTTGGAGGGGAAGCTGGGCGGGCGGGGCCAGGATGGGACGGGAAGCTGGGCGGGCGGGGCCTCGCTCGGGAGGGGAACGGGGCGGGCGGGGCCAGGCTGGGAGGAGAACCTGGGTGGGCGTGGCCGGGCTCGGGAGGGGCAGCGGGACGGGCGGGGCCGGATTCGGGAAGGGAAGCTGGGAGGGCGGGCCGGGAACGGGAGGAGAAACTGGGCGTGCGAGGCCTGGCTGGGAGGGGAAGCTGGGCGGGCGGGGCCAGGCTGGGAGGAAAAGCTGGGTGGGCGTTGCCTGGCTCGGGAGGGGAAGCTGGGAGGGCGGGCCGGGAACGGGAGGAGAAACTGGGCGTGCGGGGCCTGGCTGGGAGGGGAAGCTGGGTGGGCGGGGCCAGGCTGGGAGGGGAAGCTGGGAGTGCGGGCCGGGAACGGGAGGAGAAACTGGGCGTGCGGGGCCTGGCTGGGAAGGGAAGCTGGGTGGGCGGGGCCAGGCTGGGAGGGGAAGCTGGGAGTGCGGGCCGGGAACGGGAGGAGAAACTGGGCGTGCGGGGCCTAGCTGGGAGGGGAAGCTGGGCCTCCGGGCCTGCCTCGGGAGGGGAAGCTGGGCGGGCGGGGCCAACTTGGGGAGAGAAGCTTGGTGGGCGGGGCCTGCCTCGGGAGGGGAAGATGTGCGGGCGGGGCCAACTTGGGGGGAGAAGCTGGGTGGGCGGGGCCGGGCTCGGGAGGGGAAGCTGGGCGGGCGGGGCCAGGCTGGGAGGGGAAGCTGGGCGAGCGGGGCCTGGCTCGGAAGGGGAAGCTGGGCGGGCGGGGCCTGGCTCGGAAGGGGAAGCTGGGCGGGCGGGGCCAGGCTGGGAGGAGAAGCTAGGTGGGAGGGGCCGAGCTCGGGAGGGGAAGCAGGACGGGCGGGGCCTGGCTCGGGAGGAGAAACTGGGCGGGCGGGGCCGGGCTCGGGAGGAGAAACTGGGCGGGCGGGGCCTGGCTGGGAGGGGAACCAGGGCGTGCGGGGCCAGGCAGGGAGGGGAAGGTGGGCGGGCGGGGCGAGGCTGGGAGGAGAAGCTGGGTGGGCGTGGCTGGGCTCGGGAGGGGAAGCTGGGCGGGCGGGGCCAGGCTCCGGAGGGGAAGATGGGCGGGCGTGGCCAAGCTGAGAGGGGAAGGTGGGCGGGCGGGGCCAACTTGGGGGGAGAAGCTGGGTGGGCGGGGCAGGGCTCGGGAGGGGAAGCTGGGCGGGCGGGGCCAGGCTGGGAGGAGAAGCGGGGCGGGCGGGGTTGGGAACGGGAGGAGAAACTGGGCGGTCGGGGCCTGGCTGGGAGGGGAAGCTGGGCCTGCGGGGCCTGCCTCGGGAGGGGAAGCTGGGCGGGCGGGGCCTGGCTTGGGAGGAGAAGCTGGGCGGGCGGGGCCTGGCTCAGGAGGAGAAGCTGGGCAGGAGGGGCCAGGCTGGGAGGGGAAGCTGGGCGGGCGGGGCCAAGCAGGGAGGGGAAGCTGGGCGGGCGGGGCCAGGCTGGGAGGAGAAGCGGGGCGGGCGGGGCCTGGCTCGGAAGGGGAAGCTGGGCGGGCGGGGCCAGGCTGGGAGGAGAAGCTAGGTGGGCGGGGCCGAGCTCGGGAGGGGAAGCAGGACGGGCGGGGTCTGGCTCGGGAGGAGAAAATGGGCGGGCTGGGCCGGGCTCGGGAGGAGAAACTGGGCGGGCGGGGCCTGGCTGGGAGGGGAAGCAGGACGTGCGGGGCCAGGCAGGGAGGGGAAGGTGGGCGGGCGGGGCGAGGCTGGGAGGTGAAGCTGGGTGGGCGTGTCCGGGCTCGGGAGGGGAAGCAGGAGGGCGGGGCCTGGCTCGGGAGGAGAAAATGGGCGGGCTGGGCCGGGCTCTGGAGGAGAAACTGGGCGGGCGGGGCGTGGCTGGGAGGGGAAGCAGGACGTGCGGGGCCAGGCAGGGAGGGGAAGGTGGGCGGGCGGGGCCAGGCTGGGAGGAGAACCTGGGTGGGCGTGGCCGGGCTCGGGAGGGGCAGCGGGACGGGCGGGGCCGGATTCGGGAAGGGAAGCTGGGAGGGCGGGCCGGGAACGGGAGGAGAAACTGGGCGTGCGAGGCCTGGCTGGGAGGGGAAGCTGGGCGGGCGGGGCCAGGCTGGGAGGAGAAGCTGGGTGGGCGTTGCCTGGCTCGGGAGGGGAAGCTGGGAGGGCGGGCCGGGAACGGGAGGAGAAACTGGGCGTGCGGGGCCTGGCTGGGAGGGGAAGCTGGGTGGGCGGGGCCAGGCTGGGAGGGGAAGCTGGGAGTGCGGGCCGGGAACGGGAGGAGAAACTGGGCGTGCGGGGCCTGGCTGGGAAGGGAAGCTGGGTGGGCGGGGCCAGGCTGGGAGGGGAAGCTGGGAGTGCGGGCCGGGAACGGGAGGAGAAACTGGGCGTGCGGGGCCTAGCTGGGAGGGGAAGCTGGGCCTCCGGGCCTGCCTCGGGAGGGGAAGCTGGGCGGGCGGGGCCAACTTGGGGAGAGAAGCTTGGTGGGCGGGGCCTGCCTCGGGAGGGGAAGATGTGCGGGCGGGGCCAACTTGGGGGGAGAAGCTGGGTGGGCGGGGCCGGGCTCGGGAGGGGAAGCTGGGCGGGCGGGGCCAGGCTGGGAGGGGAAGCTGGGCGAGCGGGGCCTGGCTCGGAAGGGGAAGCTGGGCGGGCGGGGCCTGGCTCGGAAGGGGAAGCTGGGCGGGCGGGGCCAGGCTGGGAGGAGAAGCTAGGTGGGAGGGGCCGAGCTCGGGAGGGGAAGCAGGACGGGCGGGGCCTGGCTCGGGAGGAGAAACTGGGCGGGCGGGGCCGGGCTCGGGAGGAGAAACTGGGCGGGCGGGGCCTGGCTGGGAGGGGAACCAGGGCGTGCGGGGCCAGGCAGGGAGGGGAAGGTGGGCGGGCGGGGCGAGGCTGGGAGGAGAAGCTGGGTGGGCGTGGCTGGGCTCGGGAGGGGAAGCTGGGCGGGCGGGGCCAGGCTCCGGAGGGGAAGATGGGCGGGCGTGGCCAAGCTGAGAGGGGAAGGTGGGCGGGCGGGGCCAACTTGGGGGGAGAAGCTGGGTGGGCGGGGCAGGGCTCGGGAGGGGAAGCTGGGCGGGCGGGGCCAGGCTGGGAGGAGAAGCGGGGCGGGCGGGGTTGGGAACGGGAGGAGAAACTGGGCGGTCGGGGCCTGGCTGGGAGGGGAAGCTGGGCCTGCGGGGCCTGCCTCGGGAGGGGAAGCTGGGCGGGCGGGGCCTGGCTTGGGAGGAGAAGCTGGGCGGGCGGGGCCTGGCTCAGGAGGAGAAGCTGGGCAGGCGGGGCCAGGCTGGGAGGGGAAGCTGGGCGGGCGGGGCCAAGCAGGGAGGGGAAGCTGGGCGGGCGGGGCCAGGCTGGGAGGAGAAGCGGGGCGGGCGGGGCCTGGCTTGGGAGGAGAAAGTGGGCGTGCGGGGCCTGGCTGGGAGGGGAAGCTGGGCGGGCGGGGCCTGGCTGGGGAGGAGAAACTGGGCGTGCGTGGCCAGGCTGGGAGGAGAAGCGGGACGGGCGGGGCCTGGCTTGGGAGGAGAAACTGGGCGTGCGGGGCCTGGCTGGGAGGGGAACGGGGCGGACGGGGCCAAGCTGGGAGGGGAAGCTGCGCGGGCGGGGCCTGGCTCAGGAGGAGAAGCTGGGCCGGCGGGGTCAGGCTTGGAGGGGAAGCTGGGCGGGCGGGGCCAGGATGGGACGGGAAGCTGGGCGGGCGGGGCCTCGCTCGGGAGGGGAACGGGGCGGGCGGGGCCAAGCTGGGAGGGGAGGCTGGGCGTGCGAAGCCTGGCTTGGGAGGAGAAGCGGGGCGGGCGGGGTCGGGAACGGGAGGAGAAACTGGGCGGTCGGGGCCTGGCTGAGAGGGGATGCAGGGCGGGCGGGGCCGGGCTCGGGAGGGGAAGCTGGGCAGGCGGGGCCTGGCTTGGGAGAAAAACCTGGGCGGGCGGGGCCTGGCTCAGGAGGAGAAGCTGGGCAGGCGGGGCCAGGCTGGGAGGGGAAGCTGGGCCTGCGGGGCCTGCCTCGGGAGGGGAAGCTGGGCGGGCGGGGCCTGGCTTGGGAGGAGAAGCTGGGCGGGCGGGGCCTGGCTCAGGAGGAGAAGCTGGGCAGGCGGGGCCAGGCTGGGAGGGGAAGCTGGGCGGGCGGGGCCAAGCAGGGAGGGGAAGCTGGGCGGGCGGGGCCAGGCTGGGAGGAGAAGCGGGGCGGGCGGGGCCTGGCTCGGAAGGGGAAGCTGGGCGGGCGGGGCCAGGCTGGGAGGAGAAGCTAGGTGGGCGGGGCCGAGCTCGGGAGGGGAAGCAGGACGGGCGGGGTCTGGCTCGGGAGGAGAAAATGGGCGGGCTGGGCCGGGCTCGGGAGGAGAAACTGGGCGGGCGGGGCCTGGCTGGGAGGGGAAGCAGGACGTGCGGGGCCAGGCAGGGAGGGGAAGGTGGGCGGGCGGGGCGAGGCTGGGAGGTGAAGCTGGGTGGGCGTGTCCGGGCTCGGGAGGGGAAGCAGGAGGGCGGGGCCTGGCTCGGGAGGAGAAAATGGGCGGGCTGGGCCGGGCTCTGGAGGAGAAACTGGGCGGGCGGGGCGTGGCTGGGAGGGGAAGCAGGACGTGCGGGGCCAGGCAGGGAGGGGAAGGTGGGCGGGCGGGGCCAGGCTGGGAGGAGAACCTGGGTGGGCGTGGCCGGGCTCGGGAGGGGCAGCGGGACGGGCGGGGCCGGATTCGGGAAGGGAAGCTGGGAGGGCGGGCCGGGAACGGGAGGAGAAACTGGGCGTGCGAGGCCTGGCTGGGAGGGGAAGCTGGGCGGGCGGGGCCAGGCTGGGAGGAGAAGCTGGGTGGGCGTTGCCTGGCTCGGGAGGGGAAGCTGGGAGGGCGGGCCGGGAACGGGAGGAGAAACTGGGCGTGCGGGGCCTGGCTGGGAGGGGAAGCTGGGTGGGCGGGGCCAGGCTGGGAGGGGAAGCTGGGAGTGCGGGCCGGGAACGGGAGGAGAAACTGGGCGTGCGGGGCCTGGCTGGGAAGGGAAGCTGGGTGGGCGGGGCCAGGCTGGGAGGGGAAGCTGGGAGTGCGGGCCGGGAACGGGAGGAGAAACTGGGCGTGCGGGGCCTAGCTGGGAGGGGAAGCTGGGCCTCCGGGCCTGCCTCGGGAGGGGAAGCTGGGCGGGCGGGGCCAACTTGGGGAGAGAAGCTTGGTGGGCGGGGCCTGCCTCGGGAGGGGAAGATGTGCGGGCGGGGCCAACTTGGGGGGAGAAGCTGGGTGGGCGGGGCCGGGCTCGGGAGGGGAAGCTGGGCGGGCGGGGCCAGGCTGGGAGGGGAAGCTGGGCGAGCGGGGCCTGGCTCGGAAGGGGAAGCTGGGCGGGCGGGGCCTGGCTCGGAAGGGGAAGCTGGGCGGGCGGGGCCAGGCTGGGAGGAGAAGCTAGGTGGGAGGGGCCGAGCTCGGGAGGGGAAGCAGGACGGGCGGGGCCTGGCTCGGGAGGAGAAACTGGGCGGGCGGGGCCGGGCTCGGGAGGAGAAACTGGGCGGGCGGGGCCTGGCTGGGAGGGGAACCAGGGCGTGCGGGGCCAGGCAGGGAGGGGAAGGTGGGCGGGCGGGGCGAGGCTGGGAGGAGAAGCTGGGTGGGCGTGGCTGGGCTCGGGAGGGGAAGCTGGGCGGGCGGGGCCAGGCTCCGGAGGGGAAGATGGGCGGGCGTGGCCAAGCTGAGAGGGGAAGGTGGGCGGGCGGGGCCAACTTGGGGGGAGAAGCTGGGTGGGCGGGGCAGGGCTCGGGAGGGGAAGCTGGGCGGGCGGGGCCAGGCTGGGAGGAGAAGCGGGGCGGGCGGGGTTGGGAACGGGAGGAGAAACTGGGCGGTCGGGGCCTGGCTGGGAGGGGAAGCTGGGCCTGCGGGGCCTGCCTCGGGAGGGGAAGCTGGGCGGGCGGGGCCTGGCTTGGGAGGAGAAGCTGGGCGGGCGGGGCCTGGCTCAGGAGGAGAAGCTGGGCAGGCGGGGCCAGGCTGGGAGGGGAAGCTGGGCGGGCGGGGCCAAGCAGGGAGGGGAAGCTGGGCGGGCGGGGCCAGGCTGGGAGGAGAAGCGGGGCGGGCGGGGCCTGGCTTGGGAGGAGAAACTGGGCGTGCGGGGCCTGGCTGGGAGGGGAAGCTGGGCGGGCGGGGCCTGGCTGGGGAGGAGAAACTGGGCGTGCGTGGCCAGGCTGGGAGGAGAAGCGGGACGGGCGGGGCCTGGCTTGGGAGGAGAAACTGGGCGTGCGGGGCCTGGCTGGGAGGGGAACGGGGCGGACGGGGCCAAGCTGGGAGGGGAAGCTGCGCGGGCGGGGCCTGGCTCAGGAGGAGAAGCTGGGCCGGCGGGGTCAGGCTTGGAGGGGAAGCTGGGCGGGCGGGGCCAGGATGGGACGGGAAGCTGGGCGGGCGGGGCCTCGCTCGGGAGGGGAACGGGGCGGGCGGGGCCAAGCTGGGAGGGGAGGCTGGGCGTGCGAAGCCTGGCTTGGGAGGAGAAGCGGGGCGGTCGGGAACGGGAGGAGAAACTGGGTGGTCGGGTCCTGGCTGAGAGGGGATGCAGGGCGGGCGGGGCCGGGCTCGGGAGGGGAAGCTGGGCAGGCGGGGCCTGGCTTGGGAGAAAAACCTGGGCGGGCGGGGCCTGGCTCAGGAGGAGAAGCTGGGCAGGCGGGGCCAGGCTGGGAGGGGAAGCTGGGCCTGCGGGGCCTGCCTCGGGAGGGGAAGCTGGGCGGGCGGGGCCTGGCTTGGGAAGAGAAGCTGGGCGGGCGGGGCCTGGCTCAGGAGGAGAAGCTGGGCAGGCGGGGCCAGAATGGGAGGGGAAGCTGGGCGGGCAGGGCCAGGCTGGGAGGGGAAGGTGGGCGGGCGGGGCCAACTTGGGGGGAGAAGCTGGGTGGGCGGGGCCGGGCTCGGGAGGGGAAGCTGGGAGGGCGGGGCCAGGCTGGGAGGGGAAGCTGGGCGAGCGGGGCCTGGCTCGTAAGGGGAAGCTGGGCGGGCGGGGCCTGGCTTGGGAGGAGAAGCTGGGCGGGCGGGGCGTGGCTCAGGAGGAGAAGCTGGGCAGGCGGGGCCAGAATGGGAGGGGAAGCTGGGCGGGCAGGGCCAGGCTGGGAGGGGAAGGTGGGCGGGCGGGGCCAACTTGGGGCGAGAAGCTGGGTGGGCGGGGCCGGGCTCGGGAGGGGAAGCTGGGAGGGCGGGGCCAGGCTGGGAGGGGAAGCTGGGCGAGCGGGACCTGGCTCGGAAGGGGAAGCTGGGCGGGCGGGGCCAGGCTGGGAGGAGAAGCTAGGTGGGCGGGGCCGAGCTCGGGAGGGGAAGCAGGACGGGCGGGGCCTGGCTCGGGAGGAGAAAATGGGCGGGCTGGGCCGGGCTCGGGAGGAGAAACTGGGCGGGCGGGGTCTGGCTGGGAGGGGAAGCAGGACGTGCGGGGCCAGGAAGGGAGGGGAAGGTGGGCGGGCGGGGCGAGGCTGGAAGGAGAAGCTGGGTGGGCGTGGCCGGGCTCGGGAGGGGAAGCTGGGCGGGCTGTCCGGGAACGGGAGGAGAAACTGGGCGGGCGGGGCCTGGCTGGGAGGGGAAGCAGGGCGGGCGGGGCCAGGCTGGGAGGAGAAGCTAGGTGGGCCTGGCCGAGCTCGGGAGGGGAAGCAGGACGGGCGGGGCCTGGCTCGGGAGGAGAAAATGGGCGGGCTGGGCCGGGCTCGGGAGGAGAAACTGGGCGGGCGTGGCCTGGCTGGGAGGGGAAGCAGGACCTGCGGGGCCAGGCAGGGAGGGGAAGGTGGGCGGGCGGGGCCAACTTGGGGGGAGAAGCTGGGTGGGCGGGGCCGGGCTCGGGAGGGGAAGCTGGGAGGGTGGGGCCAGGCTGGGAGGGGAAGCTGGGCGAGCGGGGCCTGGCTCGGAAGGGGAAGCTGGGCGGGCGGGGCCTGGCTTGGGAGGAGAAGCTGGGCGGGCGGGGAGTGGCTCAGGAGGAGAAGCTGGGCAGGCGGGGCCAGAATGGGAGGGGAAGCTGGGCGGGCAGGGCCAGGCTGGGAGGGGAAGGTGGGCGGGCGGGGCCAACTTGGGGGGAGAAGCTGGGTGGGCGGGGCCGAGCTCGGGAGGGGAAGCAGGACGGGCGGGGCCTGGCTCGGGAGGAGAAAATGGGCGGGCTGGGCCGGGCTCGGGAGGAGAAACTGGGCGGACGGGGCCTGGCTGGGAGGGGAAGCAGGACGTGCGGGGCCAGGCAGGGAGGGGAAGGTGGGCGGGCGAGGCGAGGCTGGAAGGAGAAGCTGGGTGGGCGTGGCCGGGCTCGGGTGGGGAAGCTGGGCGGGCTGGCCGGGAACCGGAGGAGAAACTGGGCGGGCGGGGCCTGGCAGGGAGGGGAAGCAGGGCGGGCGGGGCCAGGCTGGGAGGAGAAGCTAGGTGGGCGGGGCCGAGCTCCGGAGGGGAAGCAGGACGGGCGGGGCCTGGCTCGGGAGGAGAAAATGGGCGGGCTGGGCCGGGCTCGGGAGGAGAAACTGGGCGGGCGGGGCCTGGCTGGGAGGGGAAGCAGGACGTGCGGGGCCAGGCAGGGAGGGGAAGGTGGGCGGGCGGGGCGAGGCTGGGAGGTGAAGCTGGGTGGGCGTGTCCGGGCTCGGGAGGGGAAGCAGGACGGGCGGGGCCTGGCTCGGGAGGAGAAAATGGGCGGGCTGGGCCGGGCTCGGGAGGAGAAACTGGGCGGGCGGGGCCTGGCTGGGAGGGGAAGCAGGACGTGCGGGGCCAGGCAGGGAGGGGAAGGTGGGCGGGCCGGGCCAGGCTGGGAGAACCTGGGTGGGCGTGGCCGGGCTCGGGAGGGGAAGCTGGGAGGGCGGGCCGGGAACGGGAGGAGAAACTGGGCGGGCTGGGCCGGGCTCGGGAGGAGAAACTGGGCGGGCGGGGCCAAGCTGGGAGGTAAAGCTGGGCGTGCGAGGCCTGGCTTGGGAGGAGAAGCGGGGCTGGTGGGGTCGGGAACGAGAGGAGAAACTGGGAGGTCGGGGCCTGGCTCGGAGGGGATGCACGGCGGGCGGGGCCGGGCTCTGCAGGAGAAACTGGTCCGGCGGGGCCAGGCTGGGAGGGGAAGCTGGGCGGGCGGGGCCGGACTCGGGAGGGGAAGCTGGGCCGGCGGGGCCAGGCTGGGAGGAGAAGCTGGGTGGGCGTGGCCGGGCTCGGGAGGGGATGCTGGGCGGGCTGGCCGGGAACGGGAGGAGAAACTGGGCGGGCGGGGCCTGGCTGGGAGAGGAAGCAGGGCGTGCAGGGAGGGGAAGGTGGGCGGGCGGGGCCAGGCTGGGAGGAGAATCTGGGTGGGCGTGGCCGGGCTCGGGAGGGGAAGCTGGGAGGGCGGGCCGGGAACGGGAGGAGAAACTGGGCGTGCGGGCCTGGCTGGGAGGGGAAGCTGGGTGGGCGTTGCTGGGCTCGGGAGGGGAAGCTGGGAGGGCGGGCCGGGAACGGGAGGAGAAACTGGGCGTGCGTGGCCTGGCTGGGAGGGGAAGCTGGGTGGGCGGGGCCAGGCTGGGAGGGGAAGCTGGGAGTGCGGGCCGGGAACCGGAGGAGAAACTGGGCGTGCGGGGCCTGCCTCGGGAGGGGAAGCTGGGCGGGCGGGGCCAACTTGGGGGGAGAAGCTTGGTGGGCGGGGCCTGCCTCGGGAGGGGAAGATGGGCGGGCGGGGCCAACTTGGGGGGAGAAGCTGGGTGGGCGGGGCCGGGCTCGGGAGGGGAAGCTGGGCGGGCGGGGCCAGGCTGGGAGGGGAAGCTGGGCGAGCGGGGCCTGGCTCAGAAGGGGAAGCTGGGCGGGCGGGGCCAGGCTGGGAGGAGAAGCTAGGTGGGCGGGGCCGAGCTCGGGAGGGGAAGCAGGACGGGCGGGGCCTGGCTCGGGAGGAGAAACTGGGCGGGCGGGGCCGGGCTCGGGAGGAGAAACTGGGCGGGCGGGGCCTGGCTGGGAGGGGAAGCAGGGCGTGCGGGGCCAGGCAGGGAGGGGAAGGTGGGCGGGCGGGGCGAGGCTGGGAGGAGAAGCTGGGTGGGCGTGGCTGGGCTCGGGAGGGGAAGCTGGGCGGGCGGGGCCTGGCTCCGGAGGGGAAGATGGGCGGGCGGGGCCAAGCTGAGAGGGGAAGCTGGGCGGGCGGGGCCAGGCTGGGAGGGGAAGCTGGGCGTGCGAGGCCTGGCTTGGGAGGAGAAGCGGGGCGGGCGGGGTTGGGAACGGGAGGAGAAACTGGGCGGTCGGAGCCTGGCTGGGAGGGGAAGCTGGGCCTGCGGGGCCTGCCTCGGGAGGGGAAGCTGGGCGGGCGGGGCCTGGCTTGGGAGGAGAAGCTGGGCGGGCGGGGCCTGGCTCAGGAGGAGAAGCTGGGCAGGCGGGGCCAGGCTGGGAGGGGAAGCTGGGCGGGCGAGGCCAGGCTGGGAGGGGAAGCTGGGCGGGCGGGGCCAGGCTGGGAGGAGAAGCGGGGCGGGCGGGGCCTGGCTTGGGAGGAGAAACTGGGCGTGCGGGGCCAGGCTGGGAGGAGAAGCGGGGCGGGCGGGGCCTGGCTTGGGAGGAGAAACTGGGCGTGCGGGGCCTGGCTGGGAGGGGATGCAGGGCGGGCGGGGCCGGGCTCGGGAGGGGAACGGGGCGGGCGGGGCCAAGCAGGGAGGGGAAGCTGTGCGGGCGGGGCCTGGCTCAGGAGGAGAAGCTGGGCCGGCGGGGTCAGGCTTGGAGGGGAAGCTGGGCGGGCGGGGCCAGGATGGGACGGGAAGCTGGGCGGGCGGGGCCTCGCTCGGGAGGGGAACGGAGCGGGCGGGGCCAAGCTGGGAGGGGAGGCTGGGCGTGCGAAGCCTGACTTGGGAGGAGAAGCGGGGCGGGCGGGGTCGGGAACGGGAGGAGAAACTGGGCGGTCGGGGCCTGGCTGGGAGTGGATGCAGGGCGGGTGGGGCCGGGCTCGGGAGGGGAAGCTGGGCAGGCGGGGCCTGGCTTGGGAGAAAAACCTGGGCGGGCGGGGCCTGGCTCAGGAGGAGAAGCTGGGCAGGCGGGGCCAGGCTGGGAGGGCAAGCTGGGCCTGCGGGGCCTGCCTCGGGAGGGGAAGCTTGGCGGGCGGGGCCTGGCTTGGAGGAGAAGGTGGGCGGGCGGGGCCTGGTCAGGAGGAGAAGCTGGGCAGGCGGGGCCAGAATGGGAGGGGAAGCTGGGCGGGCGGGGCCAGGCTGGGAGGGGAAGCTGGGCGGGCGGGGCCGGGAACGGGAGGAGAAACTGGGCGTGCGGGGCCTGGGTGGGAAGGGAAGCAGGGCGGGCGGGGCTGGGCTCGGGAGGAGAAACTGGGCGGGCGGGGCCTGGCTCGGGAGGGGAAGCTCGGCGGGCGGGGCCAGGCTGGGAGGAGAAGCAGGGTGGGCGTTGCCGGGCTCAGGAGGGGAAGCTGGGAGGGCGGGCCGGGAACGGGAGGAGAAACTGGGCGTGCGGGGCCTGGCTGGGAGGGTGTGACGGCGCGTTGGGGGTTCCCCGTCTCCTGCACCCCGAAATGGCACAAACAGACTGCACCAGCCAGTGGAATTGAGGGTGGTTTATTGCTCCTCCAGCACAGCGCAGCACAGATGTAATCTGGTTACAGGAACTGGGCTAGGATGCCTCAGGCCCCCTTGAGATGGGGGAGACTGGGCCCCTAAACTCCAGCCCCTTCCCCTAGGCTCTCCTCCATGCCCTCCGACAGCCAGCAACCAACTCCCCCACTTCCAGCCCTGCCCCCCAGCCAAGGCAGCATTCCATCTTCCTTTGTTCCTCTCCATGGGGGGTGTCTGGCCACTGGTTTGCATAGTGACTCATCCTGTTTTGCTGGGTCGTGGTACCCACGGCAGCCAGTGGGGGTTCCCCCAGAGCCAGCAGCATAGAAACCAGCCAGGTACCCCCACTACGTCACAGAGGGGAAGCTGGGTGGGCGTTGCCGGGCTCGGGAGGGGAAGCTGGGAGGGCGGGGCCAAGCTGGGAGGGAAGCTGGGCGGGCGGGGCCTGGCTTGGGAGGAGAAGCTGGGCGGGCGGAGCCAGGCTGGGAGGGGAAGCTGGGGGGCGGGGCCAAAATGGGAGGGGAGGTTGGCAGGCGGGGCCTGGCTGGGAAGAGAAGCTGGGTGGGCGGGGCTTGGCTAGGGAGGGGAAGCTGGGCGGGCGGGGTCTGGCTCGGGAGGGGAAGCGGGGCGGGCGGGGCAAACCTGGGAGGGGAAGTTGGGCGGTCGGGGCCTGGCTGGGAGGGGAAGCTGGGCGGGCGGGGCCAAGCTGGGAGGGGAAGCTGGGCGGGCGGGGCCTGGCTTGGGAGGAGAAGCTGGGCGGGCGGAGCCAGGCTGGGAGGGGAAGCTGGGGGGCGGGGCCAAAATGGGAGGGGAGGTTGGCAGGCGGGGCCTGGCTGGGAAGAGAAGCTGGGTGGGCGGGGCTTGGCTAGGGAGGGGAAGCTGGGCGGGCGGGGTCTGGCTCGGGAGGGGAAGCGGGGCGGGCGGGGCAAACCTGGGAGGGGAAGTTGGGCGGTCGGGGCCTGGCTGGGAGGGGAAGCTGGGCGGGCGGGGCCAAGCTGGGAGGGGAAGCTGGGCGGGCGGGCACTGGTTCGGGAGGGGAAGCTGGGCGGGCGGGGCTAGGCTGGGAGGGGAAGCTGGGCGGGCGGGGCCAGGCTCGGGAGGGGAAGCTGGGCGGGCGGGGCCAAACTGGGAGGGGAAATTCGGCGGTCGGGGCCTGGCTGGGAGGGGAAGGTGAGCGGGCCGGGTCAGGCTGGGAGGGGAAACTGAGCGGGCGGGGCATGGCTCGGGAGGAGAAGCAGGGCGGGCGGGGCCAGGCTGGGAGGGGAAGCGGGCCGGCCGGGGCCTGGCTGAGAGGGGAAGCTGGGCGGGCGGGGCCGGGCTCGGGAAGAGAAAGCGGGCGGGCGGGGCCGGACTAGGGAGGGGAAGCTGGGCGACTCGGGCCAGGCTGGGAGGGGAAACTGGGCGGGCGGGTCCGGACTCGGGAGCGGAAGGTGGGCGGGCGGGGGCTGGCTGGGCGGGGAAGCTAGGCGGGCGGGGCCAAGTTGGGAGGGGTAGCTGGGCGGGCGGGTCTGGACTCGGGAGCGGAAGGTGGGCGGGCGGGGGCTGGCTGGGCGGGAAGCTGGGCGGGCAGGGCCCGGCTCGGGAGGAGAAGCTGGCCGGGCGGGGCCAGGCTGGGAGGGGAAGCTGGGCGGCCGTGGCCTGGCTCGAGAGGGGAAACTGGGTGGGCGCGGCCGGGCTCGGGAGGGGAAGCTGGGAAGGCGGGGCCGGGCTCGGGAAGAGAAAGTGGGCGGGCGGGGCCGGACTCGGGAGGGGAAGCTGGGCGGGCGGGGCCAGGCTGGGAGGGGAAGCTGGGGGGGCGGGCCAAACTGGGAGGGGAAGTTGGGCGGTCGGGACCTGGCTGGGAGGGGAAGCTGGACGGGCGGGGCCGGACTCGGGAGGGGAAGCTGGCCGGGCGGGGCCAGGCTGGGAGGGGAAGCGGGGCGAGCGGGGCCGGACTGGGGAGGAGAAGCGGGGCGGGTGGGGCCTGGTACCGCAGGAGAAGCGGGGCGGGCGGGGCCAGGCTGGGAGGAGAAGCTGGGCGGGCGGGTCCTGGCTCGCGAGCGGAACGGGGCTGGCGGGGCGAAGCTGGGAGGGGAAGGTGAGCGGGCCGGGGCAGGCTGGCAGGGGAAACTGGGCGGCCGGGGCCTGGCTCGGGAGGAGCAGCTGGGCAGAGGGACCTGGCTGGGAGGGGAAGCGGGCCGGGCGGGGCCTGGCTGAGAGGGGAAGGTGGGCGGGCGGAGCCAGGCTGGGAGGGGAAGATGGGCGGGCGGGGGCTGGCTGGGAGGGGAAGCTGGTCGGGCGGGGCCGGACTCGGGAGGGGAACGGGGCGGGCGGAGCCAAGCCGGGAAGGGAAGGTGAGCGGGCCGGGCCCCGCTGGGAGGGGAAGCTGGGCGGGCGGGGCCTGGTTCGGGAGGAGAAGCTGGGCAGAGGGGCCTGGCTGGGAGGGGAAGCTGGGCGGGCAGGGCCGGACTCCGGAGAAGCAGCTGGGCGGGCGGGGCCAGGGTGGGAGGGGAAGCTGGGCGGGCGGGGTCGTCTGGGAGGGGAAGCTGAGCGGGCGGGGCCAAACTGGGAGGGGAAGTTGGGCGGTCCGGGCCTGGCTGGGAGGGGAAGCTGGGCAGGCGGGGCCAGGCTGGGAGGGGAAGCGGGCCGGGCGGGGCCTGGCTGAGAAGGGAAGGTGGGCGGGCGGGTCCAGGCTGGGAGGAGAAGCTGGGTGGGCGCGGCCGGGCTCGGGAGGGGAAGCTGCGAAGGCGGGGCCGGGCTCGGGAGGAGAAACTGAGCGGGCGGGGCCTGGCTGGGAGGGGAAGCTTGGCGGGCAGGGACGGACTCGGGAGGGGAACCTGGGCGGGCGGGGCCAGGCTGGGAGGGGAAGTTGGGCGGGCGGGGCCAGGCTGGGAGGAGAAGATGAGCGGGCGGGGCCTCGCTGGGAGGGGAAGCAGGGCGGGCGGGGTCAGACTGGGAGGCGAAGCTGGGCGGGCGGGGCCTGGCTTGGGAGGAGAAGCTAGGCGGGCAGGGACGGACTCGGGAGGGGAAGCTGGGCGGGCGGGGCCAGGCAGGAAGGGGAAGATGGGCAGGCGGGGCCAGGCAGGGAGGGGAAGATGGGCGGGCGGGGCCAGGCTGGGAGGGGAAGCTGGGCGGGCTGGGCCTGGCTTGGGAGGAGAAGCGGGGCGGGCGGGGCCGGAAACGGGAGGAGAAACTGAGCGGGCGGGGCCTGGCTGGGAGGGGAAGGTGGGCGTGCGGGGCCTGGCTGGGAGGGGAAGCTGGGCGGGCGGGGCCTGGCTCGGGAGGGGAAGCTGGGCGGGCGGGGCCTGGCTTGGGAAGAGAAGCTGGGCGGGCAGGGTCTGGCTTAGGAGCAGAAACTGGGCAGGCGGGGACAGGCTGGGAGGGGAAGCGGGCCGGGCGGAGCAGAGAAGCTGGGCGGGCGGGGCCTGGCTCGGGAGGGGAACGGGGCGGGCGGGGCCAAGCTGGGAGGGGAAGGTGAGCGGGCCGGGCCAGGCTGGGAGGAGAAGAGGGGCGGGAGGGGCCGGGAACGGGAGGAGATACTGGGCGGCCGCGGCCTGGCGGGGAGGGGAAGCCGGGCGGGCGAACCAGAGAAGATGGGCGGGCGGGGCTAGGCTGGGAGGGGAAGCTGGGCGGGCGGGGCCAGGCTCGGGAGGGGAAGCTGGGCGGGCGGGGCCAAACTGGGAGGGGAAGTTGGGCGGTCGGGGCCTGGCTGGGAGGGGAAGCTGGGGAGGCGGGGCCAGGCTGGGAGGGGAAGGTGGGCGGGCGGGTCCAGGCTGGGAGGAGAAGCTGGGTGGGCGCGGCCGAGCTCGGGAAGAGAAAGTGGGCGGGCGGGGCCTGGCTCGGGAGGGGAAGCTGGGCGGGCCTGGCCAGGCTGGGAGGGGAAGCTGGAGGGGCGGGGCCAGGCTGGGAGGAGAAGCTGGCCGGGCGGGGTCAGGCTGGGAGGCGAAGCTGGGCGGGCGGGACGGGTTTCGGGAGGAGAAGCTGGAAGGGCGGGGCCAGGCTGGGAGGGGAAGCTGGGCAGGCGGGGCCAGGCTGGGAGGAGAAGCTGGGCGGGCGGGGCCTGGCTCCGGAGGGGAACGGGGCGGGCGGGGCCAAGCCGGGAGGGGAAGGTGAGCGGGCCGGGCCCCGCTGGGAGGGGAAACTGGGCGGGCGGGGCCTGGTTCGGGAGGAGAAGCTGGGCAGAGGGGCCTGGCTGGGATGGGAAGCTGGGCGGGCAGGGCCGGACTCCGGAGAAGAAGCTGGGCGGGCGGGGTTGTCTGGGAGGGGAAGCTGAGCGGGCGGGGCCGAACTGGGAGGGGAAGTTGGGCGGTCCGGGCCTGGCTGGGAGGGGAAGCTGGGCAGGCGGGGCCAGGCTGGGAGGGGAAGCGGGCCGGGCAGGGCCTGGCTGAGAAGGGAAGGTGGGCGGGCGGGTCCAGGCTGGGAGGAGAAGCTGGGTGGGCGCGGCCGGGCTCGGGAGGGGAAGCTGTGCGGGCGGGGCCAGGCTCGGGAGGGGAACCTGGACGGGCGGGGCCAAACTGGGAGGGGAAGTTGGGCGGTCGGGGCCTGGCTGGGAGGGGAAGCTGGGCGGGCGGGGCCAAGCTGGGAGGAGAAGCTGGGCGGGCGGGCACTGGTTCGGGAGGGGAAGCTGGGCGGGCGGGGCCAGGCTGGGAGGAGAAGCTGGCCGGGCGGGGCCAGGCTGGGAGGGGAAGCTGGGAGGGCGTGGCCCGATTCGGGAGGGAAAGCTGGGCGGGCGGGGCCTGGCTCGGGAGGGGAAGCTGGGCGGGCGGGGCCTGGCTTAGGAGAAGAAGCTGGGCAGGCGGGGACAGGCTGGGAGGGGAAGCGGGCCGGGCGGAGCAGGAAAGCTGGGCGGGTGGGGCCTGGCTCGGGAGGGGAACGGGGCGGGCGGGGCCAAGCTGGGAGGAGAAGCTGGGCGGGCGGGGCCTGGCTCCGGAGGGGAACGGGGCGGGCGGGGCCAAGCCGGGAGGGGAAGGTGAGCGGGCCGGGCCCCGCTGGGAGGGGAAACTGGGCGGGCGGGGCCTGGTTCGGGAGGAGAAGCTGGGCAGAGGGGCCTGGCTGGGATGGGAAGCTGGGCGGGCAGGGCCGGACTCCGGAGAAGAAGCTGGGCGGGCGGGGCCAGGGTGGGAGGGGAAGCTGGGCGGGCGGGGTTGTCTGGGAGGGGAAGCTGAGCGGGCGGGGCCGAACTGGGAGGGGAAGTTGGGCGGTCCGGGCCTGGCTGGGAGGGGAAGCTGGGCAGGCGGGGCCAGGCTGGGAGGGGAAGCGGGCCGGGCAGGGCCTGGCTGAGAAGGGAAGGTGGGTGGGCGGGTCCAGGCTGGGAGGAGAAGCTGGGTGGGCGCGGCCGGGCTCGGGAGGGGAAGCTGTGCGGGCGGGGCCAGGCTCGGGAGGGGAACCTGGACGGGCGGGGCCAAACTGGGAGGGGAAGTTGGGCGGTCGGGGCCTGGCTGGGAGGGGAAGCTGGGCGGGCGGGGCCAAGCTGGGAGGAGAAGCTGGGCGGGCGGGCACTGGTTCGGGAGGGGAAGCTGGGCGGGCGGGGCCAGGCTGGGAGGAGAAGCTGGCCGGGCGGGGCCAGGCTGGGAGGGGAAGCTGGGAGGGCGTGGCCCGATTCGGGAGGGAAAGCTGGGCGGGCGGGGCCTGGCTCGGGAGGGGAAGCTGGGCGGGCGGGGCCTGGCTTAGGAGAAGAAGCTGGGCAGGCGGGGACAGGCTGGGAGGGGAAGCGGGCCGGGCGGAGCAGGAAAGCTGGGCGGGCGGGGCCTGGCTCGGGAGGGGAACGGGGCGGGCGGGGCCAAGCTGGGAGGGAAAGGTGAGCGGGCCGGGCCAGGCTGGGAGGAGAAGAGGGGCGGGAGGGGCCGGGAACGGGAGGAGCAGCTGGGCAGAGGGACCTGGCTGGGAGGGGAAGCGGGCCGGGCGGGGCCTGGCTGAGAGGGGAAGGTGGGCGGGCGGGTCCTGGCTCGCGAGCGGAACGGGGCTGGCGGGGCGAAGCTGGGAGGGGAAGGTGAGCGGGCCGGGGCAGGCTGGGAGGGGAAACTGGGCGGCCGGGGCCTGGCTCGGGAGGAGCAGCTGGGCAGAGGGACCTGGCTGGGAGGGGAAGCGGGCCGGGCGGGGCCTGGCTGAGAGGGGAAGGTGGGCGGGCGGAGCCAGGCTGGGAGGGGAAGATGGGCGGGCGGGGGCTGGCTGGGAGGGGAAGCTGGTCGGGCGGGGCCGGACTCGGGAGGGGAACGGGGCGGGCGGAGCCAAGCCGGGAAGGGAAGGTGAGCGGGCCGGGCCCCGCTGGGAGGGGAAGCTGGGCGGGCGGGGCCTGGTTCGGGAGGAGAAGCTGGGCAGAGGGGCCTGGCTGGGAGGGGAAGCTGGGCGGGCAGGGCCGGACTCCGGAGAAGCAGCTGGGCGGGCGGGGCCAGGGTGGGAGGGGAAGCTGGGCGGGCGGGGTCGTCTGGGAGGGGAAGCTGAGCGGGTGGGGCCAAACTGGGAGGGGAAGTTGGGCGGTCCGGGCCTGGCTGGGAGGGGAAGCTGGGCAGGCGGGGCCAGGCTGGGAGGGGAAGCGGGCCGGGCGGGGCCTGGCTGAGAAGGGAAGGTGGGCGGGCGGGTCCAGGCTGGGAGGAGAAGCTGGGTGGGCGCGGCCGGGCTCGGGAGGGGAAGCTGCGAAGGCGGGGCCGGGCTCGGGAGGAGAAACTGAGCGGGCGGGGCCTGGCTGGGAGGGGAAGCTTGGCGGGCAGGGACGGACTCGGCAGGGGAACCTGGGCGGGCGGGGCCAGGCTGGGAGGGGAAGTTGGGCGGGCGGGGCCAGGCAGGGAGGGGAAGATGGGCGGGCGGGGCCAGGCTGGGAGGGGAAGATGGGCGGGCGGGGCCAGGCTGGGAGGGGAAGCTGGGCGGGCGGGGCTTGGCTTGGGAAGAGAAGCTGGGCGGGCAGGGTCTGGCTTAGGAGCAGAAACTGGGCAGGCGGGGACAGGCTGGGAGGGGAAGCGGGCCGGGCGGAGCAGAGAAGCTGGGCGGGCGGGGCCTGGCTCGGGAGGGGAACGGGGCGGGCGGGGCCAAGCTGGGAGGGGAAGGTGAGCGGGCCGGGCCAGGCTGGGAGGAGAAGAGGGGCGGGAGGGGCCGGGAACGGGAGGAGATACTGGGCGGCCGCGGCCTGGCGGGGAGGGGAAGCCGGGCGGGCGAACCAGAGAAGATGGGCGGGCGGGGCTAGGCTGGGAGGGGAAGCTGGGCGGGCGGGGCCAGGCTCGGGAGGGGAAGCTGGGCGGGCGGGGCCAAACTGGGAGGGGAAGTTGGGCGGTCGGGGCCTGGCTGGGAGGGGAAGCTGGGGAGGCGGGGCCAGGCTGGGAGGGGAAGGTGGGCGGGCGGGTCCAGGCTGGGAGGAGAAGCTGGGTGGGCGCGGCCGAGCTCGGGAAGAGAAAGTGGGCGGGCGGGGCCTGGCTCGGGAGGGGAAGCTGGGCGGGCCTGGCCAGGCTGGGAGGGGAAGCTGGAGGGGCGGGGCCAGGCTGGGAGGAGAAGCTGGCCGGGCGGGGTCAGGCTGGGAGGCGAAGCTGGGCGGGCGGGACGGGTTTCGGGAGGAGAAGCTGGAAGGGCGGGGCCAGGCTGGGAGGGGAAGCTGGGCAGGCGGGGCCAGGCTGGGAGGAGAAGCTGGGCGGGCGGGGCCTGGCTCCGGAGGGGAACGGGGCGGGCGGGGCCAAGCCGGGAGGGGAAGGTGAGCGGGCCGGGCCCCGCTGGGAGGGGAAACTGGGCGGGCGGGGCCTGGTTCGGGAGGAGAAGCTGGGCAGAGGGGCCTGGCTGGGATGGGAAGCTGGGCGGGCAGGGCCGGACTCCGGAGAAGAAGCTGGGCGGGCGGGGTTGTCTGGGAGGGGAAGCTGAGCGGGCGGGGCCGAACTGGGAGGGGAAGTTGGGCGGTCCGGGCCTGGCTGGGAGGGGAAGCTGGGCAGGCGGGGCCAGGCTGGGAGGGGAAGCGGGCCGGGCAGGGCCTGGCTGAGAAGGGAAGGTGGGCGGGCGGGTCCAGGCTGGGAGGAGAAGCTGGGTGGGCGCGGCCGGGCTCGGGAGGGGAAGCTGTGCGGGCGGGGCCAGGCTCGGGAGGGGAACCTGGACGGGCGGGGCCAAACTGGGAGGGGAAGTTGGGCGGTCGGGGCCTGGCTGGGAGGGGAAGCTGGGCGGGCGGGGCCAAGCTGGGAGGAGAAGCTGGGCGGGCGGGCACTGGTTCGGGAGGGGAAGCTGGGCGGGCGGGGCCAGGCTGGGAGGAGAAGCTGGCCGGGCGGGGCCAGGCTGGGAGGGGAAGCTGGGAGGGCGTGGCCCGATTCGGGAGGGAAAGCTGGGCGGGCGGGGCCTGGCTCGGGAGGGGAAGCTGGGCGGGCGGGGCCTGGCTTAGGAGAAGAAGCTGGGCAGGCGGGGACAGGCTGGGAGGGGAAGCGGGCCGGGCGGAGCAGGAAAGCTGGGCGGGTGGGGCCTGGCTCGGGAGGGGAACGGGGCGGGCGGGGCCAAGCTGGGAGGAGAAGCTGGGCGGGCGGGGCCTGGCTCCGGAGGGGAACGGGGCGGGCGGGGCCAAGCCGGGAGGGGAAGGTGAGCGGGCCGGGCCCCGCTGGGAGGGGAAACTGGGCGGGCGGGGCCTGGTTCGGGAGGAGAAGCTGGGCAGAGGGGCCTGGCTGGGATGGGAAGCTTGGCGGGCAGGGACGGACTCGGCAGGGGAACCTGGGCGGGCGGGGCCAGGCTGGGAGGGGAAGTTGGGCGGGCGGGGCCAGGCAGGGAGGGGAAGATGGGCGGGCGGAGCCAGGCTGGGAGGGGAAGCTGGGCGGGCGGGGCTTGGCTTGGGAGGAGAAGCGGGGCGGGCGGGGCCGGGAACGGGAGGAGAAACTGGGCGTGCGGGGCCTGGCTGGGAGGGGAAGCTGGGTGGGCGGGGCCAAGCTGGGAGGAGTATCTGGGCAGGCGGGGCCAGGCTGGGAGGGGAACCTGGGCGGGCGGGGCAAAGATGGGAGGGGAAGGTGGGCGGGCGGGGCCAGGCTGGGAGGAGAAGATGAGCGGGCGGGGCCTCGCTGGGAGGGGAAGCAGGGCGGGCGGGGTCAGGCTGGGAGGCGAAGCTGGGCGGGCGGGGCCTGGCTTGGGAGGAGAAGCTAGGCGGGCAGGGACGGACTCGGGAGGGGAAGCTGGGCGGGCGGGGCCAGGCAGGAAGGGGAAGATGGGCAGGCGGGGCCAGGCAGGGAGGGGAAGATGGGCGGGCGGGGCCAGGCTGGGAGGGGAAGCTGGGCGGGCTGGGCCTGGCTTGGGAGGAGAAGCGGGGCGGGCGGGGCCGGAAACGGGAGGAGAAACTGAGCGGGCGGGGCCTGGCTGGGAGGGGAAGGTGGGCGTGCGGGGCCTGGCTGGGAGGGGAAGCTGGGCGGGCGGGGCCTGGCTCGGGAGGGGAAGCTGGGCGGGCGGGGCCTGGCTTGGGAAGAGAAGCTGGGCGGGCAGGGTCTGGCTTAGGAGCAGAAACTGGGCAGGCGGGGACAGGCTGGGAGGGGAAGCGGGCCGGGCGGAGCAGAGAAGCTGGGCGGGCGGGGCCTGGCTCGGGAGGGGAACGGGGCGGGCGGGGCCAAGCTGGGAGGGGAAGGTGAGCGGGCCGGGCCAGGCTGGGAGGAGAAGAGGGGCGGGAGGGGCCGGGAACGGGAGGAGATACTGGGCGGCCGCGGCCTGGCGGGGAGGGGAAGCCGGGCGGGCGAACCAGAGAAGATGGGCGGGCGGGGCTAGGCTGGGAGGGGAAGCTGGGCGGGCGGGGCCAGGCTCGGGAGGGGAAGCTGGGCGGGCGGGGCCAAACTGGGAGGGGAAGTTGGGCGGTCGGGGCCTGGCTGGGAGGGGAAGCTGGGGAGGCGGGGCCAGGCTGGGAGGGGAAGGTGGGCGGGCGGGGCCAACTTGGGGCGAGAAGCTGGGTGGGCGGGGCCGGGCTCGGGAGGGGAAGCTGGGAGGGCGGGGCCAGGCTGGGAGGGGAAGCTGGGCGAGCGGGGCCTGGCTCGGAAGGGGAAGCTGGGCGGGCGGGGCCAGGCTGGGAGGAGAAGCTAGGTGGGCGGGGCCGAGCTCGGGAGGGGAAGCAGGACGGGCGGGGCCTGGCTCGGGAGGAGAAAATGGGCGGGCTGGGCCGGGCTCGGGAGGAGAAACTGGGCGGGCGGGGTCTGGCTGGGAGGGGAAGCAGGACGTGCGAGGCCAGGAAGGGAGGGGAAGGTGGGCGGGCGGGGCGAGGCTGGAAGGAGAAGCTGGGTGGGCGTGGCCGGGCTCGGGAGCGGAAGCTGGGCGGGCTGGCCGGGAACGGGAGGAGAAACTGGGCGGGCGGGGCCTGGCTGGGAGGGGAAGCAGGGCGGGCGGGGCCAGGCTGGGAGGAGAAGCTAGGTGGGCCGGGCCAAGCTCGGGAGGGGAAGCAGGACGGACGGGGCCTGGCTCGGGAGGAGAAAATGGGCGGGCTGGGCCGGGCTCGGGAGGAGAAACTGGGCGGGCGGGGCCTGGCTGGGAGGGGAAGCAGGACGTGCGGGGCCAACTTGGGGGGAGAAGCTGGGTGGGCGGGGCCGGGCTCGGGAGGGGAAGCTGGGAGGGTGGGGCCAGGCTGGGAGGGAAAGCTGGGCGAGCGGGGCCTGGCTCGGAAGGGGAAGCTGGGCGGGCGGGGCCTGGCTTGGGAGGAGAAGCTGGGCGGGCGGGGAGTGGCTCAGGAGGAGAAGCTGGGCAGGCGGGGCCAGAATGGGAGGGGAAGCTGGGCGGGCAGGGCCAGGCTGGGAGGGGAAGGTGGGCGGGCGGGGCCAACTTGGGGGGAGAAGCTGGGTGGGCGGGGCCGGGCTCGGGAGGGGAAGCTGGGAGGGCGGGGCCAGGCTGGGAGGGGAAGCTGGGCGAGCGGGGCCTGGCTCGGAAGGGGAAGCTGGGCGGGCGGGGCCAGGCTGGGAGGAGAAGCTAGGTGGGCGGGGCCGAGCTCGGGAGGGGAAGCAGGACGGGCGGGGCCTGGCTCGGGAGGAGAAAATGGGCGGGCTGGGCCGGGCTCGGGAGGAGAAACTGGGCGGACGGGGCCTGGCTGGGAGGGGAAGCAGGACGTGCGGGGCCAGGCAGGGAGGGGAAGGTGGGCGGGCGGGGCGAGGCTGGAAGGAGAAGCTGGGTGGGCGTGGCCGGGCTCGGGTGGGGAAGCTGGGCGGGCTGGCCGGGAACGGGAGGAGAAACTGGGCGGGCGGGGCCTGGCTGGGAGGGGAAGCAGGGCGGGCGGGGCCAGGCTGGGAGGAGAAGCTAGGTGGGCGGGGCCGAGCTCCGGAGGGGAAGCAGGACGGGCGGGGCCTGGCTCGGGAGGAGAAAATGGGCGGGCTGGGCCGGGCTCGGGAGGAGAAACTGGGCGGGCGGGGCCTGGCTGGGAGGGGAAGCAGGGCGTGCGGGGCCAGGCAGGGAGGGGAAGGTGGGCGGGCCGGGCCAGGCTGGGAGAACCTGGGTGGGCGGGGCCGGGCTCGGGAGGGCGGGCCGGGAACGGGAGGAGAAACTGGGCGGGCTGGGCCGGGCTCGGGAGGAGAAACTGGGCGGGCGGGGCCAAGCTGGGAGGTAAAGCTGGGCGTGCGAGGCCTGGCTTGGGAGGAGAAGCGGGGCTGGTGGGGTCGGGAACGAGAGGAGAAACTGGGAGGTCGGGGCCTGGCTCGGAGGGGATGCAGGGCGGGCGGGGCCGGGCTCTGCAGGAGAAACTGGTCCGGCGGGGCCAGGCTGGGAGGGGAAGCTGGGCGGGCGGGGCCGGACTCGGGAGGGGAAGCTGGGCGGGCGGGGCCAGGCTGGGAGGAGAAGCTGGGTGGGCGTGGCCGGGCTCGGGAGGGGATGCTGGGCGGGCTGGCCGGGAACGGGAGGAGAAACTGGGCGGGCGGGGCCTGGCTGGGAGAGGAAGCAGGGCGTGCAGGGAGGGGAAGGTGGGCGGGCGGGGCCAGGCTGGGAGGAGAATCTGGGTGGGCGTGGCCGGGCTCGGGAGGGGAAGCTGGGAGGGCGGGCCGGGAACGGGAGGAGAAACTGGGCGTGCGGGCCTGGCTGGGAGGGGAAGCTGGGTGGGCGTTGCTGGGCTCGGGAGGGGAAGCTGGGAGGGCGGGCCGGGAACGGGAGGAGAAACTGGGCGTGCGTGGCCTGGCTGGGAGGGGAAGCTGGGTGGGCGGGGCCAGGCTGGGAGGGGAAGCTGGGAGTGCGGGCCGGGAACGGGAGGAGAAACTGGGCGTGCGGGGCCTATCTGGGAGGGGAAACTGGGCCTGCGGGGCCTGCCTCGGGAGGGGAAGCTGAGCGGGCGGGGCCGAACTGGGAGGGGAAGTTGGGCGGTCCGGGCCTGGCTGGGAGGGGAAGCTGGGCAGGCGGGGCCAGGCTGGGAGGGGAAGCGGGCCGGGCAGGGCCTGGCTGAGAAGGGAAGGTGGGCGGGCGGGTCCAGGCTGGGAGGAGAAGCTGGGTGGGCGCGGCCGGGCTCGGGAGGGGAAGCTGTGCGGGCGGGGCCAGGCTCGGGAGGGGAACCTGGACGGGCGGGGCCAAACTGGGAGGGGAAGTTGGGCGGTCGGGGCCTGGCTGGGAGGGGAAGCTGGGCGGGCGGGGCCAAGCTGGGAGGAGAAGCTGGGCGGGCGGGCACTGGTTCGGGAGGGGAAGCTGGGCGGGCGGGGCCAGGCTGGGAGGAGAAGCTGGCCGGGCGGGGCCAGGCTGGGAGGGGAAGCTGGGAGGGCGTGGCCCGATTCGGGAGGGAAAGCTGGGCGGGCGGGGCCTGGCTCGGGAGGGGAAGCTGGGCGGGCGGGGCCTGGCTTAGGAGAAGAAGCTGGGCAGGCGGGGACAGGCTGGGAGGGGAAGCGGGCCGGGCGGAGCAGGAAAGCTGGGCGGGCGGGGCCTGGCTCGGGAGGGGAACGGGGCGGGCGGGGCCAAGCTGGGAGGGAAAGGTGAGCGGGCCGGGCCAGGCTGGGAGGAGAAGAGGGGCGGGAGGGGCCGGGAACGGGAGGAGCAGCTGGGCAGAGGGACCTGGCTGGGAGGGGAAGCGGGCCGGGCGGGGCCTGGCTGAGAGGGGAAGGTGGGCGGGCGGGTCCTGGCTCGCGAGCGGAACGGGGCTGGCGGGGCGAAGCTGGGAGGGGAAGGTGAGCGGGCCGGGGCAGGCTGGGAGGGGAAACTGGGCGGCCGGGGCCTGGCTCGGGAGGAGCAGCTGGGCACAGGGACCTGGCTGGGAGGGGAAGCGGGCCGGGCGGGGCCTGGCTGAGAGGGGAAGGTGGGCGGGCGGAGCCAGGCTGGGAGGGGAAGATGGGCGGGCGGGGGCTGGCTGGGAGGGGAAGCTGGTCGGGCGGGGCCGGACTCGGGAGGGGAACGGGGCGGGCGGAGCCAAGCCGGGAAGGGAAGGTGAGCGGGCCGGGCCCCGCTGGGAGGGGAAGCTGGGCGGGCGGGGCCTGGTTCGGGAGGAGAAGCTGGGCAGAGGGGCCTGGCTGGGAGGGGAAGCTGGGCGGGCAGGGCCGGACTCCGGAGAAGCAGCTGGGCGGGCGGGGCCAGGGTGGGAGGGGAAGCTGGGCGGGCGGGGTCGTCTGGGAGGGGAAGCTGAGCGGGTGGGGCCAAACTGGGAGGGGAAGTTGGGCGGTCCGGGCCTGGCTGGGAGGGGAAGCTGGGCAGGCGGGGCCAGGCTGGGAGGGGAAGCGGGCCGGGCGGGGCCTGGCTGAGAAGGGAAGGTGGGCGGGCGGGTCCAGGCTGGGAGGAGAAGCTGGGTGGGCGCGGCCGGGCTCGGGAGGGGAAGCTGCGAAGGCGGGGCCGGGCTCGGGAGGAGAAACTGAGCGGGCGGGGCCTGGCTGGGAGGGGAAGCTTGGCGGGCAGGGACGGACTCGGCAGGGGAACCTGGGCGGGCGGGGCCAGGCTGGGAGGGGAAGTTGGGCGGGCGGGGCCAGGCAGGGAGGGGAAGATGGGCGGGCGGGGCCAGGCTGGGAGGGGAAGCTGGGCGGGCGGGGCTTGGCTTGGGAGGAGAAGCGGGGCGGGCGGGGCCGGGAACGGGAGGAGAAACTGGGCGTGCGGGGCCTGGCTGGGAGGGGAAGCTGGGTGGGCGGGGCCAAGCTGGGAGGAGTATCTGGGCAGGCGGGGCCAGGCTGGGAGGGGAACCTGGGCGGGCGGGGCAAAGATGGGAGGGGAAGGTGGGCGGGCGGGGCCAGGCTGGGAGGAGAAGATGAGCGGGCGGGGCCTCGCTGGGAGGGGAAGCAGGGCGGGCGGGGTCAGGCTGGGAGGCGAAGCTGGGCGGGCGGGGCCTGGCTTGGGAGGAGAAGCTAGGCGGGCAGGGACGGACTCGGGAGGGGAAGCTGGGCGGGCGGGGCCAGGCAGGAAGGGGAAGATGGGCAGGCGGGGCCAGGCAGGGAGGGGAAGATGGGCGGGCGGGGCCAGGCTGGGAGGGGAAGCTGGGCGGGCTGGGCCTGGCTTGGGAGGAGAAGCGGGGCGGGCGGGGCCGGAAACGGGAGGAGAAACTGAGCGGGCGGGGCCTGGCTGGGAGGGGAAGGTGGGCGTGCGGGGCCTGGCTGGGAGGGGAAGCTGGGCGGGCGGGGCCTGGCTCGGGAGGGGAAGCTGGGCGGGCGGGGCCTGGCTTGGGAAGAGAAGCTGGGCGGGCAGGGTCTGGCTTAGGAGCAGAAACTGGGCAGGCGGGGACAGGCTGGGAGGGGAAGCGGGCCGGGCGGAGCAGAGAAGCTGGGCGGGCGGGGCCTGGCTCGGGAGGGGAACGGGGCGGGCGGGGCCAAGCTGGGAGGGGAAGGTGAGCGGGCCGGGCCAGGCTGGGAGGAGAAGAGGGGCGGGAGGGGCCGGGAACGGGAGGAGATACTGGGCGGCCGCGGCCTGGCGGGGAGGGGAAGCCGGGCGGGCGAACCAGAGAAGATGGGCGGGCGGGGCTAGGCTGGGAGGGGAAGCTGGGCGGGCGGGGCCAGGCTCGGGAGGGGAAGCTGGGCGGGCGGGGCCAAACTGGGAGGGGAAGTTGGGCGGTCGGGGCCTGGCTGGGAGGGGAAGCTGGGGAGGCGGGGCCAGGCTGGGAGGGGAAGGTGGGCGGGCGGGGTCAACTTGGGGCGAGAAGCTGGGTGGGCGGGGCCGGGCTCGGGAGGGGAAGCTGGGAGGGCGGGGCCAGGCTGGGAGGGGAAGCTGGGCGAGCGGGGCCTGGCTCGGAAGGGGAAGCTGGGCGGGCGGGGCCAGGCTGGGAGGAGAAGCTAGGTGGGCGGGGCCGAGCTCGGGAGGGGAAGCAGGACGGGCGGGGCCTGGCTCGGGAGGAGAAAATGGGCGGGCTGGGCCGGGCTCGGGAGGAGAAACTGGGCGGGCGGGGTCTGGCTGGGAGGGGAAGCAGGACGTGCGGGGCCAGGAAGGGAGGGGAAGGTGGGCGGGCGGGGCGAGGCTGGAAGGAGAAGCTGGGTGGGCGTGGCCGGGCTCGGGAGCGGAAGCTGGGCGGGCTGGCCGGGAACGGGAGGAGAAACTGGGCGGGCGGGGCCTGGCTGGGAGGGGAAGCAGGGCGGGCGGGGCCAGGCTGGGACGAGAAGCTAGGTGGGCCGGGCCAAGCTCGGGAGGGGAAGCAGGACGGGCGGGGCCTGGCTCGGGAGGAGAAAATGGGCGGGCTGGGCCGGGCTCGGGAGGAGAAACTGGGCGGGCGGGGCCTGGCTGGGAGGGGAAGCAGGACGTGCGGGGCCAACTTGGGGGGAGAAGCTGGGTGGGCGGGGCCGGGCTCGGGAGGGGAAGCTGGGAGGGTGGGGCCAGGCTGGGAGGGAAAGCTGGGCGAGCGGGGCCTGGCTCGGAAGGGGAAGCTGGGCGGGCGGGGCCTGGCTTGGGAGGAGAAGCTGGGCGGGCGGGGAGTGGCTCAGGAGGAGAAGCTGGGCAGGCGGGGCCAGAATGGGAGGGGAAGCTGGGCGGGCAGGGCCAGGCTGGGAGGGGAAGGTGGGCGGGCGGGGCCAACTTGGGGGGAGAAGCTGGGTGGGCGGGGCCGGGCTCGGGAGGGGAAGCTGGGAGGGCGGGGCCAGGCTGGGAGGGGAAGCTGGGCGAGCGGGGCCTGGCTCGGAAGGGGAAGCTGGGCGGGCGGGGCCAGGCTGGGAGGAGAAGCTAGGTGGGCGGGGCCGAGCTCGGGAGGGGAAGCAGGACGGGCGGGGCCTGGCTCGGGAGGAGAAAATGGGCGGGCTGGGCCGGGCTCGGGAGGAGAAACTGGGCGGACGGGGCCTGGCTGGGAGGGGAAGCAGGACGTGCGGGGCCAGGCAGGGAGGGGAAGGTGGGCGGGCGGGGCGAGGCTGGAAGGAGAAGCTGGGTGGGCGTGGCCGGGCTCGGGTGGGGAAGCTGGGCGGGCTGGCCGGGAACGGGAGGAGAAACTGGGCGGGCGGGGCCTGGCTGGGAGGGGAAGCAGGGCGGGCGGGGCCAGGCTGGGAGGAGAAGCTAGGTGGGCGGGGCCGAGCTCCGGAGGGGAAGCAGGACGGGCGGGGCCTGGCTCGGGAGGAGAAAATGGGCGGGCTGGGCCGGGCTCGGGAGGAGAAACTGGGCGGGCGGGGCCTGGCTGGGAGGGGAAGCAGGGCGTGCGGGGCCAGGCAGGGAGGGGAAGGTGGGCGGGCCGGGCCAGGCTGGGAGAACCTGGGTGGGCGGGGCCGGGCTCGGGAGGGCGGGCCGGGAACGGGAGGAGAAACTGGGCGGGCTGGGCCGGGCTCGGGAGGAGAAACTGGGCGGGCGGGGCCAAGCTGGGAGGTAAAGCTGGGCGTGCGAGGCCTGGCTTGGGAGGAGAAGCGGGGCTGGTGGGGTCGGGAACGAGAGGAGAAACTGGGAGGTCGGGGCCTGGCTCGGAGGGGATGCAGGGCGGGCGGGGCCGGGCTCTGCAGGAGAAACTGGTCCGGCGGGGCCAGGCTGGGAGGGGAAGCTGGGCGGGCGGGGCCGGACTCGGGAGGGGAAGCTGGGCGGGCGGGGCCAGGCTGGGAGGAGAAGCTGGGTGGGCGTGGCCGGGCTCGGGAGGGGATGCTGGGCGGGCTGGCCGGGAACGGGAGGAGAAACTGGGCGGGCGGGGCCTGGCTGGGAGAGGAAGCAGGGCGTGCAGGGAGGGGAAGGTGGGCGGGCGGGGCCAGGCTGGGAGGAGAATCTGGGTGGGCGTGGCCGGGCTCGGGAGGGGAAGCTGGGAGGGCGGGCCGGGAACGGGAGGAGAAACTGGGCGTGCGGGCCTGGCTGGGAGGGGAAGCTGGGTGGGCGTTGCTGGGCTCGGGAGGGGAAGCTGGGAGGGCGGGCCGGGAACGGGAGGAGAAACTGGGCGTGCGTGGCCTGGCTGGGAGGGGAAGCTGGGTGGGCGGGGCCAGGCTGGGAGGGGAAGCTGGGAGTGCGGGCCGGGAACGGGAGGAGAAACTGGGCGTGCGGGGCCTATCTGGGAGGGGAAACTGGGCCTGCGGGGCCTGCCTCGGGAGGGGAAGCTGGGCGGGCGGGGCCAACTTGGGGGGAGAAGCTTGGTGGGCGGGGCCTGCCTCGGGAGGGGAAGATGGGCGGGCGGGGCCAACTTGGGGGGAGAAGCTGGGTGGGCGGGGCCGGGCTCGGGAGGGGAAGCTGGGCGGGCGGGGCCAGGCTGGGAGGGGAAGCTGGGCGAGCGGGGCCTGGCTCAGAAGGGGAAGCTGGGCGGGCGGGGCCAGGCTGGGAGGAGAAGCTAGGTGGGCGGGGCCGAGCTCGGGAGGGGAAGCAGGACGGGCAGGGCCGGACTCCGGAGAAGCAGCTGGGCGGGCGGGGCCAGGGTGGGAGGGGAAGCTGGGCGGGCGGGGTCGTCTGGGAGGGGAAGCTGAGCGGGTGGGGCCAAACTGGGAGGGGAAGTTGGGCGGTCCGGGCCTGGCTGGGAGGGGAAGCTGGGCAGGCGGGGCCAGGCTGGGAGGGGAAGCGGGCCGGGCGGGGCCTGGCTGAGAAGGGAAGGTGGGCGGGCGGGTCCAGGCTGGGAGGAGAAGCTGGGTGGGCGCGGCCGGGCTCGGGAGGGGAAGCTGCGAAGGCGGGGCCGGGCTCGGGAGGAGAAACTGAGCGGGCGGGGCCTGGCTGGGAGGGGAAGCTTGGCGGGCAGGGACGGACTCGGCAGGGGAACCTGGGCGGGCGGGGCCAGGCTGGGAGGGGAAGTTGGGCGGGCGGGGCCAGGCAGGGAGGGGAAGATGGGCGGGCGGGGCCAGGCTGGGAGGGGAAGCTGGGCGGGCGGGGCTTGGCTTGGGAGGAGAAGCGGGGCGGGCGGGGCCGGGAACGGGAGGAGAAACTGGGCGTGCGGGGCCTGGCTGGGAGGGGAAGCTGGGTGGGCGGGGCCAAGCTGGGAGGAGTATCTGGGCAGGCGGGGCCAGGCTGGGAGGGGAACCTGGGCGGGCGGGGCAAAGATGGGAGGGGAAGGTGGGCGGGCGGGGCCAGGCTGGGAGGAGAAGATGAGCGGGCGGGGCCTCGCTGGGAGGGGAAGCAGGGCGGGCGGGGTCAGGCTGGGAGGCGAAGCTGGGCGGGCGGGGCCTGGCTTGGGAGGAGAAGCTAGGCGGGCAGGGACGGACTCGGGAGGGGAAGCTGGGCGGGCGGGGCCAGGCAGGAAGGGGAAGATGGGCAGGCGGGGCCAGGCAGGGAGGGGAAGATGGGCGGGCGGGGCCAGGCTGGGAGGGGAAGCTGGGCGGGCTGGGCCTGGCTTGGGAGGAGAAGCGGGGCGGGCGGGGCCGGAAACGGGAGGAGAAACTGAGCGGGCGGGGCCTGGCTGGGAGGGGAAGGTGGGCGTGCGGGGCCTGGCTGGGAGGGGAAGCTGGGCGGGCGGGGCCTGGCTCGGGAGGGGAAGCTGGGCGGGCGGGGCCTGGCTTGGGAAGAGAAGCTGGGCGGGCAGGGTCTGGCTTAGGAGCAGAAACTGGGCAGGCGGGGACAGGCTGGGAGGGGAAGCGGGCCGGGCGGAGCAGAGAAGCTGGGCGGGCGGGGCCTGGCTCGGGAGGGGAACGGGGCGGGCGGGGCCAAGCTGGGAGGGGAAGGTGAGCGGGCCGGGCCAGGCTGGGAGGAGAAGAGGGGCGGGAGGGGCCGGGAACGGGAGGAGATACTGGGCGGCCGCGGCCTGGCGGGGAGGGGAAGCCGGGCGGGCGAACCAGAGAAGATGGGCGGGCGGGGCTAGGCTGGGAGGGGAAGCTGGGCGGGCGGGGCCAGGCTCGGGAGGGGAAGCTGGGCGGGCGGGGCCAAACTGGGAGGGGAAGTTGGGCGGTCGGGGCCTGGCTGGGAGGGGAAGCTGGGGAGGCGGGGCCAGGCTGGGAGGGGAAGGTGGGCGGGCGGGGCCAACTTGGGGCGAGAAGCTGGGTGGGCGGGGCCGGGCTCGGGAGGGGAAGCTGGGAGGGCGGGGCCAGGCTGGGAGGGGAAGCTGGGCGAGCGGGGCCTGGCTCGGAAGGGGAAGCTGGGCGGGCGGGGCCAGGCTGGGAGGAGAAGCTAGGTGGGCGGGGCCGAGCTCGGGAGGGGAAGCAGGACGGGCGGGGCCTGGCTCGGGAGGAGAAAATGGGCGGGCTGGGCCGGGCTCGGGAGGAGAAACTGGGCGGGCGGGGTCTGGCTGGGAGGGGAAGCAGGACGTGCGGGGCCAGGAAGGGAGGGGAAGGTGGGCGGGCGGGGCGAGGCTGGAAGGAGAAGCTGGGTGGGCGTGGCCGGGCTCGGGAGCGGAAGCTGGGCGGGCTGGCCGGGAACGGGAGGAGAAACTGGGCGGGCGGGGCCTGGCTGGGAGGGGAAGCAGGGCGGGCGGGGCCAGGCTGGGAGGAGAAGCTAGGTGGGCCGGGCCAAGCTCGGGAGGGGAAGCAGGACGGGCGGGGCCTGGCTCGGGAGGAGAAAATGGGCGGGCTGGGCCGGGCTCGGGAGGAGAAACTGGGCGGGCGGGGCCTGGCTGGGAGGGGAAGCAGGACGTGCGGGGCCAACTTGGGGGGAGAAGCTGGGTGGGCGGGGCCGGGCTCGGGAGGGGAAGCTGGGAGGGTGGGGCCAGGCTGGGAGGGGAAGCTGGGCGAGCGGGGCCTGGCTCGGAAGGGGAAGCTGGGCGGGCGGGGCCTGGCTTGGGAGGAGAAGCTGGGCGGGCGGGGAGTGGCTCAGGAGGAGAAGCTGGGCAGGCGGGGCCAGAATGGGAGGGGAAGCTGGGCGGGCAGGGCCAGGCTGGGAGGGGAAGGTGGGCGGGCGGGGCCAACTTGGGGGGAGAAGCTGGGTGGGCGGGGCCGGGCTCGGGAGGGGAAGCTGGGAGGGCGGGGCCAGGCTGGGAGGGGAAGCTGGGCGAGCGGGGCCTGGCTCGGAAGGGGAAGCTGGGCGGGCGGGGCCAGGCTGGGAGGAGAAGCTAGGTGGGCGGGGCCGAGCTCGGGAGGGGAAGCAGGACGGGCGGGGCCTGGCTCGGGAGGAGAAAATGGGCGGGCTGGGCCGGGCTCGGGAGGAGAAACTGGGCGGACGGGGCCTGGCTGGGAGGGGAAGCAGGACGTGCGGGGCCAGGCAGGGAGGGGAAGGTGGGCGGGCGGGGCGAGGCTGGAAGGAGAAGCTGGGTGGGCGTGGCCGGGCTCGGGTGGGGAAGCTGGGCGGGCTGGCCGGGAACGGGAGGAGAAACTGGGCGGGCGGGGCCTGGCTGGGAGGGGAAGCAGGGCGGGCGGGGCCAGGCTGGGAGGAGAAGCTAGGTGGGCGGGGCCGAGCTCCGGAGGGGAAGCAGGACGGGCGGGGCCTGGCTCGGGAGGAGAAAAGAAAATGGGCGGGCTGGGCCGGGCTCGGGAGGAGAAACTGGTCGGGCGGGGCCTGGCTGGGAGGGGAAGCAGGACGTGCGGGGCCAGGCAGGGAGGGGAAGGTGGGCGGGCCGGGCCAGGCTGGGAGAACCTGGGTGGGCGGGGCCGGGCTCGGGAGGGGAAGCTGGGAGGGCGGGCCGGGAACGGGAGGAGAAACTGGGCGGGCTGGGCCGGGCTCGGGAGGAGAAACTGGGCGGGCGGGGCCAAGCTGGGAGGTAAAGCTGGGCGTGCGAGGCCTGGCTTGGGAGGAGAAGCGGGGCTGGTGGGGTCGGGAACGAGAGGAGAAACTGGGAGGTCGGGGCCTGGCTCGGAGGGGATGCAGGGCGGGCGGGGCCGGGCTCTGCAGGAGAAACTGGTCCGGCGGGGCCAGGCTGGGAGGGGAAGCTGGGCGGGCGGGGCGGACTCGGGAGGGGAAGCTGGGCGGGCGGGGCCAGGCTGGGAGGAGAAGCTGGGTGGGCGTGGCCGGGCTCGGGAGGGGATGCTGGGCGGGCTGGCCGGGAACGGGAGGAGAAACTGGGCGGGCGGGGCCTGGCTGGAGAGGAAGCAGGGCGTGCAGGGAGGGGAAGGTGGGCGGGCGGGGCCAGGCTGGGAGGAGAATCTGGGGTGGGCGTGGCCGGGCTCGGGAGGGGAAGCTGGGAGAGCGGGCCGGGAACGGGAGGAGAAACTGGGCGTGCGGGCCTGGCTGGGAGGGAAGCTGGGTGGGCGTTGCTGGGCTCGGGAGGGGAAGCTGGGAGGGCGGGCCGGGAACGGGAGGAGAAACTGGGCGTGCGTGGCCTGGCTGGGAGGGGAAGCTGGGTGGGCGGGGCCAGGCTGGGAGGGGAAGCTGGGAGAGCGGGCCGGGAACGGGAGGAGAAACTGGGCGTGCGGGGCCTATCTGGGAGGGGAAACTGGGCCTGCGGGGCCTGCCTCGGGAGGGGAAGCTGGGCGGGCGGGGCCAACTTGGGGGAGAAGCTTGGTGGGCGGGGCCTGCCTCGGGAGGGGAAGATGGGCGGGCGGGGCCAACTTGGGGGGAGAAGCTGGGTGGGCGGGGCCGGGCTCGGGAGGGGAAGCTGGGCGGGCGGGGCCAGGCTGGAGGGGAAGCTGGGCGAGCGGGGCCTGGCTCAGAAGGGGAAGCTGGGCGGGCGGGGCCAGGCTGGGAGGAGAAGCTAGGTGGGCGGGGCCGAGCTCGGGAGGGGAAGCAGGACGGGCGGGGCCTGGCTCGGGAGGAGAAACTGGGCGGGCGGGGCCGGGCTCGGGAGGAGAAACTGGGCGGGCGGGGCCTGGCTGGGAGGGGAAGCAGGGCGTGCGGGGCCAGGCAGGGAGGGGAAGGTGGGCGGGCGGGGCGAGGCTGGGAGGAGAAGCTGGGTGGGCGTGGCTGGGCTCGGGAGGGGAAGCTGGGCGGGCGGGGCCTGGCTCCGGAGGGGAAGATGGGCGGGCGGGGCCAAGCTGAGAGGGGAAGCTGGGCGGGCGGGGCCAGGCTGGGAGGGGAAGCTGGGCGTGCGAGGCCTGGCTTGGGAGGAGAAGCGGGGCGGGCGGGGTTGGGAACGGGAGGAGAAACTGGGCGGTCGGAGCCTGGCTGGGAGGGGAAGCTGGGCCTGCGGGGCCTGCCTCGGGAGGGGAAGCTGGGCGGGCGGGGCCTGGCTTGGGAGGAGAAGCTGGGCGGGCGGGGCCTGGCTCAGGAGGAGAAGCTGGCAGGCGGGGCCAGGCTGGGAGGGGAAGCTGGGCGGGCGAGGCCAGGCTGGGAGGGGAAGCTGGGCGGGCGGGGCCAGGCTGGGAGGAGAAGCGGGGCGGGCGGGGCCTGGCTTGGGAGGAGAAACTGGGCGTGCGGGGCCAGGCTGGGAGGAGAAGCGGGGCGGGCGGGGCCTGGCTTGGGAGGAGAAACTGGGCGTGCGGGGCCTGGCTGGGAGGGGATGCAGGGCGGGCGGGGCCGGGCTCGGGAGGGGAACGGGGCGGGCGGGGCCAAGCAGGGAGGGGAAGCTGTGCGGGCGGGGCCTGGCTCAGGAGGAGAAGCTGGGCCGGCGGGGTCAGGCTTGGAGGGGAAGCTGGGCGGGCGGGGCCAGGATGGGACGGGAAGCTGGGCGGGCGGGGCCTCGCTCGGGAGGGGAACGGAGCGGGCGGGGCCAAGCTGGGAGGGGAGGCTGGGCGTGCGAAGCCTGGCTTGGGAGGAGAAGCGGGGCGGGCGGGGTCGGGAACGGGAGGAGAAACTGGGCGGTCGGGGCCTGGCTGGGAGTGGATGCAGGGCGGGGTGGGGCCGGGCTCGGGAGGGGAAGCTGGGCAGGCGGGGCCTGGCTTGGGAGAAAAACCTGGGCGGGCGGGGCCTGGCTCAGGAGGAGAAGCTGGGCAGGCGGGGCGAGGCTGGGAGGGCAAGCTGGGCCTGCGGGGCCTGCCTCGGGAGGGGAAGCTTGGCGGGCGGGGCCTGGCTTGGAGGAGAAGGTGGGCGGGCGGGGCCTGGTCAGGAGGAGAAGCTGGGCAGGCGGGGCCAGAATGGGAGGGGAAGCTGGGCGGGCGGGGCCAGGCTGGGAGGGAAGCTGGGCGGGCGGGGCCTTGCTTGGGAGGAGAAGCGGGACGGGCGGGGCCGGGAACGGGAGGAGAAACTGGGCGTGCGGGGCCTGGGTGGGAAGGGAAGAAGGGCGGGCGGGGCCGGGCTCGGGAGGAGAAACTGGGCGGGCGGGGCCTGGCTCGGGAGGGGAAGCTCGGCGGGCGGGGCCAGGCTGGGAGGAGAAGCAGGGTGGGCGTTGCCGGGCTCGGGAGGGGAAGCTGGGAGGGCGGGCCGGGAACGGGAGGAGAAACTGGGCGTGCGGGGCCTGGCTGGGAGGGGAAGCTGGGTGGGCGTTGCCGGGCTCGGGAGGGGAAGCTGGGAGGGCGGGGCCAAGCTGGGAGGGAAGCTGGGCGGGCGGGGCCTGGCTTGGAGGAGAAGCTGGGCGGGCGGAGCCAGGCTGGAGGGGAAGCTGGGGGGCGGGGCCAAAATGGGAGGGGAGGTTGGCAGGCGGGGCTGGCTGGGAAGAGAAGCTGGGTGGGCGGGGCTTGGCTAGGGAGGGGAAGCTGGGCGGGCGGGGTCTGGGTCGGGAGGGGAAGCGGGGCGGGCGGGGCAAAAACTGGGAGGGGAAGTTGGGCGGTCGGGGCCTGGCTGGGAGGGGAAGCTGGGCGGGCGGGGCCAAGCTGGGAGGGGAAGCTGGGCGGGCGGGCACTGGTTCGGGAGGGGAAGCTGGGCGGGCGGGGCTAGGCTGGGAGGGGAAGCTGGGCGGGCGGGGCCAGGCTCGGGAGGGGGAAGCTGGGCGGGCGGGGCCAAACTGGGAGGGGAAATTCGGCGGTCGGGGCCTGGCTGGGAGGGGAAGGTGAGCGGGCCGGGACAGGCTGGGAGGGGAAACTGATCGGGCGGGGCATGGCTCGGGAGGAGAAGCAGGGCGGGCGGGGCCAGGCTGGGAGGGGAAGCGGGCCGGCCGGGGGCCTGGCTGAGAGGGGAAGCTGGGCGGGCGGGGCCGGGCTCGGGAAGAGAAAGCGGGCGGGCGGGGCCGGACTAGCGGAGGGGAAGCTGGGCGACTCGGGCCAGGCTGGGAGGGGAAGCTGGGCGGGCGGGTCCGGACTCGGGAGCGGAAGGTGGGCGGGCGGGGGCTGGCTGGGCGGGGAAGCTAGGCGGGCGGGGCCAAGTTGGGAGGGGTAGCTGGGCGGGCGGGTCTGGACTCGGGAGCGGAAGGTGGGCGGGCGGGGGCTGGCTGGGCGGGAAGCTGGGCGGGCAGGGCCGTTCTCGGGAGGAGAAACTGGGCGGGCGGGGCCCGGCTCGGGAGGAGAAGCTGGCCGGGCGGGGCCAGGCTGGGAGGGAAGCTGGGTGGGCGTTGCTGGGCTCGGGAGGGGAAGCTGGAGGGCGGGCCGGGAACGGGAGGAGAAACTGGGCGTGCGGGCCTGGCTGGGAGGGGAAGCTGGGTGGGCGTTGCTGGGCTCGGGAGGGGAAGCTGGGAGGGCGGGCCGGGAACGGGGGAGGAAACTGGGCGTGCGTGGCCTGGCTGGGAGGGGAAGCTGGGTGGGCGGGGCCAGGCTGGGAGGGGAAGCTGGGAGTGCGGGCCGGGAACGGGAGGAGAAACTGGGCGTGCGGGGCCTATCTGGGAGGGGAAACTGGGCCTGCGGGGCCTGCCTCGGGAGGGGAAGCTGGGCGGGCGGGGCCAACTTGGGGGGAGAAGCTTGGTGGGCGGGGCCTGCCTCGGGAGGGGAAGATGGGCGGGCGGGGCCAACTTGGGGGGAGAAGCTGGGTGGGCGGGGCCGGGCTCGGGAGGGGAAGCTGGGCGGGCGGGGCCAGGCTGGGAGGGGAAGCTGGGCGAGCGGGGCCTGGCTCAGAAGGGGAAGCTGGGCGGGCGGGGCCAGGCTGGGAGGAGAAGCTAGGTGGGCGGGGCCGAGCTCGGGAGGGGAAGCAGGACGGGCGGGGCCTGGCTCGGGAGGAGAAACTGGGCGGGCGGGGCCCGGGCTCGGGAGGAGAAACTGGCGGGCGGCCGGGCTCGGGAGGAGAAACTGGGCGGGCGGGGCCTGGCTGGGAGGGGGAAGCAGGGCGTGCGGGGCCAGGCAGGGAGGGGAAGGTGGGCGGGCGGGGCGAGGCTGGGAGGAGAAGCTGGGTGGGCGTGGCTGGCTCGGGAGGGGAAGCTGGGCGGGCGGGGCCTGGCTCCGGAGGGGAAGATGGGCGGGCGGGGCCAAGCTGAGAGGGGAAGCTGGGGCGGGCGGGGCCAGGCTGGGAGGGGAAGCTGGGCGTGCGAGGCCTGGCTTGGGAGGAGAAGCGGGGCGGGCGGGGTTGGGAACGGGAGGAGAAACTGGGCGGTCGGAGCCTGGCTGGGAGGGGAAGCTGGGCCTGCGGGGCCTGCCTCGGGAGGGGAAGCTGGGCGGGCGGGGGCCTGGCTTGGGAGGAGAAGCTGGGGCGGGCGGGGCCTGGCTCAGGAGGAGAAGCTGGGCAGGCGGGGCCAGGCTGGGAGGGGAAGCTGGGCGGGCGAGGCCAGGCTGGGAGGGGAAGCTGGGCGGGCGGGGCCAGGCTGGGAGGAGAAGCGGGGCGGGCGGGGCCTGGCTTGGGAGGAGAAACTGGGCGTGCGGGGCCAGGCTGGGAGGAGAAGCGGGGCGGGCGGGGGCCTGGCTTGGGAGGAGAAACTGGGCGTGCGGGGCCAGGCTGGGAGGAGAAGCGGGGCGGGCGGGGCCTGGCTTGGGAGGAGAAACTGGGCGTGCGGGGCCTGGCTGGGAGGGGATGCAGGGCGGGCGGGGCCGGGCTCGGGAGGGGAACGGGGCGGGCGGGGCGAAGCAGGGAGGGGAAGCTGTGCGGGCGGGGCCTGGCTCAGGAGGAGAAGCTGGGCCGGCGGGGTCAGGCTTGGAGGGGAAGCTGGGCGGGCGGGGCCAGGATGGGACGGGAAGCTGGGCGGGCGGGGCCTCGCTCGGGAGGGGAACGGAGCGGGCGGGGCCAAGCTGGGAGGGGAGGCTGGGCGTGCGAAGCCTGGCTTGGGAGGAGAAGCGGGGCGGGCGGGGTCGGGAACGGGAGGAGAAACTGGGCGGTCGGGGCCTGGCTGGGAGTGGATGCAGGGCGGGTGGGGCCGGGCTCGGGAGGGGAAGCTGGGCAGGCGGGGCCTGGCTTGGGAGAAAAACCTGGGCGGGCGGGGCCTGGCTCAGGAGGAGAAGCTGGACAGGCGGGGCCAGGCTGGGAGGGCAAGCTGGGCCTGCGGGGCCTGCCTCGGGAGGGGAAGCTTGGCGGGCGGGGCCTGGCTTGGAGGAGAAGGTGGGCGGGCGGGGCCTGGTCAGGAGGAGAAGCTGGGCAGGCGGGGCCAGAATGGGAGGGGAAGCTGGGCGGGCGGGGCCAGGCTGGGAGGGGAAGCTGGGCGGGCGGGGCCTTGCTTGGGAGGAGAAGCGGGACGGGCGGGGCCGGGAACGGGAGGAGAAACTGGGCGTGCGGGGCCTGGGTGGGAAGGGAAGAAGGGCGGGCGGGGCCGGGCTCGGGAGGAGAAACTGGGCGGGCGGGGCCTGGCTCGGGAGGGGAAGCTCCGCGGGCGGGGCCAGGCTGGGAGGAGAAGCAGGGTGGGCGTTGCCGGGCTCGGGAGGGGAAGCTGGGAGGGCGGGCCGGGAACGGGAGGAGAAACTGGGCGTGCGGGGCCTGGCTGGGAGGGGAAGCTGGGTGGGCGTTGCCGGGCTCGGGAGGGGAAGCTGGGAGGGCGGGGCCAAGCTGGGAGGGAAGCTGGGCGGGCGGGGCCTGGCTTGGGAGGAGAAGCTGGGCGGGCGGAGCCAGGCTGGGAGGGGAAGCTGGGGGGCGGGGCCAAAATGGGAGGGGAGGTTGGCAGGCGGGGCCTGGCTGGGAAGAGAAGCTGGGTGGGCGGGGCTTGGCTAGGGAGGGGAAGCTGGGCGGGCGGGGTCTGGGTCGGGAGGGGAAGCGGGGCGGGCGGGGCAAACCTGGGAGGGGAAGTTGGGCGGTCGGGGCCTGGCTGGGAGGGGAAGCTGGGCGGGCGGGGCCAAGCTGGGAGGGGAAGCTGGGCGGGCGGGCACTGGTTCGGGAGGGGAAGCTGGGCGGGCGGGGCTAGGCTGGGAGGGGAAGCTGGGCGGGCGGGGCCAGGCTCGGGAGGGGAAGCTGGGCGGGCGGGGCCAAACTGGGAGGGGAAATTCGGCGGTCGGGGCCTAGCTGGGAGGGGAAGGTGAGCGGGCCGGGACAGGCTGGGAGGGGAAACTGATCGGGCGGGGCATGGCTCGGGAGGAGAAGCAGGGCGGGCGGGGCCAGGCTGGGAGGGGAAGCGGGCCGGCCGGGGCCTGGCTGAGAGGGGAAGCTGGGCGGGCGGGGCCGGGCTCGGGAAGAGAAAGCGGGCGGGCGGGGCCGGACTAGGGAGGGGAAGCTGGGCGACTCGGGCCAGGCTGGGAGGGGAAGCTGGGCGGGCGGGTCCGGACTCGGGAGCGGAAGGTGGGCGGGCGGGGGCTGGCTGGGCGGGGAAGCTAGGCGGGCGGGGCCAAGTTGGGAGGGGTAGCTGGGCGGGCGGGTCTGGACTCGGGAGCGGAAGGTGGGCGGGCGGGGGCTGGCTGGGCGGGAAGCTGGGCGGGCAGGGCCGTTCTCGGGAGGAGAAGCTGGGCGGGCGGGGCCCGGCTCGGGAGGAGAAGCTGGCCGGGCGGGGCCAGGCTGGGAGGGGAAGCTGGGCGGCCGTGGCCTGGCTCGAGAGGGGAAACTGGGTGGGCGCGGCCGGGCTCGGGAGGGGAAGCTGGGAAGGCGGGGCCGGGCTCGGGAAGAGAAAGTGGGCGGGCGGGGCCGGACTCGGGAGGGGAAGCTGGGCGGGCGGGGCCAGGCTGGGAGGGGAAGCTGGGGGGGCGGGCCAAACTGGGAGGGGAAGTTGGGCGGTCGGGACCTGGCTGGGAGGGGAAGCTGGACGGGCGGGGCCGGACTCGGGAGGGGAAGCTGGCCGGGCGGGGCCAGGCTGGGAGGGGAAGCGGGGCGAGCGGGGCCGGACTGGGGAGGAGAAGCGGGGCGGGTGGGGCCTGGTACCGCAGGAGAAGCGGGGCGGGCGGGGCCAGGCTGGGAGGAGAAGCCTGGCGGGCGGGTCCTGGCTCGCGAGCGGAACGGGGCTGGCGGGGCGAAGCTGGGAGGGGAAGGTGAGCGGGCCGGGGCAGGCTGGGAGGCGAAACTGGGCGGCCGGGGCCTGGCTCGGGAGGAGCAGCTGGGCAGAGGGACCTGGCTGGGAGGGGAAGCGGGCCGGGCGGGGCCTGGCTGAGAGGGGAAGGTGGGCGGGCGGAGCCAGGCTGGGAGGGGAAGATGGGCGGGCGGGGGCTGGCTGGGAGGGGAAGCTGGTCGGGCGGGGCCGGACTCGGGAGGGGAACGGGGCGGGCGGAGCCAAGCCGGGAAGGGAAGGTGAGCGGGCCGGGCCCCGCTGGGAGGGGAAGCTGGGCGGGCGGGGCCTGGTTCGGGAGGAGAAGCTGGGCAGAGGGGCCTGGCTGGGAGGGGAAGCTGGGCGGGCAGGGCCGGACTCCGGAGAAGCAGCTGGGCGGGCGGGGCCAGGGTGGGAGGGGAAGCTGGGCGGGCGGGGTCGTCTGGGAGGGGAAGCTGAGCGGGCGGGGCCAAACTGGGAGGGGAAGTTGGGCGGTCCGGGCCTGGCTGGGAGGGGAAGCTGGGCAGGCGGGGCCAGGCTGGGAGGGGAAGCGGGCCGGGCGGGGCCTGGCTGAGAAGGGAAGGTGGGCGGGCGGGTCCAGGCTGGGAGGAGAAGCTGGGTGGGCGCGGCCGGGCTCGGGAGGGGAAGCTGCGAAGGCGGGGCCGGGCTCGGGAGGAGAAACTGAGCGGGCGGGGCCTGGCTGGGAGGGGAAGCTTGGCGGGCAGGGACGGACTCGGGAGGGGAACCTGGGCGGGCGGGGCCAGGCTGGGAGGGGAAGTTGGGCGGGCGGGGCCAGGCAGGGAGGGGAAGATGGGCGGGCGGGGCCAGGCTGGGAGGGGAAGCTGGGCGGGCGGGGCTTGGCTTGGGAGGAGAAGCGGGGCGGGCGGGGCCGGGAACGGGAGGAGAAACTGGGCGTGCGGGGCCTGGCTGGGAGGGGAAGCTGGGTGGGCGGGGCCAAGCTGGGAGGAGTATCTGGGCAGGCGGGGCCAGGCTGGGAGGGGAACCTGGGCGGGCGGGGCAAAGATGGGAGGGGAAGGTGGGCGGGCGGGGCCAGGCTGGGAGGAGAAGATGAGCGGGCGGGGCCAGGCTGGGAGGCGAAGCTGGGCGGGCGGGGCCTGGCTTGGGAGGAGAAGCTAGGC
This sequence comes from Pelodiscus sinensis, assembly GCF_049634645.1. Taxonomy (NCBI): domain Eukaryota; kingdom Metazoa; phylum Chordata; order Testudines; family Trionychidae; genus Pelodiscus; species Pelodiscus sinensis. The sequence continues at coordinate 585,927 of NW_027465886.1, forward strand.
GGGCAGGGACGGACTCGGGAGGGGAAGCTGGGCGGGCGGGGCCAGGCAGGAAGGGGAAGATGGGCAGGCGGGGCCAGGCAGGGAGGGGAAGATGGGCGGGCGGGGCCAGGCTGGGAGGGGAAGCTGGGCGGGCTGGGCCTGGCTTGGGAGGAGAAGCGGGGCGGGCGGGGCCGGAAACGGGAGGAGAAACTGAGCGGGCGGGGCCTGGCTGGGAGGGGAAGGTGGGCGTGCGGGGCCTGGCTGGGAGGGGAAGCTGGGCGGGCGGGGCCTGGCTCGGGAGGGGAAGCTGGGCGGGCGGGGCCTGGCTTGGGAAGAGAAGCTGGGCGGGCAGGGTCTGGCTTAGGAGCAGAAACTGGGCAGGCGGGGACAGGCTGGGAGGGGAAGCGGGCCGGGCGCAGCAGAGAAGCTGGGCGGGCGGGGCCTGGCTCGGGAGGGGAACGGGGCGGGCGGGGCCAAGCTGGGAGGGGAAGGTGAGCGGGCCGGGCCAGGCTGGGAGGAGAAGAGGGGCGGGAGGGGCCGGGAACGGGAGGAGATACTGGGCGGCCGCGGCCTGGCGGGGAGGGGAAGCCGGGCGGGCGAACCAGAGAAGATGGGCGGGCGGGGCTAGGCTGGGAGGGGAAGCTGGGCGGGCGGGGCCAGGCTCGGGAGGGGAAGCTGGGCGGGCGGGGCCAAACTGGGAGGGGAAGTTGGGCGGTCGGGGCCTGGCTGGGAGGGGAAGCTGGGGAGGCGGGGCCAGGCTGGGAGGGGAAGGTGGGCGGGCGGGGCCAACTTGGGGCGAGAAGCTGGGTGGGCGGGGCCGGGCTCGGGAGGGGAAGCTGGGAGGGCGGGGCCAGGCTGGGAGGGGAAGCTGGGCGAGCGGGGCCTGGCTCGGAAGGGGAAGCTGGGCGGGCGGGGCCAGGCTGGGAGGAGAAGCTAGGTGGGCGGGGCCGAGCTCGGGAGGGGAAGCAGGACGGGCGGGGCCTGGCTCGGGAGGAGAAAATGGGCGGGCTGGGCCGGGCTCGGGAGGAGAAACTGGGCGGGCGGGGTCTGGCTGGGAGGGGAAGCAGGACGTGCGGGGCCAGGAAGGGAGGGGAAGGTGGGCGGGCGGGGCGAGGCTGGAAGGAGAAGCTGGGTGGGCGTGGCCGGGCTCGGGAGCGGAAGCTGGGCGGGCTGGCCGGGAACGGGAGGAGAAACTGGGCGGGCGGGGCCTGGCTGGGAGGGGAAGCAGGGCGGGCGGGGCCAGGCTGGGAGGAGAAGCTAGGTGGGCCGGGCCAAGCTCGGGAGGGGAAGCAGGACGGGCGGGGCCTGGCTCGGGAGGAGAAAATGGGCGGGCTGGGCCGGGCTCGGGAGGAGAAACTGGGCGGGCGGGGCCTGGCTGGGAGGGGAAGCAGGACGTGCGGGGCCAACTTGGGGGGAGAAGCTGGGTGGGCGGGGCCGGGCTCGGGAGGGGAATCTGGGAGGGTGGGGCCAGGCTGGGAGGGGAAGCTGGGCGAGCGGGGCCTGGCTCGGAAGGGGAAGCTGGGCGGGGGGGGCCTGGCTTGGAGGAGAAGCTGGGCGGGCGGGGAGTGGCTCAGGAGGAGAAGCTGGGCAGGCGGGGCCAGAATGGGAGGGGAAGCTGGGCGGGCAGGGCCAGGCTGGGAGGGGAAGGTGGGCGGGCGGGGCCAACTTGGGGGGAGAAGCTGGGTGGGCGGGGCCGGGCTCGGGAGGGGAAGCTGGGAGGGCGGGGCCAGGCTGGGAGGGGAAGCTGGGCGAGCGGGGCCTGGCTCGGAAGGGGAAGCTGGGCGGGCGGGGCCAGGCTGGGAGGAGAAGCTAGGTGGGCGGGGCCGAGCTCGGGAGGGGAAGCAGGACGGGCGGGGCCTGGCTCGGGAGGAGAAAATGGGCGGGCTGGGCCGGGCTCGGGAGGAGAAACTGGGCGGACGGGGCCTGGCTGGGAGGGGAAGCAGGACGTGCGGGGCCAGGCAGGGAGGGGAAGGTGGGCGGGCGGGGCGAGGCTGGAAGGAGAAGCTGGGTGGGCGTGGCCGGGCTCGGGTGGGGAAGCTGGGCGGGCTGGCCGGGAACGGGAGGAGAAACTGGGCGGGCGGGGCCTGGCTGGGAGGGGAAGCAGGGCGGGCGGGGCCAGGCTGGGAGGAGAAGCTAGGTGGGCGGGGCCGAGCTCCGGAGGGGAAGCAGGACGGGCGGGGCCTGGCTCGGGAGGAGAAAATGGGCGGGCTGGGCCGGGCTCGGGAGGAGAAACTGGTCGGGCGGGGCCTGGCTGGGAGGGGAAGCAGGACGTGCGGGGCCAGGCAGGGAGGGGAAGGTGGGCGGGCCGGGCCAGGCTGGGAGAACCTGGGTGGGCGGGGCCGGGCTCGGGAGGGGAAGCTGGGAGGGCGGGCCGGGAACGGGAGGAGAAACTGGGCGGGCTGGGCCGGGCTCGGGAGGAGAAACTGGGCGGGCGGGGCCAAGCTGGGAGGTAAAGCTGGGCGTGCGAGGCCTGGCTTGGGAGGAGAAGCGGGGCTGGTGGGGTCGGGAACGAGAGGAGAAACTGGGAGGTCGGGGCCTGGCTCGGAGGGGATGCAGGGCGGGCGGGGCCGGGCTCTGCAGGAGAAACTGGTCCGGCGGGGCCAGGCTGGGAGGGGAAGCTGGGCGGGCGGGGCCGGACTCGGGAGGGGAAGCTGGGCGGGCGGGGCCAGGCTGGGAGGAGAAGCTGGGTGGGCGTGGCCGGGCTCGGGAGGGGATGCTGGGCGGGCTGGCCGGTAACGGGAGGAGAAACTGGGCGGGCGGGGCCTGGCTGGGAGAGGAAGCAGGGCGTGCAGGGGAGGGGAAGGTGGGCGGGCGGGGCCAGGCTGGGAGGAGAATCTGGGTGGGCGTGGCCGGGCTCGGGAGGGGAAGCTGGGAGAGCGGGCCGGGAACGGGAGGAGAAACTGGGCGTGCGGGCCTGGCTGGGAGGGGAAGCTGGGTGGGCGTTGCTGGGCTCGGGAGGGGAAGCTGGGAGGGCGGGCCGGGAACGGGAGGAGAAACTGGGTCGTGCGGTGGCCTGGCTGGGAGGGGAAGCTGGGTGGGCGGGGCCAGGCTGGGAGGGGAAGCTGGGAGAGCGGGCCGGGAACGGGAGGAGAAACTGGGGCGTGCGGGGCCTATCTGGGAGGGGAAACTGGGGCCTGCGGGGCCTGCCTCGGGAGGGGAAGCTGGGCGGGCGGGCCAACTTGGGGGGAGAAGCTTGGTGGGCGGGGCTGCCTCGGGAGGGGAAGATGGGCGGGCGGGGCCAACTTGGGGGGAGAAGCTGGGTGGGCGGGGCCGGGCTCGGGAGGGGAAGCTGGGCGGGCGGGGCCAGGCTGGGAGGGGAAGCTGGGCGAGCGGGGCCTGGCTCAGAAGGGGAAGCTGGGCGGGCGGGGCCAGGCTGGGAGGAGAAGCTAGGTGGGCGGGGCCGAGCTCGGGAGGGGAAGCAGGACGGGCGGGGCCTGGCTCGGGAGGAGAAACTGGGCGGGCGGGGCCGGGCTCGGGAGGAGAAACTGGGCGGGCGGGGCCTGGCTGGGAGGGGAAGCAGGGCGTGCGGGGCCAGGCAGGGAGGGGAAGGTGGGCGGGCGGGGCGAGGCTGGGAGGAGAAGCTGGGTGGGCGTGGCTGGGCTCGGGAGGGGAAGCTGGGCGGGCGGGGCCTGGCTCCGGAGGGGAGATGGCGGGCGGGGCCAAGCTGAGAGGGGAAGCTGGGCGGGCGGGGCCAGGCTGGGAGGGGAAGCTGGGCGTGCGAGGCCTGGCTTGGGAGGAGAAGCGGGGCGGGCGGGGTTGGGAACGGGAGGAGAAACTGGGCGGTCGGAGCCTGGCTGGGAGGGGAAGCTGGGCCTGCGGGGCCTGCCTCGGGAGGGGAAGCTGGGCGGGCGGGGCCTGGCTTGGGAGGAGAAGCTGGGCGGGCGGGGCCTGGCTCAGGAGGAGAAGCTGGGCAGGCGGGGCCAGGCTGGGAGGGGAAGCTGGGCGGGCGAGGCCAGGCTGGGAGGGGAAGCTGGGCGGGCGGGGCCAGGCTGGGAGGAGAAGCGGGGCGGGCGGGGCCTGGCTTGGGAGGAGAAACTGGGCGTGCGGGGCCAGGCTGGGAGGAGAAGCGGGGCGGGCGGGGCCTGGCTTGGGAGGAGAAACTGGGCGTGCGGGGCCAGGCTGGAGGAGAAGCGGGGCGGGCGGGGCCTGCTTGGGAGGAGAAACTGGGCGTGCGGGGCCCTGGCTGGGAGGGGATGCAGGGCGGGCGGGGCCGGGCTCGGGAGGGGAACGGGGCGGGCGGGGCCAAGCAGGGAGGGGAAGCTGTGCGGGCGGGGGCCTGGCTCAGGAGGAGAAGCTGGGCCGGCGGGGTCAGGCTTGGAGGGGAAGCTGGGCGGGCGGGGCCAGGATGGGACGGGAAGCTGGGCGGGCGGGGGCCTCGCTCGGGAGGGGAACGGAGCGGGCGGGGCCAAGCTGGGAGGGGAGGCTGGCGTGCGAAGCCTGGCTTGGGAGGAGAAGCGGGGCGGGCGGGGTCGGGAACGGGAGGAGAAACTGGGCGGTCGGGGGCCTGGCTGGGAGTGGATGCAGGGCGGGTGGGGCCGGGCTCGGGAGGGAAGCTGGGCAGGCGGGGCCTGGCTTGGGAAGAAAAACCTGGGCGGGCGGGGCCTGGCTCAGGAGGAGAAGCTGGGCAGGCGGGGCGAGGCTGGGAGGGCAAGCTGGGCCTGCGGGGCCTGCTCGGGAGGGGAAGCTTGGCGGGCGGGGCCTGCTTGGAGGAGAAGGTGGGCGGGCGGGCCTGGTCAGGAGGAGAAGCTGGGCAGGCGGGGCCAGAATGGGAGGGGAAGCTGGGCGGGGCGGGGCCAGGCTGGGAGGGGAAGCTGGGCGGGCGGGGCCTTGCTTGGGAGGAGAAGCGGGACGGGCGGGGCCGGGAACGGGAGGAGAAACTGGGCGTGCGGGGCCTGGGTGGGAAGGGAAGAAGGGCGGGCGGGGCCGGGCTCGGGAGGAGAAACTGGGCGGGCGGGGCCTGGCTCGGGAGGGGAAGCTCGGCGGGCGGGGCCAGGCTGGGAGGAGAAGCAGGGTGGCGTTGCCGGGCTCGGGAGGGGAAGCTGGGAGGGCGGGCCGGGAACGGGGAGGAGAAACTGGGCGTGCGGGGCCTGGCTGGAGGGGAAGCTGGGTGGCGTTGCCGGGCTCGGGAGGGGAAGCTGGGAGGGCGGGGCCAAGCTGGGAGGGAAGCTGGGCGGGCGGGGCCTGGCTTGGGAGGAGAAGCTGGGCGGGCGGAGCCAGGCTGGGAGGGGAAGCTGGGGGCGGGGCCAAAATGGGAGGGGAGGTTGGCAGGCGGGGCCTGGCTGGGAAGAGAAGCTGGGTGGGCGGGCTTGGCTAGGGAGGGGAAGCTGGGCGGGCGGGGTCTGGGTCGGGAGGGGAAGCGGGGGGCGGGCGGGGCAAACCTGGGAGGGGAAGTTGGGCGGTCGGGGCCTGGCTGGGAGGGGAAGCTGGGCGGGCGGGGCCAAGCTGGGAGGGGAAGCTGGGCGGGCGGGCACTGGTTCGGGAGGGGAAGCTGGGCGGGCGGGGCTAGGCTGGGAGGGGAAGCTGGGCGGGCGGGGCCAGGCTTCGGGAGGGGAAGCTGGGCGGGCGGGGCCAAACTGGAGGGGGAAATTCGGCGGTCGGGGCCTGGCTGGGAGGGGAAGGTGAGCGGGCCGGGACAGGCTGGGAGGGGAAACTGATCGGCGGGGCATGGCTCGGGAGGAGAAGCAGGGCGGGCGGGGCCAGGCTGGGAGGGGAAGCGGGCCGGCGGGGCCTGGCTGAGAGGGGAAGCTGGGCGGGCGGGGCCGGGCTCGGGAAGAGAAAGCGGGCGGGCGGGGCCGGACTAGGGAGGGGAAGCTGGGCGACTCGGGCCAGGCTGGAGGGGAAGCTGGGCGGGCGGGTCCGGACTCGGAGCGGAAGGTGGGCGGGCGGGGGCTGGCTGGGCGGGGAAGCTAGGCGGGCGGGCCAAGTTGGGAGGGGTAGCTGGGCGGGCGGGTCTGGACTCGGAGGCGGAAGGTGGGCGGGCGGGGGCTGGCTGGGCGGGAAGCTGGGCGGGCAGGGCCGTTCCTCGGGAGGAGAAGCTGGGCGGGCGGGGCCCGGCTCGGGAGGAGAAGCTGGCCGGGGCGGGGCCAGGCTGGGAGGGGAAGCTGGTCGGCCGTGGCCTGGCTCGAGAGGGGAAACTGGGTGGGCGCGGCCGGGCTCGGGAGGGGAAGCTGGGAAGGCGGGGCCGGGCTCGGAAGAGAAAGTGGGGCGGGCGGGGCCGGACTCGGGAGGGAAGCTGGGCGGGCGGGGCCAGGCTGGGAGGGGAAGCTGGGGGGGCGGGCCAAACTGGGAGGGGAAGTTGGGCGGTCGGGACCTGGCTGGGAGGGGAAGCTGGACGGGCGGGGCCGGACTCGGGAGGGGAAGCTGGCCGGGCGGGGCCAGGCTGGGAGGGGAAGCGGGGCGAGCGGGGCCGGACTGGGGAGGAGAAGCGGGGCGGTGGGGCCTGGTACCGCAGGAGAAGCGGGGCGGGCGGGGCCAGGCTGGGAGGAGAAGCTGGGCGGGCGGGTCCTGGCTCGCGAGCGGAACGGGGCTGGCGGGGCGAAGCTGGGAGGGGAAGGTGAGCGGGCCGGGGCAGGCTGGGAGGCGAAACTGGGCGGCCGGGGCCTGGCTCGGGAGGAGCAGCTGGGCAGAGGGACCTGGCTGGGAGGGGGAAGCGGGCCGGGCGGGGCCTGGCTGAGAGGGGAAGGTGGGCGGGCGGAGCCAGGCTGGGAGGGGAAGATGGGCGGGCGGGGGCTGGCTGGGAGGGGAAGCTGGTCGGGCGGGGCCGGACTCGGGAGGGGAACGGGGCGGCGGAGCCAAGCCGGGAAGGGAAGGTGAGCGGGCCGGGCCCCGCTGGGAGGGGAAGCTGGGCGGGCGGGGCCTGGTTCGGGTGGAGAAGCTGGGCAGAGGGGCCTGGCTGGGAGGGGAAGCTGGGCGGGCAGGCCGGGACTCCGGAGAAGCAGCTGGGCGGGCGGGGCCAGGGTGGGAGGGGAAGCTGGGCGGCGGGGTCGTCTGGGAGGGGAAGCTGAGCGGGCGGGGGCCCAAACTGGGAGGGAAGTTGGGCGGGTCCGGGCCTGGCTGGGAGGGGAAGCTGGGCAGGCGGGGCCAGGCTGGGAGGGGAAGCGGGCCGGGCGGGGCCTGGCTGAGAAGGGAAGGTGGGCGGGCGGGTCCAGGCTGGAGGAGAAGCTGGGGTGGGCGCGGCCGGGCTCGGGAGGGGAAGCTGCGAAGGCGGGGCCGGGCTCGGGAGGAGAAACTGAGCGGGCGGGGCCTGGCTGGGAGGGGAAGCTTGGCGGGCAGGGACGGACTCGGCAGGGGAACCTGGGCGGGCGGGGCCAGGCTGGGAGGGGAAGTTGGGCGGGCGGGGCCAGGCAGGGAGGGGAAGATGGGCGGGCGGGGCCAGGCTGGGAGGGGAAGCTGGGCGGGCGGGGCTTGGCTTGGGAGGAGAAGCGGGGCGGGCGGGGCCGGGAACGGGAGGAGAAAACTGGGCGTGCGGGGCCTGGCTGGGAGGGGAAGCTGGGTGGGCGGGGCCAAGCTGGAGGAGTATCTGGGCAGGCGGGGCCAGGCTGGGAGGGGAACCTGGGCGGGCGGGGCAAAGATGGAGGGGAAGGTGGGCGGGCGGGGCCAGGCTGGGAGGAGAAGATGAGCGGGCGGGGCCTCGCTGGGAGGGGAAGCAGGGCGGGCGGGGTCAGGCTGGAGGCGAAGCTGGGCGGGCGGGGCCTGGCTTGGGAGGAGAAGCTAGGCGGGCAGGACGGACTCGGGAGGGGAAGCTGGGCGGGCGGGGCCAGGCAGGAAGGGGAAGATGGGCAGGCGGGGCCAGGCAGGGAGGGGAAGATGGGCGGGCGGGGCCAGGCTGGGAGGGGAAGCTGGGCGGGCTGGGCCTGGCTTGGGAGGAGAAGCGGGGCGGGCGGGGCCGGAAACGGGAGGAGAAACTGAGCGGGCGGGGCCTGGCTGGGAGGGGAAGGTGGGCGTGCGGGGCCTGGCTGGGAGGGGAAGCTGGGCGGGCGGGGCCTGGCTCGGGAGGGGAAGCTGGGCGGGCGGGGCCTGGCTTGGGAAGAGAAGCTGGGCGGGCAGGGTCTGGCTTAGGAGCAGAAACTGGGCAGGCGGGGACAGGCTGGGAGGGGAAGCGGGCCGGGCGGAGCAGAGAAGCTGGGCGGGCGGGGCCTGGCTCGGGAGGGGAACGGGGCGGGCGGGGCCAAGCTGGGAGGGGAAGGTGAGCGGGCCGGGCCAGGCTGGGAGGAGAAGAGGGGCGGGAGGGGCCGGGAACGGGAGGAGATACTGGGCGGCCGCGGCCTGGCGGGGAGGGGAAGCCGGGCGGGCGAACCAGAGAAGATGGGCGGGCGGGGCTAGGCTGGGAGGGGAAGCTGGGCGGGCGGGGCCAGGCTCGGGAGGGGAAGCTGGGCGGGCGGGGCCAAACTGGGAGGGGAAGTTGGGCGGTCGGGGCCTGGCTGGGAGGGGAAGCTGGGGAGGCGGGGCCAGGCTGGGAGGGGAAGGTGGGCGGGCGGGTCCAGGCTGGGAGGAGAAGCTGGGTGGGCGCGGCCGAGCTCGGGAAGAGAAAGTGGGCGGGCGGGGCCTGGCTCGGGAGGGGAAGCTGGGCGGGCCTGGCCAGGCTGGGAGGGGAAGCTGGAGGGGCGGGGCCAGGCTGGGAGGAGAAGCTGGCCGGGCGGGGTCAGGCTGGGAGGCGAAGCTGGGCGGGCGGGGCGGGTTTCGGGAGGAGAAGCTGGAAGGGCGGGGCCAGGCTGGGAGGGGAAGCTGGGCAGGCGGGGCCAGGCTGGGAGGAGAAGCTGGGCGGGCGGGGCCTGGCTCCGGAGGGGAACGGGGCGGGCGGGGCCAAGCCGGGAGGGGAAGGTGAGCGGGCCGGGCCCCGCTGGGAGGGGAAACTGGGCGGGCGGGGCCTGGTTCGGGAGGGGAAGCGGGCCGGGCGGGGCCTGGCTGAGAGGGGAAGGTTGGCGGGCGGAGCCAGGCTGGGAGGAGAAGATGGGCGGGCGGGGGCTGGCTGGGAGGGGAAGCTGGGCGGGCGTGGCGAGGCTGGGAGGGGAAGCTGGGGGGCGGGGCCAAAATGGGAGGGGAAGCTGGGCGGCCGGGGCCTGGCTCGAGAGGGGAAGCTTGGTGGGCGCGGCCGGGCTCGGGAGGGGAAGCTGGGAAGACGGGGCCGGGCTCAGGAAGAGAAAGTGGGCGGGCGGAGCCGGACTCGGGAGGGGAAGCTGGGCGGGCGGGGCCAGGCTGGGAGGGAAAGCTGGGGGGGCGGGGCCAAGCTGGGAGGGGAAAGTGGTGGGGCGGGGCCAGGCTGGGAGGGGAAGCTGGGCGAGCGGGGCCGGACTGGGGAGGAGAAGCGGGGCGGGCGGGGCCTGGTACCGGAGGAGAAGCGGGGCGGGCGGGGCCAGGCTGGGAGGAGAAGCTGGGCGGGCGTGTCCTGGCTCGCGAGCGGAACGGGGCGGGCGGGGCCAAGCTGGGAGGGGAAGGTGAGCGGGCCGGGGCAGGCTGGGAGGGGAAACTGGGCGGGCGGGGCCTGGCTCGGGAGGAGAAGCTGGGCAGAGGGGCCTGGCTGGGAGGGGAAGCAGGGCGGGTGGGGCAAGGCTGGGAGGGGAAGCTGGGCGGGTAGCGCCGGACTCGGGAGGAGAAGGTGGGCGGGCGGGGCCAGGCTGGGAGGAGAAGCTGGGTGGGGGGGGCCCTGCTCGGGAGAGAAGCTGGGCGGGCGGGGCTGGGCTCGGGAGGAGAAACAGGGGGGCTGGGCCAAGCCCGGAGGGGAAGGTGGGCGGGCGGGGCCAGGCTATGAAGAGAAGCTGGGTGGGCGGGGCGGGGCCGGGCTCGGGAGGGGAATCTGGGCGGGCGGGGCCAGGATGGGGAGGGGAAGGTGGGAGGGCGGGGCCAAGCTGGGAGGGGAAGCTGGGCGGGCGGGGCCAAGCTGGGAGGGGAAGGTGAGCGGGCCGGGGCAGGCAGCGAGGGGAAACTGGGCGGGCGGGGCCTGGCTCGGGAGGACAAGCCTGGCAGAGGGACCTGGCTGGGAGGGGAAGCGGGCCGGGCGGGGCCTGGCTGAGACGGGAAGGTGGGCGGGCGGAGCCAGGCTGGGAGGGGAAGATGGGCGGGCGGGGGCTGGCTGGGAGGGGAAGCTGGGCGGGCGTGGCCAGGCTGGGAGGGAAAGCTGGGGGGCGGGGCCAAAATGGGAGGGGAGCTGGGCGGGCGGGGCCTGGCTGGGAAGAGAAGCTGGGTGGCCGGGGCTGGGCTAGGGAGGGGAAGCTGGGCGGGCGGGGTCTGGCTCGGGAGGGGAAGCGGGGCGGGCGGGGCAAACCTGGGAGGGGAACGTGGGCGGGCGGGGAAAGGCTGGGAGGAGAAGCTGGGCCGGCGGGGCCTGGCTGGGAGGGGAAGCTGGGCGGGCAGGGCCGGACTCGGGAGGAGAAGCTGGGCGGGCGGGGCCAGGCTGGGAGGGGAAGGTGAGAGGGCCGGGGCAGGCTGGGAGGGGAAACTGGGCGGGCGGGGCCTGGCTGGGAGGGGAAGCTGGGGAGGCGGGGCCAGGCTGGGAGGGGAAGGTGGGCGGGCGGGTCCAGGCTGGGAGAAGCTGGGTGGGCGCGGCCGAGCTCGGGAAGAGAAAGTGGGCGGGCGGGGCCTGGCTCGGGAGGGGAAGCTGGGCGGGCCTGGCCAGGCTGGGAGGGGAAGCTGGAGGGGCGGGGCCAGGCTGGGAGGAGAAGCTGGCCGGGCGGGGTCAGGCTGGGAGGCGAAGCTGGGCGGGCGGGGCGGGTTTCGGGAGGAGAAGCTGGAAGGGCGGGGCCAGGCTGGGAGGGGAAGCTGGGCAGGCGGGGCCTGGCTGGGAGGGGAAGCTGGGCGGGCGGGGCCTGGCTCGGGAGGGGAAGCTGGGCGGGCGGGGCCTGGCTTGGGAAGAGAAGCTGGGCGGGCAGGGTCTGGCTTAGGAGCAGAAACTGGGCAGGCGGGGACAGGCTGGGAGGGGAAGCGGGCCGGGCGGAGCAGAGAAGCTGGGCGGGCGGGGCCTGGCTCGGGAGGGGAACGGGGCGGGCGGGGCCAAGCTGGGAGGGGAAGGTGAGCGGGCCGGGCCAGGCTGGGAGGAGAAGAGGGGCGGGAGGGGCCGGGAACGGGAGGAGATACTGGGCGGCCGCGGCCTGGCGGGGAGGGGAAGCCGGGCGGGCGAACCAGAGAAGATGGGCGGGCGGGGCTAGGCTGGGAGGGGAAGCTGGGCGGGCGGGGCCAGGCTCGGGAGGGGAAGCTGGGCGGGCGGGGCCAAACTGGGAGGGGAAGTTGGGCGGTCGGGGCCTGGCTGGGAGGGGAAGCTGGGGAGGCGGGGCCAGGCTGGGAGGGGAAGGTGGGCGGGCGGGTCCAGGCTGGGAGGAGAAGCTGGGTGGGCGCGGCCGAGCTCGGGAAGAGAAAGTGGGCGGGCGGGGCCTGGCTCGGGAGGACAAGCCTGGCAGAGGGACCTGGCTGGGAGGGGAAGCGGGCCGGGCGGGGCCTGGCTGAGACGGGAAGGTGGGCGGGCGGAGCCAGGCTGGGAGGGGAAGATGGGCGGGCGGGGGCTGGCTGGGAGGGGAAGCTGGGCGGGCGTGGCCAGGCTGGGAGGGAAAGCTGGGGGGCGGGGCCAAAATGGGAGGGGAGCTGGGCGGGCGGGGCCTGGCTGGGAAGAGAAGCTGGGTGGCCGGGGCTGGGCTAGGGAGGGGAAGCTGGGCGGGCGGGGTCTGGCTCGGGAGGGGAAGCGGGGCGGGCGGGGCAAACCTGGGAGGGGAACGTGGGCGGGCGGGGAAAGGCTGGGAGGAGAAGCTGGGCCGGCGGGGCCTGGCTGGGAGGGGAAGCTGGGCGGGCAGGGCCGGACTCGGGAGGAGAAGCTGGGCGGGCGGGGCCAGGCTGGGAGGGGAAGGTGAGAGGGCCGGGGCAGGCTGGGAGGGGAAACTGGGCGGGCGGGGCCTGGCTGGGAGGGGAAGCTGGGGAGGCGGGGCCAGGCTGGGAGGGGAAGGTGGGCGGGCGGGTCCAGGCTGGGAGGAGAAGCTGGGTGGGCGCGGCCGAGCTCGGGAAGAGAAAGTGGGCGGGCGGGGCCTGGCTCGGGAGGGGAAGCTGGGCGGGCCTGGCCAGGCTGGGAGGGGAAGCTGGAGGGGCGGAGCCAGGCTGGGAGGAGAAGCTGGCCGGGCGGGGTCAGGCTGGGAGGCGAAGCTGGGCGGGCGGGGCGGGTTTCGGGAGGAGAAGCTGGAAGGGCGGGGCCAGGCTGGGAGGGGAAGCTGGGCAGGCGGGGCCTGGCTGGGAGGGGAAGCTGGGCGGGCGGGGCCTGGCTCGGGAGGGGAAGCTGGGCGGGCGGGGCCTGGCTTGGGAAGAGAAGCTGGGCGGGCAGGGTCTGGCTTAGGAGCAGAAACTGGGCAGGCGGGGACAGGCTGGGAGGGGAAGCGGGCCGGGCGGAGCAGAGAAGCTGGGCGGGCGGGGCCTGGCTCGGGAGGGGAACGGGGCGGGCGGGGCCAAGCTGGGAGGGGAAGGTGAGCGGGCCGGGCCAGGCTGGGAGGAGAAGAGGGGCGGGAGGGGCCGGGAACGGGAGGAGATACTGGGCGGCCGCGGCCTGGCGGGGAGGGGAAGCCGGGCGGGCGAACCAGAGAAGATGGGCGGGCGGGGCTAGGCTGGGAGGGGAAGCTGGGCGGGCGGGGCCAGGCTCGGGAGGGGAAGCTGGGCGGGCGGGGCCAAACTGGGAGGGGAAGTTGGGCGGTCGGGGCCTGGCTGGGAGGAGAAGCTGGCCGGGCGGGGTCAGGCTGGGAGGCGAAGCTGGGCGGGCGGGGCGGGTTTCGGGAGGAGAAGCTGGAAGGGCGGGGCCAGGCTGGGAGGGGAAGCTGGGCAGGCGGGGCCAGGCTGGGAGGAGAAGCTGGGCGGGCGGGGCCTGGCTCCGGAGGGGAACGGGGCGGGCGGGGCCAAGCCGGGAGGGGAAGGTGAGCGGGCCGGGCCCCGCTGGGAGGGGAAACTGGGCGGGCGGGGCCTGGTTCGGGAGGAGAAGCTGGGCAGAGGGGCCTGGCTGGGATGGGAAGCTGGGCGGGCAGGGCCGGACTCCGGAGAAGAAGCTGGGCGGGCGGGGCCAGGGTGGGAGGGGAAGCTGGGCGGGCGGGGTTGTCTGGGAGGGTAAGCTGAGCGGGCGGGGCCGAACTGGGAGGGGAAGTTGGGCGGTCCGGGCCTGGCTGGGAGGGGAAGCTGGGCAGGCGGGGCCAGGCTGGGAGGGGAAGCGGGCCGGGCAGGGCCTGGCTGAGAAGGGAAGGTGGGCGGGCGGGTCCAGGCTGGGAGGAGAAGCTGGGTGGGCGCGGCCGGGCTCGGGAGGGGAAGCTGTGCGGGCGGGGCCAGGCTCGGGAGGGGAACCTGGACGGGCGGGGCCAAACTGGGAGGGGAAGTTGGGCGGTCGGGGCCTGGCTGGGAGGGGAAGCTGGGCGGGCGGGGCCAAGCTGGGAGGAGAAGCTGGGCGGGCGGGCACTGGTTCGGGAGGGGAAGCTGGGCGGGCGGGGCCAGGCTGGGAGGAGAAGCTGGCCGGGCGGGGCCAGGCTGGGAGGGGAAGCTGGGAGGGCGTGGCCCGATTCGGGAGGGAAAGCTAGGCGGGCGGGGCCTGGCTCGGGAGGGGAAGCTGGGCGGGCGGGGCCTGGCTTAGGAGAAGAAGCTGGGCAGGCGGGGACAGGCTGGGAGGGGAAGCGGGCCGGGCGGAGCAGGAAAGCTGGGCGGGCGGGGCCTGGCTCGGGAGGGGAACGGGGCGGGCGGGGCCAAGCTGGGAGGGGAAGGTGAGCGGGCCGGGCCAGGCTGGGAGGAGAAGAGGGGCGGGAGGGGCCGGGAACGGGAGGAGCAGCTGGGCAGAGGGACCTGGCTGGGAGGGGAAGCGGGCCGGGCGGGGCCTGGCTGAGAGGGGAAGGTGGGCGGGCGGGTCCTGGCTCGCGAGCGGAACGGGGCTGGCGGGGCGAAGCTGGGAGGGGAAGGTGAGCGGGCCGGGGCAGGCTGGGAGGGGAAACTGGGCGGCCGGGGCCTGGCTCGGGAGGAGCAGCTGGGCAGAGGGACCTGGCTGGGAGGGGAAGCGGGCCGGGCGGGGCCTGGCTGAGAGGGGAAGGTGGGCGGGCGGAGCCAGGCTGGGAGGGGAAGATGGGCGGGCGGGGGCTGGCTGGGAGGGGAAGCTGGTCGG